>NC_142874.1:104083907-104698126 GCF_051225735.1 Oryctolagus cuniculus | reverse complement strand
AAATCCTTGGGCCTCTGTACCCACATGGGAGACCTGGAAGAAGCTCCTGCTCCTGGCTTTGGATTGGATCAGCTCTGGCTGTTGGTGGCCATCTAGGAGTGAGCCAGCTGAGTGCCTCTGCCTCTCTATAACTCTACCTTTCAAATAAGTAAATTAAATCTTAAAAAAAATAATTAGGAAACTTAACTTAGACACAATCCTTTTATTTAATGTAAATTCCTATCACTTTTTCCCAAATGTTTCACTGTATTTCTCAATTCGACCTCCAGTCCAGAATACTGTGTTATGTATTTAGATGTCTTCTTTAATCTGAACTAGTTCCTCACTACTTTTATTTTAAATATCACATGGCATGGCAGGTAGGATGTTCCTTAGTTCAGCTTCTCTGGTATTTAACTATTAGATTCGGCTCAGATAATTTTTGGAAGGAAAATTTTATATGTAATATAGAGTTCTTAGAGGATCATGTAAGAAGGCAATTGAAGTCCTTTTGCTAGTTTCTGGTGATGTTACCATTGATCGCTTGTTAAAGGTGGTGTTTACTAAGCTTTGCCTCTGAAAAGCTATGATCTTTTCCTCTAGTTAATTAACAAGTACTCTCTAGATATATAGATGCTTTGAAGCTGTGTAAATAGTTTGTTTTTCATCAACTTTTATGCAGAAGTTTTAGTGTTTAGCATTACTGATCCTTTTCCCTAGTTATTTTTTTCTCATGATCCCTGCATAATAGCCCTTTATTACAACATCATCCATTTTATATTTACCGTTTGACTATGGATAAATCTTTCCCCCTTCCTTTGTTCAGATACTGTGCTGGTATGTATGTTTGTGTATGTGTGTGCAAGTGTGTGTGTATGTATTTATGGATGGAAGATGATTGTTCAGAATAGAATTTTGGGTTCTACTTTTCTTTGATGGATTATAACTTCTTTCATCATTATTTATCTTGATGTTTAAAATATTTCAGATTTGATTTGTGGAATTTTCCTCATGGTGGCTTCTGAATCCCTTTTTAAGTAAATAGGCTAAACGAATAGTGGTTGTTTCTGGCATGCTAAGTGAAATCATCTTTTAATAAGTACAGTGCATCTATATCTTGCAGAACTTCCAGCCCTAGGACAGAAAATATTTTATTTAACATTTTATTTAATATTTTATCTTGGTTTTCATGTTATCTACTCATTCCCTGGTATTTCAAGAGAGAACTAAGTGGCTAGGAATGGTTTATTTCCAACATTATTGAAATACATCTTATATTTTATTGTGCTTTGAAATATCCTTTTAAAATAAATATTTAATTTTAATTAAGTTCATGTACTATTCCATTCATTTATTCAATTAACATTTAAGTTGGATATTAATTATTATTACTGGATTTTATTAAATCTTTAAAATTCAGTAATAATAGCCACAGGGTCTAGGCTATGAGGGGACTTAACTCTAGCAAAGGAAGACAGGCAATAAATGTATGCATAGTGGCGTTATATGTGGAGTAGTCATAATTAGTAGGAAGTATAGTGACACAAAAGAGAAGAGTAGTAACTTTTTGAGTGTTTATGAAATATTTCACGAAGTAGAAATTATCATTATATATTATAGTAGATGCTGTGAAAGTGTTTCCTTGGATGTTGTATGTAGAATTTTTATACATATGTCAAAGATTGGCCCAAGTGATAAATTAATGAGGAATTGATAAAAAATGAAAGATGGTTTAGAATATTTGAGAAACTGGTTATTATAGGAGTATATATAAAAATTAGACTAGGATTATTATTAGATATATTATAAAGCTGATTAATGTCTAACAAAGGAAGAAATTATATTTATAGCTATTTTTTCTAACCAAAAACATTTGAATCTCTGTAGGACACCAGTCTACAAGTTAAATTTAACTTTACAGAGTATGAAGCCTTAAATTATAGCAGACAACACAATCAAAAGTGAAGCATTCTCCATAAGAATTAAATAATCACTCAGACGACATTGACAAGAAATGTAGCCTGTAGTCATCTTCATTCTTATTTCTAATATTTGGATTTTTTTCTTAACACTGTCTCTTTGATCCTAAATATTTTCCAAATATTATTATATTACTGTTATACATCATTGTAAGTATATAACTATAGTCCATTTATTATATATAATTTTTTATAATAACTAAATTTTAAGTTTATTATTAATCTCAGAAAAAGACTGATTATTTTGTGTTGTGGCCTAAGATTTTACTGTGCAACTGGAAATGTTAATTAATTATATGTGCCTCCTAAGCTTAAAGTATCGAGTACTGCTATATGGAAATTTTTAAGTATTTTTTTCAAATATTTATTTTATTTATTTGAAAGAGTTACAGAGAGGTAGAGACAGAGAGAGAGGTCTTCCATCCACTGGTTCATTCCCCAGATGGCTGCAACAGCTGGAGCTGTGCTGATCCAAATCCAGGAGCCAGGAGCTTCCTCTGGGTCTGCCATGTGGGTGAGGGCCCCAAGGACTTGGGCCATCTTCTACTGCTTTCCCAGGCCACAGCAGAGAGCTGGATAGGAAAAGGAGCAGCTGGGACTAGAACTGATGCCCATGTGGGATGCTGGTGCTTCAGGCCAGGGCTTTAACCCGCTGTGCCACAGTGCCGGCCCTTGGAAATATTTTTAAGAAATATAGGAATACATCTTTTAAAAGCTCTAGCACTGGCTCTACAATTCTGATGTGAAGGACCTAACCCTGCTTTTCTAGGAGATTTCACTTGTAGTACCCTATAAATTTGATGATTTCTACTTTTCTGCCATCTCCAAAATTTGCTAAAGCTCCTACTCTTCTAGGAAGCGACTGTATTTGAGAGTCTGCATTGAGAGTGGCACCTAGAATCCAGTTTCTGGCTTCTGTATGTCTAGATATCAATGAGCTGCTTCTCTTTGCCATGGGTACAATAACAGAATTGATACAACCTCCCAAATAGTTAAAAAAAACAAATGAATGAAACAGATGACAACAAAAAGCCCTCTCTGTCTCTAACCTGGTTAAAAGTAGATCCCGTAATCAATCCAACAGAAAACAGCAAATAATGTCTCAGACATTCCACAGATTTGGAATCATTGGTCACATGAAACCAGACTCATATATACACAGATATACACAGGTGATTTCCTGACCATGTGGTGGAGACTGGCTCAGGTTCAGTGCTCACCAGTTCTGCACCTGGTGGTGGAACACAGGGGAAGCCAGGACTTTCACATAAGGTGCTCTCTTGATTTTACAATTGTGGCTGGCTCTGTGATTCAAGACATGACTCAGCAGTTTGAGGTCTGATTGTGGAAAGGAGCATAGTCCTATCCAGGTATAGGAAACAGATCTACAGTATTTGTTAGAACCAGAAGTAAATGACCCAAAACAAAGAAATAAAAACATGCAACATCAGAAGAAAGGAAAAAATAAACAGAAAATCAGAGCTTTGGCTCTCCAAAGTCATTTTGGGATGCAAGAAAGGACAAACTTGTTCTTAATGAGACTATGAACTGATCTATCCAGGAATGAGTGCAACTGGCTCTAGTATGTGACTCCACATCAGCGTCTGTATAGGTTCTGCAAACAGTCGAAGAGTAATTTCCAAAGTTTAAAATATGATTTGTGCAAGAATAGACTGGACAAGAATCAAAGATTTACTCAGCTCATTAGTAGGAATAACTACACAACAGTAAATTAGTTCAAAGTGCATCTGTGGGACTGACTAGTAATTTAATAGAGGAATCTTAGAATAATATTGCAAAATTGGATTCAAAACTGGTAGTTGACCTAAGGGGCAATGATTCATTAGTGAGAAAAGCACGCATTTCACTATTGGATATAAGTTTGGTAGTTACCATGTAACTTCACTGAATTGGAGTCCTTATGGTAAACAGCAAAATCAATCACTGACATAAACTCCGACAGAATTCAGTATTTCTGGGGAGAGCCTTTTAAACAGCTGTCAGAATGCAGTCATCTTCTTGGCTTCGTTTCTACAATTTGTATCCATGACACAACAGTTGCCTCTTGGTGAGCTCGGGAGAAACCAACTGAACAGCACTGTAGACATAGAGCAGTTTTCATTTTGGTTGTTCTTAGTTAATGTAGGAAGCGTTGGGGTAAAGCAGGAGTGTGGGAATAGAAGTAGATACTGGATTGTATGAGAGAAATAGCAAAGAGCTAGTCAGGGAGAATCATGTATTATACTAGGGCTTCAGGAAGTTTGAGGAAAATGGAATTAAAAGATGTTTACCTTGGTGCAGAAAATTTTGAAATCCATGCATTGTTTTTTTCATAATATGCATTTTCCATTAACTTCTTGAAGATAGCTTGTATAATACCATTTTTGGTAGGAAGTCAGGACCAATTAAGGGTTTAATCAAAACAGTCCTAAAAATAAATAATTTTGAATTATTATTCACTTAATTTTAAATGGATTAAATGAATTTGTAACAAATGTTACAGTGGTGAATACCTTGCAAAAAATATGGCTGCATTCTTTATTATTGTATGAATGCAAAGTAGCATATAGATTTTTCATTGCCATTTGAGTTAAAATTTATATTCCAATTTGGTTAAAGCACTTGGCTGCTAAATTAATTCTGTTCTCTCAGCACCTAATCAGAGTTTAATTTTAGTTATTCAATTATGTATTTTGATTTTTTTGTTTTAAAAATTGTAAAATTGTGTTTTTAAAAGGTTTCCCATTAGTGAGTAGTTACTGAATAATGACCAGCTTCGCAAATATGTTATAAATGCCTTCTGGAGCATAGCAATAGAGATATTCCTAGGAAAAGAAAACCTAGACTTAGGTTGACTTTGGCTGTTTTTCTTTTTTGTAAATAGATTTATTTATTTATTTGAAAGGCAGAGTTACAGGCAGAGACCGAGAGAGAAAGGTTCATCTGTTGGTTCACTTCCCAGATGGCCGCAACAGCCAGAGCCATGCTGATCTGAAGCAAGGAGCCAGGAGCCAGGAGCCAGGAGCCAGGAGCCAGGAGCCAGGAGCCAGGCGCCAGGAGCCAGGAGCCAGGAGCTTCTTCCAAGTCTCCCACCTGGGTGCAGGGGCCTAAGGACTTGGGCCATCTTCCACTGCTTTCCCAGGCCACAGAAGAGAGCTGGATGGGAAGTGGAGCAGCCCCGACATGAATCAGCACCCATATGAGATGCTGGCACTACAGGCAGCAGCTGTAATCCTCTGGGACACAGTGCCGGATGCTGGCTATTTTTTTTTAACTTCACAATTTGTGTACCTTTCTCACATTATGAGTTCAGCTATAATGTGTTGTAGTTTATTAGTGACTGAAGCCACACAGCCTCATTTATGAACAATCCATTTTTTAGCCACACCAACCTGTCAACATGTGAAATGTCCACATAATTTTGCACATAGGATAATGTGAGAGGCAATACCAGATTATGGGAGAAATTTATAGAAACAGAAAATCTTACTTATGGCAGTGGTTGTTGTGAGTCCCTCTGTAAGGACTGATGCTCTGATTGCATTAAGTAGCAGTGGGTTCCTTTTTTCCCCTGTATGCTCATTTTGCAATCAACTGTCTTCAAAGAATATTTTTTTTCTTTTAGTATACATGGTACACATAAAGGAGCCAGGGGCCAGAGATGCAATCTATATGAACTGATTGCAAGATTGTCTTCTAATTAAAATGTGTTATGATTAAGACAGAAAAATTAACTATCTTGTAACCTTCTTTATTGATAGAGTTATATTTTCTATCTAACCATTTTTGAAACAATTTATCATATTGAGCTTAAAGATGCTAGACTAATGAATTAATGATGGTTTGTAGAAATCAGTACAAACATGTCTGAAAAGAAGTAGTGATTATATTTAAGCTTAGGTTATAGCCATGTCAAGTGTTAATTATCAAGAGACTTTAAGAGCCTCTTCCTAACTTAAGCACATATGTTTTCTATGACTGTTTTATCTGAAATTTTTATTATTATACATTATGTTGCACTTTTCCTCTCCTTTTTATAAACCTTTAAAAGCAAGTATTTATTCAGTGAATTTAATCATAGAGAAACTGGGAAGAATATGTTTTATTGGGGGGTTTATTTTGTTCATAGATTATGTGGTCAATTTTCATGTGAGAAATGTTATTTCATGTTTATAAGTCTTCCTCAGAAGAAAATTTCTTACTAAAGATCTCTGGGCACTATTAAGTAGAAATAGTCATGAAATTTTCTTTCTCCTGTTGAGTTGAATTTGACCTTCCTGTAACTTGTGCCTCATTCTCTGATTCTATGTACAATTCCAATCTTCCTAATATTTAATGCTTTCTTTTATTTATAACTTCAAGAATAATAAAGGTTTAAAATCATGTATATTCCTTTAAAATTTAGAATATTCACCATTCTTATTCCATTGGTAGTCTCTTTAAAAACATGTAAAATCAGTGAAAATAGCATAAATAACCCATGTGTACATTGATTAGAGAGTGATAATTCTTTTATTTGGACACTGGAACCTGAAATTTCTTTGAGCTTAAAAAAGACATTTTTTTTTCTTTCCAAGAGATTTTGGTGTGCCAACAGAAACACTCACAAGATGATTTTTCTGGTTAGTGGCTAAATTAATTTAACTAAAATGATGAGGGTACGTTAGAAAGTTCATGGGAAACAGCATTAAAGCATAAGTTTATTTTGCTATAAAAAGTTGAAATCCATGTGTATAGGGTCTTCTAAAAAGTTCAGGGAAAATAAATATTATGCAAAAAGTATTTGTGGATTTCAATTTTTTTTGTACCAAATGTTAACTTACCTATATTTTTAAAGATTTATTTATTTGAAAGGCAGAGGCAGAGAGAGGGAGGTTTTCCATCAGCTAGTTCACTATCCACATGGCTGCAATGGCCAGATCTGGGCTGATTTGAAGCCAGAAGCCTGGAGCTTCTTCCCAGTCTCCCACGCGGGTGCAGGGACCCAAGTACTTGGACCATTTTTTACTACTTTCCCGGGACATAGCAGAAATTTGGATCAGAAGTGGTGCAGCTGGGACATGAACTGGTGCCCATATGGGATGCCGGCACTGCAGCTGGAGGCTTAGCTCTTGTGCCACAGTGCCGGTCCTAAACTTACCTTTTAATTCCATTTTCTATGAACATTTTGAGGTAACCTTGTGTGTAGCTGGAAAGGGATAGTTCTTCAAAATTTAGTTAAATGTGGATTGGGAAACCATTATACTGAACTCATACTCTGAAATAAGTGATGCCGCTGGTATTCATTTTGTACACTTGGAAGCCTCTTTGCTTTCATTTCTAAAATAAATCATTTTTGCTTCCAGTTTTGGACTTGGCTCCTCCTGTAATGCTCCTCTCCCGCATCTCATGCTTCTCTCTTGCCACTTTCTATTTTTTCCTGAATGTCTAATTCAAGTCCTGCTTCCCAGGTGAAACATTTCTTGAGTATCCGTCTTTTCTGATTTAGACCTCCCGTTTGATCTTCAGTAGCAGTGGTAGTTTATACTCTGTGGTTCATTTATTGATTTCCTGTGAGATTTTGTAATGATATTGCCCACTTTTTCTCAGATGAGGAAACTGAAGCACACAAGCATTAAATAACTTGCTCAACCCATAAGACTAGTGACTGTAGGAATGGGCTCACATCCAGAAAATCTCACTCTGAGTATGTTCTGAGTCTCTGCAGTAGATAAGTAGATAGTTTAAGTCTTTGCTTAGTAACACCATTGGCTTTAGGTATTATGTGTCTAGATTAGCTGACAAACCATTATTAATACTATTTAGGTATTCCAAATATTAAAGCCTTTTAATGTTTATTCTGAACAGAGCAGAGCTCAGTGAATGTCAGTCATTGTTGTAACTATAACCATAGTTATAATTAATTGAATGAAGTACTGTTTAGAAGTTCATACAGTGTAATGCAAGAGACAACAAAAGTCAGAAAAATGTAGAATAATGATCCAAAAAGAGAAAAACGAGATTACCTGGAAGACAAGGATACAGAATTTTAAATAATTATAAGGAAACAAGTATATATGTGGTGATCATGTATAAAGATAAGAGCATTATCTACTGAGAAAAGAGAGACAGCTAAGTAATACTAGGGCCCACTGCCAGGAGAGAAGCTAGAAAGTAGACTCAGGTACTGGGGGCTGCAGAGTTTCCACTCTACAGCCTCAGCCACTACACACATCTGTCTTTGATTACTTAACTGCTTCATTATTTAAGATCTTTCACTGCTAACAGTATAAGACTTGAAATGTAAAAGTAGGGTCTGCATTTTACAGTGATTCACTCAAGTATTTCCCCATTCATTTGCAGATAATAATATTCTTGAATCAAGTACATTATATCATTTACAACCATAATATAATATCTACTAAATAAGTGATGAGCTATGAGAAGGTCTATATACTTGATAATTTCTCTTTTTTTGTAGCAATGTATAATGGAATACTATCGAGTGTATTAAGTAAGAAAATTTTGACAAATGCTATAACATGGATAATAAGTCTTTTTCATTTTTTTGCCCTTTTGAAATTTTATTTAAGTTATATAAGTTTCACGTATTTAAAGTATAGAGCTTTAGGAACATAGTAGTACCTCCCACCCTATCCTCCTTCGTGCCCATGCTCCAACCCTTCTTAATTTCAAGATCAACTTCCAATCTCCCTAGTGTAGACTGACTTTGTCTCTTAGGTCTGTTAAGAGGGAATTCCTTGCAGCTTGGCCTTAATTTTATGTTAAAGGGGAAACTATGAGCATTTTTTTTTTAAGCATAGTTTAATTCATTCTTTCAAAGTCACTAACTGATATTTACTACACTTTAGCTACATTGCTAGCCACATAGATAAATAAAAATGGTTTCTACTTTCTATAAACTCAAACATTAATAGAAAAAAAAGCTATACACAAATATGTGGAAAGTCATATTCCAAAACCTCTCAAAAAAATCAGAAGTCTAACAGGTAGAATTCATTTTTATGAGGTATACAAACAATACTATAAATTCTGATCTACTGTACTTGGTGGGATTTTGTTTATTCTGTTTAAACTAATTATACTGTCTACTGAAACCTGGAAAGAAATTATGTGATTTATTTTCAGAGTTGCTAGCCATTTATATTATAACTTTTTATTAAGATGCAATATTATAAAAATATGAAAAGTGCTCAGGTTTTTGTATTTTCATTACCAAGTCAAACTAGAATAGTAATATTTTCCAATGTAACTGGCACTTAAATCCATACAAGTACCATAATACAGGCATTATTTATGAGGTAGGCCACATAAGCACTGACATACAAATACATGTGTACATATAGAGTAAATGTAAATTGTGACCCATTTTGATGCTGTCAAATAAAATTTTAGTAAGTATTTCAAAGCACTACTCAAATCTAGAGAAATTAAAAATGAAGAATCATTTGTTAATGGAAAGCAATCAAAGTTACAAAGCTGTCAGGTTGACCACTCAAATTCGATAATTTATCTTCAGGGGAGTTAGGTTGACTGTAAAGTTTCAGTGACAATCAAACTATTACTGAACTACCATAAAATATTAAAGTGCTATGCAAATAAAATGAATAAAAATTCTCATAATTTTTGCTACTGTTTATGAAATATATAACTTAAGAAATAAGTTAAGAAATATACAATATACAAATATATGCTTAAGAAACGTAACAACTGAACAGTATCAGATCTGGATTAAATGTGAAGTATACATACACAGTTTTTCTTAAAGACTTATTTATTTGAAAGGAAGAGTTACAGAGAGAGGCAGAGGCAGACAGGCAGAGAGAGAGAGAGAGAAGAGTCTTCCATCCCCTGGTTCACGCCCCAAAGATGGCCGCAGTGGCTGAAGCTGGACTGATCTGAAGCCAGGAGCCAAGAGCTTCTTCCAGCTCTCCCACACGAGTGCAGGGTACCAAGGTCCTAGACCATCTTCTGTTGCTTTTGCAGGCCACAGCAGAGAGCTGGATCAGAAGTAGAACATCCAGAACTCCAACCAGCGCCCATATGGGATACTGGCCCTGAAGGTGCCAGTTTTACCCGCTACAGCACAGCACTGGCCCCCACACAGTTTCAAATATACTTTATGGTATATTGTATTCCTTTATATTCAGGTACAGAATTTCTTTATTAATATACACGTTTAAAAGATTATTTGAAAATCAGAGTTACAGAGAGAGAAGGAGAGAGAGGGTGGAGAGAGAGAGATCTTCCGGTTCATTCCCCAGATGGCTGAAGTCAATAGTCAGGAGGTTCGTTCAGGTCTCCCATGAGGGTAGCAGTGGCCCAAGCACTTGGGCCATCTTCTGCTACCTTTCCTGGGCCATTAGCAGGGAGCTGGATCGGAAGTGTCGCAGCTGGGATATGAAACAGGGCCCACATGGGATGCCACCATAGCAGGTGGTTGCTTTAGCAGACAGCTGCTTTACCTGCTGTGCCAAATGTCAGCCCCTGGCTCCATCTGTTTAAAACATTCAATAAATTTTTACATACAAAATTTTCATGAAAATATGTTTTCTCAAGTGTTTGTATGTATTACTATATACTGTGGCATAGTAGGCTAATCCTATGCCTGCAGCACCGGCATTCCATATGGGGGCCTGTTTATGTCCCAGCTACTTCTCTTTTGATCCAGTTCCTTGCTAATTCCTTGGGAAAGCAGTGGAATATGGCCCAAGTGCTTGGGCCCCTACACTTTTGTGGGAGACCTGGAGCAACCTCCTTGTTCTTGGCTATGGATCCATCAGCTTTAGCTGTTGGGGTCATCCAGGGAGTGAACCAGAGGGTGGAAGTCCTTTCTCTTTGTCCTCCTTCTGTCTGTAACTCTAGCTCTCAAATATATAAAATCCATTTTATTTTATTTTATTTTATTTTATTTTTGACAGGCAGAGTGGACAGTGAGAGAGAGAGACAGAGAGAAAGGTCTTCCTTTGCCGTTGGTTCACCCTCCAATGGCCACCGCGGCCGGCGCACCGCGCTGATCCGAAGGCAGGAGCCAGGTACTTCTCCTGGTCTCCCATGGGGTGCAGGGCCCAAGCACTTGGGCCATCCTCCACTGCACTCCCTGGCCACAGCAGAGAGCTGGCCTGGAAGAGGGGCAACCAGGACAGAATCCGGTGCTCCGATCGGGACTAGAACCCGGTGTGCCGGCGCCGCAAGGCGGAGGATTAGCCTAGTGAGCTGCGGCACCGGCCTAAAATCCTTTTTAAAAAAGTTCATGAAGAATTCATATCATGGAAAAACTAGGCATTGCTTTTAAAAACATTTTACACAAAATAAAATTATCTTTTAATTCCATTTTCCATGAACTTTTGAAATAACCTCATATATTCATTCACATATTTATTAAAAGTATATTAAGCACAAGTTACTATGTTAGGAACAAGGACAGACAGGTGAGTATAATATTGTCTCTAAATTTGTGTTGTGTTGAGCAATAAGTAAAATAGATGAACATTGTATAAATAAATACAAATAAGAATAATAAGAATTTTAATAGGCTGATGTACACAGTAGCTAGGGAGAGGGCCAAGGGTTTAAATACTGAAACATGATATTAAATGGACAAATTTTCTGTAGGTCAAGAATATTTTGGGTAGAAAGATAAATGGCGGTTGGGGCTGGTGCTGAGACGCAGTGGATTAAAGCCCTGACCTGAAGCGCTGGCATCCCATATGGGTGCCGGTTCTAGTCTCGGCTGCTCCTCTTCCAGTCGAGCTCTCTGCTATGGTGCGGGAAAGCAGTAGAAAATGGCCCAAGTCCTTGGGCCCCTGCCCTTGCGTGGGAGACCCAGAAGAAACTCCTGGCTTCGGATTGGTGCCACTCCGGCCGTTGCGGCCATCTGGGGAGTGAACCAGCAGATGGAAGACCTCTCTCTCTCTCTCTGACTCAACCTCTCTCTGTAACTCTGTCTTTCAAATAAATAAATTAAATCTTAAAAAAAAGATAAATGAATGCAAGACAAAATAAATTAATTTGGATTAAAATAATTTGGTTAGGTATGATTCACACATAAGTAGTAAAGGAGAAAATATTCAGAAGTGAGTATACAGATGAAGGCAAATGTGAGGTCCTAAAGGCTTGGTCTTTATTTCTATTCCCTTTAAATGGCAAAAAAGTAATAAAACATATTTTGTGGTACAAAAAAATTCTATGATAACAACATAAGAATATACTACAAGAATACAGTCCAGTTTGAAGGCTGTTGCAGTCACCTACAAACAAATAAAGGACTTAAATTCAGATTTTTCATTTAAAAGAAAGTAACTGGCTGCCTTGTTTTGCTAACGGGTCTCTGATAACTCCTTCTGGACAAATGGAAAGATGACTCAGATTCTTAGTACATCCAGGGCAGGTGGTCATGAGAAGAACAGATTAGTGCCATCTAATCCACCAGATACTTGTTTTGAAACTTCTATTGATATTTGTGTGCATTATCTATGTATATACATTAAGCATCCTGTAATAAAATATACTACAGATACCCTCAAGTTCTGGCACGCTTACTATTTTTGTCTCGTTTAATATCTGCAATTAAACAAATTCAATTCAGAATACATTATTCTCAAATGAAAACATATTTGTTAACCGACTTGTTATAACAATATATCAGATTCTATCCAAGAAAGAAGAAACTGAATTTAATATATAAACAACCTCACAGTCATGCTAACAAGTTAAGGCTTTTATCCATTGGCAATAAAACACAAAACAGTATAAATGTAAATGAATGTGACAAATAAATATCACAGAAGATTGGTTATTTTACTTGAGTCATCTAAACTCATATAAAGAACTACAATAAGAAATAATATTTAGAGTCCCTGGAAATAATGTGAAAATAAATGTTTAGTTCTCTTCATAGATTTCTCAAAAAATACTATACTGGAAAACGCTCCTTGTGGCTTTATAATCTCCAGTGAATCAGAAATTCATTTTATCTGTCAGTGTTAAGCATCATCATCTGACATATATTTTCAAAACCTTGTCAAGTTAATGGTAAACATAATTGCAAACAAGAGATCACAGGCTAAGCATGTCATCAAATAGCATTTTCCCTGATTTCACTTCCACATGCAGCAGCAAAGATGTTGCGTTAAAAATTTAACGCCAAGTAGAAATAGATATTTCAGCTCATCTTTCAAATGGAGTAATTTTCAAGAAAAGCATAAAATCTTCAATCCTGTAATGACTGCCGCACTTATTCAAATCATATTCTATTTGGAACAACCTCAATTTCTCCCACACTATAGCACAGTTCTTTTTAAAATGAAAACCTATTACTAATATTCATGTCTTGAGCATTTTGCATATGTTAAAAGATACATTAAACAAATACTGTAATTTTTTAAAAATTGGATTGTTACTAAACTTATCCAATAGTTAGGTCAAATTTTTAATTTTCTAGTTTAATACCTAAATCCAAGATGAATTAAATGCTTATTTTGACAAATGTCACTGGGTTGAAGTGTTGATAACTCTCTGAAATGGATGAACAACTACAATTAGCAATAAAATTTTAAATTAATAGAAACTGTACTCTGAATGATATTAGTATTTCCAAGACTTCTGTGAATCTTATGGGAATTATTAGAAATAAAAAAAGGAAAAACCTATTAAATTACTAGAAATTGCCAAGTTGTAAAGCACAGAAAAGTTGTCATGCTAAATTAATTGAATTACTGAGAGTCCAAAATTGCGAATTATGCAATATGTGCCATAGCTGATTCAACAGCTTTTCATTTTTCTCTGCTTTATAACTGCTGTAATTATAATTTCCTTTGAATCCATAAACTATGCCGAAATGTCTGGTTTCTAAATGTTTTAAACTAGCACAAATTCACAAATGAAATTCAATTTGACAGAAACATTTTGAGTGATACTGCAGCTTTCTCTAAGGACTTTTTTTTAAACAAACGTCTCTTTCATTACACAGGAAATCTACTATGAAAGAACAAAGGAGTCAAACTGTCCTTGCTTTTAGTGTTGGAGGATAAATGTACATCAATGCTTCTGAACAAATAAATATATTTGAAGGGTAACAATTATGCATTAGGACATTTTAAGATTAAAAAAAAGTTCTTCTGTCACTTGCAATAATTCATTCTCCTACTGTGTGGCCAAAAAAGAAATTAATATGTAATTCTGTGCTCTAAGAAAAGTCTGTTTTTGCAAAGTCTTATTCCAGTAGCTTAAAATTGATATGGGATAAGCAGAGAGCTAGCAAGGTCTGTGGAACTGCATCTCATTCTATCCTCCTTCTTGTCATTCTGTCTTTCAAATAAATAAATGTCTTTAAAAATATTTATGCTTGCATGCCTGATAATTGGGTTCCTTGTGAAGAATGTGAGCATAATCAGGCCTCTAAACTTTCAATATTCTACTTTTGTTGTATTCATTATTTTAGTACCAGTATAAACTTGTAGCAATAAATAATACATCAGAATTAAGAGAGTTAGTGATGACAATTTTTCCAAAAACAGTATGAGGTAAAGCCGCCACCAGCAGTGCAGGCATCCCGGCAGTGCAGGCTGTGGTTCCCAGCTGCTCTACTACCGATCCAGCTCTCTGCTAAGGCCTGGAAAAGCAGTAGACCAAGGCCCAAGTCCTTGAGCACCTGCACCCTATGGGAGACCTGCAGAAGCTCCCGGCTCCTGGCTTCTGATTGGCTCAGCTTCAGCTACTGTGACCATTTTGGGAGTAAACCAGAGGATGGAAGATCTCTCTCTCTCTCTCTCTGCCTCTGTAACGCTGTCTTTCAAATAAATAAATATATCTTTTAAAAACAAAAAATAGAATGAGAACATGTCTAGTTAAAAGTAAACTGCAGGCCAGCACAGCGGCTCACTAGGCTAATCCTCTGCCTGTAGTGCCAGCATACCTGGTTCTAGTCCCGGTCGGGGCACCGGATTCTGTCCCAGTTGCTCCTCTTCCAGGCCAGCCCTCTGCTGTGGCCAGGGAGGGCAGTGGAGGATGGCCCAAGTGCTTGGGCCCTGCACCCCCATGGGAGACCAGGAGGAGTTACCTGGCTCCTGGCTTCGGATCAGCGCAGCGCACCGGCCACAACATGCCAGCTGCAGCAGTTACCTGGGGGGTGAACCAACAGCAAAGGAAGACCTTTCTCTCTGTCTCTCTCTCTGTCTAACTCTCCTGTCAACAAATAAATAAATAAATAAATAAACTGCAGTAGTGGGAATTTAGCCTGGTGGTTAAAATACTACCTGTACTGGACTGCCTGAATTGAGATGCCAGCTCTGCTCCGCATTCCAGCTCTCTGCCAATGTGCAAGCTGGGAGGCAGAAGATTACAGCTCCAGTCCTTGGATAACGCAGTCCTGGACTGAGTGCCCAGGCCAGCCCTGGCCATTGCAAGCATCTGAGGGGAGAGAAACCTCAGACTCTCTCTCTGTCTCTCCATCTCGCTTTCTCTCTCTCCCTCTGAAATATTTTTAATAACTAAACTCCACTTAAAAGGGAAAACATTATACGTATCTTGAGAGAACCTAACCTCCTAACTTTATAAAGGAAAATAAAGTTCTATTATGGCTAAATTATTCAGTCATTAAATATTATTAAATATCCAATAATTATAAGGCATTCTATCCCTGCTGGGATTACAGTGAGACTCATGAACTGATACCATTACTGTGCTCCTGAAGTCTAAGCTCCAGTGGAGGAGAATGACATCAGATAATAATTACTTCATAATCATGAACTGCGATATGTGTACTGAAGAAAATGAACAAAGTTCAATAAATGCTGAGATAGTAATTACAAAGTAAGATAATACTGTTGGTTGCTCAAACCTAAGGGACAATTTCTATGTAAAGAATTAACCATGAGAAAATAATCATCATGTGTAGTCATAGAAAACCTCTATGAGGCACATCTTCCCTTCAGGTGAGGTAAATGAAGTGTAGTAAGGTTAAGTAAATTGTTAAATGCCTCACAGATGGTAGAGTTAAACACCCCAAGCTGTCTCAATCCAATGTCCATAGCCATGAACACTGGTTCATATAGTCGCCAAAGATACACAAACAGAAAACAGTTCTGTATCTTCCACTGTAATTTTTTAGGTATATTTATCATTTTTTATTTATTTGAAAGGCAGAGCTACAGAGAGAAAAGGGGGGAGATAAATCTTCTGTCTGTTGGCTCAGTCCCCAAAGCCCACAACAACCAGTGCCAGGCCAGACTAAATCCAGGATCCCATAACTCCATCTGGATCTCCCACATGGGTGTCAGGAACCCGAACACGTAAGGCAACATCTGCTGCCTCCTAGGTTGTGATAGGAGGAAGCTGGATCATAACTGGAGGTGCCAGGATCAAGTTGGCACTCAGATATGGGAAGCTGGTGTCCCAAGCAGTGGCTTAACTTTCTATGGAACAATGCACACCACATCCTTTGTGCTTTTAATCCTGAAAGAGGGCTAATACCATGTCAATTTTTCAAACTCAAGTGCCTGATTCAAGATGTGGCACAGTAGATGAACAATCATTATTAAACTTATGAGTACTGAATAAATAAGTAAAAATATCAGAGAATACTTGCTGTCAAGATCATTATAGGGCTTTCCTGCAGGGTAGAGGGTCACTGAGGAAAGTCTTATAGAGGGGGTAAGAGTGAACTGTGCATTCAAATCTGTGTATGGGCAAGGAGGTGGGGAGCAGAGAAATCCAGCATATTATTTGGAAGGATTATAAGAGAAATATGGGTACATTCTTGTAGTCTTGATAATATTCAGGGAAAAATCTAGTTTTTTCATTACATTGAAGAACAATGATAATATGATCTTGATCACGACTCAATTTAATATTGTTCTAAAATGATTTCCAATGTCATTAGACAAGGTAAAGAAATCAAAATTGGAAATAAACTGATAAAGTTACCATTATTTGCTAATGATATAATTGTTCATATGGGAAAGTCAAAAGAGTCATTTGAAAGGCAACAAATACAAAAATAGAAACAAAAGGGATTTGGGAGGTGGGTGTTTGGTGTAAGAGTTAAGGCATTGCTAGGAATGCCACTTACACTGGAGTACCTGGGTTCCACTACTGTCTCCACTCCAACTACAGCTTCCTGCCAACACACACTCTGTGAGGGAGCAGAGGATGAATCAAATACTTGAGTGTCTGCCACCCCTATGGGAGACCAGATTGGGTTGCTGGCTCCTGCTTTGGTCTGGCTGAGTCCCAGTTGTTGTGTCCATTTGGAAAGTCAAAAAGCAGAGGGGAGATTTCTCTCTCTTGCTCTCTCAAATAAATAATAAAAATTTAAAAATTAAGTATTTAAAAATCAATTAATATGGCAATATGCAGTATTAATATATGGAAACAAATTGGCCTCTTCTAATGAAAAACTATTTTGAATGCATCATGGAATTAAAACCCCATTTTTTTTTTTTTTTTTGACAGGCAGAGTTAGACAGTGAGAGAGAGACAGAGAGAAAAGTCTTCCTTTTCCGTTGGTTAACCCCCCAAAATGGCCGCTATGGCCGGTGTGCTGCGGCCAGTGCGCTGCGCCAATCCGAAGCCAGGAGCAAAGTTCTTCTTCCTGGTCTCCCATGGGGTGCAGGGCCCAAGCACCTGGGCCATCCTCCACTGCACTCCCGGGCCACAGCAGAGAGCTGGCCTGGAAGAGGAGCAACCGGGACATAATTTGGCACCCCAACCGGGACTAGAACCCCGTGTGCCAGCACCACACACAGAGGATTAGCCAAGTGAGCCATGGCACGGGCCATAAAACACCATTTTTAATAAATAAATTACTTAAGAAAAATGCATATGAAAAGTATGATATGATTTGACGAAAATTTTAAAAGATCTTTAGGTATACAAAGGAAATCCTGAAGAAATGGGTGGTAAACCATATTCCTTGATTTAAAAAAAAAAGTTTCATATACTTACCTTGCAGGGGAGATACCCTGATCCTGAATGTGGTTTTCCCAGGGCCAGGCTTCTCCACTGTGCTCAGGATCTGCTGACTCCTGAAATCTGAAATAATTGTGGGAAACTTGACAGCATAATTTGTGGTGGTGGGGACTGTGTGCTTTTCCCTGAAAAAAAAAATATCAGTTTTATAAAGATATCAATCCAAGTTAATCTAAACATTCATCGCAGTACAATAATGTATCATTGGATCTTCAAAAAGAATTATAGGGTCGGCGCCGTGGCTCACTAGGCTAATCCTCCGCCTTGCGGCGCCGGCACACCAGGTTCTAGTCCCGGTCGGGGCGCCGGATTCTGTCCCGGTTGCCCCTCTTCCAGGCCAGCTCTCTGCTGTGGCCAGGGAGTGCAGTGGAGGATGGCCCAAGTGCTTGGGCCCTGCACCCCATGGGAGACCAGGATAAGTACCTGGCTCCTGCCATCGGATCAGCGTGGTGCGCTGGCTGCAGCGCACTGGCCGTGGAGGCCATTGGAGGGTGAACCAACGGCAAAGGAAGACCTTTCTCTCTGTCTCTCTCTCTCTCTCTGTCCACTCTGCCTGTCAAAAATAAAAAATAAAAAATAAATAAAAAATATAGGAATTTATAGAATATTGGAGAAAGTGGACAAATAAAATAAACCAGAAATTTTTTTTTTTTCCTTGACAGGTAGAGTTATAGACAGTGAGAGAGAGAGACAGAGAGAAAGGTCTTCCTTCTGCTGGTTCACCCCCCAAATGGCTGCTACGGCCGGCGCTGCGCCGATCCAAAGCCAGGAGCCAGGTGCGTCTTCCTGGTCTCCCATGCGGTGCAGGTGCCCAACCAGTTGGGCCATTGTCCACTGCCCTCCCAGGCCACAGCAGAGAGCTGGACTGGAAGAGGAGCAACCGGGACTAGAACTCAGTGCCTATATGGGATGCCAGCGCTGCAAGGTGGAGGATTAACCAAGAGAGCCACGGCGTCAGCCCCAAACCAGAAACCTTTTTAAAAGTAAGGAGGATAAAGGGGGCACTATCCTATCAGTTATTAAAATGTATAAAGCTTTAGTAATTAAGAAGGTGTGCTGTTCTAATATACATTAAAATATAGTGTAAAGCCACAGAAATTAAAGTTTGGTTCTGGGGCCTGCATAGTCATTTCAATCAAAAAACAGTGGTACTGGATATGGACTGAATAGAAGTTGAGGCGTTATTGGACTAAACTATAAGTAGTGTAGTGTATGGCTGTGGTGAGGAATGCATGCAGAAATATGGTTACATTTGAGGATTAGATATCATAGGACCACAAAGAGACTGAATTTCAATTCTGAAAGACATTTAAAAATAATTTTTGTCAGATTTCTACATTAAAAATTCACCCAGAGAGCATGTTGATTTGAACAGTACGGTGTGGACCTCTTTTTCTCTGCTCCTCCATGCACATAGAACTGTAAACTCTGAAAACAATGAAGCCGCAACCAAAGGAACATTCTAAAAGTTGATAAGAAGTAGGAAAAATAGTTTGAAGTTGCAGAAATGGAAGAATAGCCCAGGGAATGGGAATGACAGGGAAGCCTATATATTGTCACCAAAGAAAAGGATGAGATAAAGGTCAGAGTTTTCTTGAACCCCCCCCCCCCCCCAGCATGAAAAAGCAGCCCAGGTGGGTGCTAGCCTCCTCTGGAACCACAGGAGTCCCTTTGGTTCCTCTGAAAACAAAAGCTGAGCTCTGCATCCCAGTGCACAGGATGCACTCTTCCTTGTAGGACTGGGGATATGAACCGACATAGGGCAGCTGGCTGGCAGCTGTCAGAGGGACCCACCACAAGGAATCATCCAGCTCTGGAAGCCATTAAGGAAAACAGCATAAAATTAATGCAAGAAGTTTAAAAAAATAGAACCATCATATGAACCAGCAGTCCCCACTTATGGGTGTATATCTAAAGGGAAAAAATTGGTATTTCAAAGAGATATTTGCATTTCCATGTTCATTGTGCCTTTGTGCATATTATCTAAATCATGAAACATCCAAAATATTCAGCCATTTAAAGAATTTCTACATGGATGAAGCTGGAGGAAATGATGCTAATGAAATAAACCAGACACAGAAAGACAAGAACTGTATGATCTGACTTAATAAAGTTAAACTTATATAAGCAGAGAGTGGAGCAAACAGTGGTTACAGGGACTGAGAGGGATTGAGAAATGAGGAGATTTGGCCAAAGGGTACAGATTTTTTACTTATGAGAAGAATATTTTCTGGGAATCCAGTGTGTATCACAGTGACTATAGTTAATGATATTGTAATATATACTTGAACTTCACCAAGAGAGTAGATCCTCAGTATTTCTCTCTCTCTCTCTCTCTCTCTCTCTCTCTCACTCACACACACACACACACACACACACAATGGTATGTGAAATGATAGATGAAACTAAGTAATTTCATTTTGGAATCATTTATATACCTTAAATATATTTAATTTTCATAATCAGCATAATATGAAAAATAAGTAAATAAACCTATGAATGCCTAGTGTTTGACGATTTTTATGTTAGGCATTTTTTCTGTCCTTTTAAGTACTGGAGCAATCAAGTAGAATCTGGCACATATGTTTTCCAATTGAATTCAGAAAACTTCTGAGATTTTATATTTAGTGGAAAGATTCTATATCTATTAGACATTTTGCTATATTTGTATTCCTGGATTTCTTCCAGTTTCTTCATTCTGCTTCCAGTCACCTTATTGTGGCAGTGGAAATAGTTGTGGTTTTTTAATTACAGATTGATTTCTCTCTAAATATAAAGCTTCTTTTGTTAATCCCTCAGCACTATTAGTTCTCCTTGAATCCATCACTTCATTCTTTGTCCTATTTGCCCTGCTAAAAGCATGGAGAATATTGAGCCTCAAAGAGTTTATTTTTTCTAAGAGTACACAGCTAACTGGCATGAAGACTAATTATTTCTGCAAAAGACTTCTTCTCTACTAAATTTTCTTGGTTTTTAAACTATTTATTATTTATTTTTATTTGGAAGGTAGAGAGACAGAGACAGGGAGAGATAGAAGAGCGCTTCCATTTTCTGGTTCATTCCTCAAGTGCTCACGACAGCCGGAGCTAGCCATACCAAAGCCAAGAGCCTGGAACTCATCTCAGAAGCCCAGAACAAAGCCCAAGTTTTTTCCACTGTGCTGAGGCATAGGAGAGCAAGTATATAAGCATAATATCCTTTTTACTCTGTAATTAAATGTTTTGCAAGATTTTTGAAAGAAAAATCACCTTGATTCTTGGCATCTGTTCAGATACTGATTTAATGGCTCTTGAAGTGGAATATACTGTCTTCTGCAGTTGCTAAACCAATTGAAAGAAATGGTTTCCAAGGACCATATGTCTGCCAAAGGGCTATTGTGAATTATTGTAAATATAAATTATTGTCTTGCCAGGATTCCGAGATTATTTCCATGTTAGAAATAGTCAAGTGTTGCCGGCGCCGTGGCTCAATAGGCTAATCCTCCACCTTGCGGCGCCGGCACACCGGGTTCTAGTCCCGGTCGGGGCGCCGGATTCTGTCCCGGTTGCCCCTCTTCCAGGCCAGCTCTCTGCTATGGCCAGGGAGTGCAGTGGAGGATGGCCCAGGTGCTTGGGCCCTGCACCCCATGGGAGACCAGGAAAAAGCACCTGGATCCTGGCTCCTGCCATCGGATCAGCACGGTGCGCCGGCTGCAGCGGCGGACATTGGAGGGTGAACCAACGGCAAAGGAAGACCTTTCTCTCTCTGTCTCTCTCTCTCACTGTACACTCTGCCTGTCAAAAAAAAAAAAAAAAAAAAAAAAGAAATAGTCAAGTGTGAATGGGTTTCTTTGGTAGGCATTGGGGAACAACCCATTGTCTTAATTGGCCAACTACAAATTATTGTATTTTAATTTTCTGCTATATCATTTGATTCATTTGATTCCATGCATCTTTGTAAATTTACATAGTTAATAATAACTTTTCTATAATTATCCTGGCAAATCACACTGTTTTTCCTTGAATAAAATGTTTATTCAACTTAAATTGTTACAAAAATGTTATATACATTTCTTGCATTTAGACATTTTAGCATCTGTAACTGTACTATTTTGTAACTTCTAATAGTTTAAGTTCTACAACATTTTTCACCTCACTAATTATATGTTATTGAAATTTTATTTCAAAGATAATAAGTTATTGATTCATTATTAATTTTAAGAGTTAATGATCTTAATATAGTTATAATATTTGCAGTTATTTTAAATTGGTAAATATTGAATGTAAAATTTTCTGAAAGGGATAATTATATGTCTTTTTGTAAAAACAATCTAAACTATGTACTTTACATAGTGGTCATTAATAGATAGTATTTGAGATTCAAATGCTTGAAAGGATCATTAAGTATTTGACTTTGAAAATCTTTGAAGTAAACATTTTAAACCTCAGTGTCTTTATGAAATGAATATAGTATCTACCGTACATATTTGAGGCAAGAATTAAATGAGGTTATCAATTTAAAGAGTGTGATGGTGAGACAATTTTATTATCTTAATTTTGTTTGATGGAAATATTTTAAAATCATTAATATACCACTTACAAATCATATAAACTCATACATGATGCAGTGTTTCTTTTCTTATTCTTAATTTCTGATAATGGTTGAGAAAATAAATTAAATACTGTCTAATCTGCTAGAAGAGAACAATAAAGTTATGATATTCACATCAAAATTAACCAAGATTCTTTTAGTATTGAATATTTAAGAAATTTAAGAAAGAAATAAAGAGCTTGTCCAGATGAGTTCATACCGAATTGAACCTGCAGAAAATACTCACATAAATCAAATATATTTAGAACACTCAAGTGTGCTATTATTTTTTATTTTAATAAAAATGATGAAGTCTATTCCTTTTAACTCAATGGGGAATAATTAAGGAGAGATTATATTTATATATTTAATTTGTTTTTAACATGCAAACATGGTTGAATAACACAATTACAGTACCATATTGAAAATATTTTAAAATTACTTAATGATTACCTTCAAGGTTTGTTTAAAGATTATTTTATGTATATTTAGTATACTACCCCATGTTGTAGGCCCTTTAACAAAGGATTTTAACATTTAGTATTCTGTGTAGTAATCTTACTGTGGTCCACTTGATGGCAGTATTGTACTTGGTAAAATAACTCGTGTTGTGTGATTTTTATACTTGGTTTCCTGTGTAATAGTGTAAGTAAGCCTTTCAATTAAAATATAAATTATGAGAGACTTATTTTACGTGAATACCTAAGTGGTTATGATTCAGAATATTTTGTGTAGGAATAAAACTGAATGTTACAAAACTGTTACATGTGGGAGAAGGAGTACTCTTGACAAATAAGGAAGTCAAAGTTTTCCAGGATTTACAAAGCATTGGCTCTGAAAGATTTTGTCTTTCGTCATTCTTATGCACATCTTCTTTACAGAAAAATGTAATTAGGAACTTTATTAAAAAAGAAGAATGTACATTCATAGGTTAAGAAACCTGCATAAAAAAGAATGTGCATCCCTAGGTTAGGAAGCCAACTATTATACTTAAAATAGTAGGGATCATGGCATGTGCCACAAAAGGAGTTGACCTCTAATGGCAGGGTAAGTGTTTCTGTTTCCCTCCAGTTGATATGATTTAGAACACCAATCAAAACTAGCAGCTCAGCTTTTTTACTAGAATTAAGGAGTAAAAGGGCATTTCTTGCTTTTCAACTTCTTCTACAGCTTTACTGAAAGCAAATCCACATGATGATAATAAGGATATTTTAGTTAAAAATGTTATATAAATTTTAAAATCATCATTCCAACAATTAGAACCACATTGTGGAAAATGCCTCAAAAAATACACGAGTTCCTGGGGAATTCATCTGATTTTTAAACTTAATTAGTAGAACCATAGCAACCTAAATCTTAGTTACTATCTGAGGTTTAGCTAAGTAAAAGAAAACTCTAACTGCTTGTAAAATATTAGCATTTTGACCAAAGATGTGTTAAAATTAAGAGTAAGTCATTTAGTATATCAAATATTCACATCAATATGATGATTCTTCTGTTTTCCTGAATATTATTTACTTTTTCTAGTATTTACATTGCCTCACCTTGAGTTTTAGTGATTTAGATCGGGAAAATGAGGAGGAGTGGGCATTTGGTTTAGAGGTTAAGACACATTGCAGGCCGGCGCCGCGGCTCACTAGGCTAATCCTCCGCCTAGCGGCGCCGGCACACCGGGTTCTAGTCCCGGTCGGGGCGCCGGATTCTGTCCTGGTTGCCCCTCTTCCAGGCCAGCCCTCTGCTGTGGCCAGGGAGTGCAGTGGAGGATGGCCCAGGTGCTTGGGCCCTGCACCCCATGGGAGACCAGGAAAAGCACCTGGCTCCTGGCTCCTGCCATCGGATCAGCGCGGTGCGCCGGCCACAGCGCGCCGGCCGCGGCGGCCATTGGAGGGTGAACCAACGGCAAAGGAAGACCTTTCTCTCTGTCTCTCTCTCTCACTGTCCACTCTACCTGTCAAAAAAAAAAAAAAAAAAAAGACACATTGCAGTGCTTGGCTTTGTTTCCTATCTCTAGCTCCAGATTCCAGCTTCCTACTAATACAGATGATGTGAGGGAGCAGTGATGACTCTAGGGAATGGAATCATGGTTCCCCTGTGGGAGAACTGGATTGAATTCCCAGCTCCCAGCTTTGGCCCTGCTCAGCCCTGGCCCAACCCCAGCTATTGCAGGGATTTGGAGAGTGAACCAGTGAATAGGAATGCTCTTTCTGTCTCTCTGCTTCTCAAATAAATGGACTTTATAGCAATATTAAGGGCACACCTTCCTTGTAGTCAAAGTTCTGCTATCTGGAGTCAAATCACCCTGCCAATGGTTAATATCCTTCACCACTAGTAATTACCTGTACAACTTTGGCTAGATCACTTAATTACATCTTCTTCATCTGAAATCTGGAATTATTGATATTATTTCAGACATGAAAAGTACTTAGAAACAAGTACATGGTATGAAGTAGTTCTCCATAAATGTCAGTAATGTTTTTTCTTAGTATATAATCTAAACAGAATGGATCAAATAGCTGGGAGTTATTTGTGGATGAGTACATGTAAATATATATATTTATATATACATATATACATACACACATATATTTTTAAAAGATTTTATTTATTAGAAAGAGTTAGGGAGAGAGAGGGGGAGAGGCACAGAGAGAGATCATTCATCTGTGAGAGATCATTCATCTGCTGATTCACTCCGCAAATAGCTGTAACAGCCAAGGGTAGGCCAGGCTGAAGCCAGGAGCTTCTTGCAGGTCTCTCACATGGGTGGATGGGCCAAGAACTTGGGCCTTCCTCTTCTGCTCTTCCATGCTCATTAGCAGGAAGTTGGATCAGAACTGGAGCAGCTGGGACTTGAGTCGGCGCCCATATAGGATGCTGGTAGCACAGGCAGTGCCTTTACCCACTACACTGCAACACCAGCCCTGTATATATATATATTTTTGAAAAATGTTACAGTAGGAAAAAAAGATTAGTTTTATTGCCAGGTTTATCGCATATACAATAGAATCTGATAATATTTTATTAAAACATTATTTTGATACTTTATGTAGAAAGCCAAATTTGGAGGAGAAACAAGTTAGAAGACTTTATAGTAGCAAAAATGAATGTTTAGGGGGCGCCGCGGCTCATTAGGCTAATCCTCTGCCTTGCGGCGCCGGCACACCGGGTTCTAATCCCGGTCGGGGCACCGGATTCTGTCCCGGTTGTTCCTCTTCCAGGCCAGCTCTCTGCTGTGGCCCAGGAGTGCAGTGGAGGATGGCCCAAGTGCTTGGGCCCTACACCCGGATGGGAGACCAGGAGAAGCACCTGGCTCCCGGCTTTGGATCAGTGCGGTGCACCGGCCGCAGCGGCCATTGGAGGGTGAACCAACGGCAAAGGAAGACCTTTCTCTCTGTCTCTCTCTCACTGTCCACTCTGCCTGTCAAAATTAAATTAAATTAAATTAAAAAAATGAATGTTTAGTAAGATATCTATAATTTATGTTAATGAACTACAGCAAATGACAAGGGAATTATCATTTCTGACCCTATTGGTTGGAATACAATTTTTGAGTACTTAATCACAATCATCAACTGATACTTATTGATTGCTTTTTAAGGAACTTAGGTAATCATAGAGGATGCCAAGAGTTGTAAAGGATCCCTTGATACATAATGTACTTAAAATATATGTGGAGATGTATTCTTTAAAATTTGTGAAAAGAATGTCAAATAAAATGTGATGACAGTAATTTGGTGTCACATAGCATCAAATGCCAAATGGACACCATATGAGTTGCTGAATTCATAGAGACGATGTGGAAAGCTTAAGTGCTGATGGAAAGGAATACTGGATGCGATGATCTTCTAGTTGATCCTGGATAGTAAGCTGTCATAGGAATAGTGGAAAGCAAAACCATTCAGGAAGGGCATTATAAGAACACATAGTCAAGGGTGGAGCAATGCTAGGAAAGCAGTTCTCAGTGAAAATGTTACATATGCGAGTGCCTTAAAATTGTAAACCACTTTAAATGTTAGTTATCACCATGTACTTTACAAAGCATCAGTACATTTCATAGTGTATTTCCTTTATTTATTTGCTAGAACCAGTGGTTTATATATTGAATACACAATCCCTAGATCATGGAAATATGCTGAGTTCCAGGATGAAATCAATGCTGAGGTACAGTTTTGTGATGGGAAGGTTATGTAATCAATGGTTTACAATTTGATAATCAAAAAAGAATCCACATGTGAAGGTTATGTTTATTTTGTAAGATAGGGAGCTTGGTAATGTAGAGTCTTCATTCTCTTACGAGTTTTTCCCCTCTAGGATGACTAGGCAGAGAGTAGTTCTTCACAGCTCTGTTTCTGCCAGCACCCACCTATATACTTGATAATGGTCAGTGAGGAACTTATGATTTACTGTACAGAAAAGATGATATTCCTTCAGAAGTAAATTTTGTTTTGTCAATGCACTATGCAACATTAAGAGTTAATTTTATTTACAATGCTCCTCTTTCTTCATAACAGTTCTTTGTTTAGGGTTTATTTGTAAAGGAGGATAGGAGAGAGAGATCCATCTCTCTTCTGTCTGCTGATTCACTTCCCACATGGCTGTTAACAACCTGGGCTGGTTGAGGTCAAAACCAAGAGCTTGGAACTGTCCCCATCTCCCATGGGGTGGCAGAGGCCCAAGTACTTGAACCATTCTCCCCTACTTACTCAGGCACACTAGGAGGAAGACAGATCTGAAGGAGAGTAGCTGAGATTTGAACTGATGCTCCGAAATGGGATGCCGGTGTTCCAAGTGGGGCTTAACCTGCTGCACCACAACTCTGACCCCTCACCATAATATTTTTGCTTCTCTGGAACCATAATGGAGGGCCAAAATAGAAAGATGTTTAACATACCAATTTATGTTAACTACAGATCAGTACATTCATAGTTAATTTATGTAGGTAAAGAATTTGAAGAACTGATAGTGACATCATGTCAATATATTTCTATCTAGTATTCTTAAAAGGAGTCAAATGCAATTTTGTTAAAACATAAAAATCTATACTTCTCATTTCCAAAGACATGCACTCTTAAAATGTATATAGTGTTTATGAAATAGTTTACAATAATAGTTAGAAAGCAGATTACTGAAATTTTGGCTTGAAGTTCTACTTTTGCTGTTGTGTTACATATCACATAGCCCTCAGTTTACTTATCTGCAGAGCAAAAATAATGTGTGTATGAAACATTTATATACTTGTGAGGATTTAGTGGGATTATAATTGTTAGTAGTTTTATTATGGCTTCAGATATCAACACACAGTTGGCTTTTAATAATTGTTAGCAACCCTTGTGAGTAGTGCAGGTTTTGTGATTCTCTGTGGTTGCTTCTGCTCCACTTCTCTTTTGCTATCTGCTCTGCAAAATTAGATTCAAGTGAATTTAGAACTTATTTTTATATGTATCATAGTTAGATGTTTCTCTGGAAATATTGGATTAAACCCAAATGTGTCAAGATAGCCTACACCTCATGGTTGATTTGGCATGAATATTTAACTAATATAGGCAGTATTTTGGTGGGCCAGAGGGTGTCAGGAGATGAGTATCGTGTGTCTGCATGTCTTGGAAGAAGAAGCACTCACTGCCTTTGAGTTGGGACAACCTTTTCAGTTAAGTCTGTATGGGAATGACAATCTTGGAAGGTAGATACAGTGTTTCTCTTGAGCAAAAACCAGGGTGGCCTCCTCTCTGCCCCTCCCTTTGGGTCGAAAGTCAAGCAAGGTTACCCTTCCCATTTTAAATGACTCAGGCTCATCAGACTGAATATTCCTCTCTGTGGGGGCACTCCACTGCATCTGCAGGTAACCTATGGTCCTTTTTTATGTTACCTTAATAGAACTTAAGGCTCAGAGAATGCATGAAATATTGACTGTTTATTACTGTTGCTATGAATAATATGTTTGTATTCTAATCCAGGGATCTTACATCTTATGTCATCGTTCAAGAAATTAAATGTTGTCAGGTAATACCAGAACATGCAGTAAAATTATATACCCTTTACTTTCTCTTTTATACTGTCTTTCATAGAGAGTTAGGGAATGGAGAGTTTTGATGGAAACCTGAAATGCCAAAATGACATGTACTTAATATTTAACTCTTCTAGTTAAAATTATTTCTAACATTTAAGAAGACATCCATTGCTTTATAGATATCACCAAAAGCATAAAAATAATGCTATTAAAATTTTTTCAAAGCATTAATTAGTACAATCATCTCAAAGTGTAGTCATCATAAATTGTTTTGTTTAGAGAACCAAAAGCTAAGTATTATTGAAAATGCATGCTTGTTTCTCTCTAGTTATTATGTAAGCTATCTTTCTCCAGCAAAAAGTAGAATATCTGAACATTAAAATTGGACCAAGTTAGTTAGAAAAGAGTCCCAAATACATCCTTCTCAATAATTTCTTTTCCAGTGTTTTTTCCAATTTTGCTGTCCGCACACTACAGGATCATCATAGCTACAGATGTCCCTCAGCTTTTGGTCTTCCATCTACTCTATCAGGACTTTTTTTTTGGTACACTAGAAAGGCATCTCTCCATGGGCTACAGTCCAATTGCAGTGAAATAGGCTTCTTTCTTTGCAGTTAAAGACCATGTAACATTGATATTTTCATGTAAGGGTTGCCTATGAGTAAACCACTTTTGTCAGTCTTTAGATTTATATGTTTGAAATTCAGTACATGTACCTTATTATTAAACAGTTGATATTGTACTGTCTATGACACTGACTTTGTAAGTATTAACTCCACACAATAACTCTGTTATCCCTATTTTACATGTGAGAAAACTTTGGTAAGATTTTCTTTCTGAAACATAGCCATAAGGTAAAGCTGGGAATCAGCATGAGCAGGGGAATGTACAGTTGAAGTAGTTCCAGTCTCTGATTCCTGGTTTATATAATTGTTAGATTACTTATCTCCTTGGCAGTTTCTAATCAAGTATTTATCATAGTATTTTGTAATTACTTGAGTTTGTTATCTCCTTAAATAAACAGTAGCCCAAGAGCAGGACAATTTGTCAAGTAAATTGAGGTGTTGGTTTTTTTTCCCCCTCATTTTTGTATTGCTAATCCTAAAGAAATACTAGTAGCCTATGACATCTAATAGGTACTCCATAGATGCTTGTTGAATGAATATCACTACGGTTACCAAAGTATACCAAATCCCTAGGAGTTTATTTCTTGCTTTGTATTTCCTGTGTTTAAGTACACTCCTGTGTTTCAGTTTTATTCCAAAAGATTACTTATCCAAATGCTATTCAGCTTTCTTAATATGATTAAGCAGAGACTTTCAAGTATAGAAAGGAAAATAAAATCTTTAGATTATTTAATAACAGCATGTGGCTTCCAAAAAATGCTAAAGAAAATTGTCAAGTGAAACACAAAGCAATGTTATCTTATTACTGAATATATACAATTTTAAACAAGATATTTTGTGATTTTTTATGTGTCTTTGTGCATTCACTTCTCCACCTATCATGTTAGTACATACTAGTGGTTTGAACTCTTGGAAATGCACATTTGTTATGCAAAATGAGAGAATGATGCTTTTAATATAAAATTATGTCTGTGGTCACCTTACCTGGATATTTTTGTTGTGCCCCTTGTAAAACCATTTGGGGCCACACTTTTATTTGTTACTTTTTCAAAATCAGCATGTTTTATTTTAAAATATGCTCCTTGTGAACTTAAGGTCATTATTGGGAAGTGAGTGAATGAGCACAGTAGGAAATCATATTGGCTATTCATTGGGTTTATAATTTTTTCTCTTATAACATGGTATGAAAGAGCTTCCTACACAAACCAAAAATAATATCTACTTATTTTTACCTTTAAATATATAATAAAATACTTTCTCTGAGATAGAAGTAGACTGTGGGGAAATAGAATGTAAAAGGTTTTAAATAGTCTTTTTCCTTAGAGTTATGAAATCTATCTTCCCATATTCATGTTTTCACACAAACACAATGTTCTTCATTTCCAAGGATGAAGCTCACTATCTTTTGTGAGAGAAGTGTGAAGACTGTATAAATTGTCACATGAAAATGAAAGGTTAAGATCTGCTAAAATAGATGGTGTTGTGATTTAAAAGTTAAAAGAAATTCACAACTTTGAAAGCATTAATTTGACTTATTAACTGGTGAAAATATAAGCCATGGAGAAGTCCAATAGCTAGACCTCTTAGTGAACTATGGTTCACAACCAATATGACAATAATATGACTGGAGCCATCAGGGCAGGATTCATAAAACTGAATACGCAATGAAGGCTGTTAGGCAAGTTTCAACTACAGTTAGTCAGAAATCAAAAGCCTATGCAGTACTGGCTACATTGAAAAGGGAATATTAGAGCTAGCAGATCATTGGAAGAAAATTTTCCAAGTTGATAACCATTTTGATATCTCAACTGCCAGGCTTATTTCCCAAGCAAGACTGTTATGTAATTTTATGTGCCAGTAGTGTTTGGATTCTGGATGTTTCTTTAACAGACCACCTCCTATGTCTCATCTTAACATCTTGCTGGAAGCAGAACTAAAAAAACCATGAAATACAGTGTGTACAGAGACTGTATGGAATTGGACTGCCTATTGCTAGTTTTGGTAATATGGACTGTCCCATTTTCCTAACTTGTCCACATGCTGTTTGGACTGCAGAGCTACAACCATTGGTACCCATTTTCAATCAGCCTATATTTGCTTAGAAAGAGATATTTCTGAATTTATGAAATACAGTTTATATGAACTGGTTAAACCATGATGTGTATGCATTAAGAGAAACTCTTCCTGCAGAGCAGGACCTAACAACCAGGTTTCCTGTTGGTAAAGACTTGTAGTTTACATTCAATGAGGATAATGATGTGTTGCCATTCCTGGAAGGTCTTCCAGAAAGACCGCAGAGAAATACATTAGCTTAGCCTGCTGATGAACCTGTAGGCAAGGTTGATGAATTGATGAATTAGTGGACCTTAAGTGATAAACCAGTCTGTACTTGTATTATATATGTGCAAGAATATGAAGAGCACATACTCGTGACTGTAATCTGTACTTTGAACCAAAAGGTACATGGTGGTCAGATGATATGTTTTACAAATAAGCCCAGATGTTTTTGCCAAGCAGCTTCACTGGAAGCATATAATGGGTATATTTTTCTTTAAGAAGACCAATATAAACCATTTAATAGTAGTAGTATTGATGTCTGTACTAAAATTTTATGATGAAAAGTGGATAATCTTAGAAATCATTTTTGGTGTCTGTAAGGGATTGATTCCTAGGATGGCCGTGGAAATTGAAATCCTTGGGTACTCAACTATCTATTTTAAAATGGTGAACTCTTTGAATATAACCTGTGCACATCTTTCTATATCCTTTAAATCTATGGAAGATTATTATGTTGCCTAATATATTAGCAGCTACAAAAAAAGACCTTTTCTATAACTAATTCTCAAAATTTAATCTGAGTCATACAAGGTATAGCTGCACATAGTTTATTTACCTTGGGAGGAGATAAAATGAACCCAATTAATCTCCTTCAAATCTCCCTGCTTCAAGAATCCAGTATCCTTCCAGAGAATAATCCCTGTACTGTGTTTTTAAATAAAAAAAATCTGTGATATTATTCCCTTCAAGAATTGCCCCTTTTGATTCTATAGGTATGTTTCTTAATTATGTTAATATTTTAATTTAATATCATTGTTGAATATACACATAAAATTTATTTATAAATATATGGCTATTCCTTAAAAGATCACATATTTAGCACACTTTGTGTACTTTACATTTTCATATTTAGGTAATACTATTATTCAAAATATGAATAGGAGCATACATACTGAAAATGTCAACTAACCAGTTCCCTGACAACCAGTAAATTAGCCAAAGAGGAAAGCAGTCATAGGAGAGATGACTGTAAAGGCACCGTGACAACAGAAAATACTGTTGTTTTTTATTATTGACATAATTGACAAAAACATTTTAAGTGTAAGTAGTCTTAGAGGTCATCTAGTTCAGAATGTTTTCAATATGAATGAACAAATGAACAGATATGGTTAAGTTAATAACAATGTAAAATTAAACCACTGTTAGGACCAGGGTCATAACAAGAATTTCCTTGCAATTGCTGAATAAAGATATGTGAAAAACCATACTTAGAAGATTGCTTGTAACAATCCACTGTGAAAAATGTGCATGTCCTAGAAAAAAAGGAATGTGACTAGAATAATTTAGAATACTGATGAATAAACTTTTTACTCTAATGTGTATGATCTGAAAGAAAAAATAAATTCCAAAAATTAATGCTTAAATATAAAATAATAATCTGTGACTTATATTAGCACATAGTTCTATGGTCTAACCTAGATAATTTATTTAATAAAAGTTTTAAAATGGAATACCTTACTCTGAATGGAGCAGTAAGAAAAGCATAGAATTTGCGTAAAGGTTCAAAAATAGGCAATGGAAGAAGAAAGAATTATTGTGAGGATTATACAAGTGGAGATATAGAAGGGGAAATGTCCAAGTTGTATTAGAGTATGGGCTGCTTAATAGGTCACTTTTAAAAGTTATATTGAGGTTTTAAATATATATATATATACACACACACACACATATATATATATGTATAGAAGTTTTTAAATACTGTCTCGGAATCTTGGCATCAGTCTTTAATTTTATTACAAGCAATTATGGTGTTTTCAGAAGAAAAGTAGTATGGTGAAACTGATTCTCACATGGCAATAATCTGATGGTAGCACGTGAACACACTAAATATGAAGGAATACAAGACATGAAAATTATGGCAATAGCCAACACGTACAATGGTGAGGTTCCAAACTTTATTAAGCCACACTACTATTCAGGCATCCAGCCAACCATCTTTCAACATATATCTGTTGAAAGTCTTCTGATTAGAGGGTAGTGTGCTAGATCAAAGAGTACTCACATAAATATCTTATTTTCAGTTCACTCAGTTTACTAGTATATATGTGTGTGTGTGTAAAGAAAGTTAAGGATAAATGGTAACTAGGACAGATTTTCTTTTTTTTAACAATTTATTTTTTTGACAGTTATAGAAAGAGGTTGACACACACACACACACACACAGAGAGAGAGAGAGAGAGAGAGAGAGAGAGAGATCTCCATCTGCTGGTTCACTCACCAAATGACTGCAACTGCTGGAGTTGAGCCCATCTGAAGCCAGGAGCTAGGAGCTAGGAGCCAGGAGCTAGGAGCTTCTTGCCAGTCTCCCACATGGTGCAGGGGTCCAAGGACTTGGGCCATCGTCTACTGCTTTCCCAGGCCATAGCAGAGAGCTGGATGGGAAGTGGAGCAGCCAGACTTGAACCAGCACCCATATGGGATTCTGGTGCTGCAGGCTGGGAATTTAATCTGCTGTACCACAGAGCCAGCCCCAAGGAAGGATTTTCTAGAAATGGTGCTTGATGGATAAGAAATATTGCCCTGGTTGAAAGAAGTATTGGAAGCCATGGGGTTAATTATGTGTAAAATATAGTACTCTAGAGTATTGCATACTTGCCAAACTAAATATGCTGCCATATGTTTGGAATAAAATATGTATTCAGTGAAATAGTAAGAATGAAACGGGAAATAGTTGTACTTGTTGAAATCACAATTAACCAGCTCTTTGCTGTGCGTCCTCTTCTGTCAGATATGGATTTCCATTATTTTTGTTTTTAACCCAGTCATTTATTTTATAATTAATGGCTTTAAGAAATATAATTTGCTCTGTATTTTTAAAAATTTGAAATAATAGTAATGGATCTAGTTTACTGAGGATATTCTAGTCCTTTGACAGGATAATTATTCATATGTCCCTAGCATTCTTTGTTGTCTAATGAGTAAAGTCACTATCTTTGTTATGAATTGTCTTTTCATGATATTTGTATAGGGAAAAAACAGTGTCTCCATTTGAGTGAAAGGGCAGCCATTTTTAAAATTGTAAAATATTTGAATGTATAAGCTCATATTCTGCACCTGTAATGTGATTCACTGCATTTACAGATGTTACCCTTTGCATTTTCTTGTGGGAATTTGGGCTCACAACTGGCATAAGAAAAGGTGGATACTCTTGCTACTTGTTAGGAGTAATACAGTCATTTTCCTCTAAGCCAAGAGCCTTGTGGCTTCTGCAGGTATCTGTCAAACAGTGGCAGGCTAACGTGTTAGCTTGCAGGAAAGGTAACCTCTTAATACCTTCAGAGTTATTCAGTTTTGTCTGTAAAGATGGCATTGTTACAGATACTATATTTCTAGAAGATGATAGATGAAAGCCTTGTGGTTTGATAGAAGGATCCAAGGAAATTTTGTTGGAATTGGTGATGAACATGTTGACCAGATTAATGGCCAGTCAGGCAATAAATTGACCTTCACTTCATTTTTTTTTTTTTAATAAGGAAGGATTTGAAGTTTGGTAGCAAGCAGAGTTCTGGGAAGTAAGTATAAAGAGATCAGCTTAAACAGTGCCAGGGTTGTTTCAAATTCTCCTTTCCTTGTGTGTATGTTGATAGTGGGTGGGAGGGGGTGTGTTTCCTTGACAATCAAATTTAATTGATGGGATTCAGCCAAGATTCCACATTGATGATGTGGGCTTGGCCCTCTGAGTAAATTCTGTGCACTTTTTTTACCCCTCATTTCTGAATACAGAGTAGAAACTTGATGCATTGTATGGGTTAGTACTTTCCTGTTGCGTTAAGTGTCAGGGGAAAGCCTCCCACTGAGGAATGGCTGTGTGCAGAGAAGGGATAGTACCTTGGAGCCCTACAACATATTTGCTCTTTAAAGCTATAGTCACTGTTGCTGATTATACTGCCAATTCTATTCTGGAAGAAGGGAATAGCTACCAGCTGATAGGTACCCTTTGGAGTCTTGGACTTGTTGCCTCTGGATAGCACTAGCAGTCACTCCTTTTGAAAAGCAGTTGTAGGCCGGCGCCTTGCCTCACTAGGCTAATCCTGAGCCTTGCGGCACCGGCACACCGGCTTCTAGTCCCGGTCGGGGCGCTGGATTCTGTCCTGGTTGCCCCTCTTCCAGGCCAGCTCTCTGCTGTGGCCAGGGAGTGCAGTGGAGGATGGCCCAAGTGCTTGGGCCCTGCACCCCATGGGAGACCAGGATTAGTACCTGGCTCCTGCCATCGGATCAGTGCGGTGCGCCGGCTGCAGCGTGCCGGCCGCGGCGGCCATTGGAGGGTGAAGCAACGGCAAAGGAAGACCTTTCTCTCTGTCTCTCTCTCTCTCACTGTCCACTCTGCCTGTCAAGAAAGAAAGAAAGAAAGAAAGAAAGAGAGAGAGAGAGAGAGAGAGAGAGAGAGAGAGAGAAAGAAAGAAAGAAAGAAAGAAAGAAAGAAAGAAAGAAAGAAAGAAAGAAAGAAAGAAAGAAAGAAAGAAAGAAAGAAAGAAAGAAAGAAAGAAAAGCAGTTGTTATGTTGGTACTGGGCTCTTGTCAAAACTCTGACCTGTGAAGGCCTTGTGGTCATCTGGCCTGAGGTTCCCATCTGGGGGTCAGTGAACTCAACTCTGACTAATTAGATAGGAAGGACTCAACAAGAACACACTGGATTATCTCTGGATGCACCTTAGCTTTATTGAGTAAGTGGCAGTTATCCCTCCAGGGGAAACTGCATTCCCCACACCACCCTCTGAGGCAAATCTGCTGACTCAGTGGGTCCTTGATTCACAATTTCCCTTAAATGCTTGGGCCTGAAGTGTGTTGAGTAAGGTTAGTGGAAATTCAATAATATCTGCTGGGCTGCTGAAGCTGTAGAAACTCTGAAGCAGCTGTATTAAACTAAAAATGCACTAGGTCACTTTGCTCAGTGGACAAAACTCAAAGAATTTTCATAGCTCTAGCCAATAATTCCATTGATGAACATTATTGGATTGCATTAGCCCTTGATAGTTGCAGATAGTTTGTTTGATCTGCCATTTGAGAAACTAAAAATTCTCACAGAGCTTTTCTGGGGTTTTGGAGAATGGGGACAAATTTCAACTGCTGGTCGTGTTATTTTGTTCATTCATGTAGATGCTCATACTTCTCTGCCCAGACAAACTGTAATAAAGCTCATGTTTCAGATTGCCACTCTTTCCAGAAACATCAATTGACTTGACATGGCAACACATCCACCTAAACAAGGTAAAGGATGCTATTTTTCTTATGTAGAGGCTGCCACTGCATGTAAGACTTGTAACTCCTGCCAAAGTTGATGTGCTTTTCCTGCAACGTGAGCAGAATCTCCTTAGCTGAGGCGCTGCCCTAACCCATGCCTGGCACGTTGATTAAACTGAACAGATGATCTCCTCTTAGGGCTCTCAGTGGTGCCTTTTGACTGTAGATACTTTGACTCCATCCATGCCTTTACAACCCAGTGACTCATTTTTGTCGTGAAGTTTGCTTTCTAGAGTTTTTAGTCTGACATTAGTGTTTTCTTTGTTGAAAAAAAATAGTTTAAAAAAATTGGCTGAGAGATGAGGTGTTCAGTGGAATTGCCACACTGCCTCCCATCCACAGGTATCATTATTAAACTTTGTAATGCCCTCCTTAATAGTAATCTCAAAAAGAGTTTAACTTTAAACCTTTAACCTCTTTTATCAAAAAAAAAAAAAAAACCTGAAGAAGTTTGATCATTGAGTGCGTATGTTCCCAGGAAAGGATTATCTTCTTTCAGCCAGTGCCCAACAGAAGGGTAGAGGGTAGGTGAAAAGTAGGTGTATCATCTGTTATTTGGTGCAATGTATCTTTATTTATCACCTCACCCAGCACCTCCTGTCTTAACAGAAATAATGAATCTGGGTGAAAAAAATCAAAGTTGATGTTTATTCAGGCCTTCAGAATGACGATTCAAACCTGGAAATAACCAGTTAGTTGCATGGGGTGTCTGTTCTATAAGCCTGAGTGTGATTATGAGTTTTATACTTTTCTTACAGGGTAAGTACATACATATTACATCAAGTCAGGTTTAAACAAGCCAGACTTATAAGAGCTTATCAACCACACTGAAAGGAGGAATTCATTGAAAATCGAAGAATACCTGGTGATAGCTAACAGACTTGATTATTGACTAAGGAGGTACATTACATTCCCACACTCATTCCCCAAGGGATGTTATTCGTATACAAGGAGAGGCAAACAGTGGTTTGTTAATCACTCTTCTGACAATGCCCTTAAATTTCCGTACTTTTTAAAGTATAATGAATGTTTCCTTGCCCATGATTGAAGTTTTCTTGGTCATAGTTGAGGTTCATTAGGTCATCTTATCTGGGTTCCAGCTACAGGGTATTTTCACAGCTGATTTAGGCCTCTGCAGCCATCATTAAAAGTCTACACCAGGGGCCGGCGCCGCGGCTCACTAGGCTAATCCTCCGCCTAGCGGCGCCGGCACACCGGGTTCTAGTCCCGGTCGGGGCGCCGGATTCTGTCCCGGTTGCCCCTTTTCCAGGCCAGCCTTCTGCTGTGGCCAAGGAGTGCAGTGGAGGATGGCCCAGGTGCTTGGGCCCTGCACCCCATGGGAGACCAGGAAAAGCACCTGGCTCCTGGCTCCTGCCATCGGATCAGCGCGGTGCGCCGGCCGCAGCGCGCTGGCCGCGGCGGCCATTGGAGGGTGAACCAACGGCAAAGGAAGACCTTTCTCTCTGTCTCTCTCTCTCACTGTCCACTCTGCCTGTCAAAAAAAAAAAAAAAAAAAAAAAAAAAAAAAAGTCTACACCAGTGAAAGGCTCAGTATGTCCTGATTGGTCTCCCTCTGGTTCTCATCTCAGCCAAAATGTGGCTTATAGGATTCAAACTTAATTCTAGTTCATCTACTTTGATTCTTTTCTTGGATTGATATTCTCCTAAACTGATTGAGTGCACTGTTCAGGGAGTCCCTCTGAACTGGTTGACATGACCCAAAGTGAGTGCTATAATGGGTTTCTGAAGGATTTAAGAAAATTCCATTGTCCTTTTGTTACCTATTCCCACTGATAAGGCAAGATGTGAATTGGGGTTGACCGGAAAAAAAAGTAACATGTAGCTACCGGAATTAAGGATAATTTTATGCTTGTGGAGGGAGAACAATTGTACAAGCTAGAAAGAGCAGTTTAGACTCTGGGAGGTATGCAAGTGGTGGGTAGGGAGGAACAAAACTATCCTTTTTTTAAAAAAGATTATTTATTTGAAAGGTAGAGTTACAGAGAGGCAGAGAGAGAGAGAGAGATCTTCCATCTGCTGGTTCACTCCCTAAATGGCTGCAATAGCTGGATCTGTGCCAATCAAAGCCAAGAGTCAGGAGCTTTTTCCAGGTCTCCCAGGTGGGTGCAGGGGCCCAAGCACTTGGGCCATCTTCTACTGATTTCCAAGGCCATAGCAGGGATCAGAAGTGAAGCAGCTGGGACTCAAACTGGTGCCCATATGGGATGCCAGCACTGTAGGCAGTGGCTTTACCCACTATGCCACAGCACTGGCCCCCAAAACTATCTTCCTCTTTTAGAACCATACTTGGATCCTTCTTCATGAAGAAAAAACTGCTTTAGCTCTCTCGATGTAGTACTGTCAACATGTTTAAATTTAACTAAGTTCTGTGTCTTTAAGCCCCATGAGATGGCACTAAGAATGATTAGATAACCAATCCTCTTAACATTACTTAGAAGTCTACTGGATATAGTTGGGGTGGCCATAGGGTTTTCATCTCTTATTTGATACATTTGCAAAACATTTAGACATCGTCCACACCCTGAGTTCAGTAGCTGTCAGTTGGCCATTTTTCATGGCATATTGATGCCACTTGTGTGGTCATATGGACACCAGGACAGGGTGGATTGATTGCTTTCAGGAAATTCCTCTAAAACAAGGACCAGATTCAATTATCTAAACTTAATAGGAAACTATAAGGCTTGCCAGTTAGGTTTATATTTCCTTTCTCACAGTGGAGGCGAGAAATGCACAAGGAATAACCAGTTGCCCCTGGTGGCCTTGGGATCATAGTAGATAATCATCTCTTTTTCAGTGGCTACAGTCAGACACACACACATACACACACACACACGGAGACCTGCACACATTCACACATAGCCACATACAACGACACATTCGCCAATCACTGTACCCATACATCTACAAGCAGCCGCACCTAAACAAGTCCCCCAATTGCTTATATGAATTTACAGACAGTAGTGGCCTGGAGCTGAACCATTACATGATAGACTTATGGACTGCTAGCCAAGCACTGGGACCTGTTGATTACCATGACATGAGTTACTGTAGAAGCACAGGCATGTGGGAGCACAGAGATAAGGGGGCAAGGGCAAAAGGTGTGGGAACTTGATAAAAACCATCTTCCCGACAGTCCGTCCCTTCAAATTTCCTTGCCTCACAATCTGCATATACATTGTTTGTGCAAAGGTCCCTTGCTAGGAGTACACATAGGGTATGGAACATTATATCCAAAGACCATAACAACAATTCAAGTTACAGCAACAAACTATAGGGTATGACATAAACTATTCCAACACTGATTGGGTTTTATTGTATTGCTCTCAGACTAAAGTCTTTTACGCATCCAGGTGTGGTTTTATGACAAAGTCCAGTGTGGTCAATGTCTGTGGCTATCTTTTACAGCAGCCCAGCTGCAAAGCACCTATCCAAGAAGCCAATTGGTTGGTCACTGTTTCAAAGGAATTCAGTCCACCAGGATATTTGCAGCATCAGGCTGTATTCATCTATTTGGGGAATAAGTCCAATAAAATCTATTTTCTGTCTCTCAAGAGATGACTCCAGATGGCTTAGCAAAATGCGCATAACTGCTTTTAAATCTGCAAGAGTCACAGGTTAATATATTAAATCATGACATAAGGTGTTGCTATGTCACAAGTGCAAGGCTGAGTGCACAGAGGTATCAGCTGATTTGGGTTTATCTCCACGAGCAGAACACCATCTACCTCTATACCCCATGAGTAGGTGAACTCTGAAGCCTTGAATAACACTGGAGGTTCAGTATTGTTCTGTCACCAGGGGACTCAACGATTATAACTGCCAGGTAGTCTCTGGCACTGGCTGTACCCAGGGGTGGCATTGTTTTCTTCTGTCTCTGCCTCTGCCAGCTGTGTTGCTCTCTCTCCATCTTCCACTGGTTGTTTTGGGCTCCAGCACTTGGGAGTATCACCTTTTACTTTGGTAATACTCCAACTGGGATTTCGATCTTGTCTCTCAGGGAGTCCCAGCCCACTGGCTCACAAACAACAGAAGGCCCAGGTGCTCCTCATGAAAGACACACTTATTGTGTGCTCTGCTGCTTTTCCTAGGAGAGTGCTCAGCTTCTCTGAAGCCCTAGGCTTTTGCCTGCATCTGCCCACTCCACTATGGGGAGTGGAGTGCAGTGCCAGTTGATGCTCACCTTTTCTGCAACCCCATGGTCCCATCTGGCATTGCTGTTGAAGACCGTGGTGAGGGTATCCAGCCCTGTCCTCAGCACCAGGGAGAGGCCAGCCCATAGCACCTGCTTAACTGAGTGGCACAGCTCCAGTGGGCGGAGAACATGCTGTAAGCCTGGGTGCTCCATTCCAGGAGTCTTCAAGATGCTATGCAATGAATCCTACTGCAATGATGGGGTCACTTGGGACTGTGGAGGATAAAACATTCCTCCCTGCCACCCACAAACAGTCCCAAGGGCCTTGCAACTTACAACCAAGGGTGTTGAGATCAGTTCCAAGTGGGTGCCTTGGCTCGGGGCCTCACTCACCCTCATAAGCTGCTAGGGACATTTTTGTAGCAGCATCATTTTTACCTGTATCTTGGTCTTTGATGCCTCTCCTGGGTGTTAGAGCTCCTGTATTTGTTGCTTCCTTAGGGCTACCTGTGTCAAGGTCTCTCATTGCTCCTCCCACTGCTACTGCAGCCACTGCTCCATTCCTTTGACCCGTTTCCCAGATGAAGGGAGGTAGAGTAAATGACCTTAAGCTGGAACTTACCACCACTGCACTCAGAGTTGCTGCCTTTTTCCATTTTTTTCCCTCTGAGGTATGTTAGAAGGTTCACGTTGCTCTAATTTTGATCTGAAGCTCAACATTATTCTCTGCCCACAAGGTGGTGAGAGGACCCATCCCACGGTGGCATCAGCCATTGTCTGGGCATCCCTCGGATCCATTTTTGCCTCTATGGCAGCCAGCCCTATTCTTGGGTCTCAGCCTACAGTGGTTTGGCATTGCTTCATGCCCACAAAGCAGTTAGGAAGACCCACCTGCAGCCCCTGATGCTATCTTGGTGTCTCCCTGCTCGGACATCTTTCTGAGCCCAGGCATTGCCTTTGCTACCCTAATGGGCAAGTCATAATCACCAGCCACCACATACTTGTGGCTATCCATCCCTAAATTCCACCCTCTGATTCCATGCTCGGCTGAAAGGAGTCCTGCCGACTATACTGAAGTGTATACCTGGGGCTTAGGTCCCAGGACGAACAGATCAGATTATGACAGGTCAGAGAATAACTTGGGAGTGTTTATGGGTTTATATCTTGTTTACGCACAGCAACAGTGAGGAATGCACAAGGAACAGCCGCTTGCCCCTGAAGGTGGTGGGGCCACAGGAGAGATCTGCCTTTGTGTCCAAGGTGGTGGTGAGACACACACAGAGACATCTACACACATCCACACGTAGCCACATAAAATAAAAGCTGCATTCACCAATAGCCACATCCACACATCCATAAGCTGCCACTCTTAACAGAGTCCCTTAGTTGCTTATTTGGAACTACACACAATTGTGTCACAGAGCTAAACAGCTGCATATCAGACCTGTGGGCCGCTAGCCAAGCAGATGGGCCTGTAGGTTACCATGACACCAGTTACCATAGAAGCACAGAGATATGGGAGCACAAGGATAAGAGGATAAGGTCAAAAGGCTTGGAAACTTGATAAACACAATCCTCCCAACAAGGTGTACAAGTAAACACCAACAGTAGATTATGTAGTTCTTAGATTACTGCAGAGATCTCTCCAAAATAGGCTTGGAAGACTGTCATTCATTATTAAATTGCACCCTACATGGAGTTTTCTATACAGTGTGATTCACCAGTTTGAAAGGCAGTAAAGATTTCTTTGTGTCCTTAGCTGAAGTGATCAATGATATGACTTAATCCTTCTTGCCATACCTATCTTAATGACTTGTGTCAGGATCAATACAGAAAGCCACCTGGCTTTTTAAGGCAGTGTCTAAACTGTCTGTGTCTACAACTCTGGAGACATGGTTAAGTTCAGTACTACAATTCAGTTTCATATTGTTCAGAATTCTGTTGTTAGTAGTCTTAATTAAATGCTTCATGGGATAAATCAAATGGGTTTGGTTCCATCTTCTTTCAGATTTACCAGAGTGACTGACAGAATGTTATATTTATGGGAAAATTCTCAAAACACTAAGATGCTGCCATAAAAAATAATTTGACACAATTCTCCCTGGGTCACTCCTACTTCTGCAACTTTTTTTTTTTTTAATAAAGATTTAATTTATTGGAGAGGTAGAGTTACAGAGAGAGTGAGGGAGAGACAGAAAGGTCTTCCATCTGCTGGTTCACTCCCCAAATGGTTGCAGTAGCCGGAGCTACACTATCCAAAGCCAGGATCCAGGAGCTTCTGGATCTCTCACATGGGTTCGGAGATCTAAGTAGTTGGGCAATCTTCCATTGCTTTCCCAGGCACATATGCAGAGAGCTGGATTGGAAGAGGAACAGCCAGGACATAAACTGGCTCCTATATAGGATGCCTGCGCTGCGGGTTGGGGGTTAGACTACTACATCACAGCGCCAGCCCTGCAACTTCTTCAAGCAAAGTAACTCGCTGTTGTTTTCCAGAATATTGTTTAGGGATATTTGTACAGTGAGCAGATACAGAAGAGTGAATTAGTATCTACCTGCAGGGTGAATAAATAGTTTACTTCTCAATATTGAAAGCTTGCATTCCACCTTCACCTCCTATAAAGGGTTTGTTATGTGCTAATATTATTTAGCCTTTGTGTTGCCCTGTGGGAATTGGCATACACATACACATACATAGACACATAAACATTATGCTGTCACTATGGCTATCGTTTTCGGTATGAATAAGAAATTTCTTTGTGTCTGACCCAGGAGTCCTGTGACCTCTTCTAGGATTCACAAAACAAGTAGACTAAAAGTTAGCTTATTTATGGGTAAAATTTTAGACATTTCACTTATACTTCTTCATAGACACATTACTTTTTGAACTGTAAAAGAGTATTAAGGTGTTTTTGAAGCTAATTTTCAGAGAGGGGATCTATTCCTCTAACATTTATGACTAGCCAGTAAAATCTCCTTTTTACTGAAATTTAGTTTCATAAAATGCTTTGCTCCCCTAAATCTGAACATGTGCCAGATTATCAAACAACACTATATATCAGCAGTATAATTAGGCAGAAGTGCTAGATAAATTGAGTGTAATCTGCACAGCAAAATGCTAAATCATTCTAATGGAAAATAGATTATACCAGCAACATGTAAATAAAAAGTGCAATGGTCTCCAAGGAAAATGTCAGTAGCCCATCAAATCTGTTAATTATTTAAAGGACTAACTTCTAAGAGATGGAACTAATCAAATAACCAGAAAATGTATGCCAGTGTCTTAGCAATGTAAGTATTGCTAAAATTATAATAATCGGGTTAACTTGTGAGTATCATATTCTAAGGTGTAGGGAACCTAGTATAATTCCATGTACACAATAAACCTGATAATAGTTGAGATTGGATGAAAATTTTAACATATAAAATAGTCATCTGTTTTTAATTTTTAAAACATATTCTAAAATATTATTATATTGGAAATAGAATAAATTATAGAAATGGTATCACTGTTTTTTCTTCCTGGCAGTATGTTTTTATTTCATCTATAGATTCTCCTTGGATTTAGATCTTATTTCTTTCCTGTCCCCAAATTATGTAACACGTTCGTTCATTCATTCATTCATTCATTTACTTATTCATTTGGTAATTTTTTAAAGGTTTATTTATCTATTTGAAAGTCAAAGTTACACAGAGAGAAGAGAGGCAGAGAGAGAGAAAGGCAAGGGGTGGGGCGGTCTTCCATCCGATGGTTCACTCCCCAATTGGCTGCAGCTGCTGGAGCTGCGCCGATCCAAAGCCAGGAGCCAGGAGCTTCTCCTGGGTCTCCCACGTGGGTGTAGGGGCCCAAGGACCTGGGCCATCATTACTGCTTTCCCAGGCCATACCAGAGAGCTGGATTGGAAGTAGAGCAGCTCATGTGGGATGCCGGCATTGCAGGCCAGGACGTTAATGTGTTGTGCCATAGCACTGGCCCCTCATTTGGTAATATTTAGTGATCATGTGTTGTTTTGTGTGCAACATGTTTTGGGTCTTTATGATATCATTTAGAATTTGGCAGATTTAAGTTTCAGGTATTCCTGTATGTGCTGGCACTGAGCTAATCTGTGCCTTCATTAAACTCAGTGCATGTGTATGAGCTGTCTGTGTTTAGGTCTGACTGAACTAACATGTAAAAGTGACTTGGTAACCAGAATAAATAATTTAATTAGCAAAACATTTTATGATTTTTTTTTCCAGATTTGTTTCCAAACAACACATTTGGTCTAGGTAAGCTGCACTGATTGTGTGTATTTTAAAAGGAAAGAGCATTCTGTTTCATAGTGGGTAAGTGATCCAAAGCTAGGTTGCAAATCAAATTCAGAATTTCACAATAAATTGCATGTCTGTTCACTGTACTGTATACTTAACATTTGGCAGGTGATAGAATGGGTTGGAAGATTTATAATTGCAACATGAGTGAATCTTTATATCTTTAGTGGCTTTTCAAAGTTACATATTTTTTTTTTTTTGACAGGCAGAGTGGACAGTGAGAGAGAGAGACAGAGAGAAAGGTCTTCCTTTGCCGTTGGTTCACCCTCCAATGGCCGCCGCGGCCGGCGCACCGCACCGATCCAATGGCAGGAGCCAGGAGCCAGGTGCTTTTCCTGGTCTCCCATGGGGTGCAGGGCCCAAGCACCTGGGCCATCCTCCACTGCACTCCCGGGCCACAGCAGAGAGCTGGCCTGGAAGAGGGGCAACCCGGACAGAATCCGGCGCCCCGACCGGGACTAGAACCCGGTGTGCCGGCGCCGCTAGGCGGAGGATTAGCCTAGTGAGCCGCGGCGCCGGCCCAAAGTTACATATTTTTAATCACTCTAAATTTACATTTATTTTGAGGCCATTAAAACAAATGAATTTTTGCTGCTTTTCTTGCTACATTCTTGCTTGTTTATTCCTTAGGGTGTAAATGCCCCTCAGGGGGCAACAGAATCCCTTATTGAAGGCAAGTCCTTTTTGCTGAAGGTTTTATGTACATGAAGATGTGGCTTCCCTAAGAGAGGGGGATGACAATAATGTGGGAAGAACAAGTGGAAAAGGCCTTTTCCACTTGCTGAGTAGACAGGATCTTCAGAATGGTTCTGGTGATGTGTGTGTAGGAGATAATAACTAGCACCAGGGTGACCACCAATGTCATAACTGCTGAAGTCCATCAATTCCAGTAAACTTGTATGTGAACAGGATATGTCTATGAGGGGACCATAGTCACAGAATTGGTGATGGAGTACATTGGATGCACAGAAATCCAGCTGACTGGTAAGAATATTTGAGCATCAGATGATGAGGAATTGGCCCATACAAGAGCAGAGAACCTGTTGGATACAGACCCTGGTCCATGAAGGTCGTATAGTGTGAGGGTTTACAGATAAACTCGTAGCAGTAATAGGACATAGTGGCTGGGAGGTAGTACTCAGTGTCCCAGATGAAAATAGCAACAAAGCACTGAGAGAAGTGCCCAGCAAAGCTGATGGTCTTATTTCCAGTCGAGGTACTGAACAGCAGCCTAGGAGTAAAAGTGGTTGTAAAAGGTAATTTCCAGGAAGAAGAAATTCCTGAGGAAGAACTACATGGAAGTTTGGAGGTGGGAGTCCAGTAGCATGAGGACAATGATGATCAGATGTCCAGCGATGCTGAATACATAGGAGGAAAGATATGAACATGACAGTCTGAATCTCTGGGATGTCTGTAAGACCCAGCAGGAAGAATTCAGTCAAAGTTTTGTTTGTCATTGCTAACTTTGGTTGTGAAGCTGAGGAAGAGAAAAATCAATGATGAGAAGAGGAACAGAGCTGAGAAATATTGAGGGTGAGCTGCAGAGTTCCCTTGAAATTTGTTCATTGAAATTTGTCAATTCAACCCAAAAAGAACATCTCTTTGTCCTAATCTTACCCTTCACAAATGGCCAACAGACACATGAAAAAGTGCTTAGGATTACTAGTCAGCAGGAAAATGCAAATAAAAACCACAATGAGGTTTTACTCCACCCCAGTTAGAATATCTATCATCCAGAAATCAAAAAATAATAAATGATACAGAGCATGTAGGGAAAAAACTTCCCTAATCCATTGTTGGCAGGAATGTAAACTAGTGCAACCATTATGGAATATGGTATGCAGATTCCTCAGAAATCTGAAAATAGATCTACCATATGAACCAGCCTCTTAGGAATTTACCCAAACGTAAAGGAAATCATGCTACGAAAGAATTATTTGTACCCCATGTTTATTACAGCTCAGTTCACAATAGCTAAGATAAGGAATCAACCCAGATGTCTATCAGCTGATGAATGGATAAAGAAAATGTGATATATGTACAATGTGAAATACTACTCAACCATAAAAAAGAATGAAATCCTGTCTTTTGCAACAAAGTGCACCTGGAAATAATTATGTTTAGTGAAATAAGTCAGTCTCCAAAAGACAGATACCATGTTTTCTCTGATATATTTTAGTTAATATAAAAATACAAAAAAAGTATATGAATAAAACAGACATCTTGTCATTCGATCTTTGTTTATAAATCCTTGTTTATACTCCTTTGGAACTGTGGTGTTTATACTGTTTACTTGTTGAATATTGTGGTATTGATACATTAAGCCTGTGATTATAGAGTTGATTGGAAGTATGTTTTTGCAAAAATGAAAGATAAAAAATGGATTGAGGGGATTGAATGAAGTAAAGAGGGAGAGAAGTACCGAGTGTACCTATAAAATACATAAAATCTGTTCTTTTAATAAAAATTTTAAAAATATATTTAAAAAAAATCTATCACTTGGGGCCCGTGTTGCATAGCTAGTAAAGCCACCATCTATGATGCCAACATCATATATGGGTTTTGGTTCATATCCTGGCTGTTCCATTTCCAATTAAGCTCTGTACTAATGCTTGGAAAAGCAGCAGGATATGGCTTTAAGTGCTTCGACATCTGCAACCCATGTGGGATATCCTGATGAAGCACCAGGCTCCTAGATTCACCCTTACCCAAGATTGGCCGTTGCCACCATTAGGAGAGTTAACCAGCAGATGGGAGATCTGTCTCTCTCTGCCTCTCCCCTTCTCTCTGTAATTTTGACTTCCAAATGAATAAATAATCATCGAATCACAAAATGACCGTTTTGTTCCAATACATTACATTTTGGGTACTCTATTAATTAGCTTAGATCAGGGAAATCATATGATATCTGTCTTTTTGTGACTGGCTTGTTTCATTAAGTATAATGGTTCCCAGTTGCATCCATTTTGTTGCAAAAGACAGGATTTCATTTTTTACAGCTGAGTAGTACTCCATAGTATATATTTATCATAATTTCTTTATTCAGTCAATAGTTGATGGACATCTGGATTGATTCTATATCTTACTATTGTGAATTGTGCTGTAAAGAACATGGGGTTACAAATAATTACTTTATTTGCTGATTTATTTTGGTTTGGGAAAAATTCTCAGGAGTGAGGTGGCTGGGTCTTATGGTCTATATTGAGATTTGTGGGGTATCTCCATACTGTCTTTCCACAGTGGCTGCACTGGTTTGCATTCCCACCAACAGTGGATTAGGGTACCTTTTTCCACAGATCTTCACCAGCATTTGTTGTTTGTTGATTTCTGTATGAGACCCATTCTAACTGTACTGAGATAGGTGAAACCTCATTGTCATTTTCATTTGCGTTTCCCTGCTGGCTAGTGATCCTGAGCATTTTTTTCAAGTGTCTTTTAGCCATTTGAATTTAGTCCCTTTGAAAAATTCCTGTTCAAGTCCTTTGCCCATTTCTTAACTGGATTGTTTGCTTTGTTGTTGTTGAATTTCTGGAGCTCTTTATAATTTAGGATATTAGCCCCTTAATCAGTTGTGTAGTTTCTAGATATTTTATCCTATTCTGTTTGTTGCCTCTTCACTTTGATGAATGTTTCCTTTGCAGTGCAGAAGCTTCTCAGTTTGATATAATCCTATTTGTCAATTTTGGCTTTGATTGCCTGTGCTTCTGGGGTCTTTTTCATGAAGTCTTTGCCTATGCCAACATGTTGCAGAGTTTCCCCAATGTTCTGTAGTAATTTGATGGGATCAGGTCATACATTCAGGTCTTTGCTCCATTTTGAGTGGATTTTTGTGTAAGGTGTAAAGTAGGGGGCTTATTTCATACTTCTGCATGCAGAGATCCAGTTTTCCCAGCACCATTTGCTGAAGAGACTGGCATTGATCCAGGGATTGATTTTAGTTCCTTTGTCAAAGATAAGTTGGTTGTACATGTGTGATTGATTTCTGGAGTTTCTATTCTGTTCTGTTTGTCTACACATCAGTTTTTATGCCAGAACCAGGCTATTTTGATTATAACTGTCCTGTAGTATATCTTGACATCTGGTACTGTGATGCCACAAGCTTTGTTTCTGTTGTTTAAGAATACTTTAGCTATTCGGAGCCTCTTGTGTTTCCATTTGAATTTTTAGTATCATTTTTTTAGATCAGAGAGGAGTGTCATTTGTAGTTTATTTGGGATTACATTGAATCTGTAAATTTCTTTCAGTAGTATGGACATTTGATGATATTGATTTTTCTAATCTATGAACAGTTTTTTTTCCATTTTTTTTAATGTCTTCTATTTCTTTCTTTAATGTTTTGTAATTTTCATTGTAGACATCTTTGAGATCCTTTGTTAAATTTATTCCAAGAAGTGCTAGTTTCAGTCTTGGCTGCTCTGTTTCTCATCTAACTTGCTGCTAATGCTCCTGGGAAGGCAGTGGAAGATGGATTAGGAGCTTGGGACCCTGCCACCCTTTAGGGAAACAGAGATGGAATTCATGGATCCTTGTTTGGCCTGGCTCAACACTGGCTTTTAAAACCATTTATGAAGTGAATCAGTGAATAGAAGATATATCTCTCTTTCTCTCTCTCCCTTCCCTCCCATCAGTATCAGTTTCAAATAAATAAATAAATAAAGGCACCGGCGCCGTGGCTCACTTGGTTGATCCTCTGCCTGCGGTGCTGGCATCCCATATGGGCACTGGTTCTAGTCCCAGTTGCTCCTCTTCCGGTCCAGCTCTCTGCTGTGGCCCAGGAGGGCAGTGGGGGATGGCCCAAGTGCTTGGGCCCCTGCACCTGCATGGGGAAACCAGGAAGAGGCACCTGCTCCTGGCTTTGGATCCGCGCAGCACTGGCGATTGCGGCCATTTGGGGAGTGAACCAACAGAAGGAAGACCTTTCCTCTGTCTCTCTTCTCACTATCTATAACTTTACCTGTCAAATAAATAAATAAATAAACAAAACATCTTAAAAAAGAAATAGGAGATGGTCTATCAGTGTGTTTTATTGAAAGAATGGTGTAAACAACAGCTACATAAAAATATAGACTGACTTCCCATTTATTGTATAGTATATATAAATGTGTAAATTTTAAAAATGCAAACAAATATAGGTGCCCCTGTTATGAGTAGTTTTTATTTTGTTTGCTAATATGTTTTTTAAAAATTTATTTATTTGGATGGCAGGTTTACAGAGTACGAGGGAGAGACAGAGAAAAAGAGAAATCTACCCACTGGTTCATTCCCCAAATGTCCTCAACAGCTGGGACTTGGCCAAAAGAAAGCCAGAAGCCTGGACTCTATCTGGCCTTCAATGTAGGTGGCAGGGGCCTATGCACTTGAGCCATCTTCCACTACCTTCCCAGGCACATTACCAGGGAACTGGATTGGAAGGAGAGCAGCCAGACTTAGGATCCATGTGCATATGGGAGGCCAGCATAGTAGATTGCAGCTTAACCTGATATACCACAGTGTAAACCCGTGTTTCCAAATATTTTCACCCCATAGAATACCATGGTTTATCTGTTGTCTGCTTTATTTAACAAATTAATGATCTCGTTGCTATGAAGGGAAAAAAGAAAGGAGGGCAAATGCATTTAATAAAAGTACTTGAGAGTAATGGTCATAAACCTTAATTGATTATCATAAGAATAAATCAAAAATGAGTTGCCAAAGAAAAACAAAATTTATAGTAACCTTATATTTCCAAGCAACTATAATTTCATTTAACAATTCAAGTTGTATAATTGATATGGTTCTCTGAAGTTATGTTTCTTTGAACTTCATTATTTATGTACCTTCAATCAACTTTAAATTCTATTAATTTATATTGAATAAATTGAATTGATTGGTTTTTATCCATGGGTTTTGAGTACTTAATTAGATTTCTATTAATTATAAAGTCCACATTCACTACAGTTTTTTAAAGTCCCATTAATATGTGTTAAAAACTTATGTGAATGATTGGATATGTTACAATTTTATCTAGTGATTGGACAACATACAAAATTATCCAATTTTCTTTCAATTTGCAAGTATTTGGATAAAAGAAAAACACTTGTCTAAATATTATATAAACAATCAGAGGGATATATTTGAAAATGTTTAGATCAAATAGAAATGTTAGCAAAACATGTGGAACTAAACAAATGAAAATTTTCTCTTCAAGTTTGACTGTCATCTTCAACAATTACTTCCTGATTTTTATCCTAAATGTTTTTGTTCTCTATATTTAAGATGAAATTAATATTTGTGGAAAATGCACATAATCTTTTAATTCCATTTTCAAAACATTTTGAAGTACCCTCATATACATTTACCAAAGCATATTTACTTTGAAACTATATTTGTTTTCATTATAGGTTGTATGTCAATATTGTGTATTTGAAGCTAATCTTTTAAAGAATAAGAAACAGAATGGTATACATTAATAAATCACTATTGGTATTTAACCAGTGAAAAAATTTCATAATAAAGTCCCTCTAAGCTTCTTATGTCTGTATATTTTTCTTTCTTTCTCTTGGATAGTGTATATTTATTTTGTTATTAAACTATAATTCTTGGCTGGTGCCGTGGCTCAATAGGCTAATCCTTTGCCTGTGGCACCGGTACACCGGGTTCTAGTCCTGAATGGGGCGCCAGATTCTGTCCTGGTTGCCCCTCCTCCAGGCCAGCTCTCTGCTGTGGCCCGGGAAGGCAGTGGAGGATGGCCCAAGTGCTTGGTCCCTGCACCTCATGGGAGACCAGGATAAACACCTGGCTCCTGCCTTTGGATCAGCGCGGTGCACCGGCCGCAGCAGGCTTGCTGCGGCAGCCATTGGAGGGTGAACCAATGGCAAAAGGAAGACCTTTCTCTCTGTCTCTCTCTCTCACTCACTGTCCACTCTGCCTGTCAAAAAATAAAATAAAATAAACTATAATTCTTTTTCAAATAATGAAGTGTAAATTTATTCTTTTGAGTGAATAGGAAATTCTAATTGTATAACAGAAGTTATTCTGTAATTTTTCCTGGAGTACTACTTCTGTCTGTGAGGTTATATATTTTTTTCTCAACACAGAGTGTTTAATTGAGAGAAATTTGGTAAGTCAGATTCTGATGCATCCAAATATAACTCCAATATTATACTTTAAACAAATGAAATATAAAAATTATTTACATAACTGCAAATTTATCATTAAATAAAAAATGTTCTACAGTATATATCATACTTGTCTGTTGAACAATTGACAGCTAAGTATTAGATCATAAATTGAAGAATCTGTGTGTTATTTACATGGTAACCAAATTTTTTTAATGAAAAATTAGTGATTTAATTTATCAGTATATCAGTATATTCAAGACTGTCCTAGGTGTTGTGGGAACTTTAAGAGGAGAATAATAAAACATATCTACTTTCAAAATGAATTATATAGCTATTGTAAATTGGGCTTAACTTGAAAGTTCTTTCTCAGGCCGGCGCCTTGGCTCACTAGGCTAATCATCCGCCTTGTGGCGCCGGCACACCGGGTTCTAGTCCTGGTCGGGGCGCCGGATTCTGTCCCGGTTGCTCCTCTTCCAGGCCAGCTCTCTGCTGTGGCCCGGGAAGGCAGTGGAGGATGGCCCAAGTGCTTGGGCCCTGCACCCCATGGGAGACCAGGATAAGTACCTGGCTCCTGCCATTGGATCAGAGCGGCGCACCGGCCACAGCATGCCAGCCGCAGCAGCCATTGGGGGGTGAACCAACGGCAAAAGGAAGACCTTTCTCTTTGTCTCTCTCTCTCACTGTCCACTCTGCCTGTCAAAAAAAAAAAAAAAAAAAAAAAAAGAAAGTTCTTTCTCAGTCATAGTATTGTCTGTGTATACAAAGGCTGTTGATTTTTGTGTGTTGATTTTATATGCTGCATCTTTACCAAACACTATCAGTTCTTTTTTTTTTTTATTTTATAGATTTTCTTTCTTTCTTTCTTTCTTTCTTTCTTTCTTTCTTTCTTTCTTTCTTTCTTTCTTTCTTTTTCTTTTCTTTCTCTTTCTCTTTCTCTTTCTCTTTCTCTTTCTCTTTCTCTCTCTCTCTCTTATTTTTTTTTTTGGACAGGCAGAGTGGATAGTGAGAGAGAGAGAGAGAGACAGAGAGAAAGGTCTTCCTTTTGCCGTTGGTTCACCCTCCAATGTCCCCCACGGCTGGTGCACTTGCGGCCGGCGCACCGCGCTGATCCAATGGCAGGAGCCAGGTGCTTCTCCTGGTCTCCCATGGGGTGCAGGGCCCAAGCACTTGGGCCATCCTCCACTGCACTCCCAGGCCACAGCAGAGAGCTGGCCTGGAAGAGGGGCAACCGGGATAGAATCCCGTGCCTTGACCGGGACTAGAACCCGGTGTGCCGGCGCCGCAAGGTGGAGGATTAGCCTAGTGAGCTGCGGCGCTGGCCTACACTGTAAGTTCTAATAGTTTTCTAGTAGTCTTTTAGCTCCCCCGTTATGTAGAATCCTGTCATCTACAAACAAGGATAATTTGACTCGCTTTGATTCTTTTTCTTGTCTAATGGTTTTAACTAAAACTTCTAGAATTATTTTGAATAACGATGTTGAAATTGAGCATCTTGCCTGGTTCCAGTCCTTATTGGAAATGCCTCCAACTCTTCCTCATTCAATCTGATGCTGGCTCTGGCTGTGTGTTTGTCATAAATTGCATTGATTGTGTTAAGCAATGTTCCTCTTATATACAATTTGTTTATGGTTTTTTATCATGAAAGGATGTTATGTTTTATAAAATGCTTTCTTTGCATCTGTTGAGATAGTCATGTAGTTTTTATTCCTCAATTTATCAATGTGATATATCACATTTACTTATATGTGTACATTGAACCATCCATACATACCAGGGGTAAATCCCGCTTGGTCTGTATGAAATATTTTTCTGATTTGTTGCTATGTCAATTAGCTGGTATTTTGTTGAGGAATAAACTTAAATACTTTGTAATAAATTTAATCAAGGAGCTGAAAGAGCTCTATGATGAAAATTATAAACATTAAAGAAAGAACTAGAAGAAGACACAAAAACATGGAAAAATCTTCCATGTTTGTGGATTGGAAGAATTAATATCATCAAAATGTCAATACTACAGAAAGCAATTTACAGATTCAAGGAGATCCCAATCAGAATATTCAGAACATTCTTCTCAGATCTAGAAAAAAATGATGCTGAAATTTGTATGTTGACACAAGGCACCCCTGATAGCCAAAACATTCTTAAACAACCCAAGCAAAGATGGAGGCTCCACGATACCAGAATTCAAGAAATACTACAGGAATGTTATAATCAAAATAGCCTGGTACTGGCACAAAAATACATAGAAACCAATGGAACAGTATAGAAGTCCCAGAAATTAATCCACATATCTACAATTAACTTATCTTTGACAAAGACGCTAAAATCAATCCCTGGAGCAACAACAGTTCCTTCAATAAATGGTGATGGGAAATTGGATCTCTGTGTGCAGAAGTGTGAAACCCTACATTATACCTTATACAAAAATCAACTCAAAGTGGATTAAGGATCTAAATCCATGTCCTGATATCTTCAAATACTAGAGAAGAACGTTGGAGAAACTCTACAAGACATTGTCATAAATAAAGACTTCTTGGAAAAGACCCAGAAGCACAAGCAAAGCCAAAATAGGAAGAGCTCCAAGATGGCGGAATAGGGAGGGAGCACACTGATAGTCCGGGAAAAGAGAGTTTAATAAAAGTGGAGATACTGTAGTCTCAGGGAAGAGTTAGGGAAAAATCTGCATAGGAAACTCTTCTGGAACTAGCGGGATACAGTAGCCCTACGTAGAGGGCATCGGTGCCCACGGCTCGGGACCCCAGCCGCCGAGTCTACGCACCAGCACTGGAAAGGGAGGAGAGGCAAAACCACAGTAGCCCGAGACACTGGTGGGAAAAGGACAGGAAGAGCCTAGAGCAATGAATGAGGCTTGAAGCCCCCAGGGGGCAGCCGGGACTTGAACTGGTGTCCATGTGGGATGCTGCCACTGCAGGTGGCGGCTTTAGTGCCCATTCCACAGGGCTGGTGCTTGAGAATTTTTTTGTAATGCATTTTTTGGCAGTTGATGTTCCTAAACTGTGTATCTGAGGGACCTAAAGCCTGCATCCTTTGAATTTCTACCTCCAGAACTCTGCTTTGCCTCTGTGCTCCTGTTGTCCTTGCCTTCTGTACCCACTAACAGATAAGCCTCATGCCCGTTTTACATGATTTTCCCCTGCTTTTCTGTCTATTGGGAATGCCTTTTTTCTGATTTTCATGAGACTACTTAATACTCTTTATTCAGCCTAAATGTCACCTTAACAAAGATCTTCCATGTCTACTAAATGTAGAGCGAAAAGTAGGGTTGTATTAATCTTTGAAGAAAAAATCCATGTTCACTAATCATTAGCTACATTTCTCTTAATCATTTTTGTAGTTTTCTATTATATAGATTAGAAGACTTTCTTTCTTGTTCATTGTTCTTTCTTGGCATTTGGTAAACGTTGAATAAGGGGATAACTTAACTTTCATTATAAGAATTATGAATACAGTATTGAAGATTTGAGAAAAGACATAGAAAATAATCTATATAAGTTTTTTTCTAAGATTTATTTGTCTATTTAAAAGACAGGGTTACAGGGAGAAGGAGACACACATACATACACAAAAAGAGAGAGAACCTTCCATCTGCTGGTTCGCTCCCAAAATGACTGCAATGGCCAGGGATAGGCCAGGCCAAAGACAGCAGCCTGGAAATCTAGCCTGGTCTCCCACATGGGTGCAGGGGCCCAAATACTTGGGCCATCTTCTGCTACTTTGTCAGATGCATTAGCAGGGAAATGGTTTAGAAGTGAGCAGCTAAAACGAATTGGTATTCATATGGGATGCCAGAGTTGCAGGCGGTTGTAACCTACTGTCTCAGCGCTGCCCCTCTATTTAGACATTAACCCAGACCATCTATAAAACATATTTGTTATTTTTAAAAAGTTTTATTTATTTATTTATTTGAGATGCAGGGTTACAGAGACAGAAGGAAGGACACAGAGAGAAAGCTGGGGGTGGGGAGAGGAAAAGAGAGAGAGATATAGAGGGATCTTCCATTTGCTGGTTCATGTCCCATGTGACGCAGTGGCCAGAACTGAGCTGATCTGAATCCAGGAGCCAGGAGCCATGAGCTTCTTCCAGGTTTCCCACATACTTGGGCAATCCTCTGCTGCTTTTGCAGGTGCAATACCAGGGAGCTGGATTGGAAGTGGAGTATCTGGAACTTGAACCAGCACCAATATGAGATGCTGACATTGCAGGTGGCAGCTTAACCTGCTATGCCACAACACTGGCTCCACATTTTTGTCATTTTAATGGTGTTATACTGTAATCAATAATTTGTTTTTATATTATCACTAATAAAACAAGCTTTTTTTTGTCTTTTAAATGTAATACTTTGTACTTGTGATTACAAGTTTACAAGCTGACAAAATACATAATGACACATATTTTTGTACATCAGCTTATATATTTTGACACTAAATTTGATCATAAGCTATGCAGAGCCTGTGGAAACCTGGTGTATCTAGAGTGAACAATTTGGCCTTTCCCCAAAAGATGCGCCCTTTGACTCTGGCTTTGCTGGAGGAAGCGATATTACACCTGATAGGAGTATTTTCTTTTAGAATGGAAGCTGGACACACTGGATGTTGGGGTAAGATTGGCAATACCTAACAGAGTTAGAATGAGGATTTGCCAAACCAAAGAGACTAACCAGAAGAGTTAGAGTGGAAGCTTTGGGATGTGCAGTATTGGATCACCTGGAGACTGAGATCCATCCTGTAGACAATCAGTCTGTCAACCACGTGTGTATAATGAAACCCCAATTAAAACTCTTGACACTGATGTTTCTATCTATCTATCTATCTATCTATCTATATAAAATTTATTTGACAGGTAGAATTATAGACAGTGAGAGAGAGAGAGAGAGAGAGACAGAGAGAAGGTCTTTCTTCCGTTGGTTCACCTCCTAATTGGCTGCTATGGCCAGAGCTGCACCGATCCGAAGCCAGGAGCCAGGTGCTTCCTCCTGGTCTCCCATGGGGGTGCAGGGGCCCAAGCACTTGGGCTGTCCTCCACTGCCTTCTTGGACTACAGCAGAGAGCTGGACTGGAAGAGGAGCAGTCTGGACTAGAACCTGAAACCCATATGGGTTGCCCTCGCCGCAGGCGGAGGATTAACCAAGGGAGCCACGACACCGGCCCCTCAACATATATTCTTTGCTAGTCATACTTCATGTGGCCATACTTCATCAAGGCCAGGAGGGTGATGCTTCCTGAGCACAATGGAAGCTTTGCATTTGGATCCTGCCAGGCTCCACCCTGTACATCTCTTCCTTCAGCTGATTTTAACCTGCCCTTTCCTGTCACGAGCCATAATCCTGACAGTAGCAGCTTTCCATGAGTTCTGTGAATTGCTCCAGCGAATTATTGAGCCTGACTTGGTTTGATAAGCCTTCTAAACTTGCTGTTGGTGTCAGAAATGTCTGCGATTTTGGGAACTGTACTCTCAGACTTTGCAGATCGGCCAACTGTGGCTTGTGATATCATCCTGGGAAAGAAGCTCTCAGTTCTCTTACAGATTTTAATGATGTAAGCTTCGATGGATTGTAGAGAATACCCATTCTTGTATTTTGTTTCATGGAAGAGCATCAGGGAATTTAAGATTTGCTTCTTTTTTTTTAAAGATTTATTTATTTTACTTGAAAGTCACAGTTACACAGAGAGAGGATAAGGAGGGAGGGAGGGAAGGGGAGAGAGAGAGAGATAGAGATAGAGAGAGAGAGAGAGAGAGAGAATGAGAGATGGATGTCTTCTATCCTCAGTTCACTCCCCAGATGGCTGCAACAGCTGGTGCTGAGCCAGTCTGAAGCCAGGAGCCAAGAGCTTCTTCCAGGTCTCCCATGTGGGTGCAGAGTCCCAAGGCCATGGGCCATCTTCCACTGCCTTCCTAGGCCATAGGAGAGAGCTGGATTGGAAGTGGAGTAGCCAGGTCTCGAACTGGTGTCCATATGGGATGCCGGCACCACAGGCGGCAACCTTACCTGGTATGCCACAGCACCGGCCCCAATATGATAAGCTCATGTTCACAGAATTGTTTTGGTGGCTAGGTCAGGGTTAGCAAACAAATTTATACATCCCAATCTTGTGTATTTCCTATTGTATGCTGTATTATTTGAAGCAGGACTGACACATTATTGATGCATTTGATCCCTATTTTAGAAATAATGCTATGATAGACATTAATTTACAAATGGTTATAATCCCATATAATTCTATATACAAATGTAAATGTATAATGAAACTTAAATCTTAATTATTAAATTGTCTATGACTAAAATACCTATTTTTTTAATGCAACTGTAATCGTTATCAAGAGGGTATTGATTTACTTTATGGTTCACTTTGAGATAACTTGTTTAACAATCTGTATGTTAGGTTCTCTATTACAAAATCCAACTGAGTATTTAATTGAATAATAAAGTCATGGGACTCCCATAATATTTTCAGAATCTCATAAACTGAGAGTGGTGAGAAATAAACATTTCTAGTGAGGTTGTGATGACAACTTTAAGGGGACAAAGCATACCTCAAAAATTCTAAGACAACTAAGCTAGCAACGAATAACTCTTAAGCATTCCTCCTCTTTATATCTGAGTAGTTTTCCTGGATAATATATTTTCATCAAAACATCTGATAGATTTTAAACATTGGTGATGTGAAAAGGATACTACTGTTATTTATCAAAATAGTTTTGTAACAGGAAATATTATTTCCAGGTAATTAAATGACATATTATTATCATATTATAATATAAATCAGATACTATTAGGTTAATGAGTTTTGTTAATATATTGCCATAGTACAGCAGTAGAGAGATTCTAAAAGCACAAAGAACTCTGCTCAGATGTAGCCCAAAGATTAAGAAAAGTAAATGTTTTTCTTGACTTACTCTATAGTACAAAATACAATAAATAGTGCATATTTATCCCTACGTAGATACATTCCACTTAATGTGGGACAGTTTTAGGCTTTATGTTCCAGAACATGCTACACCTAAGGGAGTTTTTTAAAAGAACCATTTTTTTAAGAAAAAAGTGAAGCTTTTTTGTTTTTAAATAATAATAAATATCGTATTATTCCAAAAAGTCTATCATATGGTAAAGTATACATTCCCTTGTATTTGCTCTTTGGGCCTTTGGACAAACAAATGTTCTCAGCAGTTGTGTTAATGAAAGAAATGCAAATGGCATCTTTAGAAAATAGTTAATGCTTGCAGTGATCAATTTTGGAAAGTGGGTGGAGATCATACGTTAGGGTTTAGAATGACATTTGATTACCTGTTTTTCTATTTATATACTTGTTAGTTATTATCTTGTCTAATTGCTCTGGCTAAAACTTTAAATACAGTATTGAATAAGAGTGGTGATATTGGACATCTTTGTCAAGTTCCAGATCTTAGAGGAATTGCTTTCAGCTTTCCCACCATTAAGTGTGATGTTTGGTATGGATTTTCATGTATAGCCTTTGTGATTTTAAGGTACATTCTATACCTAACTTGTTTAGGGTTTTTTTAAGTCATAAATAGATATTGAATTTTATCTAATGCCTTTTCTTCATCTGTGGAATGATCATTTGATTTTTATCATTTGATTTCATTTTATTGATAGGATGTATTATATTTATTGATTTGTATATATTGAATCATCCCTGGATCCCCAGCATAACTTGATCATGGTGAATCATCTTTTTCATGTGCTGTTGTATTAGATTTGCTAGTATTTTGTGAGCTTTTTTTTCATGTATGTTCATCAGTTGTATTGGTCAATAGATTTATTTCTTTGTTGGGTCCTTTTTTGGTTTTGGTATCAGGATAATGCTGCCTGTATATAATGAGTTTGATGTGATTCCTTCCCTTTCAACTTTTTAGAATAATCTGAAAAGAACTGGTATTAGTTCTACTGTAAACAGTCAGTAGAACTTAGCAGTAAAGCTATGTGGTCCTCGGCTATCCATTGTTGGAATACTTTTTATTAATAATTCAATGTCATCATTCATATATTGGTCTGTTCAGGTCTTTGTGGTTTAATTTTGATAATTTATATATATCTATAAATTTATCCATTTCTTCCAGTTTTTGTAATTTGTTGGTAAACAGGTCATGATAGTTCCTTATGATCCTTTGTATTCTGAGCTGTCTGTTGTATTACCTCTTGTTAAAATCTTTAATTTTATTTGAGAGTCCTCTTTTTCTCTCTCTCACTGATTAGTTGAGCAAGAGGTTTGTCAGTTGTATTCAAAAAACCAACTGACCTTTCACTTATCTTTCATATTTGTCTATTTCATATATTTCTATTTTTATCTTTCATATTTCTTCTAATAATATTAGGTTGGTTAATTCCTGCTTTTCTAGTTCCTTGATACGGGTCATTAGGTTATTTATTTGAGACCTTTATAATTTTCTTTTGATGTAGGTACTGTTGCTATAAATGTCCCTTAATAATACTTAAACTGTATCCTATAAATTTTGATGTTTCCATTTTCATTTAAGAATTTTTAAAGTTTCTTTTTGGATTTTTTCAGTGAACCATTGTTTATTCAGAAGCATGTTGTTCAGACTGCATTCATTTGTATTATTCCTAAAGTTTCTTTTTGTTGTTGATTTTGTTTATTCCATTGTGGTTGTGGTCAAAGAATACATGAAATGATTTTGATTTCTTTGAATTTGTTTAAATTTTTTCATAATATCCGTGGTTTATTCTAGAGAATGTGCTGTGTGGTACTGAAAAACATCAGATGGCAGTATTTTCTGCTTGTGTGGTGTGGGCCCAGGGGATGGGAATATGCAGGCACTTCTGTCCCCTGGGGCAATATCGACTCTGACAGTAAGGACCTTCTCCGATGGTGCACACTTCCTGTGCCACATGTTTTCTCTAAAGATTGAGAGGATGCAGTGTGAGGTTGTTCTCTGCAGCAAAGTTACTATGCATAGCACAGGTAGTTCCCCTTAGGGGGCTCCTTGTCTGTGAAGACTATAGATTCGTCCTTTTGCCATGTAATATGCGGTGGCTGTGTTGGGGGTGTCCAGTTTACCCTTTGCCCTACCGTGGGGATTCTTCTGTGGCTACAAGGGCCAGGATTGTGGTTGCTGATTAGCTTTGATCCTCTCTTTTTGATGCCGTCACAGGGCTGTGTATTTTACAGGGTTCCTGTTATTCCCTGTTTGGTTCCAGTGTTCTTCTTTAGGTACTTACTTAATTTTTTGCAATACTGATGTCCTCTCATAAAATGATTTTCTTTTTATGTCCTAATTACTTCTTATATAACAATTTTCCTGTTGTTATGATATATAGACCTCATATAGTAACATTATTAAAAACTCATGGACTTTCATTATTATTCTTGTTATATTTTCATTATTATTTCCTGTTATGTAGGACTCTTTAATGCTTTTATCTGTCCCAAAAGAGAGAGGCCATTCTTGCTTAGTTATCAGATTACAGATTACATTCTGATATTTTATCAAATGTTTGAAACATATAGTTGCACCCTATTAAGTTGGTATATAATCATTAGTGTTAATTAATTCATGAATTCCTGTTTTACCTGATTATTGTTTGTGACCCCTAAGGATGATCAGTTCTTTCTATTCCTGACCTAGAACAACTGTGTTGCCACTACTTTACTTATGATCCCTGCTGAGAGAGAAAAGCATACATATCCACATTTTATAAACATAAATATATAATCAGAAAAATAAAGTACTGAAGTATTTGCAATTTATTAAAACAGTAGAAATTAAATATTCTCTACCTTATTTGTTTTTTTTTTTGGTACTCAGTGCCTTTTTATATCTTTAATTTTAGCTTTTATCTTTGAGTATTAGAAATTTTCACCTTTGACATACTGAAATTTTTTTTTAACTTTTATTTAATGAGTATAAATTTCCAAAGTACGATTTATGGATTACAATGGCTTTCCCCCCATACTGTCCCTCCCACCCACAACCCTCCCCTTTCCCACTCCCTCTCCCCTTCCATTCACATCAAGATTCATTTTCGATTATCTTAATATACAGAAGATCAGCTTAGTATACATTAAGTAAGGATTTCAACAGTTTGCTCCAACACAGAAACATAAAGTGAAAAATAATAGATGATTTTTTTTTAAATGATGATGAAATCAGATCAGACCTATTGTCATGTTTAATCCCAGTGAGAGTCAAGTTGGGAGTTGATAATTTCTTTTTTTTTTTTTTTTTTTACAGAGGATCAGTTTAGTATGCATTAAGTAAAGATTTCAACAGTTTGCACCCCCATAGAAACACAAAGTGAAATATATTGTTTGAGTACTCGTTATAGCATTAAATCTCAATACACAGCACATTAAGGACAGAGATCCTACATGAGGAGTAAGTGCACAGTGACTCCTGTTGTTGACTTTACCAATTGACACTCCTGTCTATGGCATCAGTAATCTCCCTATGCTCCAGTCATGAGTTTCCAAGGCTATGGAAGCCCTCTGAGTTCTCCGATTCTTATCTTGTTTAGACAAGGTCATAGTCAGAGTGGAGGTTCTCTCCTCCCTTCAGAGAAAGGTACCTCCTTCTTTGAAGACCTGTTCTTTCCACTGGGATCTCACTCACAGAGATCTTTTGCCAGAGTGTCTTGGCTTTCCATGCCTGAAATACTCTCATGGGCTTTTCAGCCAGATCCGAGTGCCTTTAGGGCTGATTCTGAGGCCAGAGTGCTATTTAGGACATCTGACATTCTATGAGTCTGCTGAGTATCTCACTTCCCATGTTGGATCACTCTCCCCTTTATTTATTCCATCGGTTAGTGTTAGCAGGTACTAGACTTGTTTATGTGCTCCCTTTGACTCTTAGTCCTTTCATTATGATCAATTGTGAACTGAAATTGATCACTTGGAATAGTGAGATGGCATTGGTACATGCCACCTTGATGGGCTTGAATTTGAATCCCCTGGTATGTTTCTAACTCTACCAATTGGGGCAAGTCAGCCCGAGCATGTCCCAAATTATACATCTCTTCCCTCTCTTATTCCTACTCTTATGTTTAACAGAGATCACATTTCAGTTAATTTTCAACACTTAAGAATAACTGTGTATTAATTACAGAATTAAACCAGTCATATTAAGTAGAACAGACAAAAAAACTAAGAGGGATAATGTATTAAGTTGTTCATTAACAGTCAGGGCTATGCTGATCTGATCAAGTCACCGTTTCCCATAGTGTCCATTTCACTTCAGGAGGTTTCCTTTTTGGTGTTCAGTCAGTTGTCACCGATCAGGGAGAACATATGGTATTTGTCCCTTTGGGACTGGCTTATTTCACTCAGCATGATGTGTTCCAGATTCCTCCATTTTGTTGCAAATGACTGGATTTCGTTGTTTCTTACTGCGGTATAGTATTCTAAAGAGTACATATCCCATAATTTCTTTATCCAGTCTACCATTGATGGGCATTTAGGTTGGTTCCAGGTCTTAGCTATTGTGAATTGAGCTGCAATAAACATTAAGGTGCAGACCGCTTTTTTGTTTGCCAATTTAAATTCCTTTGGGTAAATTCCAAGGAGTGGGATGGCTGGGTTGAATGGTAGGGTTATATTCAGGTTTCTGAGGAATCTCCAGACTGACTTCCATAGTGGCTTGACCAGTTTGCATTCCCACCAACAGTGGGTTAGTGTCCCTTTTTCCCCACATCCTCTCCAGCATCTGTTGTTGGTAGATTTCTGCATGTGAGCCATTCTAACCGGGGTGAGGTGAAACCTCATTGTGGTTTTGATTTGCATTTCCCTGATTGCTAATGACCTTGAACATTTTTTCATGTGCCTGTTGGCCATTTGAATTTCCTCTTTTGAAAAATGTCTATTGAGGTCCTTGGCCCATCTCTTAAGTGGGTTGTTGGTTTTGTTGTTGTGGAGTTTCTTGATCTCTTTGTAGATTCTGGTTATTAACCCTTTATCTGTTGCATAGTTTGCAAATATTTTTTCCCATTCTGTCGGTTGTCTCTTCACTCTCCTGACTGTTTCTTTTGCAGTACAGAAACTTCTCAATTTGATGCAATCCCATTAGTTGATTTTGGCTTTGACTGCCTGTGCCTCCCGGGTCTTTTCCAGAAATTCTTTGCCCGTGCCAATATCTTGAAGGGTTTTGCCAATGTTCTCTAGTAACTTGATGGTGTCAGGTCGTAGATTTAGGTCTTTAATCCATGTTGAGTGGATTTTTGTGTAAGGTGTAAGGTACCTCCTTGGTTCAGTCTTTTGTCCCTTTTCCTTTCCTTTCCTTTCTGTCTCCCTTCCTTCCTGTCCCTCTTTCTGTCTCGTCCCACCCCCTCTTTTCCCTAATCACCAAAGAATGCTGGTTCTTTTTTTGGTTATGGTATTCAACATAGGTATCTAAATGCTAGTGTTGCCACCTAAGTGCTAGCTATGGGCAAAAGTAATTTTACCACTGTTGGTCTACTTCAGTGAAAGATAAGGAAAAGATAATCCCTTTTAGGTTTATAAATTCACATTGATTTTTCTTCTGTAACCTCCTTTTATTATGAGGTTTCACTGGCTTCAAAGACTTGCTGCTGCACTAACAAGAAAGTTGCTTTGTAAGCAAGATATCATAGCAAAGCAATTTAGAATGAGTAGATTTAAGAAGCAATTCATCTAGGCCCGTGATAAATGGGACCCTGCTAGCCCAGTGTCAAGAGTCACCTGCAAAATGAGAATAAAATCCGAGCAATATAGTGAGTTTTCCAAATTTAATTTTCTCACTTTATTGGTGTTACTTTCTCATATGAAATGTTGGAACAGCAATGATGTGGTTTTTAAGTATTTCTGTGTTAAAGAAATCAAATCCTTAAAAATTTTGTTTTAAAATTGCTGATTGATGTTGTAGCTGTCAAAATTCAAAAGAAGGTTAGAGAAACTAATCTTGAGAAGATCATGTGTGACTCTGGCCCTCAGGAACTGCTGGACCTACTGCTATGCCATTTTTCATTTTTCAAATAGGCTTACCCTGGGTTTGGCTACATCCTTAGGTTCATGGACCCTGTGTTAACAGTGTTTTGTATCTTGCAGTATCATCACCAGAAATTTTTCTCATTTATAATGGAAAGGGCTTCAATCATTGGGTTTGGGATGCCCATGTTGAACCATTCACCAAGGAGGTGGTTTGGCTCATGTAATATTCTGGTACATCCCTCTGTAGCTGGGTGGATAGGGTGGTGGTTCGACAGAAAAGTGAAGAATGATGTGAAAACTACCTTGTAGAAACCTATAATGTGAAGTATGTCCTTACTTGGCATTCTTAGAAAAGATGACACTTATTTGCCAGACATTTCTCATTTATTTATTTATTTTTAAAGATTTATGTATTTGAAAGTTAGAGTTACAGAGAAAGAAGGAGACACACACACATACACGGGTGTGAGGGAGAGAGAGAGAAACTTCCATATGCTGATTCACTCCTCAGATGGCTGTAATGACGGGGGGCTTGGCTGGTCTGAAGCTAGGAGCCAGGAGCTCCATCAGGGTCTCCCATGTGGGTGCAGAGCCCCAAGCATTTGGGCCATGTTCTGCTGCTATCTCAGGCACAGTAGCATGGAGCTTAATTGAAAGTGGAGAAGTCTGGACTTGAACCCATGCCCATAAGGGATGCTGGCGCTTTGGGCTGTGGCTTAACCCACTGCACCACAGTGCTGACCCCCAGACATTCATTTGTGTATTTTGTCCCTTTGTTCCTTCTTTCACTGGCTTCTGAATATTGTTGGTTGTAGTTTGCTAGAGCTACCACAACAAAATACCATGGATTGGGTGGCTAAAACAACAGAATTTTTTCACCACAGTTCAGGGACTTGGAAGTCTAAGATCAAGGTGTAGGCAGCTTTGATTTCTCCTGACGTCTCTCTCCTTAGCTTTCCAAGGGCCTGTCTTTTCTCTGTGTCTTTTTTTTTTCATTTTCGATTCTCTTTATATACAGAAGATCAGTTTAGCATACATTAAGTAAAGATTTCAACAGTTTGCTCCCACACAGAAACATAAAGTGAAAAATACTGTTTGAGTACTAGTTATAGCATTAGATCTCAATGTACAGCACACTAAGGACAAAGATCCTACATGAGGAGTAAGTGCACAGTGACTCCTGTTGTTGACTTATCAAATTGACACTCTTGTTTATGGCATCAGTAATCACCCTAGGCTCTTGCCATGAGTTGCCAAGGCTATGGAAGCCCCCTGAGTTCACTGACTCTGATCATTCTTAGACAAGGCCATGGTCAAAGTGGAAGTTCTCTCCTCCCTTCAGAGAAAGGTACCTCCTTCTTTGATGACCCATTCTTTCCACTGGGATCTCACTCGTGGAGATCTCTCATTTAGGTTTTTTTTTCCCCAGAGTGTCTTGGCTTTCCATGCCTGAAATACTCTCATGGGCTTTTCAGCCGGATCCGCATGCCTTAAGGGCTGATTATGAGGCCAGAGTGCTATTAGGACATTTGCCATTCTATGGGTCTGCTGTGTATCTCACTTCCCATGTTGGATCATTCTCTCCCTTTTTGATTCTATCAGCTAGTATTTGCAGACACTATTCTTGTTTATGTGATCCCTTTGGTTCTTAGTCCTATCATTACGATCAATTGTGAACAGAAATTGATCACTGGGACTAGTGAGATGGCATTGGTACATGCCACCTCAATGGGATTGAATTGGAATCCCCTGGTATGTTTCTAACTCCACCGTTTTAGGCAAGTCAGCTTGAGCATGTCCCGAATTGCACATCTCTTCCCTCTCTTATTCCCACTCTTATATTTAACAGCGATCACTTTTCAGTTAAGTTTCAGCACTTAAGAATTGTGTATTGATTACAGTATTCAACCAAAAGTATTAAGTAGAACAAACAAAAAAAATACTAAGAGGGATAACATATTAAGCTGCTCATCACCAGTCAGGGTGAGGGCTGATCAAGTCACCGTTTCTCATAGTGTTCATTTCACTTTAACAGGTTTCCTTTTTGGTGCTCAGTTAGTTGTCACCTATCAAGGAGAACAAGTGGTATTTGTCCCTTTGGGATTGGCTTATTTCACTCAACATAATGTTTTCCAAATTCCTAACAGGGATCACTTTTCAGTTAAAATTTAAACACCTAAGAATAATTGTGTGTTAATTACAGAGTTCAACCAATGGTACTAGAACAAAAAAAAAACTAAAATGGATAAAGTATTACATTGTACATCAACCGTCAGGACAAGAGCTGATCAAGTCACTGTTTCTCATAGTGTCCATTTCACTTCAACAAGTTTCTCTGTGTCTTTTTTTCTTTTTCTTTTGGCAAGCAGAGTGGACAGTGAGAGAAAGAGAGAGAGACAGAGAGAAAGGTCTTCCTTTTGCCGTTGGTTCACCCCCCAGTGGCTGGTGCGGCTGGCTTGCTGTGGCTGGCGCAGCACGCTGATCTGAAGCCAGGAGCCAGGTGCTTCTTCCTGGTCTCCCATGGGGTGCAGGGCCCAAGGACTTGGGCCATCCTCCACTGCACTCCCGGGCCACAGCAGAGAACTGGACTGGAAGAGGAGTAACGGAGACATAATCCGGTGCCCTGAGTGGGACTGGAACCCGGTGTGCCAGTGCCGCAGGCGGAGGATTAGCCAAGTGAGCCGTGGCGCCGGCCTTCTCTGTGTCTTCACGTGGTCTTCCCTCTGCCTGTGTTGTCTGTGTCTTATTTTCTTCTTGTAAGTGCCTTATCACATTGGATTAGGGTCCACTTTTTGCTGTCGTCGTCTTGAGAGGAGGAGCGTGGTGGGGGCAACAGGCGCAGAGTCACCACACAGACCCTGGGAGTTGGGTGAAAGCGGGCCAGAGGCCAGCAGCCCGGACTTGTTTATTTCAGTTGGTACAACAGCTTTTATAGCCAAGGCAGCCAGTCTGGTCAAGGGGCAGTCTGTGCTGTAACCAATCTCAGCCTGTTGCCAGGCAATATCCGAAGCCACCCAATCACAGCCTGTTGCCAGGTAGGCTCCGTTGCCAGGTGGGTTTCAAAGCCATTCCTGAGTAAATGACTCTCGCTTGCCAGCAGCCATCTTGGCATGGCATTCTCATTCCACTCATATGTCTTCATATAATATTAATTCCCTCTTTAAGGGTCCTGTTTCCCAATACAGTCACATTCTAAGGTGCTAAGGATTTCATATTAATTAGGATTAGGATTAGGATTAGGATTTCATATGATTTTTTTTTAACTTTTATTTAATGCATATAAATTTCCAAAGTACGACTTATGGATTACAATGGCTTCCCCCCCATACCGTCCCTCCCACCCACAACCCTCCCCTTTCCCACTCCCTCTCCCCTTCCATTCACATGAGAGGCTAATATCAGTCTAATAAAGTAAGCATGCAAGTTTAAAATTATTTGGTTCAAAAAAATATGAGATGTACCTTTTGGTTTGTTTGTTTGACTAAGGTTTTTCTGACCACCAGATTAAGATTCTGTCTCTTGGCCCATGTTTAATAAACACTGATAATCCTATCTTCACCAAATTGCCCTTTTGTAAACTATTTCTTTTCCAGATTCAATGCATGTACAGCTTTGTTTCTTTTGTTGTGTTAATATTATGTTTCACTTTTTTAAAGATTTATTTATTTATTTGAAAGGCAGAGTTACAGAGAGAGAGAAGGAGAGGGAGAATTGGAGAGAGAGATCTTCCATCCGTATAGTCACTCCCCAAATGTATGCAAGGGCTGGAGCTGGGCCCATCCAAAGCCAGGAGCCAGGAGCTTCTTCTGAGTCTCCCATGTGAGTGCAGGGACCCACATACCTGGGCCATCTTCCACTGCTTTCCCAGGTGCATTAGCAGGATTCTGGATCAGAAGTAGAATAGCTGGGACTTGAACTGATGCCATATATATGATACTGGCACTGCAGGCGGTGGCTTAACCCACTATACCACAGTGCCAGCCCCTGTTTCACATTTTTAGTAGATTTTTTTGCTATTTAGATAAGTAACTTCCTCTAATTGGGATATGTCTGCCACAGCATAGAACAGGTTTAACCAGTGAACAATTGATTTTGTTCATAGTTTAAATTATTATTTACCTTCACTGGGAGAAAGATGTCCTTAAACTTGGGAGTATTTATTACCTTTCAAACCACTGTGCTCTATTCATGGATCATGTATGCTTCTAAAGTTTAGTAGTGTTTCATTCTAATTATTAAAATGAGTGTGATTTATTTAAAAATACCAATTTCTTGACTTTTAATCCTGAGAACTAAAATATTCAGTGTCATTTAACAATATCATTGGCTTTCCTTAATATTATTTCCATTTTTCTAGTAGTATACCATTCTTAACCATTGGTTTGACAAAGGTATAAAACAAAGCTTTACAAAACTATATTTGGAGCAATAGTCATACACACATATTTCTCTTTTTTTGTTTGATTGTTTTAAAAATTTTAGTTCCCATTTATAAGGGAGAATATGCATTATTTGTCTTTCTGGGTCTGGTTTATTAAACTGAACATGATGCCCTCCAATGGTGTCCATTTTTCTGCAAATGGTAGAATTTCATTCTTTTTTATAGCTGAATAATATTCCATTGTGTACATATACCACATTTTCTTTATCCATTCATCTGATGATGGATACCTTGGTTGATTCCAAATTTTGGCTATTGTAAATAGTGCTACTATAAACATGGTGCTGCAGGTATCTCTGATTCATTGTGTTCAAGTCTTTTGTATACATACCCAGTAGTGGGATGGCTGGGTCATGGCAAGTCTGTTTCTAGTTTTTATGTTTTTTAGTTTTTAAAGATTTTTATTTTATTTATTTGAAAAAGTTACAGAGAGAGGTAGAGATAGAGAGAGAGGTCTTCCATCTGATAGTTCACTCCCCAAATGGCTGCAATGGCTGGAGCTGAGCCGATCTGAAGCCAGGAGCCAGGAGATTCTTCCGGGTCTCCTACGTGGATGCAGGGGCCCAAAGACTTGGGCCATCTTCTGCTTTCCCAGGTCATAGCAGAGAGCTAGATCGGAAGAGGAGCAGCCAGGAGTAGAACTGGCACCCATATGGGATTCCGGTGCTTCAGGCCAGGGTGTTAACCTGCTGCGCCACAGTGCCAGCCCCAATGTTTCTAGTTTTTAAAGAAAGCTGCATACTGTTTCCACAGTGGCTACACTAATTTACATTCCCACCAATGTGTGTAAGTGTTCCACTTTGTCCACCTACTTGCCAGCATTTTTTACTCTCTGTGTTTTGGACTTTAGCCATTTTGACAAGTGAGGTGATACCTCATTGTGTTTTGATTTGCATTTCGCTGATGTCTAGTGATATTGAACTTTTTTTCATATATTTGTTATGCATTTGTATTTCTTCTTTTGAGAGCCGTCTATTGAAGTCTTTTGCCCATTTCTCAACTGAAATGGTTGTTTTTTTTTTTTTTTTTTTTTTTTTTTTTTTTTTTTTTGGTGTTGAGTTTTTCAAGTTGCTTATGTGTTTGGGATATGAATTCTTTGTCAGATAAATGGTTTGCAAATATTTTTTTCTCATTCTGTTGGCTGTCTCTGCACTCTATTGATCATTTCCTTTGCTGTGCTAAAGCTTCTGAGTTTGATATAGTCCCATTTATTTAGTTTTTCTTTTGTTGCTTGTGCTTTGGGGGTCTTGTCCAAGACCAGTGTCTTGGAGTGTTTCTCCTATGTTTTTTTTTTTTTTTCCAGCAATTTCATAGTCTCAGGTGTTAAATTTAAGTCTTTGATCCATCTTGAGTTGTTTTTTGTATATGGTGATAGATATGAATTTAGAATTTAGGTTCATTCTTCTACATTATAAATCAAGTTTTGCCAGCATCATTTATTGAAGAGATTATCTTTACTCCACTGTGTGATCTGAGCACTTTTGTCAAAACTTGGTTGGTTGTATGTGTGTGGATTAATTTCTGAGACCTCTATTCTGTTTCATTGATCTGTGTATCAGTTTTTATGTCGTTACCATGCTCTTTGGATTACTCTAGCCTTTTAGATTCTTTGAAGGAAGATTTTGTGATGCCTCCAGGTTGATTATTCTTGTTCAGGATTGCATTGTCTATTCTGGATCTTTTGTGATTCCATGTGAATTTTAGGATTTTTTTTTGTAATTCTGTGAAGAATGGCATTGTTATTTTGATAGGGATTACACTGACTCCATAGATTACTTTAGGTAGTATAGACATTTTAATATTAATTACTTGGATCCATGAGCAAGGAATATCTTTCCATTTTTTTGTGTGTGTCTTGATTTCTTTCATCAATGTTTGATAATTTTCATTGTAGAGATCATTCACTTGTTTGGTTAAATTCATTCCTAAATATTTGATATTTGATTTTTTGGTGATTATTGTGAATGGGATTTATTTCTTGTTTTCTCTTTCTCTGAGTTCATCATTAGTATAAAAAATGCTACTCTTTTTATGTTTATTTTGCAACCTGCAACTTTACTGAGTTAGTTTATCAATTCTAACAGCTTATTGGTTGTTTTTAGGTTTTCCCATGTATAACATCATGTCATCTGCAAACATGGATAATTTGACTTTCTCTTTTCCAATTTTTATGTCTTTTATTTCTTTCTCCTCCTTAATTGCTCTTGCTAAAACTTCCAGTGGTATAACAAATAAGACTGGTGAGAGTGGATATCCTTTTCTTGTTTCAGATCTAAGAGAAGTGCTTTCCCCTTTTCCCCAGTCAGTAGGATATTGGCTTTTGGTTTTTCATATGTAGCCTTTATAATTATGTGGACTGTACCTTTTATACCTAACTTGTGGATGGTTTTTATCATGAAAGGGTGTTGAGTCTTACCAAATGCTTTCTCTGCATCTATTTAAATGACTATATGATTTTTGTTCTTCATTCTATTGATGTGATTTATGACGTTTATTGATTTGCAAATGTTGAACCACCCTTGCATTTCTGGGGTAAATCCTACTTTATCATGATGTATGATTTTTTTATGTGGTTTTGGATTTGATTTGCTCATATTTTGTTGAGAATCTTTGCATCTGTAGTCATTAATGTCTGTAGATTTTGTGTTGTGCCTTTTTATGGTTTTGATATCAGAGTAATGCTGGCCTCATAAAAAGAGTTTGACAGAGTTCCATGTTCTTTAAAATTATGGTAACATTTAAATCAGTTCAAAAGTGATGTGAAATGTTTACATTGTTTTTGTCTTAGATTTACTTTTTTTATTTGAAATGCAGCAGATAGAGAGGGTGAGGTTTTTTTTTTTTTGTTTGTTTGTTTGTTTTTCTTTTATTGGATTGATGAATTTAAAGCCTGTAAAAAAGAAAGACTTTTTGAGACTCAGTGAATACATTTAATTCTAGAGTTCTTTATGCTTCAGAGCTTCTGTATGTGGGTATTTCCTATTTCATAGAATTTTGGACTCTTAATTATTGATTTTGCTTTTTGTTTAGGATGTTTTGAATAATTTGGGATCTTGTGAACTAGATGAAGACGATCTAATGCTTGATCTAGAATTTTTAGAAGAACAGAATCTTCATCCCTCAGGTAAGTGTTGAACAAGTGCTTAATAACATAGAACTCTGCTGTGGCCAATTATTTTTAATTAGTAAGCTAAATATTGTTTAGATTGCATTTAGTACTTTCAGTCTCCAGTTTTTATATTTTATGTACAAGGAACATTGAGGGTACCACGGGTACATGATTCTGGTGTCTTAAATGATTTTAAAATATATTGTGGAATTATAAATCCAATTGAAGACAGTTATATAAGAAAGTATAAAACAAGCATAATTTTGAAGAAGAAAGAAATCTAATTAAATGCTTAACAATTAAAAACAAGCTAGTGCTTTCTCTTCCTTTTTAGAAGAAAACAGAGATTACAATCCTACTTTCATTTATTTTATTTAACTAAATGGAAATTTTGTGGATCTAGATTTGCTGTTCCAAATCTCAGCCATTTCAATAATAACTACTTGAGCTAATATTGCTGCAGCAGTTGATCTCATAGTTAATAATTACCTATAGCAACCACACAAACATATGCATAAACACATATACAGGAGAAAAATTTTTGTTAAGAAATGAACCCACTATATTTGTGAAAGTTTGAATTTGTATTAAAGCATAAAATGCCATATTACAAATCCAAGTAGGTTATAGGGGTTAAATGTTCATTCAAAGTTAGATACTTAACAGCATGGGTATGCTTTCTTAATTCTCTTTTTTATTGTTAATAATGCCTTTAGCATAGTCATTCCTTAGATAAAATGAAATAATGTTAAACTAGACCTTTAAAATCTTGGATCCTACATCATAAATTTGAGAAAATCAACTACTTCCTGAATCTTAGCATCTTTATTTTTTAACAATGGAATTAGAAATAATCTTTAATTATTTCAATTTCATGAGGAATTTCTATAAATGGTAATATCTTTGTATCATAGACAACATACTAGAAGTTTTCAGAATTAGCCTATAACACTGTTTATATTTTCTTAAACTCTGTATTTTAGGCTTATATAAGAAAAGAAGTTACTTTTAAATATTTTTAATGAATACAAAATTAGGATAAAAATTTGTCAGGGCATTATTCCTGCAATGGAGATCTCTTTTAAAATGTGATTTTTCTCACTTTTGCAATCATTTCTACAGTTTTATCTTTCATGTGCATTTGTCTTAAAGGGCTACAATGGTAGGAATGTGCAAAGGCTCACTCCTTTGAAGGTGAATTTGTCAATATCTAGCAAAACTATGTACTCATTTACTTCAGATCCACCTAATCAACTTCTAGATATCCTGTATACTGGCCAACTACAAAATAATTTATACATATAATTATTTATTTCAAACTATTGGAAACAGCTCAAATGTCCATAAATGATATTTATTGAATATGCAGTGATATCATAAGCAGTCATTAAAAAAGAATGAGGAAGGTGTCCATGTCTACTGTGTTATGATGGTAAAAATATATTGTTTATGGAGCACTTTACAGTGATGGCTTAGGTTGGTCCTATCACACCGATTAATCCCACTGCATCACTTATATTCTAACCAGTCATTTTTTTCCTGAAAATGTGGTTCTGAGAGCACACCTCTGGAGTGTTCTTGTCCTCTCCCCTACTTAATTAGATCAAACTGATTTTACAGGAATTGTTGATATAGGTGGCGAGCAAATGTTAAAAGGCACAATAAGGTTGCTAGCAACCAATTACAGCATGTGGGGAGTTCTACAGGATTAATGATCTAGTTTCTTCAACTGATTAATGGCTTGATAAAAGGGGAATAGTGACAGCTGTAGACTAAAAGAGGCAAGTTCCATGTGACTTTCTTGTTAGTGTACTTTTGTAAAAAGATATCAATCCTTGTAAAATCTTGATTCTGAGTTAGGCAGAGACATTTGAGTATGGCCTTTCAATATACTACAGAATAGTAATTTATGTAGTTGGACATTGTAAAGGTATTTTGTCTTGTTTTCTTTTAAGGAACTCTATATATATATATATGTTTGAAACAGTACAATTTCTAGGATTTATTTTTAACAAAAAGAGTTGGAGAGAGAAAATAGATAAAACAAAGTTGAAATATTTTTGAAAATTATCAAAACTGGGCAACTGCTGTGTGAAGTGGAAGGACTAGGAATTATGGAGTTAAAGACTGTTGAATTAATGGGGCTGGTGTTGTAGGGTAGTAGGTAAAGCTGCCCGCTGTAACAGTGGCATCCTGTATGGGCTAGTGTCCTGGCTGTTCCACTTCCAATACAGCTCCCTGTTAAGGCACCTGGGAAAGCAGCACACAATGGCCCAAGTGCTTGGGTTCTTGCCAACAATGTGGGAGAACTGGATGAAGCTCCTAGCTCCTGGCTTTGCCGTCCCATCTCCTGCTGATATGGCCATTTAGGGAATGAATCAGTGGATAGAAGCTCTCTTTTCTCTTTCTGTCTGTGTATCTCTCCCTCTCTCTCTGTCATTCTGATTTTTATAAATAAACAAATCTTTTAAAAAAAGACTCATGAATTATGATATTCTATTTTTGAAGAATTTCATAATAAAAATAAGTAATAATTGAAAAAAAACTGTAAATTGTGAAGCACCTGCAACTACATTTGGTAACAACCTGAAGAAGAGCAAAGAATAGTTTTTTAAAAATATCTAGGGGCTGGCGTGTGGCTCACTTGGTTAATCCTCCGCCTGCGGCACCGGCATCCCATATGGGTGCCAGGTTCTAGTCCCGGTTGCTCCTCTTCCATTCCAACTCTCTGTTGTGGCCCGAGAAGGCAGTGGAGGATGGCCTAAGTGCTTGGGCCCCTGCACCCGCGTGGGAGACCAGGAGGAAGCACCTGGCTCCTGGCTTCGGATCGGCACAATGCCGTCAGTAGCGGCCATTTGGGGAGTGAACCAACAGAAGGAAGACCTTTCTCTCTGTCTCTTTCTCTCACTGTCTATAACTCTACCTGTCCAAAAAAAAAAAAAAAAAACAACCTAAAATCATAGCTCAATGTATTTGTGTAGGGACAAAAATTAACAGCTTTAAACTTAATTTTCCTTTCCTAGAATAATTACTTTTTAGATTGATATAATATATAGTGTGACTCTTGTGTTTACTTCAATCTGTAAGTCTCTGTTGAAACCTAAATTAGGATACCATATGAATCAATTGATTTAACCATATTGCTCATAAGATAAATGGTGATAGTTTACATATTTTAAATATAGCTTTGATTGATAAAATATCTCATACAGTAACTTCAGTTTGTTTACTGTCACTTAATGAAATATTTCTTGAAAAATGATTCAACTTCAGATGCCACATAAAGTAGTTTTCAAAAAACAGCAATTACATGTTAATGTACAATAGTTGAGAAACAAACTGTCTGGTTGATTTGGTTTCAAATAATTTATTAAACAATTAAAAATCAGATTATAAAATGCAATTGCTGATAATTGGTATTGATAGAGCTCATTAATGTGTAAAACATTCTAAAATGATGGCTTTAATAAAAGAAAAGTGATGTTTGGAAGTCTGAAAACTAAAATAATCATACCATTATGTTATACCACCATATTATGGAAAAATCAATAAAATGTTTGAAGAAAACTTTATTCAGTTAAGACACACATTTTTGGTTTTACGGATTTTATAATGAAGATTTACAGTACTTTATAGTATAGCTTAGTATAATGCCAAGATAACTTTTTAAAAGACTAGAAATATTTTTATTTTGAAATATTGAGTCTAAATTTTATTCAGTTTAACATAAATAAATCACCACATGTACACAGTATGTGTAAATTCTGCTTGTTTCTTTACTGTGCTAACTTATATACATAGTAGGTGCTCAGTTGGTATCCATTAACTTGATTTTATGTACAATATATACATCTTTGGACATGATATAATACCCATAAAGGAACTGAAATCATAAAAATAAGGCTTAATTTATGTTCTATTTACTTATAGAAAAATCGCCTTTGAAATTAAGAGACCAACAAGGATACTTCAAAATATTCATGGAAAATGAGATTACATGATAATGTGCATCTTCCATGAAATTTTTAAAGACCTCACATGTATTTTTCTAGACAGAGTCAAAAAATCTATAATTAAAATATTTCTTCTCATTTAACAACATGTATAGATGCTGATTATACTGGGTAATTTAATAAGCTGAGAACCATTCTAAAATTTAATAAAATGTATAATAAATTTACATCTATTTATGTTCATATTCTGTTAATCCTTGCTGGTTGGTGTCCTACTTGTTTTATAAAGCAGTATGAGCTGAAGCACATCTGTGAGCCCAGGTGAAATATCAATAGCATGAACAAAAGAAAAACAGCCAATCTGAGTTGTGTGATTCAAGGTCTGTGTCATAAAAATGTTCATGCTAAATATTTATATATTTCATTATGCTTCTATTTAAGTTTGTGCTTACCATTGTAGCTACCTATGTAAAGATGACTATTTATTAATGTATATTAAATAGTTCTGGGCATCTTTTAATGGGCTTTTCATTTCATTCTCTGGTCTCTGTACTTTCATGTAAAAGTGAGTTATAAATTTTCAGTTAGTGTACAAAGTTTGTCTTTTGACTACTGTACTGAATATCTGGAATAAAATTTCATGAACTTTTTTAGTCTATAAAGATGTGTCAGTGGATTCCTAAATTAACATGTCTTCCTTCATAAAAAGATAATATAAATAATAGTACAATAAAATAAGATATATCATTTTTTAGGAAAGCAGGAGAGAACTGTTTTAATTAAAGAAAGATAAATAAATTCAAAGTGAGTTTCCAAAGAAAAAACTAGCATTGAGGAGAAAAAAATAAAAGCAACTCTTCTGAATAATTTAAGCTGTTTTTGGTGTTATCTAGATTTATCTTTGTAAATTCTAAAAAAATCTATGTATAAGCTTTCCAGATGTTTTTAATTATATTTACTTAATATACTGCTTAAATTATTTTTCTGGAAAGTATTTTTAGTGAAATAACTGATATGTATCATCTTTTAAATTCAGGATTATCAACATTTAGTATTATATATTTTTGTTTCCACTATGTAAAATACTATTGTATTTGTATTTTTCCATTTAATCAATCATTTATAAAGTGTACATGATCAAACACTGTGATTTTTATTAGAAAATGTGAAATACTATTGTTTGTATTTTAATAAATTAAAAAAATAGTGTCCCTTCCTACTTTTTATCTTTGTTCACTTATTTCTTGTATAAGTGTGGTACTGCCATAAATTTGGGCAGGACAGATGTTACAAGTTCTGTTTGTTAGAAATACTTCATCCTTGTTCTAGGGGAAAAAAAGTACCAACAAAACTGACTAGCATTTATTATTTCTAAGACTCAAATAAATGACTTTAAAATTTTCTCAAAGTGAAGTATGTATTATGAACTGTATCATCTGAAGACACATACTAAAACATGTTTTATTTATTTGTCATTATATAGTTTTACACTTGAGATATTTTTTCTATTCATTGAAGCTTCTTGCAAAAACATTTATAACCAAGATAAAATAATAATTAGGCAGATAACACTAAAGTAATGATATCATGAAGTCATGTGTATTGTTGGCATACAAAATGTAGACTAGTATTATTATAGCAAGTTGAAAATGTTATTTTGAATGCTCAGTTAGCATATGTGATGAAAGAAATGCCACCAGATTCACAATTAAAAATACGTATCATCAGTCATTCAGTTAGTAAATGCAATCTTTTAAAGGAATTCTTTTTCTCCGAACTGAAAGATCTTCTACCCACAGGTCTTTATAAATTACACATTATTTCAGCAGTCCCCTTTGGTCTAAGATGGGGATGTCATACTATGAATTGAATAGAAGCAATTCTAAAAGGTGCCCCAATCTGTGTAGCAAAAAATTGGAGCATTGTAAGGATCTTGCTTAATCCAAAAATAAAATCCAGTGCCTTGCCATGTCTCATATCCCAGGAATCATTTAAATATAGAGTGTAGTTACACTGGAGTTGTTAGGTACTTTAGTGAGACATAGGGTGATTACCATACGGCAGACTAGAATATCTGATGTCAAACAATATTATTTTCTGATGAATCCTCCAGTAGGAACTGTTGATAAAATATAACCTTTGGGTTAATGAGTAAGATGGATTTTCTCCAAATGGTGTTATTTAAAAGCTGATTAAATAACAAGCACTGGATCCTTTATGAGAATTTGGATTTTGGCTTTGGAATATTTAACCTTTATTCATCTCACAGTAAACTATAACAAGGGTCATCTATTTATTTAGGCTTCTCCTAATAATATTCTCATAGTAACAGAAGGTGATGGGAAATCTGGCTACTTTGATAGTGAAACATCATAATTAATGGAATGAGTTGAAGTTAAAAGTAGGAAAATTAAAACATTTTAATATGCCCATTTGGAACATATTATTTAAAATACTATTTATCCAATGCTAGTCTTGGCTCCCATGTTACCACCAGTTATGAATAGTATGTAATCATTAGCCATTAGTAGCTAGAGATCTAAATTGATGAGAGTAGAACAGTGATTGCCAGGGTTTGGGAAGATGGGGAGATGGGGAGATATTGGTCAAAGGGTATAAACTTTCAGTTATAGGATGAACTACTTGGGGTCTGAGATACAGTATGGGTGACAAGGAATGTGTTAATTGATTTGAGTGTGGTAATCATTGCACAATAAATACATATGCCAAATATTACATTGTATACCTTGAATATATTCAGCCTTTGTCAATGACTTACTCTTTAAGGAAAACTGCCTATAAGGGGCCCAACTCTTTTCCTAAGTCATTTCAAGTTAATGACTCTGAGAGAAAAGTTTCCCATAAAGATCCATTCCAAATAAAGTATGAGTTAATCTGGAAAGAGAACAGACACTCTGGAGGCAGACACTGTTCAGTTAGAATTCCAGTTCTGTCACAGTGGTCTTGGACAAGTGATCTTTCTGGCCCCAGTTTCTTCATTTACAAAATGGCAATATTTTTATTTCAAAGTATCCCCAGCCTAAATGGGTGACACTTTTTATGTGAAGTGCATATCACATTTTTCTAATAGAGTTAGAGCTCAGCACAAGTGGTTACAGACTTGGTGAGGCAGAAGAAAGAATATCCAAGCTAGAAGAGCTAGAAGACAAATCTTTGGAAGTTTTTGAGTCAGGACCCCCCCCCCAAAAAAAAAAAAAAGAAATTAGAACATCTAAAAACAGTGCTGGAGATTTGAAATTTTTGGGATGCTATAAACCAACCCACATATAGGTCGTAGGAATTCCTGAAGGTGTGCAAAGAGAGAATGGATTAGAAGCCTATTTCGGTGCCAGTGCTGTGGTATACTGAGTAAAGCCACTGCCTGCAGTGCTGGCATCCTATGGGGGTGCCTGTTTGAGTTCCGGCTGCTCCATACAGCTGTCTGCTGTGGCCTGTGAAAGCAGTGGAAGATGGCCCAACTGCTTGGCTACTTGAACCTGTGCGGGAGACCTGGAAGAAGCTCCTGGCTCCTGGCTTCAGATTGGCCCAGTTCTAGTCATCGTGGCCATTTGGGGAGTGAACCAGCAGATGGAAGACTTCTCTCTGCCCCTACCTCTCTGACACTCTGCCTTCCAAATAAACAAGCAAATCTTAAAGAAAGGAAGGCCTGTTCAGTGAAGTAATTGCAGAAAACTCCTCCAATTTGGAGTAAGAAAGTGCAAGTACATGAGGCACACAGAACTCCTAATAGACATGACTAGAAAAGATCTTCACCATGACACCTTATAGTCAAACTTTCCACAGTAAAACATAAAGAAAAGTTTCTAAATTATTCATGAGATAAATGCCAGATTACTTTCAGAGAATATTCAATGAGATTCACAGCTGAATGGCGAGATATAGTCCAAGTCTTAAGAGAGAGAAAAAAAAAAACTGCCAACCCAGAATACCATATCCTGCAAAGCTCTCATTTATGAATGAAGGTGAAATAAAGACTTTCCATAACAAACAGAAATTGAAGGAATTTGTCACCACTCATCCAGCCTTATAAAATAGATGCTTAAGGATGTGCTATACACAGAAACATGAAATGATAGTCATCGTTATGAAGAATGTGAATGCAGGCTGGCACCATGGCTCAATAGGCTAATCCTCCACTTAGCGGTGCCAGCACACCGGGTTCTCGTTCCGGTCGGGGTGCCAGATTCTGTCCCGGTTGCCCCTCTTCCAGGCCAGCTCTCTGCTGTGGCCCTGGAAGGCAGTGGAGGATGGCCCAAGTGCTTGGGCCCGGCACCCCATGGGAGACCAGGAGAAGCACCTGGCTCCTGCCTTCGGATCAGCGTGGTGCGCCGGCCGCAGTGCGCCAGCCGTGGCGGCCATTGGAGGGTGAACCAATGGCAAAAGGAAGACCTTTTTCTCTGTCTCTCTCTCTCTCACTGTCCACTCTGCCTGTCAAAAAATAAATAAATAAATAAATAAAATAAAGAATGTGAATGCAGAAATTCTCCCAGTAAAACTACAAGGTAAATCTAAAGCGAACAATAGCAATATTTATGGGGAAATGGCAGGGCCAAGTCATTACTTATCAGTAGTAATCTTGAATATAAATAGCCAAAATTCTCCAATCAAAAGACAGACTTGCCAAATAGATTAAGAAAACAAGATGCATCTATTTACTGCCTACAAGAGACACACCTCCCTAAGATACCCACACACTGAAAGTGAAAGGATGGAAAAAGATATTCCATGCTAACAGAAAACAAAAAAGAACAGGTCTAGCCATCTTATTATCAAACAAAATAGACTTTAACACAAAAACTGTTAAAAGAGACAAAAATAGACACTAGGTAATGCTTAAGGAAATAATTCAACAGGAAGATATGAGTGAAATCAATGTATATCTACCCAATCCCAAGGCACCTGGCTATTGAAAAGAAATGTTAACAGATCTAAAGGGAGACACAGACTCCAATACAATGTAATGGGGGATTTCAACACCCCACTTTTATCAGTGTAAAGATCATGTAGACAGAAAGTCAACAAAGAAATAATAGACCTAATTAACAGTATGGGCCAATTACAGACCTAATTGACAGAATGGACCAAATGGGCCTAACTGGTATCTACAGAACTTTTCATCCCACCCTTGCAGAATATACATTCTTCTCATCAGCACATGGAACTTTCTCTAGGATAGATCATATGCTGGGCCATAAAAAAAAGTATCAGCAAATTCAAAAAAATCAAAATCATATCATGTATCTTCTCTGACCACAATGGAATGTAGCTAGAAATCAACAACTGAAGAATCTCTGTATCATATGCAAACACATGGAGACTGAACAACATGCCTCCTGAATGAACAATGGGTCATAGATGAAATAAAAAAATTATGAAAACGAATGAAGATGACAGTACAACATATCAAAACCTATGGGATACAGCAAAAGCAGTATTTAGAGGTAAGTTGATAGCAGTTGGCACCTACATGAAGATATTGGAAAGGTACCTAATAAACGAGCTACCAATCCATGTCAAGGACCTGAGAAAACAACAACAAACCAAACCCCAAATTAGTAGGTGGAAAGAAGTAATTAAAATTAGATAAGAAACAAAACAAAATTGAAACATAAATACAAAAGCTCAGCGAAATGAAGATTTGATTTTTTGGAAAAATACAAAACAAAACAAAAAACAAACCGAGAGGGAGAAGATTCACATCAGTAAAATCAGAGATGAGAAAGGACATGTAGCAGCAGATACCACAAAAATAAAAATAATCATCAGGAATTACTGCAAAGACCTGTATGCCAACAAGCTGGGAAACCTAAAATAAATGGATAGATACCTAGACACATACAATCTACCCATATTGAGTCATAAAGACAGAGAAAACCTAAACAGACCAATTGCCATAATGGAGATTGACTCTGTAATAACAACCCTCCCAACAAATAAAAACCTAGGATCAGATGGCTTCACTTCTGAATTCTATCAGTTATTTATAGAAGAACTGTTATCAGTGCTTCTCAAACTATTCAAACAATTGAAACAGAATCCTCCCAAAGTCGTTCTATGAAGCCAGCATTATTTTAATTTTAAAACCAGAAAAATAAACATCAGAGAAAGAGGACTACAGACAGGTATCCCTGAGGAACATAGATGCAAAATCCTCAACAAATTACTAATCTCTTGATATTTTGTACAGTTTTAATTTCTTCTTTACTACTTTGTGCTGTCATTGATTATTTTTCATAGTTCTTAATTTCTGAAGCTTTATCACTATTATAGATCATTTAAAAATATACTTTCTTGTTAATTCCACAAGATATTTAAAATAGTAACCTGAAAAAGAATAATTCCTACTTTAAATTCTTTGAGACTAACCCAAAGAATTTATGTTCAAAGGAGGAAACCAGGGCATTTTTGATATTAAATTTGCTCTTATTAATTTGCAGATGAATTTCTTAATTGAAAATATGTTTTACTGATCTTTGGTAAAAAGAAATTAATGATTTAGTGAATAAATTCAGAAATTTTTTGTTGTTGTTTATTTTGTGTTTTAGGTCTAAATACACCTAGGGCAGTATCCTTTCGTGTGTGTCCAGATACAAATGGAGAAGTAATGGCCCAATGATATCAATTAGCAATTAATTAGGTTAGTTGCTAAATTATTTTGAGTTTGATGAACAAGCAATATAAAAACTCTGTAGAGAGTTAGGAACTCCTCCTGTGCCTATTAATTAAGGAGGTAATTTTTGTTATTAATTTTTAATGGATAATAGCACAGCAGAGCAGAGATGAAACCCTAGGGATTTTTGCTAATATGAATGGTAATATACAAAGAATTGCAACCACATTCACACAGGGAAGATTATGAAGCTCAACTATAAGTTTCAAGAAGCTGTGATATATTCATTTCGGGAAAAGTGTGTGTATGTTATCTTCAGTCTCTTATATAAGGCTAAGAAGCATATGCCACTCAATTTTGGAAGTATAACATAGTAGTTAAAAATGTGAACTCTGGGTCCGGCATGTGGCTCACTTGGTTAATCCTCTACTTGCGGCGCCAGCATCCCATATGGGCGCTGGGTTCTAGTCCCGGTTGCTCCTCTTCCAGTCCAGCTCTCTGCTGTGGCCCAGGAAGGCAGTGGAGGATGGCCCAAGTGCTTGGGCCCTGCACCCGCATGGGAGACCAGGAGGAAGCACCTGGCTCCTGGCTTCGGATCGGCGTAGCTCCTGCCGTAGCGGCCATTTGGGGAGGTGAACCAACAGAAGGAAGACATTTCTCTCTGTCTCTCTCACTGTCTAACTCTGTCTTGTCAAATAAATAAATAAAAATGTGAACTCTGGAATTAGACAAATATCAGCCACCAATTAGACTATCTAAACGTGATTAAATAATTTAATCACTCTAAGCTTCCCTTTTTTCATCTGAAGTGAGGACAATATTACCTATTTCGAAAGTTTTTGTGAGAATATGTTAAAGCATAGAAGAATACTCCATCTCATGTTTAACGTATGTTTTAAATAACTATAGCTAGTACCATTAAATATATATATATATATACATATATAATTAAATATGTCATAGAGATAGGTTTATGGCACAGTGGCTTAAGCTGCTGTTTGGGTTGACCACATCTCATATAGGAGGGCTTGCGATTCAGTCCCACTTCTGATTCTGATCTGTCTTCCTACCGGATTCATACTGGGAGGCAGCATTGATAGCTGAAGTTTGGTTCCCTACCATACACATTTGGGAAATCCAAATGAAGTTCTTGGCTATTAGGTTTGACCTAGGTATTTGAGGAGTGAGCTAGCAGATTGAAGTTCTGTCACTTCCTCTTTACCTTCCCTTTCTTTCCCTCTCTGTCACCCTGCCTTTTAAACAAACAATTTTTTTTTAAAATGATGTATCTGAAGACCAGTAATAATCAGATCCTGAAAGTCTGTTCATCTTCCCAATCTTCGTTAGTTGAAAATCTGAATCACATTTTTAAGAATAAAATCCTTCAAGTTTTAAAAAGAGAATTCTAGACACACAGTATATCTTATATCATTTATTTCAAAACTTAAAAATTTATAGCATAAAACAAAAAATAAAACAGCAGAATATGAAATAACATATATTGAGTTAAGGTCCTAATTTAGTGAAGTTAAAACATCCATTTCACATTTTGAAAATTGGAGCCTTGAGTGATAACTTGTTATAGGCAGCAGTTGACTCACCAGGATCCAAAGTTTTTTCTGACATTGAGGTTCTGCATCATCGTTATCATTCTCTTGACTAATAAAATTAATTCACATAATATTTTGAGAGAGAGAGACAGAGTATGTATCTGTTCCCATCTGGTGGTTCACTCTTACAATGTCCCAACACAACAGCCGGGCTGGGCGTATCATATTTTAAAAGCCTGAGTACTCTGAAGCATTGGCTTCAAACTGGCTGCCTTTTTATTAGCTTTTTCAGTTATAGATATCACTTAATATATGTTTACTTTTGACTCCATGCAAGAAACTAAAAACCTAATGAGTATTTACTGAAGCATCTATACTGTGCAAAACACTGGCTTGGGTACTTAATTGTTTCTGTGTTTTTTTTTTTTTTTTTTTTTTTTTTTTTTTTTTTGCAGGCAGAGTTAGACAGAGACAGAAAGAGAGTTTAGACAGAGAGACAGAGAGAAAGGTCTTCCTTCTGTTGGTTCATCCCCTAATGGCCGCCACAGCAAGTGCTGTGCCGATCTGAAGCCAGGAGCCGGGTACTTCCTCCCAGTCTCCCATGCGGGTGCAGGGACCCAAGCACTTGGGCCATCTTCTGCTGCCTTCCTGGGCTACAGCTTAGAGCTGGACTGGAAGAGGAGCAACCAGGACTAGTACCCAGCACCCCAACCGGTACTAGAACCCAGGGTGCCAACACCGCAGGCGGAGAATCAACCAAGTGAGCCACGGTGCTGGCCCCGTGTTTGCTTCATTTTTAATGCAATAATTTATAAGCATTTTGGATTGTCTCTGTCCTCACAGAAACTATCTCAGGAAGTATTAGTATTCCCTTTTTAGAGAGGAAGAAATGGAGAGTGAGAACATTTTGTTGCTTTTCTAGAACTACAGAGGTAGTAAGTGGCAGAAATAAGGTTTAAATTGTACCTGTATGCTCTGATGTCTCCTTGTTTCCACTATACAAAGCTTTCAGCGAGTTTAGAAGGAGTAGCTATAATAGATGTGCAGAATGTTTTCTGTTTCCGTAGGACTATTGCAAAAATGCGATTGTGACATTAGTTGTCAACTGGATCTGTTATTCTTCATTGCTGCTTTGAGTTATGGTACCTGTTATCTGCTTGACTGCCATTAGATGGCAATCTTGCACCACTAATTATGATAGTAACACTATTGTGCATTGGTATTCAGCTTTATAGTTTACCATGTATTTCAAATATGTTTTCTCATCAAATTATCACAATAACGTTTTCAAATATATGTTAATATAGCCCAAGTACAGTGGAGGAAGTAAATACTCTTTGGTTAAAAAAATAATAACTTATGAACCAGACCTTAACATACAACAGGCTCTTTCTTGTTGCTTCTAATTTTATGAACAACTCTAATATATTTGGTTACATATCTTTCAAGGCCACTGGGAATCATAATAACATCTTAGAAGTAATAACATCTTAGAAGAGGATAAAAAGATTGCTTCAAGAAGGCAGTGCTGACTGGTGAAAAATATGGACCATAAGCCAAAAAGCAAAGGAAAGGAAAAGAGATTTAAAAAGTTGACAAAGTCATAAAGCAGAATGGTGTGGGGTCATTTAATGGAGGAACAAACATCTCTATCCATATCAGCAGGAAATAGAGCCTTACTGTATTCCAATGTATTACTCCACTGAATTTTAAAAATTATTATTATAGCCCTGAATCATCAAAAAAGATGCATCATCTATTCTCAGTTAAGCTGGAAAACTATGATTCACTTTTAAAATACATCCAGCTAAACTTTTATTTACTTTTTAATATGTTAAATGGAAAAAAATCGCCAGTTCTTTATAAACTCTCTCCAGAAAGTATCATTTCAAAAGGATTCCACATCGCAAAAATTAGAATGTCCTTTAAGCTACATTTTATATTTTATAATTTCCCCATGCAAGTTCTTACAAACCAGCAAGACACAATGATAGTTCTGCAAATGTTTGGTGATTATCATTCTTGAAAAAGCAGTAATTTATTTATGGTCTACTGATTGAGAATAGGGTCAAGATATTACTTAAACACAAGATATACTGTTATCACTAAAAGATATTTTCAAGATGGACATTTCAAAAAGAGTGATTGGTATTTGCATTTTTGCTTGACCAACTAATTTACCAGTTCGTTAATTTGATACTTTGTTTTCAATTTCCAATTTTAAAATACCAAAATAGTAACATCCACCTGGCTGCATTATTTTCAGTGTTCAGTTCACTGTGTTAAATGGTATGCTTAAGTGGCAGAATAATATACTAACTGGAATTTTAGGGTTAGAAGCTCCTCCTGCTTAGAGAAGAGACTTCCTGAGTATTGTTCTAACTGTATTATTCCAAGGTCAAAACAGTTTAAGGAAAAGCCTTGCCTCTTAAATAAGAAACTGAATAGTTTCATTTAGTAAGCACAATGGCAATTAATTATTCTATTTTTCTTACAGTTGCCAATAGTATAAGTCATTTGTACTTGCTGATTTAAAAGTGCTTCTGGATATTTTGCCTTTCATGCCTTGCTATACTTCAGGAGAATTGCTTTAACTACAAAGAAGGCTTGTAGATGGAACAGCTTTCAAAATTTAATCAGCTGTAGTTGAAAAATGTTTATGTATTCTGACCTAATTTGATATTAAATGACAACAATTTTAATGAAGTCATAGTATTTGCTTGCAACCTGCTAGTGTAGCATTTCCTCCTGTAATAAACTCTCTTCTGTCACACAAAAGGGCAGTCAGTGGCCAAGTTCATTAGAGGATACAGTCAAAAGAAAAGATTTCTTTCATTCTGCATGGTTTTTCTGGAGCAATTAGAAAGAAAATATGTGTCTCACTATAAAATTTCATGGCCTCTTACAATTATGTAGTGACATCTCCATACAATTGCTTGAATAATGCTAGCAACATCAGCTGTCACTATCAAAATGAGCAAATAATTAAGAAACTGAATGCTGGCCCTTCTTCTGAAAGAACAGAATATTTATGTATTTAGAATTGTTCACCAATAAGAAAAATAACCACTAACATGAAATTTAATTTCCTATGGTGCCTGAGGTGGAAAAGAGAAAAATAATAATGAGCACTCACACAATTAACACAAATTAAGTTGTAATTGTACATACTAAAAACAATTACAGACTTTCTGTTCCTTGTACTACAAAATTTTAATAGCATAATTTTATCAGGTGCTTAAAATAGCATCTTGACCTTTTTATTTACTTTCTGATTTTTTTGTCATCTTCAGTTTCTAAAAGTTTATAGTGGAATTGGAATGTCTTGCTTTTATGAGGATCATATTTTCTAGACCCTTAAATGTTAGTGTGCTCAGATAATTTTTTTAAATATAAGATTTATTTTGTTTGAAAGGCAAAGTGATACACACACACACACACACACACACACACACAGAGAGAGAGAGAGAGAGAGAGAGAGAGAGAGAGAATCTTATCTTCATGCCTTGGTTCGCTCCCCAATTGGCTGTACCAGCTGGGACCAGGCCAGGCCAAAAGCAGGAGCAAGGAATTCCATCTGCATCTCCCTTGTGGGTGGCAGGAACTCAGGTACTTAAGCCATCATTCTCTGTTTGCCAGGCTTATTAGCAGGAAGTTGTATAGGAAAAAGAAGAGCCAAGACTCAAACCAGTACTCTGGCAAGGGATGTGGGTATCCCAAGAGTGGCTTAACCTAAGATAGTTTAAGTAAGACTGAGATTTGTCTGGATAACAGAATGTTAGTAGATCTGGTTGATGCTTTGATATTGATAACACAGTGCTCAGTTTATTGCCTGCTAAGGTGAAAAACAGACAAACACTTTAAGGCAAAGCTGATATTTTTCTTGAGGGAAAAGAACAGGAAGATTTTACTAATTTGAATGTAGTTTCAGGCAGATCTTTATGGGGTGTCTTGATTGGGATTGGGTAAAGATAATAATAAAATAGTGTATTAATCAGCATTTTTTCTTACTACAACTAAAATATCTGGGAAGAACTAATTTATAAAGGAAAGGATTTATTTTGGCTTGTAGTTTTGGAGGCTCGCAGCCCAAGCTCAGGCACACGTTTTAGTCGAGCATCGGGCGAGGGCAGTGAATGGTGGAACACAAGGGCTGAGAAGTCGCAGGGCGAGCCCGGAAGCTGAGAGAGCAGCTGGGCCAAACTCAGCTTAAATAACCAACCCTGTCTTGAGACCCACCTTCAAAGGCAAGGTCCGAATGACCTAAAAACCTTTCCTGGGACCCAGTTCCCATATGTCAAAATTAGATCAACTCTCCACTCTTACTCCATTAACCATTAACATTAATTCATTAATCATCAATGTAAGCTTTTGGAGACTAAGCTTTCAATACTTGGGACTTTGAAAGACACCAAAACTAATATCCAACATTAGCAAATAGTTTAGGGATATAGGATTGGTGGGAGCAATAAGGTAATGACTTTAATGTCAAAGATTTAATGATACTGGGGGCGTGAACTGTTGATGTTTTCTATTGAAGAATTCTTGGGTATATGGTTAAAGATCTTATAAGGAAAATAATGTTTATTTAGAATAACTGTTTTATGCCAAAAATAAAATGAGAAGTGATGCTCCTATAGAAAGCTGTTGGCTGGTGCCGCAGATCAATAGGCTAATCCTCCACCTGCGCCGCCGGCACCCTGGGTTCTAGTCCCGGTTGGGGCGCTGTATTCAGTCCCAGTTGCTCCTCTTCCTGTCCAGCTCTCTGCTGTGGCCCAGGGAGGCTGTGGAGGATGGCCCAGGTGCTTGGTCCCTGCACCCGCATGGGAGACCAGGAGAAGCACCTGGCTCCTGGCTTCAGATCAGCGCGATGTGCTGGCCGCAGCATGCTGGCTGCAGCGGCCATTGTGGGGTAGACCAATGGAAAAGGAAGAACTTTCTCTCTGTCTGTCTCTCTCACTGTCCACTCTGCCTTTCAAAAAAAAAAAAAAAAAGCTGTTTAGGGGTTGTTGGTTTTAGGCATGGTCTTCAGGATAAATCACTTTTAATTAGGGGCATGGCCACCAGATTTTCACTACCATTTGAAGTGTCACAGTCAGATAGCAAGTTTCTAGGGGTGATTATCTCAATAAAGTTCGGCTCTCCTCTCCTTTCTGCTGAATGAACCTTTCTCTGCTGGGTTCTAATTTGCTTAATAGCACCAACATTTGGGCAGACTACAAAACTTGTGAACAGGTGTCGCTAGCTTTAATTGATTCTACTTTTTAGCTATTCTTGATGCTGTACCCTTCCCTCTACTGCTCCTGTTTCAGCCTTTTCAAATCATCATGGTTTTCCAAGAATTAACTCTACTGACCCAGTTAGTATTTTAAAGTCCTTTCTCTAGCTTCAGTGTCCATTGATGCCATCTTTTTTTTTTTTTTTTTTTGACAAAGTTAGAGAGAGAGACAGAGAGAAAGGTCTGCCTTTTCTGTTGGTTCACCCCCCAAATGGCCACTACGGCTGGCGCACTGCAGCAATCCGAAGCCAGGAGCCACGCGCTTCCTCCTGGTCTCTCATGTGGGTGCAGGGCCCAAGCACTTGGCCCATCCTCCACTGCCTTCCCTGGGCCACAGCAGAGAGCTGGGCTGAAAGAGGAGCTACCGGGACAGAATCCAGTGCCCTAACCAGGACTAGAACCCAGGGTGCTGGCACCACAGGCGGAGGATTAACCAAGTGAACCACTGCCAGCCATGGATGCCATCTTTATTATTTTTTATTTTTCTCCCACTGCCACCCTTAGTGTAGAACTAAGTCCATCTTAGTCTTGCTCCACCCCATAACTTTTTTTTTTTTTAATCAAATACCAACTTTGATGAGTGAGGTTGACATCATTGCAAATTTTGGAGACATATAGATAAATAACCTGGTGAGGGTAAGAGCATGGCAGTTGAAAAATGCATAGAAGTAAGAGAATTCAGGGTATTCTGTCTCCACATTTATGCACCTGATAAAATTCCATGTTTTCTCCAAGTTCTGAGCAGTTTACCCTTTCCCTTTCTTTCAAACAAATCAGTTCCACGGCTACTTTCAGGGCTAATCATAGGCTAACTCACTAGTCCAAAGGCAGTCTCTGCCCTCAAAAATTCTTTATAGAGCCTTCTCTTAAGAAAATAAGAGTACTTCTAAGTAAATTCTCCTAAAAAATTTTCAGGAATAATCTAGTCTCTCTCTGCTTACATTGTAGTTGCTTCCTTATTACTCTCTAGTTTGACATACTCTAATCCATTCTTTGTATTGCACACAAGTTGTATGCTTAAATACCTGATCTTGATCAATGATCTATTTAAAAGTCAATGTTTCTCATTACCTTCATTATAAAATCAATTTCATTAGAATCATATACAAAATTTGCAAACTCACCACTTTTTTCTGCATACTAAGCTTGACTTCCAGCAAATATTTATTAAAGATTTACTATGGTCCCTAAAGATTATAGTAGCAAGCATGAGTCATGTGGAACACAGTCTAACTGGGAATTCTGATTTTAAAAAATTGCTAACGAAGGAAAAGAGCAGAGTGCAGTAGAAGGATATAGTGATTTGGTAGTGGGGAAAGATTTTCTGGGGAGGTGACATTTTTAAACTCTTACATGAAGGATAAGTAGTATGGATAAAATAACAGGTCAGGAGGTTTTTTTTTTAGCAAATTGGAAATTCTAGAGGAAAGAAAATATGATTATAGAACTTCAAGGAAACAACTTTTTCTGGCAGCAGCATAAGTAATCAGTGACATCAGATGGATGACTTGGCTGTACTTCACCCTCTCTCATCTGCAAAATCTTTCAAATGAGGTATTTAATGAGTAAATTTCAATACAATGGAAGGACTAAAAATAGAAATGTTTAAGTATAGCTGGAAAATAATACAGTGTTATCCCAGCCTTTCAAAAGCAAAGAGTTCTTACAAATCATTAATACAATTTTAATATTGCAGTTCATTTTTGTTTTTAATTTATCTTTAAATCATCAGAAAGAAGATAGGTTTTGTTAATGACATTGGGTGTAAAATAAAATTGGTAAGTGCTTCAATATTTTCATAATTAAAGTGAGAATGTGTTCTCAAATTTGATTTTGATGCTGTGTATCGGTGAACATCATTAATTACATCATTGACCAGGAATGGTAGTCCTATGATGTGAAGCTGTCAATATGCATTTGTAAATAACACTTCATTTCTATCAGAATAGCCTTTTGAGTTCTTTTGAGCAATCCCTTCAGTGAAAATGTCTAAAGAGGTCTATATAATTCTTTTTAATGTGTGTTTATAGCAGGAAGTAAATATATATTCATTTGACAAAAATACAATTCAAGTGGGAATTCTTAAAAGTAAATAATTATTAAAGACTGATTTCTGGCTATCCAGTATCTGTTTGTAAATGATAATGGCACTTTTGTGTGTCTAGTTGGCAAATAAATCAATCTGTGTTTTTTTTTACTCCATTGTTATTGTGGGGAGCAACTCGGACTAGACTGTTACTGGAATTAAGACTTATTCTATGCATCTGCTCTCCCACAATATGGCGCTGGGAGAGGAGGAAACAGCTTCTACACAGCTGCCTCCAGTTCAACCAATAAACAGCAGGACCTGCTCCTGATTGGAGGAGAGCAGCGTACTCGGCGTGTGGGTAGCAGAGTTGGGATTGGTGGAAGAGGACTATAAAGGAGGAGAGAGACGGCATGCACGGGGAACATCTAAGGGGAACACCTGAGGAACATCTGAGCAGCCCCCGAGAGAGCCGGCCGGCGGTGTGCCGCTCCCCCGTGGAAGTGGGGAAAGTGGCAGGAGGAACCGCCCTTCCACGGAGGTGGAAGGGACGGTAGCCAACCCGGGAAGAACCAGCAGCAAACCCGGGGAGGGCCTAGCAGACAAAAGAACAGCGCAGGGTCCTGTGTCGTTCCTCCGCGAAGAGGGGGAGCGACATAATGGTGCCGTGACTCGGATAGGGAAACCTAGGAGGGAAGAAACGGGAAGAAGTGGGAAAATACCGGAGAGAGAGACTAGCAAAGAGCCTAGGGAAAAGCCGGACGGAAAAGGTGCCAGAAGAAGCTATTGAAAGCCTAGGCATAGACTCGGATACGGACTGTGGGGAGAAGCCAGGAGAAATGAGAGGGGAATATTGCTGGAAGAAAAGTTAGGAAACATACTGGGTACAGAAAAATATGTTAGGGAGGATGAAGCCGCGGGGGCAGGCTGAGGCGGAGACGTAAGCCAGGTTGGAATTCTTCAAGTCAGCCCAGGGAGCAAAAGGCGAAAAGCTAAAACTAGAGGCGGACGTGTAAGCTAGGTTGGAATCCGTCAGATTAGCCCGGGGAGCAAAAGACGGGAAGCCAAACCGAAAGGCGCAGACGTGAGCTAGGTTGAATTCGCCAGGTTAGCCCAGGGAACTTAGACTGAATACTGGTGGCGGAAACGTAAGCTAGGCTGTGTGATTCGCGGAAGCTGCCGCGCGCAGAGAGAGCGCACGGGGCACAAATGGGGAGAGCGCACGAGGTGCAAATAGATAGGGAACGTGGGCCTAGCGTGAAGGCCGTGGTGCGGGCGCAAAGGGCGCGGAGACCGCGGAGCGCGCAAGGCTGGGAAGCAGCCTCGGGGCGGGCGCCGGGAAGCCGCGGGGATAAGAGAAACAGAAGTTTAGAAGTAAAATGAGAGAAATAGGAATGCTGGTAGATAGAAGTAAAATAAGAGAAATAGGAATGCCCGGAGATAGAGAAATAGAGAAAAATAAGGCCTCCCCACAACATGGCAATGAGAGAGCTTGGATTCGGTCTGCCTGATTAGTAAGACGATAAGCACCTGTGGGCGGCTGCAGGTCACCTAAGACAGGCACGTTATCAACACCAATAAGTCTCCCCACAATACGGCAATGAGAAGGCTTGGATTCGGTTTGCCTGATTGCTAGGGCTTGTAAGCACCTGCAGGCAGTTCTAGCAGAGCAGAGCATGCGCTGCAGGGCACCAAACACAGGCACGCATCAGCGCCTAAAAACCTCCTCACAACATGGTGAAAAGAGGACCCGGATTCAGTTTGCCTGATTGGTAGGGCTTGTAAGCACCTGTGGGCAACTCTAGCAAGCAGAGCAGAGTGTGTGCCATGGGGCACGGAAGACAGGTGCGTATCAACGCCAAAAAATAAAAAGAAAGGGGGATCTGTGGGGAGCAACTCGGACTAGACTGTTACTGGAATTAAGACTTATTCTATGCATCTGCTCTCCCACAATATGGCGCTGGGAGAGGAGGAAACAGCTTCTACACAGCTGCCTCCAGTTCAACCAATAAACAGTAGGACCTGCTCCTGATTGGAGGAGAGCAGCGTACTCGGCGTGTGGGTAGCAGAGTTGGGATTGGTGGAAGAGGACTATGAAGGAGGAGAGAGACAACATGCACGGGGAACATCTAAGGGGAACACCTGAGGAACATCTGAGCAGCCCCCGAGAGAGCCGGCCGGCGGTGTGCCGCTCCCCCGTGGAAGTGGGGAAAGTGGCAGGAGGAACCGCCCTTCCACGGAGGTGGAAGGGACGGTAGCCAACCCGGGAAGAACCAGCAGCAAACCCGGGGAGGGCCTAGCAGACAAAAGAACAGCGCAGGGTCCTGTGTCGTTCCTCCGCGAAGAGGGGGAGCGACAGTTATAGATACATTTCCTCTTCAGTCACATGGCTCTTTGAGAATTCTATCTGTAACTTAAGTGACAAATTAAGACAAAATTACTTAAGTATTTTTAAAAATATTATTTTAGAAAAGTAGGACTACTTATATATTCATTTTTTCTTTCTTTTTATTTTTAGCTAGAAACTTTTTATTTAATGTATACAAACATCATGCATTTAACACATACAAATTTGGGAATATAGTGATTCTTCCCTGATACAACATTCTATAAATGAAGAAATTAAAATCCATGAGTAAAGTTACTTAGTATAATCTGTGAATCCTAGAACATAATATGGATGGATTTGTATTACTCTTTTGAATATTTTTAGTAAAATTAATCAATCTTATAAATTAAACTATAAGTTAAAGCTTTGGTAAGTGATTGTAAGTGTAAATAATACTAAAAAAATTTCTTTACGGCACCCTTTAAAATATTTGTAGTTGACTTCAACAGCTATGATCCAGAGCTATAGTGATTATTTTTATTAAACATCATCAGATGCAGTGAGACAAAAATTGCAATTTAAACAAAATTTTTAAAAAGTGAGGATATTTCCTTAGCAATTCCATGGCCTTGAGCGAAAATACACTTGATCAAACATGGATCAGCAATTTCAAGTGCATTTCAAATTTGACTTTAATTATATTCAGTAATCTGTATTTATATGTGTTGATTTTGGGCTTGCAGGCATGATGAGATTTTTGTTATTGTAAAATAAAGCCAACTATACTTTTAATGATTGCATTGTAATGTTAATTTGTTTCATTTTGTAATGTAGCTTTTATTATAGCCATCAGGAATAGAAACTTATTTCTATAAGCAGCATACCTGTGGTTTTGTTGTATTAGCTTATTAGCCAGCTCCTTTAGTACTGATAGGACCTGCTGACACATTTTACAGATATGATGCCCAGAGGTTCTGAGTCCAATAAGAGCTATAGAGAGATGTGCTAATCTAACTCTCTTTTTTACCTTTCTAATCAGTACTCCTCAGGAAATGGATGCATTGATTAAAAATGCAAAAGCTTTACCCTATTATCCAAAATTCAGATTTCTTTTATTGTTCAGCATTTTAAAGCTGGATTTGGCTTTTTCTTTTTTTTGGGGTGGGGTTGGCTTTTTCACTCTCCTCCTTCTACATTACTTTCTTTGGCCCATATCTTTCCCTCCAACAGTATCAAAAGAGGAAGTGTTTGATGCATTTAGTGAGTAGCAGAATTATATAGAAAACACATATTTATTTTTGATGTAGTAAGATTAATAATAATACAAAAATAATAATGTCAATATTAGTCCTATATGAAGTTCCTTGATAATGATGACTCAAATTCAAAGAATATATTTTTCTAGGAGAAATGCTTTATGACACATGTCTTCCCTGTACTTACTTTAGAGGGAGCTTCTTGTTTATCTTGCTCATCTGTAAATACCCACATGGTGTTCTTTGGGGCTTTGACCTGATTCTCACACATTTGATAATTGATTCTCACACATTTGATAATTGATTATTTGTACTAAGTATAGCATTGTGTGTGCTTTGGGTTGAAAACATTTCCTGCAGTTTATGTGTTACCAACACAATGGTATCAAGAGATGGAAGCTTTAAGAAATAACTTAGTCACAGAATCTCCTGTATTATTAATTGCATTAAGGCCCTTATAAAAGAGGATTCACACAGCATTGTTTCTTTTACTTAGCTTGTTCTTCATGGGCAGATGCAGCCAGGAGGCCCTCACCAGATGAACTGTCAGTGTCTTGTTCTTGGGCTCTCTAACATCCTGAACTGCAAGCAATAAAGTTCTGTTTGTTATAATTTACCCAGTCTGTAGCATTCTGTTTTGGAAGCATAAAATTCATCAAGACAGAAAGCATGCACAGCAATACTACTCATCCTATTTGCTATATGCTGTATTAGCTCAGAATTTGCAAAATTAGACACTAAGTGTGGTTTAAATCATTGTTCTCATAAAAAAGTCATGAGGAAACTGCTTATTATGTGAGAATTTAAAAAAAAGTACGCATTGAAAATTATGTGATTATAGAAGAATTAAAAAATCTGTGAATAAATTTCTTAACATTTACATGTAATATAATAAATCAAATTCAATTCCATTTTGTTTCCATTATCAGTTTAATTGTGTGCATTATAAGCAAGAGTTCAGGGAATAGGTTTTTTACAACACTTTCATGGATTTTATTAAAATGGGCAAATGCCTTCTTCCCATTGACATGCTATATTCTTTGTTGTTTATTGTAGAGATAGTCTGTGTGTGAGTGTGTATGTGTGTGTTAGGGATGAGAGAGCAAGGGGATCAGAGAGGATCAAGCAATGAATAAATGAATTTGTAAACTCATAAGAATATAGTGATAAAAACACTATATTATAAAAAGATTAACATACAATTCAATGATCCATAGGAATATTTAAAAACAATTGAGAATAATTATAGATCATGACATATAGCCAATGTATTTTATGAAGAAAATAGTTATATGTATCTGAAGTATACTTCTCTTTGACCATAACATGCTTTTGTAAACTTAAGGTATATAAATTTTATGCATTTCATAAATACAAATTTAGGAACATAGTGATTCTTCTCATCCTACCATCCTTCCCATTTGTCTTCCCCGTCTCTCTCATATTTGCATCATTATTTTTTACTAAGATCTATTTTCAATTGATTTTATACACATAAGATTAACCCTACTCTAAGAGTTCAACAAAAAGTATGCAAAAAATAACTTTTCCTCAGCAGTCAAATATCATGTTGTAAAGTAAATGCTGTTTATCATAGATTTGCTAGAATGTTAACTGTTTTGTCAGAGTGCCTTTGGATGAAGAAAAATAATGCATTCACTTACATTAAAAGTACAGCCCCAAACGGTAGAGTTAGAAACATACCAGGGGATTCCAATTCAATCCCATCAAGGTGGCATGTACCAATGTCATTTCACTAGTCCAAGTGATCAATTTCAGTTCACAATTGATCATAATGATCGGACTAAGAGTCAAAGGGATCATATAAACAATATTAGTGTCTGCAAATACTAACCGATAGAATAAAAAAGGGAGAGAATGATCCAACATGGGAAGCAGGATACACAGCAGACTCATAGAATGGCAGATGTCCTAAACAGCACTCTGGCCTCAGAATCAACCCTTAAGGCATGCGGATCTGGCTGAAAAGCCCATGAGAGTATTTCAGGCATGGAAAGCCAAGACACTCTGGCAAAACAAAACAAAACAAACAAAAACAAACAAACAAACAAACAAACACCAAAACCTAAATGAAAGATCTCCATGAGTGAGATCCCAGTGGAAAGAACAAGTCATCAAAGAAGGAGGTACCTTTCTCTGAAGGGAGGAGAGAACTTCCACTTTGACTATGACCTTGTCTAAAAATGATCAGAGTCGGTGAACTCAAAAGGCTTCCATAGCCTTGGCAACTCATGACAAGAGCCTAGGGTGATTACTGGCGCCATTAATAAAGAGTGTCAATTTGTTAAGTCAACAACAGGAGTCACTGTGCACTTATTCCTTATGTAGGATCTCTGTCCTAAATGTGCTGTACATTATGATTTAATGCTATAACTAGTACTCAAACAGTATTTTACACTTTTTGTTTTGGTGTGGGTGCAAACTGTTGAAATCTTTACTTTATATATGCTAAACTGATTCTGTATATAAAGAGAATTGAAAATGAATCTTGATGTGAATGGAATGGGAGAGGGAGCAGGAGAGGGGAGGGTTGTGGGTGGGAGGGAAGTTATGGAGGGGGGAAGCCATTGTAATCCATAAGCCGTACTTTGGAAATTTATATTCATTAAATAAAACTTAAAAAAAAAAACTAAAAAAAATCTCATACAAAAAAAGTACAGTAAATGGGGCACAAGTTTGTCACAGCAGTAAAGATAATTCTTTGGACAGCCACAGTTCATTGTAGCACCCTGATTTGAGTCCTGGATCCACTTCTGATTCTGGTTTCCTGATAATGTCTACTAGGGAGACAACTCAACTAGTTATGTCCCTGCTACCTGTGTGAGAGACTTGGATTGAGTTCCTAATTTCCAGATTCAGCTTGGCTGAGTTCCTGCTGTTATGGACTTTTGGGGAATGACCCAGTGGATGGGAGATGGAGCATTCATATTCTCCATCTCTTACTTTTCAAGGGAAAAATTAATTTTTTGAGAAATACAGTAAATATTATAAATAAATAAACCCATGGGATTAAACTGGCAGTAAATATTTATTGTTAATTATTGGACATATGTATCTTTAAATTGTTATTAAAAGTTACCATGTTCTATAAATGATTTATGTAAATGTTTTACACTAAAGGAGAAGGAGAGTAACTTCCCACCACTAAAATGAGATATGTATATGGTGACTTATTTTGTTTTTGAAGATTTATTTTTACTTGAAAGAGTTGGAAAGATTGAGAGAGAGACAGAGAGATCTTATATGTGCTACTTCACTACTCACATGGCCACAATGGCCAGGACTGGGCCACGCCAAAGCTAGGAGCCTGGAACTCCATCTGGGTCTCTGTTATGGGAGGCAGGGTTCCAAGTACTTGGATCATCTTCTTTTTTAAAAGATTTATATTTTTATTTGACAGACAAAGTTACAGAAAGAGAGAGAGAGAGAGAGAAAGAGATTCACTCCCCAATGACCACATTGGATGGGACTGGGGCAGACTGAAGCCTAATTATCCCACATAGGTTCAGGAGCCTAAGGGCTTAGGCCATCTTTCTCTGCTTTCTCAGGTACATTAGCAGGGAGCTGGATTGGAAATGGAGCAGATGGGACTTGAACTGGCCCCCATATGGGATGCTGTTGTTGCAGGTAGTAGTTTAACCCACTATGCCACAGCACCAGTCCCTTGGGCCATCTTCTGCTACTTTCCCATGTGCATTATTAGGGAACTGGATTGGAAGTGGAGCAGCCTGCTCTTGAACTGGCACCCATAGGCCATGCTGGCATCACACTTGGTGACTTAACCAACTATACCACAGTATCAGCCCCAATGTGGTGACTTCTATCCAAAGAGTACAGTGTGATGAAGGTATAAGAAGAGCATTGGTGCAATTGAGAAATCTGAAAAATGCTGTTCACTTGATATGATGTTGTGAAATGGATACTTTGCCTCTGTGATCTCTCTTTTATAACCCATAATCCCTGTACAGTCATTAAAAAATCATGAATCCCAGTAGAGAAACATCCTATACTATATCTGACCAGCAACTCTCAAAATTGGCAAGTTCATAATAGATAAGCAAACCTAAGAAACTGGCCCAGCCAAGAGTAGTCTAAGGAGACAGAGCAACTAAATTTAATGAGATTTCCTGGATGGCATCCTGGAACCAAGGACTTTTGAGGAAAACTAAGCAAATTTGAACAAAGAATGCTTTTTATTTCAGAATAGTAATGTGTCAGTATTGGTTCATTAATTGTATCAAACGTACCCTACTATTACAAGATGCTAACAATAAGGTAAGTGAAATATTGATAAAAAATTGTAACAACATCATGGTAGTGGATGTCTTTATGCTAGTGTTAGGACACAAAATCTCTGCTTCATACTTACATGGAGAGTCATTTGGATCTCACACACCTATTGACAGTTCATCAGAATGTGTGCATTAGCATTAGCAAGCCATCTGTGCACACCAAATGCAAGAAAGTTTACCATGTAATACTTATCATCATGTGAATATGAGATAAGAAGGATTAAGGATGTAAATCATGGCGGTGGCATTGTGGCACGGCGTGTTAAGCTACAGGCTGCAACACCAGTATCCCATATCAGAGCGACGGTTCTAATCCCTGTTGATTGGCTTCCTATTCAGTTCCTTGAGAATGCTGCTGGGAAGGCAGCAGAAGATGACCTCTGTGCTTGGACTTCTGCTACCCTTGTGGGTGTTCCAGGCAAAGTTCCTGGCTTTGGCCTGCCCCAACCCTAACTATTTCTGCCATTTGGGGAATCAACAGTGGATGGCAGGATGGCTTTCTGTCTGTCCCTCATCTCTGTCACTCTGCCTTTAATAAATGAATAAAATCTCTAGAAAAGGATGTAAATTTCAGGAAAGTATGATCCTATTACAGTATATTTCTTTTATTCCAAGATTTATAAAAGGTATTTTTAAAGATGTTTTAAATAACAACTGGCATTTAGAAAATCATTGTCATAAGATTATGTGTAAATCAGTTATAGTGTTCTTGGTGAGAGTTTTGTCGCTCCCCCACTCACGGAGGAACGACACCGGACCGGACACTGTTTTCTTTCCTCGGTCCTTCCCGGATTTGCTGCCGCTCCCCTGCCTCCGCGAGCTCTCCGACCCACTCTCTCAGGGGGGCGCGGCCCCGCATGTTGTCTCTCTCTCTCTCTTTTAAGGGGTTGGGTCAGGAATCAGCTAATTAATGAAGCAGCTGTGTAAGATTTGTTCACTCTCTCTCAGCTCTATATGATGGGAGATCAGATGCATAGAGTTAGTCTTAATAGTCTCAGTGGTCTAGTCTAGTCTCGGTAGTCTCAGTACTTATTTCGGCATGTTGCGGCAGACAGGCCCTGCTCCCCACAAGTATTAGAGACAGGTATTAGTTCAGACCATATTTAAAAGTCATAAGCAGGTGAAGACTTACAGCTTGGAATATGGACAGTGAAAAATTCTTCAAATTCTTCACAAATTCTTCACAAAATAGAAAACAATGTATCATTTGGATGATGATGATGTGGCCTATCAAACTGATTGATAGAGAATCCTTATGATTAGCAAATGTATAGTTTGAATGGTTTCTATCCATTTTTAATTTGGATGAGTAAGTAGTTGCAATGAAGGTGGTAGAGGTCAGAATAAGGAAACTCTTCATTATAGAATTATTGTTTTATATTTCACCTAATTTCAACACATGTTATGTGTTAAACAAGAATCTGTACCAAATCTCATGTATAATTCTTAAATTGAAGCAAAACTCTTATCTGCCTGTAAGAACTCTAAGGTACAATTGATAAAGCAAGAGAAAGGGTCATTCACTGAGCAGAAACCAAACCCATTCTGTGAAAGCGTATAGAAGGAATGATCAGTTCTGATGTCTAAGGGCAGATGATATCCAGGAAATGTCCATTGCTTATGAACTAAGTCTTGAAAACTGAATGGTATATCCATGGCAAAAGAAAAAGTATGCAGGAGCACAGCAAATGCCTTCCAAATAGTTCATGTCCTCAGTAAATTTTAGTAAAAATTTAAATACTGCTAGTGGTGTCATCTACTTTTACTTTATACCCAGTATACTCCCAGGGAGGATTTGGATAGGCACTTTCTTCCTTTGTATGAATTAATGTGATTACACTTACAATTTGAACTTATTTTATCTAATAAATGAATTTTTGATAAGTTGTGAAAGAATATGTACATATCAAATTACATCTAACAATTGAATTTCTACTTCAGATGTACTATCAGTGAGGAAAAAATGATCCCAAATATACAAAAAGGTACAAAATGTAAAAGGGAGGTAAAAATCACTTGTGACAATTTCATAATTTATTTTCATGGAGATTTCTACTTTTGTAAGTGCAGAATATTTATACATTTAAATATCCAATACAAACTCTGAGTGAAATTCATCAAAAGGGAAATCAATCCACATTATCTTAGTTCTCTTAAAAGCATATGTAAATTAAAATACATCACATAGCTAGTTCCAATTTTATTGACAGCTCTTACTGTCTCTCAGGGATTTGAATGTTTAAATATTTTAGCAGCCACACTGGTTAATGATTCAAGAATGTCACTGCTTCAGAAGTATAGCAAAATGCACCAGCTGTGAAAGTGATGCAGCACACAATTTCTCAAGATTTTTCCCCATAAAGTATATAGTTCCTGAGGCTGGCTTTGTGGTACAGTGAGTCAATACTCTGCCTGTGATGCAAGCATCTCATAGGAGCACCCATTAGGGTTCTGGCTGCTCTACACCCAATCCTGCTCCCTGTTCATGTGCCTGGGGAAGCAGCAGAGGATGACCCAAGTACTTGAGCCTCTGTCCCACAGTGTGGGAGACCCAGATCGAGTTCCAGGCTCTTGTGTCTATTTGCAGAGTGAGCACCAGAGGATGGATAATCTATCTCCCTCTTTATAAAGGTTTATTTATTTATTTGAAAGGCAGATTTACACAGAGGCAGAATGAGAGACAGAGAGAGTGAGAGAGATCCTCCATCTACTGGTTCACTCCCCAGATAGCTGCAATGACCAGAGCCAGACAGATCCAAAGCCAGCAACCAGTAGCTTCTTCCTGGTCTCCCACATGGGTGCAGGGGCCCAAGGAATTGGGTCTTCTTCTACTGCTTTCCCAGGCCATAGCAGAGAGCCGGATTGGAAGTGGAGCAGCTGAGACCGAACGGGCACCCAAATCAGATGCTGGCACTGCAGGCAGTAGCTTTACCTGTTAGGCCGCAGCACCGGCCCTGTCTCTTTTATTTATTTATTTTTTTGACAGGTAGAGTTAGACTGTGTGAGAGAGAGAGACAGAGATAAAGGTCTTCCTTTTTCCGTTGGTTCACCACCCAAATGGCCACTACAGCTGGCGCGCTACGCCTATCCGAAGCCAGGAGCCAGGTGCTTCTCCTGGTCTTCCATGCGGGTGCAGGGCCCAAGCACTTGGGCCATCCTCCACTGCACTCCAGTGCCACAGCAGAGAGCTGGACTGGAAGAGGAGCAACTAGGACAGAATCCGGTGCCCCAACCAGGACTAGAACCCGGGGTGCTGGCGCCGCAGGCAGAGGATTAGCCTAGTGAGCCGCGGTGCCAGCCGCCCCATCTCTTTTAATGTCTGTCCTTCTCTTTGTGTCACTCTGCCTTTCAAACAAACAAATATTAAAAAGTAAAAAATATTTTTCCTGCAAGTTATTTAATTAACCATCTAATAATATGTGTGTGTTCTTGCATGCGTGCCTGCACTCACATGTGATTACTGACAAATGACAAGATGTTCTGTTGTACCTGACACACTCCTTTTGAAGAACTTCATTAGCAGGGTATTTGTCTGAACTAGTGAGCTATTTGAAGATATTTTCCATACTCTGTGATAATGAAAATTAGTGTACTCAATTGCTGAAACCTAAGTGAGCATTATAAAACCTTGGAAATGGAAATAACATCTTTTCATGCTTTATTACATACATAAATCTAAATATATGTTAAGTGAAATTGTATAAAGTGAAGATTATCTCTTTTTCTGTAGAATAATAGTGGAAAAAGAATTTGAGAGCACATTGTAAAGAGAAACATTAAAATAGAACTCATGGAATTTGTGTTAATTTTAAGGAATTATGTTTAAGGACTTTAACTGTATCTCAGTAATGATGACTTAAGTAAAATATAATTTCCTTAGCGCTACAGTTTTAATAATTTAGATTTCCTGAAGAGGAGTAATAATGAACAAAGAGTTGGTGTACAAATTGTAAAATAGAGGGATAAGGTGAAAAAACACTTGAATCAATTTTTCTCAGGCTAAATAACAAATTATTTAAAAAATATAGCTAATGGCTTGTTTTTAATGTCACAGGAGGTGCAGTTTACAGAGATAAATAAAATACTCATGTTTCTTTTTAGATCCTCACTGAACCCACAAAATGAGTATGTCTAGAATACTTGTATAGGCTTTAAGTTCACTCAGCCTAACTTCACTCTGTAGTGCAGTACGAAAGTAGAAGGAAATAGTTTGCAGTCTTAAGGGTCTGAGGAATTTATTTATTCATTTTTGCTCAGAGAAAAGTTTTATTGACTTTCTGATAAGGGATGAATTTGGGCAGGCTTAAAAAGTTTCGTGGAAAGCACTGTGGGAAGAATGCCCATTTTTCCCATGATCTTTTTGAAGAGTCCTAGTGTACATAGCAAGTTGAGCAGCCTGGAAGAGTGATAAAGCATTTTGTCCCTAAAAAGGATGTAAAATAAACGTTGTGTAAGATTTTAGTGAGTTACTTGGTCTAATTTATTAAAAAAGAAAAGCCTTCCTTTTAGAAAATCAACAAGATTAACACCACCAGCAAAAAAACAAGTTGCACCCCTCCTTTTAGAAAGCTTTGAAATTAATGTGGGTATGCCTTCATGTACACAATTATGGTAGCTGGATTTTAATCTAATGGTGGTGACAAGGAGCAGCGTCGTAACACAGAAACCGATCAGCTCTACCTGGACAGCCTCATGTGGGAACAAAGTAACCTTTACTTGAAGTCTCAACTGTTAGTGAAATTAAACTCGCAGTGTACTGACTCTGTCAAAGATGAGGGATGTTTAGAAAAGTCCATGCTTCTTTTTAGAATGCATTCTATAAATCTCCTGGCAAATTCCCAAGTTCCTGTCTTTGATAAGAACAGTACATTGGAGGGACTTAATGTGAGGAAATTCTCTTATTATGGATAGCTCAAGAAATAATAAAGTAATGAAATCCTTTGTCAGTTTCTTACAGTTTTTTTTTTACAATGCCCAATATTTTAAAATCCCATCAACTTTGTGGTAATCAAGTGGAGACAGAAGTTTAGACATTCTTCTTTCTGTACCCAAGAGAGTAAGAAATAAAATGTTAATGGTTTGTTCTTTTTCACTAGTGCAGCCCTCATGTTCATTCAGTATTCACAAATCTTCCAAGTTAGCTTCATATAATATTGTTGAGTTCATGGATGCTCTGTTTCAACACTTAGGACTGAACTGAAATGAAGCACATGTAACTTTAATAAAACCATGGTTAATGTGTATGGCTAACCAATGACCCTTCCCATCTCCTTTAAAATCCTTGTTTTGCATTAAGTCCTCTCCTACTAGCCTTGAACAGCTGAATATTGGGGTCTCCAGTGTAAGTCTCCTCAGCACTTTTCATGCCAGAGGATTCGAAAGCTGCCCCCTGGCCTGCCGGCATCCAGGGATGCACCACTGCATCCTGGTGTTTCTGCAGTATGGCAGACAAGCTTGCTTACTCTCAGATCCCCCCACCTGCCAGTTGTGAATAGTGTCAGAGACTAACTGCATTCTAGCACACAATAGGTGTTTTAAAGGAATGGATGAAATCTGAATCATTACATCATAGAGTAGCTAAAGTTTAGTAACTGTATTGCAGCCATCTGGGGAGTGAACCAGCGTATGCAAGACCTTTTTCTCTGTCTCTCTCTCTCTGTAGCTCTTACCTCTCAAAAAATAAGTAAAATCTTTAAAAACAAATAATGACAAAGTACTCATAGTAGTGATCAATGTATTAAAGAAAGTGACATCTTAATCCAAGAAAATTATGAATACAATTGACTGTTGTTAATCTAAAGAATGAGGATTGGACTTAGCTTTTGTCCTGCACAGTCACTTCCTTGATTTTTTTTTAAACTTTTATTTAATGAATATAAATTTCCAAAGTACGATTTATGCATTACAATGGCTTCCCCCACATACCGTCCCTCCCACCCACTGCCCTCCCCTTTCCCACTCCCTCTCCCCTTCCATTCACATCAAGATTCATTTTCGATTATCTTAATATACAGAAGATCAGCTTAGTATACATTAAGTAAGGATTTCAACAGTTTGCTCCCACACAGAAACATAAAGTGAAAAATAATAGATGATTTTTTAAATGATGATGAAATCAGATCAGACCTATTGTCATGTTTAATCCCAGTGAGAGTCAAGTTGGGAGTTGATAATTTCTTTTTTTTTTTTTTTTTTTAACAGAGGATCAGTTTAGTATACATTAAGTAAAGATTTCAACAGTTTGCACCCACATAGAAACACAAAGTGAAATATATTGTTTGAGTACTCGTTATAGCATTAAATCTCAATACACAGCACATTAAGGACAGAGATCCTACATGAGGAGTAAGTGCACAGTGACTCCTGTTGTTGACTTTACCAATTGACACTCCTGTCTATGGCATCAGTAGTCTCCCTATGCTCCAGTCATGAGTTTCCAAGGCTATGGAAGCCCTCTGAGTTCTCCGATTCTTATCTTGTTTAGACAAGGTCATAGTCAAAGTGGAGGTTCTCTCCTCCCTTCAGAGAAAGGTACCTCCTTCTTTCATTTCCTTGATTTTATGTTTAGGATAAATCACTCTGGTTCTGAAATCAGCCACATCTCTTTCTGTAACTCCCTTGTGATACCAACTCTGTAAAATTCACTCTTACATAACCACACTGTCATTGTTTTATTTTCAGTACAGTGAGCATAATACTATATGCCTAAATCTCAAAATATTTCTAAATATTATATAAAATGATTATTAAATGTGAATATGTTAATTAGTAAATAATAGTTATTGTTCCTGCCTCTGAATTCTTCATTTGATTTCCAGGAAACTACCTGCATTAGTTTTCTGCATACCTCAAAATCTCCTTTCCTAGGTACTATTAATATGCGTATTTAAATGTTTGATATGTTCAAGAATTAGTTTTCAGACTTTTTTTTACTTTACCTATAAATATACCTTTGATTATTTCATTCAGTCTCCTGGCTGTAAGTGCTATTAATGCACACAATTGACAACTTTTCTGTCTCCATCACATTTATTTCTTTTGTGCTGCAGACATGTATTTACTTGAGATCTTTATTTGAGTGTCTAGTAGATCTCAGAAATATTTCTCAAACCAAACTCCTGATTTTCGACAGATAGACCCCCAGTTTTTTCTTGCAATTCGTAATCATGTAAGCAGCTATTAACTGTATTCTTTCAGTTGGTAAGCATTAATAACTTGGGGCTACCTCTGGATCCTCTTATTAAATTTTTATTGTTTTTGCATTTTATATATCTTGGTAAATACAATGGGGGCTGGAAATAGGGATTAAATTGCTAATTTGAGACTCATCTGCCAAGAAAAGAGAATTATAGTTAATCTCATCTTAGACCTATATTTCTTAAAGTGTGGTCAGTGAACCCTGAGGATCCCCTAGACTACTTCTAAGGGTCTGTGATGTTGCAAAGTTACAGAGGAAGAGGGAGGGGGGCAGGGAAGGAGATAGGAAAGAGGAGAAGGAGAGGGAGAGGGAGAGGGAAAAGGAGATCTTTCACCAGTTGGTTCACTCCCCAGATTGTTGCAAAGGCCGGAGCCAGATTGATCCAGAGCCAGGAGCCATGAGATTCTCCTGGGTCTCCCACAGGGGTGCCGAGGCCCAAGCACTTGAGCCATCTTCTGCTGCTTTTCTAGACCATTAGCAGGGAGCTGGATCTGAAATGGAGCACCCAGAACACAATATGCCCATGTGGGATGCTAGTTTTGCAGGTGACAGATTAACCTGCTGTATACAATGACAACCCCTGGAACTGTTGTATTAATACTACCAAGAAACAGAAATTTATTTTTTTCTTGTTTTGCATAGAATGATAATAGAACAGCAGCAGACCTAACATAGTATTTCACATAGAGTTACACAGAAAAGGTTGTTAAATAGTTTATTAAAATATTACTGAATATTTTGAACTCATTGAATGATATTAGCAGACTATTCAACAACTTAGATGACAACTCTTCTTACAATAATGTTATAGCCTATCAAAAATAAAATGTACTAATTTATTCAATAATAGCTTAATGTTGGATCTTTGGTAGTTTTATAACTTTTGATAAAGCTTTCATTTGTACTCTTTTGCATAAAAATTACACAGTAATTTCTTAAGAAAGTGTAGTAATGGAATTTCGAAAAAATAGCATGTTCATTATTTTGATTCAATGGACTTTTATTGGCAAAATGTATGACAAGTGAATTAGATAATATCAGGAGCTGAGTAGGAAAGCAACTGGCTTACCATATTCTCTTTACCATTTCAGATTTTGCTATTTGATAATTTAAAATATTTTATTATTTAAATTTACAACTTTTCACTGACAGTCATGGTTGAAAATAAGTATTTCTCATTTCATTTTCCCTTTTTTGTTTCTTTGCTTCAAATTTATTTATCTTTTGTAGCTGTCAGAGTGTTCTTATCAGAATCTTAGGTTATCTCATATCAATCAGATCAGTCCTGAGCTTTCCCACTGTAATCTTTGTTTTCATTTTGTTCTTTAAAATTAAGTAGAAAGAATGTTTAATATTTGATTTTTATTTAAAGATACTGCAAATGGTTAAAAAACAGTAATAGAGGCCGGCGCCATGGGTCGGTGGGCTAATCCTCCGCCTTGCGGCACCGGCACACCAGGTTCTAGTCCCCGTTGGGGCGCCGGATTCTGTCCTGGTTGCCCCTCTTCCAGGCCAGCTCTCTGCTGTGGCCAGGGAGTGCAGTGGAGGATGGCCCAAGTGCTTGGGCCCTGTACCCCATGGGAGACCAGGAGAAGCACCTGGCTCCTGGCTTCAGATCAGCGCAATGCGCCGGCCACAGCGCGCCGGCCGCTTCGGCCATTGGAGGGTGAACCAACAGCAAAGGAAGACCTTTCTCTCTGTCTTTCTGTCTCTCACTGTCCACTCTGCCTGTCAAAAAAAAAAAAAAAAAGTAATAGAAAAATGTACTACTAGCCCTAGGTAAATAAATTCTATTTTAGCATTTTTAATGGGTTAGTCATGCCTAACTAGAAAAACTAGAGAAGCATAGTTTTTCATACTTTCCTATCTTCCAATATTCTTAGATACTGGATTATGGGGCCATAATGTTTGCCAGACTTAAAACTTCATGTTGTTAGAGCATACTGTAGCTGCAGTATGCAGTAAGCAGCTACTAAATCCTAGCAGAAGAGAGACTTCAAAAATGCAGTATTTGACTTTAGTCATAAAGGATAAGGAAAAGTTTGATGGTCCAAGAAGGACAGGAAGTGCTACATTAATAGCAGAGAGAACAGATTTCAGGAAACAGATACATAAAAGGACAGAGGGTATTTGGAATGTAGCAACTATTTTGTTGTTTTTAGGAAAGGAGGATGGGGAATGATCCCATGAAGCTAGGAGCATAAGGTTTGAGCAAGTTTCTAATCCAGACCGGTGACTTATGTATTATCTTGTGCGTTTTCAGGGATTTGGTAAAGATTTTCTAAACAAGGGTACACTGTGACCAAGAATGTGGTTTGAAGAAGTTCATACAATTTTAACAGAACACCATATTGTCATAATCATTGAATCCCTCTCCCAAGTCCCAACCCTCTTCTTTGCAATATTCATCTAGTCTATCAGTAGGTCATTAAAAATAACTGCTTTGGTTTATAATTAAGCTTGAATCTTTTTAAAAGGATGGGGACTATTTAATGATGGCAAATTATTTCCTCTGATTTATGTACATAATTAATATGTCCATATCTTATTTTATTAATGGTTTTCCATATGGTTCCCATATGGGATGCCAGCGCTACAGGTGGAGGATTAGCCAAGTGAGCCAAGGCACTGGCCCTATGTAAATCTTTATAAATCTAATATAGAATTAAAAATCATATAGCTGGCCAGCGCCGTGGCTCACTAGGCTAATCCTCTGCCTTGCGGCGCCGGCACACCGGGTTCTAGTTCCTGGTGGGGCGCTGGATTCTGTCCCGGTTGCCCCCCTCTTCCAGGTCAGCTCTCTGCTGTGGCCAGGGAGTGTAGTGGAGGATGGCCCAAGTGCTTGGGCCCTGTACCCCATGGGAGACCAGGATAAGTACCTGGCTCCTGCCATCAGATCAGCGTGGTGCGCCGGCCGCAGCGCACTGGCCACGGCGGCTATTGGAGGGTGAACCAACGGCAAAGAAAGACCTTTCTTTCTGTCTGTCTCTCTCACTGTCCACGCTGCCTGTCAAGAAAAAAAATCATAAAGCTATAGTAATTAAAACAGTGTGATATTAGCATAAAAACAGATATATAGACCAATGGAATAGAATAAAGAAGTAAACTCACACATCTATAGCTAACAGATGTTTGAGAAAGATGCAGAAAGATGCTAAGAACACTCATTGGAAAAATACCAATCTTTTTGAGAAACAGAACTAGGAAAATTAGATATCTACATGCAGAAGAATGAAAATAGACTCCCCATCTCTTATCACATATGAAAATCAACTAAAAATTAATTAAAGACCAAAGTGTAAGACCTGATTCTTTGAAACTACTCAAAGAAAATATTGGAAAACCACTTCAGGACATTGGAATGGGCAGCCATGTTTTGTATCAGGCCTTAAAATCATAAGGAGCAAAACCAACTATCGATAAATGGAGTTTACTCAAAATAAAGAGTTTCTGTCCAGCAAAAGAAACAGTTAATAAAATGAAGAGCTAACTCACAGAATTGGAAAAAAGTCTTTGTAAGCTATACATCTGACAAGGGGTTAATATCCAGAAGATATAAGGAACTCATACAATTCAATAGCAAAAACAGAAATTAACAAAAATCCACAAATAATTCATTTTTTAAAATGAGCAGTAGATCTAAACAGATATTTCATGGAAACTGAGCAGCTGGGGCTCCAACCAGTACCCATATTGGATGCTGGCATTGCAGACAGAGGCAAGTGCCAAAATGCTGGCCCCTAAACAGACATTTAAAGGAAGACACACCAGTGTTCAAATGGTACATGAAAATTGCTCAGCACCACTAATCATCAGGGAAATTCAAATCAAATCTGCAATGAGAAACTATTTCACTTTGGTTATTTTGGCTGTTATCAAAAAGACAAAAGATAGAAAATATGGCAAGGATATGGAGAAAAGGGAATCCTTGCACAATCTTGGTGAGAAAGTCAATTAGGGCGACCCATTGTGGTAAACTGTATGGAGTTGTCTCTAAAACAAACAAACAAAAACTTACTGTAGGTCTAAGAGTCCCAGTACTGGGTATATTTATCCAAGGGTAATGAAATCAGTTTGTTAAACAGCCATCTGCACTCCCATGTTTATTGCATCACCATTCATTTTAGGAAACAAGTGGAAACAATCTATGTGTCTAACCACTAGTGAAGGAATAAAGAGGATGTCATATATATACACAATAGAATACTACTTAGCCATCAGAAAAGATGAAGTCTTGTCATTTGCAACAGCATGAATGGTGCATGGGATTGTTATATTAAGTGAGATAAACCAAGTCCTGAAAAGGCAAGTTTTACATGATCTTGTTCATGTGTGGAGTGATCCTAGAAGTTGAAAGTATAATGGTGGTTACCAGAGACTAGGGAAAAAAGAGGAGCAAGAATGGAGAAAGATTGATTAATGGAGTCTAAGATATAGCTGGATAGAGGCAAGAAGTTCTGGGGTTCTATTGCAACTAAGAGTTACAGTACATTGTAATGTACTACCTAATTCTTTATAAAAAATAAAAACTGGAAAACAGGCTTTTGGATGTTTACATGTATAGAAATGTTGGAGGAGATAAATATATTTTCCTCAATTATACATTACACCATATATACACATATTGGCACATCACAGGGTACTCCTTAAATATATACAATTTTTATGTATGTTAAAACAAATTGTCAATATTTGTGATATTATGAATTAGTAGAAAAATCATATTCTTACGTATTTTATATGATTGATAAAATTTCTGACTGAACTCATTAAGGCTCATTATAGGAAAAGTAATAACAATCTTTACATACAGGATTGTGTTTTTATTGATGTATACTACTATAGTTAAAATTAAGTGGGAAGTAATGTCTTGATTACTGGAATTATTGATTATGAATAAATTAAAATATTTTCTCTTGAGCCTAATTTGAGTTTCCTTTTAAGAAAACCCAGTAGAATTATAAATGGAATGTAGATATCTACAAATTTATTGGTCTAAATCTTCAAAACTATGACTCAAGATAGAAAAAACAGTTATACTCAGCTCTGCAGTGATTGGAAATTATGAATGCATGCTACATTTAAAAGTACTATTTGTATTTCAGGCACCAAAGCATAGTCATAACAAGAGTTTATAGCTAGAAAGGAATAAGATATTATCTAAATTTTAGTCTCCCAGTAGCTAGATGAAGAAATTGAGACCTAAAGTCATATAAGAAGTTAAAAGTGAGATCTTTTTGTACGAATCAAATTTCCTGACTCGTATGTTTATACTACAAATGTTAATTTATCTGACACAATTCCATGCATGTCTATAAAATTATGTGTATATTTTGTAAATATACACATATGTATATATTATGATTATGTAATATATGAATATTAACATTATATTGTAGCAAATATAATATGTCAATCTTTATAACAAAGGAAAATGTTACTTTATAGGATGAAAAGTCTCAAAAATAGAAACAGAAGAGAAATTAGACCTTTATTTTTTGTTAGATATGGATATTAAATTTATATTCAAAACACACACATACAGATGTGTATATATTTATGTGTACACATATAATCTTTATTGTTAATGATATAATTACATATATTTATATAGGTATTTATTTTAATCTCTTTAGTGGTAATTGTCATTCATCAAAATAGATAGCATGATAATAAAAAGAATGTAGAGATGAGAAACAGAAAACTTAATTTTTCCCTTACTTAAAAACCAGCTTGATGCCTTTAGAAAATGAGTTGATATTCTTGAATCCATTTTACTTTCTTTCCTATACTCTAAAGATTATGAAACCAAATGTGCTGGTTTAGGGAAGGTTCAGGATAATTATGTATGTAATATAGTTGCCATAGTTATTTGTCTAGTTAGCACAGTGAGACACATCAGCAAATTGAGGCCAGTGGCCTTGGTTTATGTCTCAGTGTAGGACTCCAATATACCTACATGATTAAAATCTGAAAAATATATTACTGATTACATTGGCACATAATTACCAGAAATTAAATTATAAAGGTAGGAGGCATGAAATGATCCTTAGGAACTGAGATAACTAGATATGATTTAAGATCCACAATCTTTATTCTTCTTCATGTGATCTGATTTTTATCAACAACAGATAAAAATATGGACTTTCAAATTGTGCTAGCCACTTAATAATAACTATAACCCATTTGATTTATGTCTCCACATTTCTGTAATTTATAATAATACCTTTCTGCAAAAGTTACTGATATGAAATTAAATGAAATATCACATGTAAAAAGCTTATCACACTGTTTGATATAGAAAATGTTCCAATAAATATTCTAATAAATATTCACACATATTTAGGTATATTTTACAATCATATCATTGTTGTTATTAGTAATATATTGACATTTTTCATCTCTCTTAAAACCCAACTGACTTTTGCAAATATTAAAAATATGTTATTGATAGCAAGATAGATAGCAATGCTTTCAAAGCATTGGTGGATTTGTGGGTAGTAGCATGGTGAAACATCCAACAGAATCAAGTATTTTATGAGTTATCACATTTCAGTTAGCAGTCTTTCAAAGTGTAATTCACTCATCTTTTCATAACTTAATTTTATTCTTATGCTGCCAGAAATTTGGTAATTTCTAAATACTATAAAAAGTATCAAATAATAAATAGTATTGTTATAACTCAAAAACAATAAAACAAAAGATTGCAATAATGATAATAGCCTTATTTAGGAAAAGCAAAGGAAATGCCAATCTATGCACTTGGATAACACACTTGTGAAACTAATTTGTTTTATTGGCAAAGTCATAAAATTTAATATTAAAAAATGTAGACCAACCAATAAATGGATACATAAAGATTTATTAGAAGAAAACAAAACATTTTATAATAGATCAGCATCCTTGACATCAATTAATATTGATGGTGTCATGAAAGAAGTTGCAGAATCCTACTGTATCTATTATCTATATGTCTCTCTATCAAAATCCTACTGTGTCTGTCATCTGTATCTATTTTTTCTTTCTTTCTATCTGTCTGTCTGTCTCTCTATCTGTCTATCTATCTACTGTCAAAGACCATGATTACACTGTGGTCGTTAATCATTAAGTAAATCGTATTTTTCTTTGACACAGTTCAGACAATGAAAATGAATTGATAAAAATGAACATATTAAAATGTGAAAAATTACACTATTTGTGATGTTTTTTGAATCTGGCATACTGCAACTCAATTTTTTTAAATTACAGGTTTTTAAATTTGAAATTTTTTCTAAATTGCAGGTTTCTAATTTTATTTTGATGTCATTTTGGCTACTGTCAGAATAATAGAAATTAAGATAATAGAATGAATTTTCAAAGACTTTTTAGTAATTAAAGAATTGTCATTTTCTTTTAACCCCTTTGCAAAAGAACTTATTTCTAATATATGTATATATAATAAGTAAAATGATTATATATACTATAATTAATAATAATATAATAAGTATCATACCCTGATACTTATTGACTAAAACAGAGTTGGATATAAGTTTATTCTGAATCTTACTCTGCTCAGCTTTGAGACTTTTTAAAAATGTCCCCTTCAAGATGTGGCTTTTGTATTTCCTTACTGTGTCTTGAAAACATTCACTAGAAAAAGTGCATGGTCTTATTTGCCTCAGTATGTACTTTTGAATACTAATTATGAAGGGCCCTCAATGGAGTAGGCCTTTCTTTGTTGCTGAACTGCATTACAATGAAAACTGTTTACAGGAATAATTCGGAGAAGAGCCTCTGAATCATTTTGCACCATGACACAGGTTTTTGTTTCTTTTTTTTAATCTCTTTTTGCTTTTTTGAAATTTAAAATATTTTATGTTCCCCTCAAGATCTTTTCTCTTCATTATTTGCATTCTTTTCTTTCTGCTCCCTGAGATATTAACCTGTGAGTCAATTGGCATAGGCCCAGGAGCATTATATTATATGTTTCTAGAAGTGCTTTAAATTTCTTTGTGACCATCTCTCTGTTCTAAGCTTCAAATGCATTAAATATTCATTCTCACCTCATACTGAGACATGGCTTGGCGTTTAAATTTCTTAAAATAAGAGACTTGCCCTAGTCTTATAGAGCTTTAATTTTAAGGAGCAATTTAGTTTTGAAGGTTTTCTTCCGACTAGAGAAAAAGAGTCATAGGTCAGAAAAAGTAACAGCAAAAGGCAACGATGGAGAAGGGGAGGGGAGGAACAGTGGGATGAAGGTGGTTGGTTCTGTTTGGAGGATCTGAATGAAATAATTTTAAATGTTTGAAATTGCCCAAGAGATAGTTTAAACTTTTCAGTTATCAAGAAGATAATTTTAGGAACTGAGGGTTTTTGTTGTTTGTTTTCTGAGATTTTTTCAAACCGAAAAAACACAGGCCACTGGATATTTGGGATTTTGTTTGCTTTTTATTTTATGGCTCTTATCACATGAATAATTTTGTTCATATTAAAAATAACCCTAAGTTGTCGATGCAAGTATTATTGTTTTAGTCAGCTAAGGCTTCTTTAAAAACAAAATACCACAATGGGCAATTATTTTTCTTTCTGCCTTTCAAATAAATTAAAAAAAACATTTTTAAAAATTAGAAAAATATACTAGACTGAGTGACTTAGACAACAGAAACTTGGTTTCTCATACCTGAGTGTTACACGTGCAAGATGAGGGGCCAGCGCTGTGGCATAGCAGGTAAAGCCACCAACTGCAGTGCTGTTAAAGTCCTGGCTGCTCCACTTCCAATCCAGCTCTCTGGTAGAGCAGTGGAAGCTGGTCCAAGTTCTTGGGTCCCTGGACCCATGTAGGAGACCCAGAAGAAGCTCCTGGTTTCTGGCTTTGGATGGGCCCAGCTCCAGTTGTTGTGGACATTTGGGGAGTGAAACCAGCAGTTGGAAGGCCTCTCCCCCCTGTAACTCTGCCTTTCAAATAAATAAATAAATCTTAGAAAAAAAAGTGCAAGATGAAGAAGACAGCATGATGAAGACAGCAGGTCCTCATTTCTAGGAGTGAAAATAAATTGTGCCGGCGCTGCGGCTCACTAGGCTAATCCTCCACCTTGCGGCGCTGGCACACCAGGTTCTAGTTCCGGTCTGGGTGCCGGATTCTGTCCCGGTTGCCCCTCTTCCAGGCCAGCTCTCTGCTGTGGCCAGGGAGTGCAGTGGAGGATGGCCCAGGTGCTTGGGCCCTGCACCCCATGGGAGACCAGGAGAAGCACCTGGCTCCTGCCATCGGATCAACGCAGTGCGCCAGCCATGGCGGTGGCCATTGGAGGGTGAAGCAACGGCAAAGGAAGACCTTTCTCTCTGTCTCTCTCTCTCTCACTGTCCACTCTGCCTGTCAAAAAAAAAAAAAAATAAATAGTTTGTAAACTCAACAAAGAGATACGGAAGCTCAGCCTTTACACAGGACCTACATCATGTCACAGTCAGAGCTCAGGAGAGCGCTCAGCTTACAGGTTGAAGTTTCTGAGCCATAGTAATCACTGGTGTTACAGGTGAACTCCGGAGTTACCAACTGTCCCCAAAAGACAACCAGAAGTCAACGTCCTAGGCAGTTGTCAGGGTGACTTAAGAGAAGTTAGGGGAGGATGTTTATAGGCGTGGGGTCTGACTCAGGTTGTTTCAGATGTTTATTTTTTCCCATTGGAGCTCTTGGTGGAATTGAATGAACTTTGTCATGTAATAGTTTAGAACTGATGGGGGCAGGAAAGCAAGAACTTGAGGTGAATTTTCAGGATGTGCTACTGCTGAATGAGTGTGGGTCATGTGAGCAAGTTGTTCTCCCAAGCTTTCTCCCAAGATGGATTCAATGTTTTTAAAATTTATCTTGCATTTGTCACTGACTTCATTCCTGTTATAAAAATATAAAATGAGATTGTCATACTGAAAAGTCATTACGTGAGGGCAATTCATTTCCTCACACAAATTATTCAATGCCGTGTATATTTGGCGCTATTTTAGTTCCTGCCTTTGTGAAGTTTATATTCTAGGGGAAAGGGACATAATCCCCTTAAAGTGTTGCCTTAAAATAGATACCTATATATTTATCCCATTAAAATATATACTTTACAGTACATGTACATAATCTATACAAAAGTATAATATAAACATATGATATTCAGAGAGATTAAATTTTGGTGTGTAGTAATCCCTGTCAAGTATCTGTGCTGATAATATGTTATGTAGTACCTAGAATTTGTCAAGTGGTATTTTGAGGCAGCTATTAGCTAGGCCAGAGAGGGCATGGTGAAGATTACAATAAAGTTATTAACAGAGAGAAAATATTCACACTGTTTCCTACAATCTGTGGAATTTCCTTCTTTCTTTTCCTTTTTCAGATTCAAGCAAAGTGCGATGCGATGAAATTGCGTTGGCACACAGGCAAAATGATAGTTATATTTAATAGCTGAAATCAGTGGATATCACAGGTTAATACTATGGCAAGAGCATTCTTCATCCTTTAAAAATGTCTTACTGCTATTCTTTCTTCTTTTCGAACATGTCAAAGAAAGGAGAAGATAAGTAAGGGTGAAGTTAGAGTAGACCCATTTGAAACAATAACCCGTTCTACCTCCATATCCATTTTACAAAGCTTCCATTTTTGTCATGGGTATTTTAGATTTGTGCCAACTTATCAAAAATGTCACATCTTTCAAACTTTTTTTTATTTTTAAAAATTTATTTGAAAGGCACAGTTAAACAGTGAGGGGGAAGGGGCTGGGCTGAGCAGAAGGCAGGAGCCAAGAGCTTCTTCTGGATCTACCATATGGGCACATGGTCCCAAGCACTTAGGCCGTATTTTGCTACTTTCCCAGGCACATTATCAGGGAGCTGGATCAGAAGTGGAGCAGTGGGAAGTTGAAATGGCACCCATATGGGATGCTGGCATTGCAGGTGGTGGTTTTACTCGCTACGCTACAACTCCGGCCCCACATCTTTCAAATATTTTAGCATCTTTACTGGTCATTATTTAACATGGACACTAATGTTGGTGTCTGGTAATATTTGTACCCTTGGCACAAATAAGTAAATGACACATCTACCATTACTATGATGTCATATTCTATGATGGCAGATTACATGAGTATTCTTAGTGACATTTTTTGATACTAGTATAATCCCATATTTATTTTATGTTGTCACAAATTTACCAAAGATAGGAATAATAATCCAAGATAGAAATAGCCTGAAATTGAATTTGAATTTCAGAGACTCATATTTTATGCAGACCTAGTGTTTGTTTATTTATTTATTTATTTTTTTAACCTCGAAACATTTAAGGTATAGAAACTTCATGAATTTCATTAATACAAGTTTACGAGCTTAGTGATTCTTCCCACTCTATCCTCCCTCCTACCTGTTCTCCCACCCTTCTTCCTCCTCCCTCTCCTATTCCCATTTTTATTTTTTACTAAGATTTATTTTCAATTAACTTTATATACATAAAATTAACCCTGGTGCCGGCGCTATGGCTTAGCAGATAAAGCCACCACCTGCAGTGCCAGCATCCCATATGGGCACCAGTTCAACTCCCAGATGCTCTACTTCCAGTCTAGCTCTCTGCTATGCCCTGGGAAAGCAGTAGAAGATGGCCTAAGTGCTTGGGTCCCTGCACCCACGTTGGAGTCCAGGAAGAAGCTCCTGGCTCCTGGCTTCATATCAGCACAGCTCCAGATGCTGTGGCCAGTTGAGGAGTGAACCAGCGGATGGAAGATCTCTCTCTCTTTCTCTCCCTCTCCCTCTGCGCCTCTCCTTCTCTCACTCTGTAACTCTAACTTTCAAATAAATAAGTAAATCTTTAAAAGAAATGATTAACCCTATACTAAGTAAAGAGTTCAACAAATAGTATGAAAAAAAAAAAAAAAAACAGTTCCAGACAAGGGTGTTCAAAGTCATTGCATCTCAAAGTGTCAATTTTACTTATATAGATTATCTTTTATAATTCTATTGATTGCCACAGATCAGGGATAAAAGTATTTAAAAAGTACCATTATCAAAAGAAAAATTATTAGTAAGGGGCCAGCATTGTGGCATAGCAGGATAAGCTGCTGCCTGCAACACTGGCTTTCCATATGGGTGTTGGTTCGAATCCCAGCTGTTCCACTTCCAATCCATCACCCTACAGATGGCCTAGGAAAAGCAGCTGAAGATGACCCAACTGCATGGGCCCCCTACTACCCATGTGGAAGATGTGGAAGATGCTCCTGAATCCTGGCTTTGGCCTGGCCCAGTGCTGGCTGTTGCCACCATCTGGAACATGAACCAGTGGATGAAAGATCTCTCCCTCTATGTCTCTCCCTCTCCCTGTGTAGCTCTACCTTTTGAATAAATAATAAACCTTTTTAAAATTTATGGGTAATTATTGTTTCTCTACCAATATTTAACTTAATAACTGAAAATAAATGTATTCATGTTTGTTTGAGCCTCATTTCTCAGGTTTAGCAAGCATAATTTACAGTAACTATGACATTTATAATATTGGAATCTAACTGTTCCAATCTGATAGTTGCAGATACTTGTTATTTATTGTGCAGCTGATCACTGACTACAAATCACAAAGATAAAAATCTTTAAAGAAAAAAAATCCGTTAGGGACTAGTCATTTATGAAACTTTACACAGAAAAATGATGGGAAATGCTTGAGCTCCCTATCTTAATGGAGCAAGTCTGGAGAAGCAGCTATTAGGTGTTCAGCTTCAGAATCTAGCTTACAACTTAGTTATCTACATGTCACGAAACTGGATTATCCAGGCCATCCTAGCATGGTTTCTCATAGCAAGACTCTGGAACTTCATAAATCTGAGCAAATTATTTTGCATGTCAAAGGATTTGAATATTAATCTGTCACATAGAACAGCTTTTCAAAGACTGCTACTTTCTCTGGCGGAGATCAGCAGCTTGTCAGAAATGATGTTTCAGTGAATGTCTAAGGGAAAGTTGTTGTGGTTGCCCTACATCTTTGTGGAGTGTGAGTCTCTAATTCAACCTGGGATGTAGTTATGCTCATATCTCATTTAGATCTATATATTTCCTGAATGTTGCAGTGACATAAAATGTACATAGAACTTCCATACCGTCTGAGAAGGCTAATGGAATTTGAAGAAGAGTGTTTAAAGCAGGAAATAATTTATCAGAATTTATAGGTCTTTTAGTAAACTATCAAAATTTAGTGTCCTTTCAAGTAGCTAACTGTTTGGGGAGAGGGCTCAAAGTTAATAAAGATTTGGTTTTGTTGGTGTGGTTTTATTGTTTTTCTATCTTCTGCCTGTTAATTTGCGTGGGGCTCCCATGGGAACATCAAGCTGTTAGTTACTTGTCATATTTGCTTGAATGCACAGAACATTGCAATGTACCTTGACTTATTTGATTATGTATTTCCATAGCCATTTATTTTACTCATTAAACTAGCACTAAATTTTACTCAAGATTGGTTTGTGTGGCACCTTAGCATTTGTTTATAATTGACATTTTTGGTGCTACAGGATTAAATGCTACCAATTTGCCCTCATTTTTTTGGCTTTGAGTAACTTGGCCCTATTTATTAATACATGATTGTACTTCCTGCTTTTCGGCAATTACTTCTTCACATGAAGTAGGATTGAGGAAGACAGAGAAAAGACAATTATGTATTTGGTAATTTGGAGTCTGTTCTAATTATAGCAAAGGATGAGGAAACCAAAACCATTAGCTGCAGTGTGTCTCAGCTCTTTGTGTTATTTAAATCATCCATTGAAACTGTACACCTTGCATATTTCTTTGTGATTTGTAATTCATATGTAAAATTCTGAAGAATGGGAGTTTTTTAGGTAATAATCGAATAATTTATTTCTTAAATGGGACGACATTATGTAGATTATATCATTTCTCAAAGTGAATCCATTAAGTAAGTATTGGCACTACAGAACTGAAGACTAATCTATTATGTTGCAGAGTCTGGGAGAGATTCTTGTTATATCTGATACAATTTCTTCAACAAAGATTAATAATTCATTTTATTCTTGTTCTGGTCAACAAGTTCAAGAAAGGAGTGAAGAAAAGAAAGAGGAAGAAGGAGGCAAATGGGAGGAATTGGAGGTAGAGAGAGGGAGAATAGTTAATTTGTTATATGACAATGTTGGCTAGAATGTTTGAACTGAAAGGAGATATCATGAGAAAAAATACAAAAATAGCTGTATAATACTTTGATCAGATTTAACTTGTAGTCAAAGAGTCCTTGTTTTGTGTTTATTTAATAACCACTCATGGTTTATTCTGTTCAATGTAGTGTGAAAAATAAGATTCAAAGTTTGAGAGAAAATTTACTTGAGACCTTTCCAGAAAATATTTATATATTTTTTGCTATAGTACATCCTCTTACTAGGAATTGAGTAGTTCTTTTACAACCTTTCTGACTGTTGAAATCAAATAGAAAAAAATTCCCTCAAACAGGGCAAGAAGTTCTTTTTTTTGTACAGTGTTATATTGTCAAGGTCTAGAATATAACTAGCTCATGTGTAGATTCAGTACGTAGTTTTTGAAAACAAATTGTGTTTGGGCCAGCTCCGTGGCTCACTTGGTTAATCCTCCACCTGTGGCGCTGGCATCCCATATGGGTGCCGGGTTCTAGTCCTGGTTGCTCCTTTTCCAGTCCAGCTCTCTGCTGTGGCCCTGGAGGGCAGTGGAGGATGGCCCAAGTGCTTGGGCACCTGCACCCGCATGGGAGACCAGGAGGAAGCACCTGGCTCCTGGCTTCGGATCGGCACAGTGCCAGCCATAGTGGCCATTTGGGGAGTGAACCAGCAGAAGGAAGACCTTTCTCTCTGTCTCTCTCTCACTGTCTATATCTCTAAATGTCAAATTAAAAAAAAAATCTGCCAAATTGTCTTTCAGGGTCCATTGTGCATGCCCACCAGCAATGGATGACAATTAAAAAAAAAAAAAAGAAAAGAAATTGTGTTGTTTATTCATGGAATAATTACATGAATAAATTACATAGGAAAATTACATGAAATAATTATGTAAAGTGATTAGTTATATAACATCATATTATCTATTCCATGCAGATTCAAAACTAAGACATGGCTCATTTTTGCCTTTTGTTTTGTGTCATAATCATCAGTATTGAACAAGCAAAAATCCTAACAAAATCCTCAAAGCAAAGCAAATTCTATTGTGCCGACAGGTGAAGAAAGTGATCCTAACTGCAGGCACACATGAAAGTTAGATTTATTTTTGTCTAATAAATGGCAATATGTATAATAAAATTAGATTCAACATAGTTTTTCTAGTAAATAACTATATCTCATTTTATATAAGCTTTAAAATTGGTTTTAAAAGATTAATCATTTAGGATGAACATTTATTGTGATGGTTATGATGTTGTGTAGAATAGCCATATCCCATCAGAATTTCTGAGTTCAAGTCCTGGTTCTATTCCATTTCCAGTTGCCTGGTAATGCACATCCTGGGAGGCAACAGATGATGACCCAAGTTCTTGGGTCAACTGCCACAGATATGGGAGACCTGGATTGTGTTCCAGGCTCCTGGCTTTGGCCTGGTCCAGCCATGGGTGTTGTGAGCATTTGAGAAGTGAACCAGCATTTGAAAGATCTCTGTCTCTCTGTCTCTTTCTCTGCCTTTCAAGTAAGATAAAAATGAATAATTTTTAAGTCTTTCAATGAAGAATAATAAATGTTATCTTAATTTAGTGATTTTTATGCTTTGACAGACCCGTTTACAGTGTGATTCCAAATAATGTATAAATTTTACATAATTCTCTATAAAGAATGACACTAAAATGAGCTTTGGTTAAAGCACTCTTCCTGGAGAACACTTTTTACTGTTTATGTAGAATGGCTTCCAAATTGTTTGTATTCTAATATAGCAGGTACTTTTTTCTTCTCCTTTTTTTATTTTTCTGTGTTCTGGATTCTAGGATATCAGATTATAGAAATTGTAGGGTAAGCATTTGAGTATTTAAATAATATAGGTCTTGTCATACATGTTTTCCCAGAATAGATAACAACTATGATTTCATCTTATGCTTGGAAAATTCATAAAGTCTTATTTTGAGTGGTAGGGCAGAAACATATTTGTCTGTACTTACCATAGCAAAATTGCTATAAGGATAGCTTCAGGGCTCTTTCTAAATTTGAAATGAGAAACAACCGGGAAAGTCAGCACACTTTTATCAGAGTGCTTTTTTTTCTCTAGGTGGATTAACTATAGATATGAAGTTTTCCTCCTATATTAGGAGCATTTTTTACTTTCATAGTATTGCACTGTAGATGATTGTTGAATGGTAATTTGAACTGTCAGTCCCTTGAAAGTCTCATTCATAAATTATACATATAATATATGGACAAGTCTCAGTAGTACTTATGTAAAATATTTTTTCCTCTATCATTTAGATAACAAATGTAATGAAAACCCATCTAGGGGAATCAGAATCTATTTTCACTGTTAATTATAAATGCCTTTTATGAGTGCAATTGTTTGTTTCTGTGTAACACATTTATCTACAACTTAATTACATAAAACGGTAAGCGTTCATCTCTGATTTTTGTGGGTCAAGATTTCAAGCAGGGTTTGACATGGAGAATTTGCTTCTGCTTTCCAGTGTTTAAAACCTTAGTTAGAAGACAAATCCAATTCACTGACACATTTGGTGCTTGTAGGTGATGGTAAACTGAAGGCTCTACTTCCTCACAGTGTGGCAGCTGGTCTTAGCAGCAGGTGTCCCAAAAGTGCTAGAAATCAGACTTGGTGCTTTTTATAATTTAGTTTCAAAAGCCAGACCATGTCACTTCTACCATCATATTTTAGTCAAGGCTGTCACAAAGGTCCTCTTGTTTCAAAAGGAGGGAACAGAGAGCTGCATTCATCAAGAGAAGTGTCAGAAATATGCAAATGAAATAAACATTGAAGTGGCCAACATATATTTCCAAATCCACACATAGATTTTTTATATAAAGTTTTTTATATAAAGTCCATAAAGTTCCTGAAGGTCCTTCATATACATAGGTTTCCAATTTTTTTGCTCTAGAATAAACTTATCTTTAAATTCCATTTTCCATGAACTTTTTGAAGTTCCCTGGCACTGCCTGCCACCATAAATATTAATTGTCCTGCTGACGCTAAAGTGCAAAATTTGAACAAATTATATACCATTCCCTTGAGTTACTCAGAAGTGGTAGACCATAAGTGATGATGTTCTAATATTATGTGTGGGATCTGAGCCAGCAATGAGGGACTTTGAAGACCTCCAGTGCTGTTAATGCTGTCTGTAGAAGTTTGGAAAACCCCAGCAGAGAGTCTTACACTCTAAATGGTGGCTGTGTAGATGAAATACTGATAAAGTTTTAAGTATTTATCATAAAACAATCATTATTTATGATTGTTTTTTCTGATTGCCTCTGTATTAATGGTGTGTATAAAATGTATTTGTTTATTTGAGTATGTAATGTATATGATAGGGTGTCAGAAAGTTCGTTGAATATACTCATTGTCTTTTTATGTCAAACATTGGAAAATGTAGACTTTTAATAACTGCTTTTTATCAGAGATTAACTGATGCAGTTACAAAGTAGTTAGGAATTTCTGAAAGAGTTTTATATTGTTAAAAAAAATAAACACAGGGGCAGGCGCGTGGCTCACTTGGCTAATCCTCTGCCCTGCGGTGCTGGCACCCCAGGTTCTAGTCCCAGTTGGGGTGCCAGGTACTAGTCCCGTTTGCTCCTCTTCCAGGCCAGCCTTCTGCTGTGTTCCTGGAGGGCAGTGGAGGATGGCCCAAGTGCTTGGGCTCCTGCACCCGCATGGGAGACCAGGAGGAAGTACCCGGCTCCTGGCTTCGGATCGGCACAGCGCAGGCCATAGCGGCCATTAGGGGAGTGAACCAGCGGAAGAAGACCTTTCTCTCTGCCTCTCTCTCACTGTCTATAACTCTCTCTCTCTCTCTCACTGTCTAACTCTGCCTGGCAAACAAACAAACAAACAAAAAACACTGATTCTTACTTACATAATATCATAATATCTAATACTTCACTGGGACACTACTGTTCAAAAGGCCCTGGCCAGGTAACTACCAAACCCAACCCTGAGCATTGGCTGTTTCCGGCCCACTGTCAAGGAAGCTGGGTGCAGAAGGCAAAACCTTTCTACGGAAGGGCAGCGGCAGGCTGAGCAGCAGCCACGGGTGATGTTCAGAGCCAGCTGTACTCTAACCAAGGGGCCTTAGTGTTGTTTTTTTTTCTAGGATATTCTGCTTGTCCAACTAGTCAACACAATAGAGCTTCAAAGGGAGAACCAATTAATTCACATGATGAAGCAGTTACTGCATTCTTTGGACTATTTGTCATAATCACAGCTTTTTCATTTATTATGTTTATAGGTATTCACTGCTTGATTGAAGTTAGGCTTTTTAAGTGATTAAAGGCAATTTTATTGCACCAGCATGTACTTATTTATTCTAAAAGAATAAAATGTGTAGAGATAAACAGCTTTCATTTTTGTTTGCAACTTGTAAAATTGAGTTATTTTGTTGATATAAAATACCAATAACTAATTGAGGTCCATGACACCTTCTGAAAACGCTACATACCTATTTCTTAATGTGTCAAAGTGGTAGCCCATCCCAGATTTGACCAGAGCAAAAGAAGCAAACTGTGGACTGCTCTTGATTATGTTGCCTTCCCTGGCAATGGACTGATGGTGCTGCGAAGTGCCACTGGAGCAAGGCAGCTCACAGGGATGAAAGAAATTTTCTGCTTAAAGAGACAGAAATGCCTAAGCAGTGGTCTGGCACAGGTGATTTCTACTTCCACACTCTCAGCTTGTACATGATTCCCTAACCTTAATTTCTTTCTTCTTAAGGGGATGATTTGGATTGACTTGTTGAGAATGGTGTCCATTACCTCGTGAGTCATTGGAGATTAGGATTTCCATAGTTATGTGTTAACTTGTTATAGGTCAACAGAAGTTACAGGTGAAGAGGGTCATGGAGATGTCAGCCACGATCCTTCTATGTGAAGATCACACTGGCTTCATTGTACACTTTGAAGCCTTTCTTGATGGCATTGACATAGGCATCTGTGGGCCAATCTCCAAGTTATACTTCATGACTGTGCCCATAATTTGCCTGGCATAATGCTCCATTGTGTAGGCTCAGAGAGCATGCACAATGTCGTTCTCAAATGCACCCAATATCCTGCCCTGGAGCTCTGCTGTGGGAATGATAGGAATCGATCCACCATGCTTCCTCAATTTTCTCTCTAAACTCTCATGAACAGACATGAGGAAGTGGTAATTGGAATCCATCTCATATTTGAGGGTCAAACAAGATAGTTGACATGATTTAGATTCTTCATCCACACAGTGAGACAGTGTCACTCCTCCAGCATTTAACTAGTGATCTGGAACAACTGTAATGTTCCTCTCCAGGAATATCTTGTCATCTTTGGGCACTGTTGGTCCATTGGCACCTTCAGCAATGATATTGGCTTTGACCCTGAATGTGTTAGATTTGGTCAACTGTTTATTGCTAACAGCAGAGATCAGTATGTCATTGTCAGCCTCCAAGATACTTCCTTCATAGACCTTTGCCTTGGGGAAGCCCAGAATTGATCCATGTTGCAATTTGAAGTCTTCCAATTCCTTTGGGTCAATACCTCTGGATTCCATTTTTTCTACCAAATTTTTGTATCCTCTTGTATCCTGTATTACATGAGATATATAATTTTATACAGCGTATGTACATATATGTATGTACATACACACTTATAATCAATTTTTAGCTATACTGAAGGTTAGATCATGTTTGGGAGAAGGCAAGCATAATGTCAAAGTTTTCAGTCATTATTATATTGAAACATGAACCGAATGGACATCTTTCAGAAATATTTGGAATGGGAGTAGACATTAGTAGGAGCAGTATAGATTCAGTCATTTGTTGGGAGTTTGGAAGATTTTTTTTTAAGATTTACTTATTTGAAAGGCAGAGTTAGAGAGAGAGAGAGAGAGAGAGAGAGAGAGAGAGAGATTGAGAAATCCTTCAATACACTGGTTTACTCCCGAAATGGTCACAATAGCCAAGGCTGGGCTAGGGCAGGCCAAAGCCAGGAGCCAGGAGTCAGGAGCCAGGAACCATATGGATGGCAGGGGTCCAAACACTTGGAGAATCTTCTGCTGTATTTCCTAGGACATTAGCAGGGAGCTGGTTCAGAAGTGGAGAATTCAAGCCATGAACCTGCCCCCGTGTGGGATTCCGGTGTCGCAAGTGGTGGCTTTCCCCAATGCACCACAATGCTAAAGCCAAGGTTTCTTACAGTTTTTAACAGCTACCTTTTTGCAGTTTTATGCCCTTCTCTGAGTATAATTTTTTAAGATAAGCTTTCCTGAAACATTCTCTGAAACATAAGCTCAAGGGAATAAACTGATTCTGATTTTCTGCCCCTTATATGCTTGCCATGCCTTGCCTTAATCATACACTCTTGGTTAAAATATTAGCAAAAGTAATTATTTAATTCATTTCCTATAATGGCCATTGTGTTAATTTTCTGGAGCTGTTATTACATTAATCAAATACCACAAGCTGGATGGGTTATATAACAGAAGTCTTATTTCCTCTGAGTCTGGAGCTAAAAGTTCAAGTTCAAAGTGCTGGGGGTTGGTTTTTCCAGAGGCCTATCTTGGTTTGTAGATGACTTTTCTATTTATCTCAGATGGTCTTCCATCTGTATCCCTGTCTGCATTTCTTCTTACAACACCAGTATGTTGTATTGGGACCTACCCTAAAGACCTTATTTTGTTTTTTAATTTTATTTTATAAAACTTTTTATTTATTTGAGAGGCAGAAAGAGAGAAATTCTATATCCACTGGCTCATTCCCCCAAATGCCCACAACAGGCAGGTCTGGGCCAGGTCAAAGCCAGGAATCTGTAACTCAATCTAGGTTTCCCGTGTGGTTGGCAGGGACAGAAGTATTTGAGCCATCTCCTGCTGCTCCCCAGGGTATGCTTTAGCAGGAAGGTAGAATTGGAAGTGGAACTGGGACTCATATCCAGGAATGTGGGCATCCTAATAGGGCCTTATTCACGGGAAAAAAAATGCCCTCACTAATGGCATCATTTTAATTTAATGGATGCAACTGAAAACCATTATAGTTAGTGAAATAAGCCAGTCCCCAAAAGACAGATATGTTTCCCCTGATCTGTGGTAACTAATAGAGTACCTAAAATGTAATGTATAGGAGTGAAATGGACATTTTGAGATTTGATGGTTGTTTATAGCCCTTGCATTTTCTGTTGAGGCACAGTGTTTTCTTTCTTTCTTTCTTTTTTCCTTCACACTATTTGTTGAATGATTACTTAGTTTAGGGTTAAGTATACAATCATTAAGTAAACTGAAAGTAGATATTTGTAAAAATTAGGAGTGCGAATGGGAGAGGGAAGAGGAAGAAAGGTTGGAGCATGGGTGGGAGGGAGGGTAGGGTGGAAAGAACCACTATGTTCCTAATCTGTATACATGAAATACATGAAACTTGTATAACAAATAAAATTAAATAAAAAAACTCTTTAAAAACCTTATTGTCAAATATATTGACAATCTGGAGTATTGAAACTTAAACATATTAGATTTTAGTAGTTGTCTATTTTATTTATTCATTCTCCAAATGCCCACAACAGTGGAGCCTAGGCTAGATCAAAGGCAGAGACCTGACTCTCCCATGCTGCTGACAGGGACCCACTTACTGGGATTATTTCCTGCTTCCCATCAAGCTGTGTGTTAGCAAAAAGCTGGAACTGGGAGGAGAGCTTGAGCTTGAACCCACCCTTGACTTTTTTTTTATTTTTTGACAGGCAGAGTGGACAGTGAGAGAGAGAGAGAGACAGAGAGAAAGGTCTTCCTTTGCCGTTGGTTCACCCTCCAATGGCCACCGCGGCCAGCGCGCTGCGGCCGGCGCATCGCGCTGATCCGATGGCAGGAGCCAGGTACTTATCCTGGTCTCCCATGGGGTGCAGGGCCCAAGTACTTGGGCTATCCTCCACTGCACTCCCTGGCCACAGCAGAGAGCTGGCCTGGAAGAGGGGCAACCAGGACAGAATCCGGCGCCCCGACCGGGACTAGAACCTGGTGTGCTGGCGCCGCAAGGTGGAGGATTAGCCTAGTGAGCCTCGGCGCCGGCCCCCACCCTTGACTTTTTAAGCTGACATAATTCATCCCATTATACCTGTCAAATAATTACATTCTTTTTTTAAAATAAAATACTTTATCTGTAAATTTCTTACTGTATACTTAGGAAAAACTTTTTAAATACTTGTTTCTGATTTAACAATCAAGAAAGCCATTGACTATTTCAACTTGCATTTGAAGTGATAAGGATACATTTATGCCTGCCATAAGCATATTAAAGTATTTGAATTACAGTAATAGAATAGGTGGCCTTATAACCAAATTCACACTCTTGTCTGTTTTTCTTTGTCATTGGTGTTTCAGTTGATTATAGAGATTTGTGAAAAATAACTACTCAAAAGCTGAGGCAAGAAAAAAATTGAGATTATATGGGTCAAAAATGTTTAATTTCAAGTAACAAAATTTTATAATCAACTTTGATAACTGTGGAAGCATGTGTCAAAGATGAAAAGGGTACTATTTCATCCCAGTAACAAAATTAACAGAATTTGGGTCATGTGATAAAAGACTGAAATCAATGTTGCCTTTTATTTATAGCTTTGTTTGAGTTTCCTGCATGTTTATTATCATATATTATTTTTTCCTACAATCTGTGTTTTCTTCAGGATATTACCAATTTGAGGTAATTCCTCCACATCTTCTAAAACAATTCTCAAGATAATATTACCTCTACACAACCTGGTTGCATAAAATACTTTTAAATTATAACATTATGATTTAAACTGCCTCCTAATTAATTTAAAGGTCTTTGGCAACCTTTTTTTTTTTTTACCAGTTCTTTTCTGTCATCAATATCTACTTTCAATCTACTGTGTCTTTGTAATATATTGAAAATTGTATTTTATTTCAATGAAGGAAACAGACTATGACTTTGTGTTTGAAATAGGAACATCCTCCCTTCTGAATACTCTTTACTCCACATTTTCCCTCATTTTCACTGTGCTATCATTTCTATTCATAGAAAACGCTTACTACAGGGTCAGCATTGTATCACAGCAAGTAAAACTGCCACCTGCCATGGCAGCATCCCATATGGGCACGGGTTCGTGTCTTAGCTGCTCCCCTTCCAATCCAGCTCCCTGCTAATGGCCTGGGAAAAGCAGCGGAAGATGGTACAAGTGCTTGGGCCCCTGCACTCTCCTGGGGTTCTGGAAGATCTTGGCTTCTGGCTTCATCCTGGCCCAGTGCTGGCCATTGTGACCATCTGGGGAGTGAACCAGCAGATTGAGAGTCTCTCTCTCTCTCTCTCTCTCCCTCTCTCTCTAACCCTGACTTTCAAATAAATAAGTAAATCTCAAAAGCAAATAAAAAGAAAAAAGAAAGCACTCACCAATTCTCATTATTATTTCTTATTTCTGTAGTGTTGTCCATGATCTCAGTTGATCTTGTTCCCGTGGTTTGCGTGTGTTACCCAGGCTATTTGTGGAAAATAGCTGATCATGTTGCTTCTTTGTTTAATTATTTATAGCAATCCTAATTAGCCTGTGGATCAAATGCTAATGATTTAGAGTTGCTTTGAGGTTCCCTAATGTTTTGGCAGTAACCTGTATCTCCAGCTGAGTCTTCCTCTACTTCTTGTGTCTTTCCTAGCTGCTAGCCATACTGAATGGAATATTTTGTGTTTTCTCATATCTCACAATCTTTAGTATATTATTTCCTATGCTTTGCTAACACCTTTTCACTAATTCCTCACTTTATTTCTGTTCAATCTCTTGTTTATTTAACAAGCATTATTGAGTGTCTCTGTTGTTCATGGCCACTGTGTTAAGTAACAGGATTGAAAAAGACTGTTGCAGTCCTACTGTTCTGTTCCTGATCCTTATTTTAACTGACTGGCTTCTATGATTGCCCTCCCTGTATAGTAGTCTATTTAATTTAAATAATTGATTAGCAAATATTTTGTCTTTTATCTGTCAGTCCAGTACCTATAACAGAGCCTGGAACTGCTATAACGTAAAGAATGCTGTAAAAGAGTGAATATGTGTGCATGCTTTTGCTCAGTATTTACTGTTTGTAGTCATGACACAATGATTTGTATCTTATTTTCTTGTTTCCCATTCCTTTTTTGGTTCTAGATTCATATTATTTCATTAAGATCCTTTACATAAACATTGAATTAAAGATGTTAATTCAATTGAAAATATTTAGAGGTTCACCAAAACTAGTATTTAATCTCAAAATGTTATTGCTGACTGGCATATTTATCAACCAGAGAAATTGAACCAGTAGGAAAAAGTTGTTTTTGCTTCATTTGATTTTTAAAGAAGAAATCACCTTATGTGATTTTGAGTACTGACTAAATAAATCCAAAATCTGAAGAACAGGTAGGCATCAGGTAGGGCAGTCTGGAACTTTTGATATGGATATGATTTTTATACTCATTGGGAAACCTCAACTCTGCTTCTTAGCCTTTTCAACTGACTGTCTTAGGCCATCCAGATGGTCTAGAATGATTTTCCATCCTTAAAGTCAATCAGTTGTTGCTCTATTCATATGTAGAATATTCCTTCAAAGCAACACCTGAATAAATGTTCCAATAACTGGAGCCTTGAGCCTAGCCTGATATGTGTATCAAAAAAGCATCACAACCAGTTATAATAATATTTGTTACTTTTTTATAAGACCTGGTCATTTCCTTAACATTATACTAAGTACCTTAATGCATTAATTCATTAAATAATCAGAATAATCCAAGAAAATACTATTTTTAATGATGTATATACAACTGCAAAGAGGTGAATTTGATTTGAGAATTCAATAGAAGGTCTACATTAGCATGTGTTTTGATCATTTTTCTTCATTGATATATCTCATGTACCTAGAGCAGTGCTGGTCAAGAAAAAACAGCAATAATTTGGAAATAAATTTGAAATAATATATTTTCCTAAATTGTATTACTTCTTTTTCCATAATAAGATACTTACTGCTTATTCCCCAGTAGAGCAGTAGGAAAATAATTGTCATAAGTCATTTTGCAGGAAAGAACTTGCAACCCAGAGTATTAGTCAAATGAGTCAAAGCTGTATTATGTTCTGAGGCAAACTGCTTAATAGTTACAAAGTTTTCTTAGGATAAAGATGTCAAATATGAGAATACCATGGAAAAGCAGCATAATTGAAAAATATGAACCTTTATACTTACCGTATGACTTCAGAACATTCAAAGTATTTAAATGAGAATCATGAAGCATGTGTTCAAGGAAGTAGAGGTGAAATGATGGAATTCTTGTTTTACTACTCCCAAGTGGTGTGACCTTGAACAGTAGACAGTGGAAATAAAAGAGTGCTGATGCCAGGAGATTTTTCTAAGGGATAATGCATCGTTAAAACAAAGAACTGTGTGTATCATTTAATGTAATTCAGGTATTTTGTTGAAAAGTAAGTTACTTTTCAACTGGGTTAAGCTTTATTGCTGTGTTGTTATGTGGTAAATTCATGGATCTTGGACAGTTGGAAAGAAAAATGGAAAAATTCACACTCAATGAAGTCAAAAGCAAATTCTTTTCTTTGAAGGGTACAAGTTCCTCAGTAGTAGTAAACTATTGTGATGATTTGGGTGAGTAATCTGAAATATATCAAATAATATTAAAAAGTGTCAAATACAGACCATGTACAAGTTAACTGTACTCTAGGTACCTTCAGGTATATGAATGTTTCAGTTTTTCATAAAATAAATTTTAATATTTTGTTAAATTTATTAAAACATCGCTTGCTTAATACTTTAAAGTTGATTTTGTAAACTCAAACCAAAGAAAGACATTGAAGAATTTAGTAAAGTAGTTTTGAAATAATAAACTGAATAAGAGTAATTTAAAGTTTCACTGTTTAGGTTTTGCTTCTCAGTTTATGAGTTGGAAAGAAATATAGAATATTTTTCATGTAATTTCCCATCTTAGATTATTTGTGACATATTAAGGGATTACATGACTAAGTCAGACTAGAAACTATTCCTAATCTACCTTAAGATTTGCATATTTTTAACTTAGTGGTTCTTTAAAGGGCTATCATTTTAAGTGTTCACATACTTATTACTATCCATAAATAAATGAGACTAATGCTTAGAAACAAATCTGAGGATAACTAATTCTTGTGACTGTCAGATTTTTTTTCTCATTTTAAAACTCCTGTCTGTATACTCTCATAATTAAATGCCAGTTACTCAGGCCTGAGTCATTCTTTTCTTATTAACTGCAGGTTGCTGAGAACTGACTTCCTCTAGGTTCACTTCTGGGCGTTCTACATGTGACCTTCTCAGAATGCTCTCATCAGTGACCCCAATCTTGGCAAAAGGCCCCATCTGTCCAGAAAGCAATGAGGACTTTAATTTTTCACTCAGCCTTGCTGTGGCATTCCCTAGTAACAGAGGCTAGAATTTTTTGCACATTTTGTAATACATTTACAACAAAAAATCTCTTTACAGATGAGCAAATTTAGCATATAAATTGTTATTTGCATTTATGGTTGGAAGTTATAGTGGAAAAAATGTATTGATTTTTTTTCAAGCCATGAATGCTGCAAACCTACAGTAATGTGTGATGCCTTGACACTGGTTCACGTTCTCTGAGTCACATTATGTAATAATCGCTCATCCATAAATTTACATTTTTTAAATTTGAAAGTGAATGGGATTTTTCATACATTATTAGAATCAGCTTTATAAATATAATTAAATAATAGAGTAATTACATTTGGGATTCTGTTTCACTCTCTGATTTTTCATAAAGCCACTGTTTTCCCTTTGCATGAGAGTTCAGTATAATTACTGAATAACTTGAGTTTCATGTAATTTGGCAAGTATGGAAATCATCCTTTTCTCCACTTAGGGTTTCTATAATTTTGACTGTGCTTAAACTTGCCACTGTGATCCAGTCACTTAGATTAAAAATTAAAAGGCCTGCACTCGCTATTTAAGTGTTTAAGATGCCACTTGGGACACCCACATCTCATGCTGGAGAGTCTGGGTTAGATTCCTGGCTCTGCTCCCAATTCTAGCTTCCTCCTCATGTGCACCTCACGACACAGAAGCATATGGCTCAAGTACTTGGGTTTCTGCCACCCACATGGGAGACTCCAGGAGTTTCTGACTCATAGCTACAGTCTGGCCCAGCCTCAAATGTTGTGGGCATTTAGAGAGTGAACCAGTGAATAGAGGATCTCTGTCTCTGTCATTCTACATTTCAAAGGAAATAGTAATAAATTTAAAAGTCCATGGTAGTATGTAAATACTTTAATTTTAAGGAAATCTGAGAAATGAGTATCACCCATTTAACACTTTTAGAGTAGCTACGTAAGCCTGTTTCAATGTGTATTAGATTTATTCTTGTTGTTGTTGCTTACCATAACAAAAACACGTGAGGCAGGCTAACTTTAAAGAAAAGGGATTTATTTAGCTCTTAGCTGTGGAAATTCAAAAGCATGGGGTTTGCATTTATTCACCTCTGCTGAGGGCTTTCCTTTGCATATCATGTATTGATAGGAGTTCATGTGTAAGGAGACATCACATTGCAACACAGGAAACCAGAGATTGGGTTCCCATCCTGAGGACACTCCTATGCAGGTTGAATTATCCTGTAAAAATGGCATTTTTCTAAAAATGTACTTACTTATTGTCCTATGAAAGTGGTAGAAAGAATGAAACTTGCGTTACTTAAAAGTTGTAGTTCTCACTTTATTTCCATTAACTTAGTGGTGCAATGCCCTTTCACAGAGTCCAGCAATAATTTAGCTGTTTGTGCCAGGGATATTGGAATGGTTTTATCTTAAATTTGTAAGATATTGTTTGTAAGATGTAGTACAGGATGATTGCATAAATACTATTTTAAAAGATGTTTTTTTTGGTTCCCACTGACATCCATATTCTTTTGTAAAATGCTTGCAGAGGTGGGGAACCTTTTTTATGCCATTGGGCATTTGGATATTTATAACATCATTTGCAGGCCATGTAAAATTAATTTAAACATCTGCCTGCTATTGAATTTTGAGTCCTGCCTACCGTTGCCTTGGCAGAGCCAGACTTCATTCAGATCTCCCACAAGGTTAGGATGGGCACAAACACTTGGACCATCTTCTGCTGCTTTTACAGGCACATTATCCAGGAGCTGGATTGGAAGTACAACAGCTAAGACTCAAACTGGATGTGGGCAGTAGCTTAACATGCTGTGCCACAGTGCCAGCCCTGGAACCAAATAAGTTCATGGTCATTATGTGGTTGGTTGTCTGGATGATGCCATCCCTACCAGGGCAACAAGAACTCATATTCTTTCTTTTTTATTGTAATATATAATATTCTTATTTTTATGTAAACCATTTACTAACATACAAAGGCTGGATTTATACCTTCCCAGAAACTTACTACCTTTGTCAAACTATGAAGGATCTGAAATTCTTTAAACACAATCAGATTTAGTTTCTAAGCATACCAAGTTTGAATCAAGAAAGTATTCAAGTTGTTTTTTTCCCTTGAGAACAGTTTTATCATTAATTAAGGACGCACCTAAGAAAATAAGCAATGGAGTTGGACACTTAGATATAACTAATACCTATTAGACATAAGAATATCCTCCACTTAATATACTAAACCAAAGTAAACTTTTGAGAACAAGTTTTACTGTTAACTCTCATAATACCACTTTGAAGATAGAAGTCCTGTGTGGGAAGTTAGTGCACAGTGACTCCTGTTGTTAATTTTACAATTAACACTCTTATGTATGACATCAGTGATCATCCGAGGCTCTTGACATGAGCTGCCTAGGCTACCGAAGTCTTTTGAATCCACAAACTCTGTCAGTATTTAGACAAAGCCATAAGCAAAGTGGAAGTTCTCTCCTCCCTTCAGAGAAAAGTACCTCCTTCTTTGATAACGACTTGTTTCTATTGAGATCTCACCTGCAGAGGGTGGCACTATTTGAGGAACACTTTTTGCCACAGTGTTTTGGCTTTCCATGCCTGACATGCTTTCATGGATTTATCAGCCAGACCAGAATGCCTGAAGGGCTGATTCTGAGGTCAGAGTGCTACTTAAAGTGATTGTCATTCTATGAGTCGGCTGTATGGACTGCTTCCCATGTTGGAGCATTCACTCCTTTTCAGTTCTATCTGTTTTTATTACCAGACACTTAAACATATCTGTATGATCACTTTAATACTTAAGCCTATCCATATGATCACTTTAATACCTAAAATGCCATTTTTGGCCGGCGCCGTGGCTCAATAGGCTAATCCTCTGCCTGCAGCACCGGCACACCAAGTTCTAGTCCCGGTTGGGGCACTGGATTCTGTCCCAGTTGCTCCTCTTCCTGTCCAGCTCTCTGCTGTGTCCTAGAAGTGCAGTGGAGGATGGCCCAAGTCCTTGGGCCCTGCACCCGCTTGAGAGACCAGGAGAAGCTCCTGGCTCCTGGCTTTGGATTAGCGAGGCACGCCGGCCGCAGTGCGCTGGCCGCAGCAGCCATTGGGGGGTGAACCAACGGAAAAGGAAGTTCTTTCTCTCTGTCTCTCTCTCTCACTGTCCACTCTGCCTGTCAAAAAAAAATTTCTATTTTTACCACCCAGAGTAAGGAGATTTGAGATACCATAGCAAGTTTTTAAGCTGTACCATTAGAAATAAATCTCTAGGAATGTATTCAGAATTATACAGATTTACAGTTACAAACTTTGTATACTTCCTAATTACAACTTTAGGAACATGGTGATTCTTCCCACCATGCTGGCCCTCCCAACCACACTCCTGCCCCTCTTCTTCCTCCCTTTCTTATTCCCACTCTTATTTTTTACTAAGATCTATTTTCAATTAACTTTATACACATATGATTAACTCTGTGTTAAGAATTCAACAAATAGTATGATTAAAAAAAAAAAAACTTCCTCAACACTCAAGACAAAGGCTGTTCAAGTCATTGCTTCACAACCTGTCAATTTCGCTTTACAGATTTCCTTTTAGGTGCTCTGTTAGTTAGCTCAGCTCAGGGAGAACATATATTTGTCCCTTTGGGATGGGCTTATGTTTTCCAAATTCATCCATTTTGTTACAAATGACCAGATTTCATATTTTTTTACCACTGTGTAGTATTCTATGGTGTACATATTTCATAATTTCTTTACCCAGTCTTTAGTTGATGGGCATTTGTTTTGATTCCATGTCTTAGCTATTGTGAAGTGAGCTGCAATAAACATGGAAATACAGATAACTCTTTCATATGCTGATTTCCATTCCCTTGGGTAAATTCTCAGGTGTGCAATGGCTAGGTCATATGGTAGCTCTATATGCAGATTTCTGTGGTATTGCCATATTGCCACAGTGGCTTTACCAGTTTACATTCCCACTAACAGTGGATTAGGGTGCCTTTTCCCCCACATCCTCTCCAGCATTTGATGTTTGTTGATTTCTGTATGAAAGCCACTCTAACTGGTGTGAGGTGAAACCTCATTGTAGGTTTTATTTGCATTTCTCTGACGTCTATTGATCCTGAACATTTTTTTCACGTGTCTGTTGGCCATTTGGATTTCCTCTTTTGAAAAATGTCTGTTTAAGTCCTTTGTCCATTTCTTTACTGGATTGTTTTGTTGTTGTAGAGTTTCTTGATCTCTATACATTCTGGTTATTAATCCTTTATCAGTTGTATAGTTTGCAAATAATTTCTCCCATTTTGTTGGTTGCCTCTTCACTTTCCTGAGTGTTTCTTTTGCAGTACAAAAGCTTCTCAATTTGATGTAATCCCATTTGTTAATTGTGGCTTTGATTGCCTGTGCCAATGTTTGCCGGTTTTCCCCAATGTTCTCTAATAATTTGATGATATTGTTTCATATTTTTTAGATCTTTAATCCATTTTGAGTGTTTTTTCTTTAAGGTGTAAGGTATGGTTGTTGCTTTATATTTCTGCATGTGCCAATCCTATTTTCACAGCACCATTTATTGAAGAGACTGTCCTTGCTCAAGGGATAGGTTTTAGCTCCTTTGTCAAAGATAAGTTTGTTGTAGATGCTTGGATTGATTTTGGGTGTTTTCTGTTCTGTCCTATTGGTTTATCCATCTGTCATGATTTTTTTTTTTTTTTTGCCAGGCAGAGTTAGACAGTGAGATAGAGAGACAGAGAGAGAGTTACAAACAGTGAGAGAGAGAGAAAGAGAGAGAGAAAGGTCTTCCTTCTGTTGGTTCATCCCCCAAGTGGCTGCTACAGCCGGTGCTGCGCCAATCCAAAGCCAGGAGCCAGGTGCTTTCTCCAGGTCTCCCATGTGGGTGCAGGGCCCAAGCACTTGGGCCATCCTCCACAGCCTTCCCGGGTCACAGCAGAGAGCTGGACTGAAAGAGGAGCAACCTGGACAGGATCCGGTGCCTTGACAGGGACTAGAACCCTGGATGCTGGCACCACAGGCAGAGAATTAGCCTAGTGAGCCATGGTGCCGGCCCATGATCCCTCTTTTAAAAGCCGCATGTTTAAATCATTTCCCTGACTTTGTTGGTCTTATTTAAAGGAACTTTTCGCTTAGTGTGTAACTTTCATGACAAATACAATGTTTTGTCCTTTAGTTTGTATTGTTTATATCATTAACCAAATTAATTTATACATTTATGGGTTGATGAAATAAAAATGATATACAATTACTTACATGCCAACCAAGTTGCTGTGCAGAGTAGTACTCAACATGGCCATTTTAGTATAAGGTTCTGATTTACATTTTCAGTTTTTCAGTATCGATTTTGAAAATTAACTTGTGTCAAAATATGGTGATCACATAAACACCCATTATTCTTTCGACCTTTACAAATGCTGTCTTTTCTCAATGGCATACTACTAAGGTTTCTTTTTCTTCTTTTATGCTTTTGGTCTTAGAGTGAAAGAAAGCCTACGCAAATTTTTTTTATTGAAAACTTTCTGTATTACTTTTATTACTCCATTTCTGTTTTTTAAGTTTATAATTTCTCCATTACTTACTTGCCTTACTAGTATTTATTCCACTAATGATGTGTCTTATGATAAATGTCACTTAAAGATAGTAAAACAGTAAGTATCAGAGCTCAGTCATTTATGTGGCACTCCCAGTTACCCATCTTTAGACAATTGTCTCTTTCATGTTGAACAAGTGAAAGTTCTGGTTCTTGCATTCGCTTACTTGTTCATTAATATTTTTGGTAGTGTGTTTTTTTGTTTGTTTATTTTAAGAATTTTTATTTGATATGTAGTTACAGAGAGAGGGAGAGATAGAGAGAAATGTCCTCCATCTGCTAGTTCTCTCTCCAAATGACCAAAATGGCTAGAGCTGGGCCGATCTGAGGCCAGGAGCCAGGGTTTTCTTCCCGGTCTACAGATCATCCAAATTCAGTAGTAATAGTCAAAGTACCTTATATAATCAACTGCTCCCTAATCTTCAATTTTCTTCTTGTAAACAATATTATTCCCTGTTGAGTTCAGTTTTTCTTGTTTTGGAATAACTTAGCTCCATTTTCCTTCAAAGAAGTGCTTTCGGTTAACCTGGTTTATTGCTCTCTATGAGGGCACATCAAAAAAGTCCATGTAATATGCATATTTTGAAAAAAAAAACTATGCACAGATTTCAAGTTTTTTGCACCAAAATGAACTCATTAATTCAATTTTTGTGAAGTTTTTGAAGTACTCTCATACATAAGAAGTATCTTGAAGAAGAAAACAAAGTTTCATTTCATACATTTTTCATGCCCATTGTAGAGGGCTACAATAAAGTATGTTTCCTGGAACATACCAGTAGCTCAGTAAATGATGAATAAATGAATGTTATTCCAGAGAAGTAAGTCCACAATGTTCTTATTTTATTTCTTCACTTATAGAATTTAAGGTAACAATTGAAATGTAAAATATAATAGAGTTTTCTTCCCAAACTACAGTAAATTGTTTATTGTAGACACAAATCTCATGCCAAGAATAGAGAAAATTAAATTTAAAATGAAACAGTTTTCTGAAAGGCAGCGGAGAGACAATGAGGAAATCATGGTCTCTCTACTTTGAGACGTATTGGACACCAATTTTTATCTCTTGAGTTCCAGAAAATTGTTTTAAATTCAGCTCTGCTTTTAGTGTCCACCTATTTTAAATCTCAGATTCTAATTGTGAGAAGATAAATGGGTTTTGAATATATATATTTCTTCAATTCCATATATATGAATATACATATTCAATTTTATTATTTATCAGGAATATATAAAGTAATGCTACAAGACAGTACTGCTATACCCTTAAAAGAATAGCTGTGGTAAGCAGAATTCTATGATGACACGTAAGTCTAGCCCTTGTCTCATTTTTTCTATTGGAAGATAATAGGACATAATACTGGGTGTATGTTACATCAGTTGGCAAAAGGGAATTTGCAGATTAAGTCCTTCATCACTTTAATCACATAAGCCTTTTAAAAGGAAAAGTTGTTTGTTTTGTTTTGTTTTGTTTTCTGGCTGAAAACAGAAGAAGAAACCAGAGATTTGATGCATGTTAGGATTCTACGTGAGGGATGTTTTCAGTTGCTGAGATGTGTGGATCATTAGTCGCTGACCTATGAGTAGCCACTAGGAGCTCACTGAGGTCCCTAGCAACATCTAGCAAGGCACAGGAGTCTTAGTACCATAAGGAGGCATATTCTGCTGGTCATCTGAATGACCTTGGAGGTACATTCTTACCACAGCTCTAGATAAGCTTTGCCTGGTTAACCCTAATCAGAGAAATCAACTGAGCCTACCTTGATTTCCTACCTAGAGATCTGTGAGATAATCAGTTGGTGTTTTGGACTACTAAATTTTTGTGAATTTGTTATGCTACAATATAAGATTAATACAATATTAAAATTTCAATAAGAAAAACTCTAAATGAAATTTTAGCATGAACGTGGAATAACTTTCTCGTTTAATAAAGAAAATTAGTGCAATTAGATCAGAAAATGGTTTACTAGTATTTACTGAAGCTGAACATAAAATATAGGAAGATAACCCTGGAATAACCATATAGATTGATTTTATGTTTTTTTCCAATATAAATTGATTTGCACACCTATCAGAAAAGCACAAGAATATTTACAGACATTTGAAATACCCCCACCCTGGGGGGAAAAACATTCCATTAGCAATAAAATATATAATTGTGGTATGGTCATCCAATGGAAAGCTGTACAGAAGGAACCAACTACAACTATATATGGATAAGAATGAAGAGTCTACTGCTGTGTCTTACAAGTGTATATTGAATTAAATAAATAACCCATAAAAGAATATATTGCAATAGAACATGACCCCATTTGTATAAAGGTCAAAAATCAATGGATATTATGTAATATATGTGGTAATAAAGGTAGAACTTTGAGGCTGCCATGAGGAAGGGCTACCACAGTGTTTTCAGGATGCTGGGAATGCTAAGCTTATTCTCGAGACTGATTAAACAAGTGTGCTCATGTTGTGAAGATTCATGTAGCAATACATGCATGACTGAACACTTTTTTGGGAATATAAATTGTTGACAACATCTTTTTCACTGTGGGCTTAAAAAAGAAAATTTTCCCAAGGTCAAACCTCTTGTTGTGGGAAGATTTTGTGTAGAAAAGGATAATAAAAGATAATTTAATGATAATTAATGTTTTAATTATCTACATCATTTGACCACAAATAGGAAAATAAATAAGGATAAGTGAGAATAGTTGATAAATAATTTTGACATTTACAATTAATTTTTTGAAAAAACAGTTTGCCGGGAGGATTCATACCATTCTGTAGTCTCGTGTGCCGCTGTAGTTCTCACTCCTAAGGAGCCAACATTAGAAATAAGGAAGAGAGAAGATTCAAAACTTCCAGAGCCTTGCAAACCGTAAGTTCACTTACTTTTTTGTTGAAATCAATCCATCCTGTATTTTCTCAGTGAATATCTGTGTTTTCTAACTTTGTTTGAACCATATGTCATTTAGTTTTCATTTGTTGGCTTCTCTTAGGGAAACAGGTAAGTAGGCACATAACTACTTCTTTAAAGCTGTGATTTCGGATGCACTATTCTTGGATTACTTATTTCATAGTTGTTGGCTTCAATGGTCTCAAGTAGAATCATTTTTCAATGTAAATTTCTTAGCCTAAAGTTTGTTTGTATTTTTATAGGGAATACAAGGTATTTTAAACTTTTTAATAAATTATCACAAATTTAAACTTTACAGGATTTAAAATTATAGTGTTTATTTTGCCATTTATTCAGTTCAAGCTTTCATTTAAATTTATACTTGTATAAATTTATACTTATACTTGTATTAAGTAAATTCTTATAATAGCCAAAGAAAATTAAATCAATAGAAACAAATATAATATATATGAGCTTGAATCATTGAATACATGAGGGTTATTTTTATTTATACATTAAATAAATGAAAAAGAAAAGCCTGCTATCAATTTTCAGGGAAACTAACATGTCGTGTGATCCCATGGTCCTGTGTATAAGTACTGCTAGAGGTTGTTGGCTGAGCACCACGTGTACCATGTGGAACAATCCTTGAAAGAGCTACTGGTTTCTCCTTTGTGCTGTGCTGTAGTATATATTTTTCCCTTTGCATGTCTTTCTACTGCATAATAAGCTCCAAAAGCCAGAGTTTCCTGGAATGTGATCATGTTTGATGCTTTTTCTAAAATCCTTTAATGTTACATTCTATAATGTGAATGCAAATGGAGTGATATATATATGTGTGTATGTATATATATATACATATATATATATACATATATATATATACATATATATATATACATACACACATGTGTCTATTTGATTGCATGAAGTTATATGGAATTAATGTTCTCATTATAGAGGAAAGATACTAACCAATTCAGGAAGTAATGCTTGGAATTCAATTTTAATGCAATCTAAAAGTGAAAATAATGTAGCTGCTCTTAATAGAGTCCAATTTTTAGGTTCTAAAAGCTACTTTTGTCTAATAGGAGGAAAGTTATCTCTTGTATTTGCCAAGTGAATTTTATTAGATCAAATGTGTTTTTCTGTAATACTTTTGTGAGTTTATACATTACCTATATGTATTTTTACTTTGTTTATTTTTTTATTTTTATTAGGCTTTTAAATTCTTTTGAATATTTTTCAGTGATCTTTAGAACTTAGGTGAATAGTTACTTATATGTCTTTTTTGCAGGCTTCAACTATCTCATAGGCAGATATTCTTATTCTGATTTATATATTAAAGCTGACAGTGTTTGTTAACTGGCTATCCTTCCTATTATTATTGCCCTTTCAACAGTCTGAGACTCCTCTGTATTCTTGGAATCACCACTCTCATTTAAATATTCTCCCCCGATGATTTCATTAATTCATATATATTTTGTAGTTATTTATTTTAGTCCAAGAAACCTTGGTTAGACATCTTAGTTTTGCTATGTATTAGGTGTGAATTGTGGACATTTTATCTGAGCTTTCTGCCACTGAGTCTTTGAAACAGAGAGCTCATATTGTAATCTAACTGAGAACTAATCTAACTAATCTAACTGAGAAAACAAGAAGCTAAAAGGTAAATGACAATATAAAGGCAACATATATTTGTCCAGGGTGACATGCAGATTTGGGTTAAACATATGAGGTGTCAAGTTGAGTCAGTTTTTTTTTTTTTTAATGTAAGTGTTCTCCCGAAAATTCATGGGTAATTTGCAGTGGGAAAAATATGCATGGACTTCAAAAAATGCACTGAAATAATCTTTTCTCTTAATTCCTTTTTCTGAGAATTTTTGAAGTCTCTTCATATGTCAATATAAGCTTATGAAATAAAGCCAAAATATTGACCTTAATTATACCATTCTGGTAATACAAAATTATATCATTTTAGAAGGAAAGAATCCTTTTACGACTGAAGTATTTGTAATAAACAACCAATTTAAAAAGAAGATTTATTTATTTATTAGAAAGGTAGAGTGACAGAGAGGGAGAGACACAGAGAGAAAGAGATAGAAATTTCCAGCTGCTGGTTCTCCCCCTAAAGAGCTGCAAAGACCTGGGCTGAAACAGGCCAAAGCCAAGAGGCAGGAACTCTCTGTTGTTCTCCCTTGTGAGTGGTAGGGGTCAAAATACTTGAGCCATAATTTGCTGCTTTCTCAGGCACGTTAGCAGGGAGCGTCTGGGACTTGAGCAAGTGCTCAGATATGGGATGCCAGTGTCGATGTCGTAAGTGCTGTCTTAACCTTCTGTACCACATAAGCACTATGCTTATGGCTGAGGATTTTATGTTGAAACGCACATGCTGCCCCTGGTGAAATTTTGCCCCACAAATTTTTATTTGTATTCTGTTGATAAATATTTTAATATTGATGGTTAAAGTAAATATTATCATGCATTTATTTATTTTTACTCTCTAATATATGAAAGTTGGAATTAAAAATTCTCATTAGGGAAGGTGGCATAATATTTTCAGTATAGCAAGTAATGGAAAGAAACTAATGAAACTTTAAAGGAAAGCTTTTGTGCATTACAGTGGAAGAGAGCCAGAGTTTCTCTCTTACTGATATATTTAAAGTTCATCTAAATTCTTTTTTTTTTTTTAAACAGAGGTGTGGATTTTTTTCTCTTTTCAATCTAGTCTGTTAGTCCAGAAAGACATGGAAATGATAAATTTGTTTTTTTATTTTTATTTATTTATTTATTTTTTGACAGGCAGAGTAGATAGTGAGAGAGAGAGAGAGAGAGAGACAGAGAAAAAGGTCTTCCTTTGCCGTTGGTTCACCCTCCAATGGCCGCCGCGGCTGGTGCGCTGCGGTCAGTGCACCGCGCTGATCCGAAGCCAGGAGCCAGGTGCTTCTCCTGGGAAATGATAAATTTGTTAGACAATAGAAAAATCTATGTAATCAAAAATATTAATTTTCAAATACTTTATCTTAAATATACAATGTTGCAGTTACAGCTTTGAATGGAAAGCTTTATGAATTTACAAAGTCATAGTAATAAAAGTATGCTCAAGTATCCAGCCACACTCAGCATGCTATTCAAAACCATACAGTTCTCAAGTCAGTTATGCACAAGTAAGTACTTCATGAAATATACATAAAATTCAAAATCTGAAGAGGATGAATTTACGTGATTCATTTTATTTTGTGCTTTATTAGTTAAGATGCAAATATTCTGTATGATACCATGGCTCAGTGTCTTAAATAAAGGGATTTTTATGGCTGTTTTAAAATTAGGAATATAGAAGCAAAAGAGATATGATTCTATCATTTTTGTCCACATCCATATTTTAATCATATTCTTATATAAGAAAATATAAAATTAATAAGATTTTTATTGTATCAGTGTGTAGAAATGAAGCATTTGCTAAACATGTTGGCATTCGCTCTGAATTTCAAGGCCTCCCTGTAGTGCTTCATTTTGTTGACATGAAGAATATTCATTAAGCTGCTTTTGAAAGGGCACAGATACCATCCTTTAGTACAAAAAAATTATTTTAAAGAATCACTGAATATACCTTTTTATTTATTTATTCTTATACGGTACTTAGAAACACAGAGATTTAAAATTTCATCAGCTCTTTTTTCTTTAGATTTTTCTGAATGAATAATGTATGCTAAATTTGTGAAAGTTGAATATTCTTTAATATCATCTATAAAGTTGTTATACAAATTGTAGTTATATTAGAAACACATCAAGGAATCATATTATTAACGAATTTCCAACTTTCCTTTATAAATTGCTGAGTAACATATTTATTTATGCTTGCAGGCAGACACTTATTCATTAATGTAATCTGTCAAAATGGATAATTCTTTAGTGCTCACTTTGTTCTTGGCACTGTGCTTATGGCTGTGTACTTTATTTTGAAAAGCACGTGCTGCCCCTGGTGAAACTTAAGAGTGTGGACAGGGAGGCAGACATTAATCAAATCATTGCAACAAGAAATGCAAAATTGTAGCTGTGGCAGTGGCCAAAATAAAGAAGTATGTCTTTTTGTAAAACGGTTTATCATAAGGTTTTAAAATAGCCAAGTAACTCAGGGCTGGCTTTGCTAAGCAGGTGACTCTTGAGTGAAGATCTGAAGAATATTGCTTAACTAAGTATAAAAACAAAGGAAGCCAGAAACGTGTTCTTAAGCAGGGTTCATGTGACATGATAAGAATTGCCTTTTTAAAACTTTCTTCTGTTTGCTGTAGAGAATAATTGGGTGTATTGGAAATAGTATGCCATGAAGCTGGCACGGGAGAGACAAATTGTTAGCCATTCTTCCAAATTCTGACTTGGGGGATTGGCAAATGCAAGTTTGGGCTGCCCCCTTTTTCCAAGGAGTTACCCTTAGCTATTTACCAGCACACCCCTAAATGGAAGGCTGATTCTGTGGCTGAAGTGAGAGCATTAGCCTGGAGTGGGGTACTGGCATCAGAGATGGTGAAATGTAGAAGAACAAATTCAATATATGTTTGGGAATCTCAAGAAATTAGATATAATAATTAAACTAAGAAATTGTTTTCCCAAGTATTTGCAATAGGATGAAGGTATTATCTCATTATGATGACACATAAAATTGTGATATTTAATGTATTTTGCATTAGTAAAAGATGAATAGGGAGTCTTGATACTCTTAATTTATTTTGAATATTATCAATTGAAATATGCAAATGGGACACACACATATAAATGCAGATTGTGTAAAATTTCTATCTGAGTCATTGTCATTGATTCTTGATGAAAATGTACGTAATGTAAGTAAATTGCACTTGGGTCCTTATGTAAATTCCTATGGCTTCTTATTAGTAAAAGCTTTCCTCCATTTGCCCATTTGCATTTGGTGCCTTAAAACTCTTCTATTTAAAGAAAGGATAAAAATAAAAATGGAATCACAGATAGGATAAGCCGGATCCGAATGCCTTAAGGGCTGATTATGAGGCCAGAGTGCTGTTCAGGACATCTATGAGTCTGCTGGGTATCCCACTTCCCATGTTGGATCGTTCTCTCCCTTTTTTGTTCTATCAGATAGTATTTGCAGATACTAATATTGTTTATGTGATCCCTTTGACTCTTAGTCCTATCATTATAATCAATTGTGAACAGAAATTGATCACTGGGACTAGTGAGATGGCATTGGTACATGCCACCTTGATGGGATTGAATTGGAACAACTTAATACTTTATCCCTTTTAGTATTTTTCTTTGTTCTACTTAATACTATTGGTTGAACTCTGTAATTAATACACAATTATTCTTAAGTGTTGAAACTTAACTGAAAAGTGATCCCTGTTAAATATAAGAGGGGGAATAAGAGAGGGAAGAGATGTACAATTTGGAACATGCTCAATCCCAAATTGACTTGCCCCAAATGGTAGAGTTAGAAATGTGCCAGGGGATTCCAATTCAAGATGAGCCTTTAAAAAGGGAATAAATTGTACTTCTTTTCAGTTACCATAATTACTAAATTTTGAATTTGCCACACTATGCAATCATTTTATGTTTAATTCTATTCATAAGCTTTAAAACCTTAAAAAATGAATGTCATTATAAACAACTAATGCTAAAGATGATTAGCATTAGCAAATCAACAGAATAAATAGAACTTAAGTACCAAATTCTTCACTGTTGATTATGACAATCAATCAGTACCTCTTCATTTCTACATATATTTCTTGTCAAATGAGCTAGAAAAGTGTTTCTTTTTGTTTTGTTTTGTTTTGTTTTTAAAAGCTTTGGCCCTACTTAGTGTCATTCATTTTACTAGCTATGTCTTAGAAGTTTTTTGTTAGTTTCTCTTTTTATACATTTCTTTGGAAAATGACTTTTATTAAGCTTGTGTCAATAAGGCTGAAATTACACATTCTGTCAAGGAATTAAGAGGCACATATGAATTTGGAGAAGTAGTAAAAGATTGAGAAAATAACCAGTTTTTTTCCAAAACCAATGCATCCATTTAAAATGTCATTTGCTTTATTAAGCAATATAACATAGTGCATCAAAAATATAGTAACATTAAATGAATTTAGATATATTATATTATTATAACTTTTACTTTTTATGGAATTCAACTTAGTATTTGTCTTGTAATTTGGCTGCAGATAAAATGGCATGTGCATGATTCTGTGTAGATCTAACAAGCATAACAAAGATGTACAAGAAACAATTGTACAAAGAAGGATTATGGTATCAGGGTGGATTTTTTTCGTCAATGAATATAGCAGGCTTCTTATGCTTAAAAATTCTATGTGACTATGTTGTGGATATAATGCAGGCAGATTCAATTGTTATAGAGGAAACAAGACAAAATGATCTTTAAAATCTTTTTCCAATCTAAAGAATCTGTTCCAAATCATGTTAACTGTGTCTTATTATTATGGCTACCTATTATTTTTCAAAATGATATAAATGATATATTAGAAATAAATATTTAACCCAGCAGTTAACATGAAAGTTTAGAAACCTGTATTGCATATTTAAGTACTATGGACTGACACCCTGCTCTGGCTACTGACTCAAGCTTCCTGCTAATGCAGACCTTGGGAAATAGTAGTGATGGCTCATGTAATTGCCACCCAGGTGGGAAATCTGGATTGAGTTCCTGGTTCTTGGCTTCTGCCTGGTCCATTTCCAGCCCTCGCATGCATTTGTGGAATGAACCAGTACATGTAGTTCTTTCATTCTCTATTTGTCTGCCTCTCAACAAAATGATAAACAGTAATACATTTTTAAAATGAGTACTCAAACAGTATATTTCGCTTTGTGTTTCTATGGGGGTGCAAACTGTTGAAATCTTTACTTAATGTATACTAAACTGATCTTCTGTAAAAAAAAAAAAAAAAAGAAGAAGAAGAAATTATTAATTCCCAACTTGACTCTCGCTGGGATTAAACATGACAATAGGTCTGATCTGATTTCATCATCATTTAAAAAATCATCTATTATTTTTCACTTTATGTTTGTGTGGGAGCTAACTGTTGAAATCTTTACTTAATGTATGCTAAACTGATCTTCTGTATATAAAGAGAATCGAAAATGAATCCTCATGTGAATGGAAGGGGAGAGGGAGAGGGAAAGGGGAGGGATGCGGGTGGGAGAGATGTTACGGGGGGAAGCCATTGTAATCCATCAGCCGTACTTTGGAAATTTATACTCATTAAATAAAAGTTAAAAAAAAAACACCAAAACAAAAATTATGTCTAGATTAAGACAATGGTTCTTATATGGCAAAATTTGGTTAATTTTAACAAGTAGGTATAAGGTGATTTTAATTTTAATTTTTTAATCTAATAAAACTAAATTATAAGAAGAGATTTTAAATGGTAGTGTTTTTTGTTGGTCATTGTTATTTATATATTCCATGTGTTGAAGGTACTCTATACAAGTTAAAATTTTACTCTGTTACTGACTACTCTGACCCCACTCTTTTCATTTTTTTTTATTTCATTTTTTTCTCATTTTTGAAAATTTTATTTCAGGTATATAGTTTCATGTATTTCATATATACAGATTTAGGAACATAGTGATATGTCCCATCCCACCCTCCCTCCTGCCTGCATTCTAGCTCTTCTTCCTCCTCCTTCTCCTATTCCCACTCTTAGCAAAGATATATTTTCAGTATACTTGATACTCATAAGCTTCACCCTACACTAAGTAAAGAGTCTAACAAATAGTGTGAAGGAAAAATACACTGTTCCTCAACAGTAGAGACAAGGGCTCTAAACAATCATCTAATTTCAAAATGTCCATTTCATTCCATACATTATAATTTAGAAACTCAGTTAGTTAACCCAGATCAGGACAAGCATATGATATCTATCTTTTGGGGACTGGCTTGTTTCACTAAGTGTAATAGTTTGCAGTTGCATCCATTTTGTTGTAAAAGAAAGCATTTAACTTTTTTTTACAGCTGAGTAGTACTTCATAGTGTATATATATTATAATTTCTTAATCTAGTCATCAGTTGATGGACACCTGGGTTGATTTCATACATTAGCTACTGTGATTGAGCTGGAATGAACATGAGGGCACAGATAACTCTTTCATATGCTGATTTCATTTCCCCCAGGAGTGGAATTCCTGGATCATAGACCTTTTATCAGAGTTCTAAGGTATCTCCATACTGTCTTCCACAGTGACTGCACCAGTTTACATTTCCATTAGAAATGTGGATTAGAGTACATTTTTCCCCATATCTTCACCAGCATTTGTTGTTCATTGATTTCTGTGAGAGCAATTCTAACTGGGGTAAGATGAAATCTCCTTATGGTTTTGATTTGCATGTCCCTGATGGCTAGTGATCTTGAGAACTTTTTTGAAGTGTCTGTTGGCCATTTGAATTTCCTGTCTTGAAAAATGCCTGCTCAGGTCCTTTGCCCATTCCTTAACTGGATTGTTTGTTTTGTTGTTGCTGACTTTTTTGAGCTCTTTATAGATTCTGGATATTAACCCTTTATCAGTTGTGTGGTTTGCAGTATTTTCTCCCATTGTATCAGTTGCCTCTCACTTTGCTGAATGTTTCCTTTGCAGTGCAGAAGCTTCTCAATTTCATGTAATCCCATTTGTCAATTTTGGCTTTGATTTCCTTTGCTTCTGGGGTCTTCCATTTGCCTCTGCCAACATGTTGCAGAGTTTCCCCAATGTTCTGTAGTAATTTAATGATATCAAGTCATAGATTTAGGTCTTTGATCCATTTTGAGTATATTTTTGTGTCAGGTGTAAGGTAGGGATCTTGTTTCATAATTCTGCAGGCATGTGGAGATCCAGTTTTCCCAGCACCAACTGCCCTTGCTGCAGGATTGCTCTTAGTTCCTTTGTTAAAGATAAGTTGGTTACACATGTGCAGATTTATTTCTGCAGTTTCTATTTTGTCCATTGGTCTACATGTCTGTTTTTGTGCCAATACCAGGCTGTTTTGATTATAACTCTCCTGTACTGTGTCTTATATTTACTTTTATATTTATATTATGTTTTATATTTTTGTATTTATTTATTGTCTTCTATTTATTTTTATCTTTAATTTCTATATGGATGGTTAAATATATTGAAAAAATTCAATTCATACTCTTAGGATTTCTGATAAATCCAGGTAGTGCCATATTTCTATTTGTGTTCACTTTAAATATCCACATGGTGCATTTTTATGTAGCTTTCATAAAAATGTTCAGTATCAAGTAGTTCATTACACTTTATTAAATTGAAGTAAATTATTATCACTCATGTGAAATGTCAAGAAAATAGCAAAATTCTAAAATGTCAAGTTTTTGATATTTTAGAATTTAAATACATAGCTATACTATACAATAGAAAGAACTCAAATGAAACAGAGAAAACTAGGATCATGGCCCCAGCTTTTTCAAATATGGGTAAGTCATTTAATCTCTGTGTTCTTCTGTCCTTTTCATTTATTTATTTGAAAGTCAGAGTTAAGTACAGAGAGTAAGAAACAGAAATCTCCCTGCTGGTTCACTCTACAAATGGCCACAACAACTGGGGCTGTGCCAGGCCAAAGCCAGGAGCCAGGAGCCAGGAGCCAGGAGCCAGGAGCGTCATCTGGGTCTCCTGCGTGGGTGCAGGAGCCCAAGCAGTTTAGCCGTCTTCTGCTGCTTTTTCAGGCAAATTAGCAGTGACATGAAACACCCATATGAACTGCTAGCTTCTCCCCTATCTCCTTAAAAGAAGCACTTTCAGCAAATCTTTTCTAAGGTTTCATTTCTTTGTTTGACATTCTAAGTTGCTATCTAAATATTTTGTAGTGTTATGTATCTTCAAAACATTTGATAAAACAAGCAATTAGAATTAAGTATTGGTGAATTTATAATGATGTTTTATTTTTAAAATTTTTTGTGATTAAAAGCCAATCTATTAGGTTTCTATCAGGCTGTATGCTCTTGTATCTTCATCACTAAAGCTTCTCAGATTCCATATATAATTTTTTTTTATCAGTAGCTCGTCATGTTTTAGAAGTTCTATGTTTCTTGTTCCATCCCTTCATAAAATGATTAACTGAATAATGTCGTTGACTATGTTAAGTGTGTAAATGTCAAGAATCAATATTAAACAAATAAGATGCAGTGATTATGTTTATTATGTTTGCCTTAAGGGTATTATTTATATTGTATTTTAAATAACTAAGGAAATAATCCCATGAACTTGGTGATCAGTCAAATGGGATAATTTTGCCACATGGAATTGACGTATTTCAAGAGAAATGTATTTCTTAGCCAGAAAAAAAATAAGATTATTGCATTATATTGAAGTGATCACACATACTTTATCTTTTAATTTGAATAAGAAACAAAGTAGAAAGTTTTTTAAAAATAGAGATTTCCTCATAGAAAGTTGATAATGTCAGAAAAATATGTTACAAAGCAGCTTGCTGATATCAAAAGCAGCCATTTTACGATTTAAATTTAATGTAGTTTCCATATGTTTCACATCATTAATTACCTAGCAGTTTAATTTTTTTGTGTGTGGTAAATGGCTGCCATTTAAATTTAATACTGAATACTTGATTAAGTTTTATGGTTAGAAGATTAATGTGCCACAAAGAAATATTATCCTCTTTATTTTAGGAAGAAAAAAATAAACAACAAGGAATGAATTGTTAAATCTACTATACTGTTATCCAAATTGTTGATCACATCCCCCCCCCCCCACCCCCACCCCATACCTGTAGTCGACCTGGAAAGGAAAAGAAATTGTTAGAAGTTACTCAGTACTAGCTGAAGGAGACTGGTCATGATTTATTTCACGCAGTGGAACCATGGTGGGGCTGGGAATATTACATTATTGTGTTCAGTTTGTATTTTACCAAGGCTGAAAAAGCTGTTATAGTCCTTTGATGGCCCACAGGTCCTGGAGAATATTCTGTAACTACTTTATTACAACAAAGAAAGTGAACTAAGAGCAAAGTGGAAGTAAAGCAGATTACATGCATTGCCAGGTGGTATGGAGAAAGCTGCTTTCCAATAAATTGGAAATCTGAGTTGAAGGACCGATTCCTGGAGTTTGGTCTGACAGTGTTGCACCACTTACGGACAAAGGCAGTTTTTAGTTCTGCTGCTATGACTTTCCAGTGGTGATAGAGTGAATGACATTTAATGCCAGAAGAAATGTTTCAAGGACAGGGACACTCGTGTGTGTTTCCTAATAATCAGTACTCTTGTACTTGTAAATGACAAACATCTACCTCAAAATGATATTAAGAGCTAAAACATGCAGATTCAGAGTTATTTAAAATATGAATTTCTTCAGAGCACTTTTATTCTTTTTCTTCTGTACATATTTTGCATATGTCTGATCATTTTATGCCTTTAGGGAAACACTGTTGTCAAAATGTCTGTTGTGTTTGCTTTATAAATTAAATGTTCATCCAGCACTAAAGTAGGTCATTTCAGTTGCAAGGTTCAGAGATATAACTGGGCTTGTGGAATTCATAGGTATGAAGAATTTATTGTTCCTCTTCCTCAAAATAAAATATCAACAAAACAAAAATTTATAATTAAGATGCCAATGTAATTACATATCAATGATGGTATGTAATTTATAAATGTTATTATATGTTATGTTATAAACTAGTGTTTCTACTTCTCACGTGCAGCGTTGTTACTTCATGGTAATAACAGAAGTTCTCAAAAAATGTTGAAATCACTCAATAAGATAGAGAAGTCGATATGAAAGCCAGAATTTATCAAGTATGTACTATTTCTAAGTCATTTAAATAGAGAAAATGATAACATATGTAACTAAATTATTCATGTGAAACCAATGACCATGTTTATGGTAAAAATTATGAAATACATTTATGAAGGTTTCACTGTCTTTAAGATAAAAGCTAATGGGAATCACGAGTAAAAGTGGACCAAGAAAGAACTATTCTCTGTGCAGCTTGCACCTTAGATATGTGCTCTATTTATAAAAGTTTGCTCTTAGTTTCACTCACAATACTCCCAGCAACTGCTGTGGAAAACAGGATGAGTTCCTCTAGAAATTAAATAGAATAATATATGAGTCAACAATTCTGCCTCTGGATATATACCCTAAAGAGTTGAAAGCAAGAACTTCAATAGATACTTATACAACCATTATCATTCACAGTAGCCAAAATATAGAAGGAAACCAAGTGTCCATTAAAGGATGAATGTAAAAACAAAACATAGAGCAGGTTTTGACCTAGCAGTTAAGATATCAGTGGAATGGGCGGGAGAGAGATTATGGGGGGGAGCTGCTATAATTCAAAAGTTGTGCTTTGGAAATTTATATTTATTAAATAAAAGTTAAAAAAAAAGATATCAGTGGAGATGCTATGTCCCATATTGGAGTACTGGCTCTGCTCCTTATTCCAGCTTCCTGTTAATGCACACCCTGGGAGGCAGCAGATAATGGCTCAAATAATAAGGTACCTGCCACCTACATGGGAGACCCAGATTGAGTTCCAGGCTCCTTGTTTCCATGTGACCACATCTTGGCTGTTGCTGGGATTTGAGGAATGAACCAATGGATGGAAGATTCTGTCCCACCACAACCACCACCATCTCTCTCTCTCTCTCTCTCTCTCTCTCTCTCTGGCTTTCAAATGAAATAAATGATTTCAAAAGTAGAAACAAGGGTAAACACATGCAATAGATATTATTCCATCTTGGAAAGGAAGGAAATACTGGCAACATGCTACCACATGACTTGAAGACAATGTTAGGCTAAATGAAATAAGCCAGACATAAAAGGACAACTATCTTACGATTTCCTCTTATATGAGCTACCTAAAATAGCTTCTTAGAGACAGAGTACAATAGTGGTTTCCAGGGGCTAGGGGAAGGAGGAATTGGGAGTTGTTAATTAGTGAGTATGGAGTTTCAGTTTGAGAAAAAGAAATATTTCTGGAGATGGATGGCAGTGAAGTCTGTCTAGTTCTAAGTGTTCCACATTCTATTCACCTCTTTTCCTTGGATAACTCATACAGATCACACACTCATGATAACTAACTGTGAATTCCTTTCCCTCCTGCCATTTCAGCAGCCTAAGTAAACACGCAAACACCCTGGGACGGAGCTCAAGGCTCTTGGCCTTGGCCTGACCCAGCCATTGCCACCATCTGGGGAGTGAATTAGCAGGTGGAAGATTCTTTCAGTCTCGCTCTCTCACTGTTTCTCTTCCTCTCACTCTCCCTCTCTCTCTGTGGCTCTCTGCCTTTCAAATAAAAAATATCTTTTTAAAAATAGTTAAGCAAAGACATAAAAAAAAAACTTGCTACTCCTCCCTCATGTGTTAGTGATATCACTAATTGGTTTGACCATCCGCTCATTGTTCATTCCTGAAGCATGGATTGTGCTACAGTGCTAGTCAGGTTTGCTCTTAACATCCCTCACCAAACTCACAGCTGATCTCAGTATCTCCTAAGTGAAATTTTGCTTTTATTATCATCCCACATATTGCCTGGCTTCACAACTCAGAGGTCTTTCAAAAATTTAATCTTAAAGCCATGACTCTTATACTCATACTGAATTTTTTTAGCAAATCCTTCAGAGCTTAGAATCACCTATCTTCTTTCAGCCCCTCTCCTCAATCTCTCGCAGGTCAGTTCTGTCCTTCTGGCACCCAACACTGGTCTCATAGTTCCAATACGTACTCCTTCCCTGTTTTGCTCCTGACTTGAATCTCTTTCATTTGCTTTCTGTGCAACTCTCCTCTGTGATCTCTACTGGCTGACTGGTATTCACATTTACTTTTAAAGATCAGACATTCAACCAAAGGGACTCTGTTCTGTGCTTTGCATTCTGTAACTTTGCTTTACCGTTTTTTTTTTTTTAAATATTTTATTTATATATTCAGAGTTAGAGTTACAGACAGTGAGAGGAAGAGACAGAGAAAGGTCTTCCATGCACTGGCTCACTCGCCAAACAGCCGTAACGACCGGAGCCGAGCTGATCTGAAGGCAGGAGCCGGGACTCTCACATGGGTGCAGGGGCCCAAGGAGTTGGACCATCCTCCACCTCTTTCCCAGGCCACAGCAGAGAGCCGGATTGGAAGAGGAGCAGCTGGGACTAGAACCGGCACGCATATGAGATGCCAGCAGGACAGGCGGAGTATTAACCTACTATGCCACAGTAATTTCTATTACCACAGAAATAACTAAATATGTAACCTAACCAGCAACTGTGGATATTCACAAACCATCAGCCCCTTATTAAGTCATGTATTTCCTAGATCTCCAAGTGAAAACTCAAAGACTTTAATTTCAATAGCCATGTTAAATACAGTGTTACTCATTCCTATCTCAGAATCTCAGAAAAGTATCAGCAATAGCTTTTCCTTAGGCTTGTCTTCCTCTAGGTTTTTTTTTGTTGTTGTTCAAATCTTTGATTTCTGTGATAAAATTTCAGCTTCCTCTATCTATCCATTTATCTATCTATCTATCTGATTCTGACATTAATGTCATTAAGTTTTTTTTTTTTTTAGCATTTGACAAGGACTGCTTCTTTCTTACTATACTTTTCCTTAGCTTTGTTCTTTTTTTAGGTTTATTTCTTTTATTTGAAAGTCCGAGTTACACAGAGAGAGATATTCCATCTACTGGTTTACTCCCCAAGAGGCTGCAGTGGCCGGGACTGAACAAGGCTGAAGTTAGGAACCAGGAGCTTTATCCAGGACTCCCTTGTGGATGCAGGGGCCCAACCACTTGGCCCACATTCTTCAGGTGCTTTAGCAGGGAGCTACATTAGAACTGAAGCAGCTGGGACACGAACCGGCACCCATATGGGATGCTGGCAACACAGGCAGCAGCTTTACCCTCTACCTCACAACTCTGGCCCTGGTTTTCTTTTTTAAAATTGTATTTATTTTAATTTTATTTTTTTTAAACTTTTATTTAATGAATATAAATTTCCAAAGTACAGAATATTGATTACAGTGGCTTCCCCCTCCCCATAACGTCCCTCCAACGCGCAACCCTCCCCTTATCCACTCCCTCTCCCCTTCCATTCACATCAAGATTCATTTTCGATTCTCTTTATATACAGAAGATCAGTTTAGCATACATTAAGTAAAGATTTCAACAGTTTGCTCCCACACAGAAACATAAAGTGAAAAATACTGTTTGAGTACTAGTTATAGCATTAAATCTCAATGTACAGCACACTAAGGACAAAGATCCTACATGAGGAGTAAGTGCACAGTGACTCCTGTTGTTGACTTAACAAATTGACACTCTTGTTTATGGAATCAGTAATCACCCTAGGCTCTTGTCATGAGCTGCCAAGGCTATGGAAGCCCCCTGAGTTCACTGACTCTGATCAGTTTTAGACAAGGCCATGGTCAAAGTGGAAGTTCTCTCCTCCCTTCAGAGAAAGGTACCTCCTTCTTTGATGACCCATTCTTTCCACTGGGATCTCACTCACGGAGATCTCTCATTTAGGTTTTTTTTTCCCGAAGAGTGTCTTGGCTTTCCATGCCTGAAATACTCTCAGGGGCATTTCAGCCGGATCCGCATGCCTTAAGGGCTGATTATGAGGCCAGAGTGCTGTTAGGACATTTGCCATTCGATGGGTCTGCTGTGTATCTCACTTCCCATGTTGGATCATTCTCTCCCTTTTTTGTTCTATCAGCTAGTATTTGCAGACACTATTCTTGTTTATGTGATCCCTTTGGTTCTTAGTCCTATCATTGTGATCAATTGTGAACAGAAATTGATCACTGGGACTAGTGAGATGGCATTGGTACATGCCACCTTGATGGGATTGAATTCGAATCCCCTGGTATGTTTGAGGTAAGTCAGCTTGAGCATGTCCCGAATTGCACATCTCTTCCCTCTCTTATTCCCACTCATATTTAACAGCAATCACTTTTCAGTTAAGTTTCAGCACTTACGAATAATTGTGTATTGATTACAGTACTCAACCAAAAGTATTAAGTAGAACAAACAAAAAAAATACTAAGAGGGATAACATATTAAGCTGCTCATCACCAGTCAGGGTGAGGGCTGATCAAGTCACCGTTTCTCATAGTGTTCATTTCACTTAACAGGTTTCCTTTTTGGTGCTCAGTTAGTTGTCACCTATCAAGGAGAACAAGTGGTATTTGTCCCTTTGGGATTGGCTTATTTCACTCAACATAATGTTTTCCAAATTCCTAACAGGGATCACTTTTCAGCTAAAATTTAAACACCTAAGAATAATTGTGTGTTAATTACAGAGTTCAACCAATGGTACTAGAACAAAAAAAATACTAAAATGGATAAAGTATTACATTGTACATCAACCGTCAGGACAAGAGCTGATCAAGTCATTGTTTCTCACAGTGTCCATTTCACTTCAACAAGTTTCCCCTTTGGTGCTCAGTTAGTTGTCGCCAATCAGGGAGAACTTATGATATTTGTCCCTTTGGGACTGGCTTAATTCACTCAGCATGATGTTTTCCAAATTCCTCCATCTTGTTGCAAATGACTGGGTTTCGTTGTTTTTGACTGCTGTATAGTATTCTATAGAGTACATGTCCCATAATTTCTTTATCCAGTCTACTGTTGATGGGCATTTGGGTTGGTTCCACGTCTTAGCTATTGTGAATTGAGCTGCAATAAACATTAATGTGCAGACTGCTTTTTTGTTTGCCAATTTAATTTCCTTTGGGTAAATTCCAAGGAGTGGGATGGCTGGGTTGAATGGTAGGGTTATATTCAGGTTTCTGAGGAATCTCCAGACTGACTTCCATAGTGGCTTAACCAGTTTGCATTCCCACCAACAGTGGGTGAGTGTCCCTTTTTCCCCACATCCTCTCCAGCATCTATTGTTGGTAGATTTCTGAATGTGAGCCATTCTAACTGGGGTGAGGTGGAACCTCATTGTGGTTTTGATTTGCATTTCCCTGATTGCTAGTGATCTTGAACATTTTTTCATGTGTATTTTAATTTTATTTTAAAGGCAAAGAGACAGTGATTTTGCATCCATTTGGTCAGCTAGGGCTGAGCCAGTCATAAACCAGGAGCCAACAACTCAATGTGGGTCTCCCTTGGGTACAAGGACCCATGTGCTTTAGTCATCATCTGCTGCCTCCCTGGGTATGCGTTAACAAGAAGCTGGATCAGAAGTAGAAGAGCCATGACTGGAACCAGGCACTCTGATATGAGATGTGGCCATCTCCAGATGGTGATTTAACCACTGTGCCAAGCACCTATTTCCTCTGCCCCCTTAATTTTCTATCAAGGTCTTTCTCTATTTTTCTACTCTTTCCCTATGTATGCTTCATTTTCACTCCCATGTTTCCCATTGGGATCACGTGTGGACAGTAATTATGGTTTTCCACAATAAAAGTTCACATGATACTTGCAATTAGATAACTTCTGAATTGGAATGAGCCATGTGCCTGTCACAGTGATTTCTGGTCTAAGACTTTACTGGACATGAAAATCTGATTCCTTCTTGCTAGTTCTTTTTTTATTTTATTTTATCAGGTGAATACATGAGTTAATCATAGAAAACTAGACATAATAGAAGCTAGGTAAGAGCTTCTGAGAATATTGTCCTCTGGATACAGAGATTAAAAACTTTTTAAAAGTTTTTTTTGGTTTTGCCCCACTTTCTTCTTTTCTGTTTTGATTATGTCTCTGAAGACTGTATGATTAGACCTAGAGTACCCATGTGGATACCAGAAGACCAAAAAGAATGCCAACTCAATCTTTAGCTGTTGGACTTTATCTTATATAAGTAGTAAACATCCTTATCCTTTGAGATATCTTTATGGGGTATTCTGTTACACACTTCTTGATACACCAAGAATTCCTGTTTCTATTTTTAGAAAGATTTATTTGAAAGGTAGGGCAAAAGAGAGAAAAGGGAAGAGATCTTCCATCCCCTGGTTCCCTCCCCAAATGGCCACAATATCTGAGTCTAGGAACTCCATCTGGTTTCCCAAGTACTCGGATCATCATCTGCTGCCTTCTGAAGCATACTCACAGGAAGCTGGATAGGAAGTGGTGCAGTCAGGGCTTGAACTGTCACTTCAATACTGAATGCTGGGGCCAGCGCTGTGGTGCAGTAGGTTAATCCTCCGCCTGTAGTGCTGGCATATCATATGGACCCTGGTTCTAGTCCTGGCTGCTCCTCTTCCAATCCAGCTCTCTGCTGTGGCCTGAGAAAGCAGTAGAAGATGGCCCAAGTGCTTGGGCCACTGCACCCACATGAGAGACCCAGAAGAAGCACCTGGCTCCTAACTTCGGACTGGCGAAGCTCCGACCGTTGCAGTCATTGGAGAGTGAACTAATGGACATAAGACCTCTCTCTGTTTCTCCCTCTCACTGTCTGTAACTCTACCACTCAAATAAATAAATAAAATCTTTAAAAAAAGTACTGAATGCTGATGTTGCACATGGAGGCTTAACGTACTGTGTCACAATACTAGCCCCACTGTTTATTTATTCAAACAAAGCAACTTACCTTTTTGTCTTCATCTCTCCTACTTACATTATGCTCCAGTATTTTCCATTAAAAAAAAATCACTTTAAGTAGATCATAGATACCCTTCAGAATTTCAGTGGATGCCAGTCATTTTCTCTCATTAGAAATAACATTTTTTTCCATTATGTATTTGCTTGTTCAATTTTTATCATACAATTTTAAGTTTGATGAAAGCAAACACTCTTTCTCGTGTTCACCTGTGCATTTGAAAAGCTTAGCTGCTTACTGCATCCTAGTACGCTCTCAGCAAGTATATATGGAATGAATGGCTGAAAGGGTAAATATTTAACATAGTGTTTCATGAGTTGTAGCAGAGATGTCAACGTGGATTAGTAGAAACGCTTTTCTTAAGGAGTGACATTTGAACAGTCTTGAGTATTCCTAAGAGTTCACTGCATAATAAACCCGGACAGAGATGGACCTTCAGAGATCATGAGGTCCCTATCCGTAAACCACCACCTGTAGGAAATTTAAGAGATTGGATTGCATGATCATTTAAGTGCCCTTTAATTCAAGACTGTTAAACCAAGTCTCATATACCTGAAGACAATATGTGTATAAGAAAAAGCCCTCTAAATGTGAAGTCTATAAATATGCAGATCAGCATTTTAAAAGAGAAAAAGTTTAAATGACTGAATATGAAACAACAGGAAAACAATTGATCTACTTTATATATTATAACACATAAATTATAATCACAACTACTGGGAAGGTATAATATTCTGAACAACACAGAATGGAACCTCTAAATATATGACATCCTTCATTTTAATATATATGATCATGTCAGTGAGCATCATTCCACGAGAATTACCAGGGATTCCACTGAGTTTTGGAGGAATCTCTTACAATCATCCAGAGCAAAAAACCACTTTATGCATTCTTTGTTGATGATGGAGTTAGGCAAATCAGGAAAGTGTTTGAGGGAGGGTTAATTTTTTAAGTAGCCAGTTCTCTAGTGAATATTTTATTGTATGATACATTTTACTTCTCTACACAGAATCATAAATATACTGACTTGAATAATAAATACTGAGATAATGATAATGGCTTGTACTTTATTGAGTTTGGGAATTAATAATTAATGATGTGGGTTGATAATTCTCCAAATTCATGATTAAGTTTTCTCTCTTAACAAAAGTCATTTTTCAACTTTTATTTCTTTCAAGAAGCATACTCACTTGATTCATTCTTCGGTATATTATAGAGGGAGATGAGGGGGAAATATTTCCACATAGAGAAATGGAATATTATCTCAAATATTAAAAATGAATTCCCATATCTGTGTCTCAATCTTATGACTGAACATTCTCTTGTTTTGAGTGACAAGTGAGAACTAGTGTGCAACATACTTAAAGATTTATCATCTTGAATACAGGTTTACTAAGTGTACAGATCAGTGGTAAAGACTTCACATTTGGGAGACAGCATCCTTGTAATATCAGTTGAGAGACTGCTAATCTTAAGCAAAGTATAAAATTGTTAGCAACTTTTACTTTACTTCCAAACTCTTGTTCTGTCTCTGGAGAGTTTGATACCGTTCAAACTTGAACAAACTACACAATCTTTTCTGAATTTCAAAGGTTTACACATTTGGAAATATTTGCACAGAATTAATGACTACGAAGCATCAAGCATAAATTGGGGCTCAATAAATGGTACTACAGATTTTATTGAAGACCCTTTTTTTTCCAAATAACAACTGGCCTTAAATTCTGACATTAAATCAACTCCCCACTCCTTAAAACCGCTGGTCTCAGTACCTGCATACCTTCAGAATAGTTCAGAAAGGAAAGAGTTCCCCTGGATTAGATATTTATTTCTTCAGAATAATAGTTTTTCAGCTCCTGGAACAGTTTTGTTGGTACCTATAATGTTTGCTTTGATTACTAACCCTGGTTCTCTTAGACTGTATGCCTGATTTCTAGTTTCTCTTTGTTCCCATTCAGCATCTTTTTCAAATGCTCCCATAATTTATAGTTCCTAGTTTTAATCAGGTTTCAGCATTTCCCCACTTACACAGTTACTAAATAAGAAGATAACTGGTTCTTTTCTGTTCTTACCATCCAGGGCCAAGTTTTCTCTGATGTAGTTGTTTGTATGGCAACTAGTGTGTACAAGCTTCCCATTCACTTTCAAATCATTGGATTCTGTGTTGGGAAGATCACTTTAACTTTGAATCCTTGTGGCCTTTTATTGAAATTGTTAATATGCAATCACTTAACTAAAGGCGATTTTTATTAGAGAATAGCATTTAAAACCAACAAGTGGGACCTCTGTTTTGACACAAAAGGTTAAACTGCCTCTTGTGGCCCTAGCGTCCCATATTGGACTGCAAGCTCAAGTCCTAGCTGTTTTGCCTTTGCTTCCCATTGAGCTCCTTACTGATGCACCCAAGGAAACAGCAGATGGTGACCCAAGTGCTTGGCTCTCTGCCACCCACATGGGACACCCTGCTGGAGTTCTGGGCTCTCAGCTTCAGCACTTGAAGCTATTTGGGTGAGTGAACCATTGGATGGAAGGTCTCTCTGTGTCATTCTAATTTTCAAATAAATAAATAAATAAATACTTTCTAAAATTACTAACAAATTTACTGTTATTATAAATATTACTTGCTTTGACATGACTGTTGTTAATGCCAACTTTCAGCATAGTGCTGATCTCCAAGTTCAGTTAGCCTGAGACTCGCTTCTTTTTCCTGCCTTTTACAAATGGACAGAAACAATTTAACATTGACACCTACGCTCCTTCATCTCTAGGGGTAACTGATTGCCTCAAAAAAATAGATGTGAATATATTTCATGCCAGCAAATATTTAAATATTTTCCCCCAAATAAATAATACTCTGAAAATAGAATTAATTATATTTGAGCCAAAGGATGCCCACTAATTTTAATTTGGTTACTTAAAGTAATAGACTTAGCAACTACCTATAATAATAAAACCAATATGCAATGACTTGTAGCTCATTTCATATTATTGCATACGTTTAAGACCCATCCTAAATTTATGGAATTCAGAAATAGAATCATTTTATAGACGTAGATTTTGAGGATCTGAGACATTTAAAAAAGACCCACGTTTATGTCATTTGGGGTTCTAGGTAGTATACAGATGCTTCTATAATGATCAGGCCCCTATAGCAGCCAATAGAATGGTAGGGATGAAGAGGAAGTGGTTGTATGACTGAAAAGCACACCAAACACAAAAAATGAGAAGCAGCCATTCATTGTTTCACAATAGTATCAATTTATGAATGTGATATATTGGTGAAAATAATTGGGAAACAAAGGAAAATTAAATACAATTTCATTTGTAAGTAAATCAAAAAGTAAGATTGTTAAAGAAGTAGAATATTGTTAAAGAATGCAAAAGAATTTTAGAGCCAAAAGTGTTCTGTAACTTTATGAAATATTTTTTCTTTTTTAGTTTTAATTTATAAAACTGTTTTTTTTTTATTTATTTATTTGAGAGCCAGAGTTACAGAGAGAAAGAGAGAGAGCGAGAGAGAGCGAGCGAGCGCAAGAGCAAGAGAAAAGGTCTTCCATCCTCTGGTTTACTCCCCCCGATGGCTGCAAAGGTTGGAGCTTGGCCGGTTGGAAGCCAGGAGCCACAGTGCAGCGGCCCACGCACTTGGGCCAACTTCCACTGATTTCCCAGGCCATTAGCTAGGAGCTGGATTGGAAGTGGAACAGCTGAGACTCAACTGGCGCCCAAGTGGGATGCTGGTACCGCAGGCGGAGTCTTAACCTACTGTATCACAATGCTTGTCCCTAAAATGCTTTTTCTTCAAAAGACTGATAACAATGAGAAAAGTTAAATATTGAAGAGAAATTTATTCCTTTGTAACTTTCCTGAACTTCATTACAACTTCATTTAAATGATTTTTATTTTATTTTTGACAACAGTAAGTACATTTGACATTTATTTGCATTTCATTTGGAAAAGATAAGATTTTTATAATGCTAGAATGTTGACTAAACACCTTGTTAGTGTATACACTGTTCTTTAAGTTGACATAAATCCTAGATCTTGGAAATTAATGGTAATAGGATCTGTTCATAGAAAGTGAAATTGTATTAATCCAGAGGTCATAAACATTGTCATGTTTAGAGGATTATGTTTTAGCAAGTACATTGTGTCTGTTGATTTAAGAATAATTGCTTTCCATTTGTCTACACTCTTTTCTTGTTGTGACTGTTGGTAACAATCAGGATTGCCCTCTAGGTGCATTTTAATTCTTTCTATGACAGTTAAGTCTCGTTTTCTCTACCTTCACAGTGGGAAAATGTCACAAGAAAAATAGCACCATAAATATGACTTTACAAAATGCAAATATTTTCAAAATATGAGATACATGCCTACTTGGCATGTGTTTCTAAGCTGTAGTATGCTGTTTTGAAAAGCGTTACAAATCTGTTTTTTTTTTTTTTTTTGACAGGCAGAGTGGACAGTGAGAGAGAGAGACAGAGAGAGAAAGGTCTTCCTTTTGCCGTTGGTTCACCCTCCAATGGCCGCCGCTGCAGCCGGCGCACCGCGCTAATCCGATGGCAGGAGCCAGGATCCAGGTGCTTTTCCTGGTCTCCCATGGGGTGCAGGGCCCAAGCACCTGGGCCATCCTCCACTGCACTCCCTGGCCATAGCAGAGAGCTGGCCTGGAAGAGGGGCAACCGGGACAGAATCCGGCGCCCCAACCGGGACTAGAACCCGGTGTGCCGGCGCCGCAAGGTGGAGGATTAGCCTATTGAGCCACGGCGCCGGCTTACAAATCTGTTTTTTAAAAGATCTAGCTGACAGAGGAAACACATTTAAGATTCATATTATTATTATTTTTTTTTTTTGGACAGGCAGAGTGGACAGTGAGAGAGAGAGAGAGACAGAGAGAAAGTCTTCCTTTACCGTTGGTTGACCCTCCAATGGTCACTGCGGCTGGAACGCTGTGGCCAGCGCACTGTGCCTATCTGAAGGCAGGAGCCAAGTGCTTCTCCTGGTCTCCCATGCGGGTGCAGGGCCCAAACACTTGGGCCATCCTCCACTGCACTCCCGTGCCACAGCAGAGAGCTGGACTGGAAGAAGGGCAACTGGGACAGAATCCGGTGCCTCAACCAGGACTAGAACCCCGTATGCTGGCGCTGCAAGGTGGAGGATTAGCCTATTGAGCCGCGGCGCTGGCCAGATTCATGATTTTTTAAAAGGTAACTTCGACTCTTCATTTTAGATATGGGTAGCCTCCAATTATGTTTTAACCTTATATTATTACATAATAATACCTTGCTAATGTACTCAAACTTATTTTTTTTTTAATATATAGTTAGGGGCTGGCGCTGTGGCACAGGGGGTTAAAGCCCTGGCCTACAGCACCAGCATCCCATATGGGCACCTGTTCGAGTCCCGGCTGTTCCACTTCCAATCCAGCTCTCTGCTATGGCCTGGGAAAGCAGTAGAAGATGGTCCAAGTTCTTGGGCCCCTGCACCAACGTGGGAGACCCACAGGAGGCTCCTGGCTTTGTTTCAGCTAAGTTCTGGATGTTGTGGCCATCTAGGGAGTGAACCAGTGGATGGAAGCCCTCTCTCTTTCCCTGTCTGCCTCTGCCTCTCTCTAACTCTGCCTTTTAAGTAAATAAATAAAATCTTTTAAAAAATGTAGTTAAATTGGCTCATCATGGCTGATAAGAGCTAATGAAAGAAGAACTACATATTTTATACAGAAAAATCCAGTTTTATTTGGGAAATTCCAGGCACAAAAATGTACCATATTGTGTTAAGTGGACTATTTCACAACACATAGAAATATAAAGTAGGGGCCAGCGCCGTGGCTTACTTGCTTAATCCTCCGCCTGCGTCGTGGGCATCCCATATGGGCATCGGGTTCCAGTTCTGGCTGCTCCTCTTCCAGTCCAGCTCTCTCCTGTGGCCCAGGAAGGCAGTGGAGGATGGCCCAAGTGCTCGGGTGACTGCACCTGTGAGGGAGACCAGGAGGAAGCACTTGGCTCCTGGCTTCAGATCGGTGTAGCTCTGGCCATAGCGGTCTATCTGTCAAATATATATATATATATATATATATATATATATATATATCAAACTGTGACATTTTAAAAGCTAAAAATAAATGATTTTTGAGTTCATAAAAATTCATGTCCTCTAAGCACCATAGACCTTTTGAATTTTAGAAAGAATGAGTACATATTTTACTAAAATTGTTTAAATTATTTTTGCAGTTGGTAGATATACAGTGGGTACTTCAGAAAGTTCATGGATAACTGGTATTATAAGGTAATGTACATTTCCCATGAACTTTTTGGACCTTCTCCCTTTGTGTGCAATCATTCTCATCAGTATTTCTTGTAAACTGTAAATTGTGGTCTAATGAAAAGTTTAAAAAGCAAACTAACCTTTATCTCTTAAATATAATTTTCAAATAAAATGCAGTTATGAAACTTATGCATAGCTTCCCGTTTCATTGATTTTATTACTTTATAAATTATCTTAACATTATTTGAGTGCACCGAATTTTATAGTATGAGACTTAACACATTTAGAAGAACTGTTAATATTAACTGTTACTTGTACCCACATGTTTTGAGGCATGTATTTGGAATGTCTGTTTACCATGAGATCAGTCTTGTGAAAACATCAGTGTTCATTCTGGTTTTATTTGGATAATTCTCCAAATGGCCGCAATGGCGGGAACTGGGCTGATCTGATGTCAGGAGCCAGGAACTTCTTCTAGGTCCTCCATGCAGGTGCAGGAGCTCAAGGAGTTAGGCCATCTTCTACTACTTTCCCAGGCCATGAGCTGGATTGGAAGTGGAACAGCCAGAACTCGAACTGGTGCCCATATGGGATGCCTGCACTGTTTGCGGTGGCTTTAGTAGCTACCCCACCATACCCGCCTCAGGACTAATTAAGTTTTAACATTTCTATTCTTTATTTGTTACAATGTTAGATCGCTTATAGCAAACAAAGTGTCTCTTGTCCACTGTTTTTATCAATATCATTGGGCTTTTAACTGAGAGTTACTGATATTTTTTATTTGTTTACTTAAGATTATTTAAGAGGGAAGGATAAATGGGGAGTGTGTAGAAGAGAGGGAAGAATAGAAGGAGAAAGAGAGAAAGATCCCATTCACTGATCACTGGTTCTGGGTTGGGAATGAAGATAGAAGCCAAGAACTGTATCCAAGTCTTCCAGTGGGTGGCAGAAACCCAACTACTTGAGCTTTAACCAGTTCATCCCGGGATCTTCATTAGCAAGAAGCTGGAACTGGGAACAAAAAGTAGAACCTAAGCAATCTAAGGATGCAGATGTCTTAACCAGCATCTTAACTGCTATGCGAAATCCCTACTCCTCAATGTAATTGCTAATTAATGAGCCTAATGGTAACTTGGGGTGTTTGTATGTGTATATCTTTATAGATAGGTATATATTTAGGTACATTTAGATACATGGTAGGTATAGAAATAGATTGAGAAATAAAGAAAAATGTATAGATCTTATATAGAAGTAGGAAATAACCTCAAAATACAAGCTGCATTCCATAACTTTCGTAGCCAAGGATAGGCAATTTAAATTACATGGCACTTATCCAATATGGCACATAATGGTAAAGTAAGATAGAATGAATAATTACTGTTATTGGCTGAAAGATTTTTTATATCATTTATGATGATAGACACTTTTTAATTCTTGTTATAATAATGCAAGAGGAAGTGTTATTTTACTCACCAGAGCTGAATTAAAATCCTCACAAATGGTTTAACTTTTGTCGTCCTTAGTTCACTAACATAATGATAAAGAATGGCTGCAAGGGCCAGGCCCTCTAAAATTACTCATTGAAATACTACCATTAGTGCTTCTTATTCTTTCTTAACCTTCTGGGTAAAATTGCTTTCCTTCTCTGCATCCCCTTCACTTAAATCTTCTCTATAATTGCATTTTTGACTTTGTCTTGCAGTTCCATTTCCATGTCTCTTTAGAAACAAATGGATGTCTTGTTCAACTTCCAGTGTCCTGCTCAGACCCTAGCACATGTAGTTAGTTGTTCAGTAACTGTGTGTTGAGTTAGTGTACAAGAAGCAGAGTTATAAACTTTCTTATCTTTTTTTTTAATTCTGGCCTGTAGGTTATTTGTACATAGAAAGAGATTATACCCAAAAGGAGAAAGCATTAATCTAACACAAGCCAGTGATCATTTAAAAAACATTTCCCCCAGAGTACTTATCTAGTTAGTTTTGTTGTTGTTAAAAGAAAGGGGAGTTTAGAAAGTACTTTTTATGTGACAAACAAAATACCATTCAAAGTGCATAAATGTAAAAACTGTTTCTGTTCTTCTTCTCTGTGATTTTGGAGCTTTTTAAACACTATTGTGCTTGACTTACATTTAAATTCACATTTTTTTTTCATTCCAGTAAATACATAAATATTTCTTGGTGATTAAATGTTAACTCTGGAAAACAACAAATATTGTTAAACATTGTTAAATAACAAGTTATATTCTGCATTCTATATGTAACCCAAGATGCTTTTCATTTTAAACATTAAAATTTCTTATCCTGTTTGTATACACACGATTTGGTTTTGTTCCTAACAAGTAGATGCATACCTTTGGTTGACATACTGTCTTTTCAGACTTCTTGACTCCTCAGTTGAGTCTTTAAATAGTTATTCTGTGATTTTACTGTTGATCCTTTATGTGAATTTTAACATTTAATGAGGAAAATTGAAGAATTAAATGAAGCATAAAAGAATGTGATTTTATACATATTAATAAAATTTAAGCACAAAAGAATACACTGTTTTTTTCTTTATACTGATTGCTATTTGCTAAAACAGTGGTGATGATCTCTTTCCTGTATCCCAGAACAATAAAAGCACAATGGCGCTGGACAAAGGTGAAAAATAGACGTGATGTAAGTTGCCCCGTATTCTTTACCACACTCCTTCATTCCTTAAATGTAAGAAAAAGAATGAAAGGGAAAAGATAATCAAGAATGATAGACGACTTTATACCATCGAAACAGTATCTGAAGTAAAATGTGTTTCTATCTACCGTACTGTGATAGTTAATCTCTGAGATTTTTAGTTTATTTTTCCTACATGGAAAATTGCTGCATGTTTCCTCTTCTCAGAAACAGACCTAGAAATAGAGATAGACTTAGAGATAGAGATATAAATATATATCGATCTTGTATAGGGGTAGGAAAAAAACAAAAGTACATGATGAATCTCACAGTTCTTGTGTTCTAGGATGGTAATTTAAACCACACAGCAGCCATCTGTATGGAATATTGGAAAGAAAAACATAAAAATGTGTCTTCGTGTATAACCCTTGCCAACCTTTTCTAATCAAGGCAAGAATGTTCTCTCTCTGGCCACTTCTCTCCAGGGCCTCTGACTATGAAAGGCAGGAGCTAATGTAAAGGCCAATTTTCAATGATTTGTTAGTATTACCTTCAGTTGTGCCAGCTTTCATTTCCATAGGAAATTCGATTTTCAAAAGGTGATTTCCTTTTCTAACACATTTGACAACTCATTGAGAAAATATATAGCCAATTTTATTGTATGTAGATATAAAGTAACATTCTTAAACATAAACACAAAAAAATTTCTGAAAACAAAGAATTGATTAAATAAGCATGAAGTGTCCAAATAGAAATAATTTAGGGCATAAATGTCAACTCATGGCTGAATTTAGTTTCATTTTGCATTTTTGGTTCCAAATATATTTAATTCATTAACCTGGGTTGGATGGCTGGGAAAGTAATAGATACGAAAGGCTTTTTGGGATTTAAGGAAAATATGTTGTGGTAAAGGACATTTAAACTGCTTCTCTAAAAAGCAGTTGTTATCCTGGATATGGAAGTAAAATATCAAGAGAAGACCAATGAAGTTGACCAGTTGTGAACTGAGAGTATCTGATAGAGGATGGATAAGATTCGCTCATCTATCTATATGACCATTTCTCTTTCTTAATATTAGTAAACAATACAGTTTATTAAAATTGAGGTTATTCTTTTCCTGGCTTGTTTTTTTGAGACTTCACAGGTATTTTTTTTTTTAGTCCCAGATGAAACTTACTATGCTGTATTGCTCATCTGGGTCTACCTTCCTCTGACAAAGGAGCACACTCTGTTTCCTTGTGTCCTCCCATTGAAAAGCGTAGATCCTGAGCTCAGTATAGGGGATGGTGATTGAGTACTGTTACTAGTTATTTCTTGATGCTTCCCTCATGAATCCATTCCTCTATAGTATTATATACAATGAAGACAGGAGTGTACTCTCTTACTGGTAACTTAGAGATCTAGTTTAATTATAATAAATATTACCAAATATTTAAAACATAGACCTGAGTTTAACATAAGTAAACACTTAATGTTCATTTACTACAGAAATAACTGTATGCTGCTGATTATCTTACTGTCTCAAATACTCTAAGTTTTGAGTATCTGATGTCTCCATATTTGTTTAGCCACATTATTAAAGTAGTGTTGACATATACTGATTTAATGTATTGCATTTGAGAAAAGCTTGCATTTTAAAGAAATTTTTAAAAAATAGATATGTAGATTGACAGACATATTGAATAAATTCAACTAAGTCTCTCACGGGAATCCCAACTGGAGGAGTGTTTGGGAATTATACATTTTTGCTATTGTATATTTGCATATAGGTGTGTACATGAGTGTGTTGATGTGTGTGTGTACAAAAAGAGGCATGTTAGTAATACACATTTCATAGCATAGAGTAGGTAATTATTTCATCTAACTTCTAAACTGAAGGCCAACTTTTACTTCACACTTCCTTTCTGGAAAGTTTAAATTTATTCAGCACAGAGAATCTTCTGTTAATTAGTAATATTCTAGGGGACTTTCAGTCTCTGCAGCATTTAAGAGGAGAAAAAAAATTAAAGAATAATAGAACAGTGCATTATTACATATCCTTTAAAAGAAGTATCTGCAAGTTGCTAAGTCACTCACCAACTACATGTCAGAGTAAGAGCACTTTACTTTTTTAAAACAAGGCGTTTAATGATATTTCCCCATTACAATCGCCAGCCTTTTTGTTATTGTAGTAGTCACTCTTTATCTTTGTTTTCAGATTCTGCAATTTCAGTTACCCATAGCCAACTAGGCTGACAGCATTAAATGCAAACTTCCAAAAAATAAGGAACTCATAGTTTTTTTTTTAAGATTTTATTTATTTATTTGACAGGTAGAGTGAGTGAGAGAGAGAGAGAGAGAGAAAGGTCTTCCTTCCATTGGTTCATTCCCCAAATGGCCACAGTGGCCAAAGCTGCACCGATCCAAAGCCAGGAGCCAGCTGCTTCTTGGTCTCCCACACAGGTGCAGGGGCCCAAGCACTTGGGCCATCTTCTGCTGCTTTCCCAGGCCATAGCAGAGAGCTGGACTGGAAGAGGAGCAACCAGAACTAGAACTAGTGCCCATATGGGATGCTGGCGCCGTAGGCAGAGGATTAACATAGTGTGCCATGGTGCCAGCCCTGGGAATTCATAAGTTTTAAGTTATTAAACATTCTGAGCAGTGTGTTAAACCTCGGGCCATCCCACTGTCTCTGGCCAGGATCTGTGTCATCCCTTTGTCCATAGTATTCACACTGTATGCCTGTTGGTCACTTAATGGCCATCTCTATTATCAGATTATTATCACAGTATTTGTGTTCAAGTTATCTTTATTTTACTTAAGGGCCCAAAGCATGAGAGTAGGAATGCTGACATTTTGGATATGTCACTGAGGCATAAGTGCCTCCCTTAAATAAAAAGGTAAAACTATTCTCCTTAGGGAAAGGAAAAATTGTATTTTGAGGTTGCTAAGATCTACAGTAAGAATAAATCTTCTCTCTGTGAAATTGTGAGGAATGTAAAAGGAACTCATGCTAGTTTTGCTGTTGCATCTCAAAATGTAAAAGTTAAAGCCACAATGTGTGATAAGTGTCTCATTAAAATGGGAAGGCCATTAAATTTGTGGGTGGAATACATGAACAGAAAATGTGTTCAGAATATTGTAATTGTTCCATTTATTGTTAATTTTCCCTTACTGTTCCTAAATTATAAAGTAACCTTTATCATAGAGAGGTATCTACAGGAAATGCATTATAGATATATGGTTTTCTACTTTCTGTGGTTTCAGGCATCCTCTGGGGATCTTGGAATGTGTGCCCCCTAGGTGAAGGAGGGTTACTATAGTATTACACCTATATGTGACTTGCTTTGCCTCAAGTCAAGTACCATTTTTAAGCTAAAAGAGGAAACCTTTGTTTTATAGCAGTTTTAGAGATTAAACTTTTTATGTTGCCTTCTTCCTGGCCACTGATTTCTTGATGATTGTACTTTAGACTTATTACCACAATTATTCCATGATTATTTTCTTCATGTATTACTTCCAATTCTATGTTAAATTATAGCAGGAGGCTGACTAGAGATAAAATGGCTTTACTTATGACATACTCACTATTGATAGCTGAGAAGGCTAGCCTAACATTGACTAACCCAATTGAATATTTAAAACATATACTTTATAGAGCTAAATAGTAATATCATGACTATTAATATGTGCATTGAGTATAGAAATGATTTGGTTCAAGCAGTTGTTTTGCTATCTCAAAAATCGTAACTAAATTTTTATGAGACATAGAGATTAAATCTGTGACTAAAGGCAATTAATGCCCTACATCTGTAGTAATGTCAGAGTCTTATGGTTTATTAATCTCACAGTATGCTAGAATTTAAACATTTCTCCTTTAGATGTGTTCATTCACATTGAAACATAATATATGATATTGAAGGAGTTCTTAAAGGACAAATGCAAGCAAAAATAAATGAAATGGAATAAATATATCCTAGGAAGTGCAGCAAGATATTCCATTACCAGTAATGTCATACATTTTAAAACTTTATGCTTACACTATTCTTTTAGGTATTCATTGCTTTTTAACCTTCCTGAAATGAGATTGAGATCAATAAAAAGTATTAAATGATTTCTTAATAGGCAAAATATGTGAAAGTATTTTTGTGGTTTAGGATGGATTTTTTTTTTTTTTTGACAGGCAGAGTTAGACAGTGAGAGACAGAGACAGAGAGAAAGTTATAGACAGTGAGAGAGAGACAGAGAGAAAGGTCTTCCTGCCGTTGGTTCACTCCCCCAGTGGCCACTACCCGGCGCTGCTCTGATCCGAAGCCAGGAGCCAGGTGCTTCCTCATGGTCTCCCATACGGGTGCAGGGACCCAAGCACCTGGGCTATCCCCCACTGCCTTCCGGGGCCACAGCAGAGAGTTGGACTGGAAGAGGAGCAACTGGGACTAGTACCCGGCGCCCCAACAGGGACTAGAACCCCGGGGTGCCGGCACTGCAGGCGCAAGATTAGCCAGTTGAGCCATCAGGTTTAGTGATTGACATTCTCTTCTTAGTTAGTATCACATAAATGAATTAGAGTAGGAACCATTATTTTTTATAATTCTTATCTTTTTAAAGCCCTTTCAAGATACATTTCAGCTGGCATAATCACATGAGACAGAGAAATGAGAGTTGTAACAAGACAAATACTAGGTTTCAACATTTTGTGTTGATACTTCCTTTTGTCATCAAATGCTTTCTTATGCCTTCATTCACCCCATTGAAAGGGGGAAAGATCACTTGAGGATATATAGGAAATCAAAACCCTGATCTATATGGCTATCATGGACAGCCTGAAGCACCTGTTCTTTGACAGTACCCCATAGCTGTGGTTACAGTGGGAGCTTTGGCAGTGTCTTTGGAGAAGTCTGTTATGAGTCGCTTTTCACTACTACAATGAAATACTTGAGACATTTAAATTTACAGAGAGAAGCTTGGGGTTGGCATTCTGGTATTGTAGTGGGTTGAACTGCCACCTGCAATGCTGGAATCTGTTTGGGTGCTGGTTCAAGTCCTGGCTGCTTCATTTCTGATCCAGCTCCCTGCTAATGCACTTGGGAAAGCAGTAGAAGATGGCACAAGTCCTTGAGTCCCTGCACCCATGTGGGAGACCTGAGTGAATCTCTTGGCTCCTGGTTTCAGCTTCGCCTAAAACTGGTCATTACAGTGATTTGGAGAGTGAACCAGTGGACGAAAGATCTCTCTTTATGTCTCTCCCCCACTCTTCGGTAACTCTGCCTTTCAAATAAATAAAAATAAATCTTTAAAAAAAAACAGGGAAAAAATGTTTATTTATCTTACAGTCTTGCAGGTTCAAGTCCAAGATTGGGAAGCACTATAGACTTGGCCTAATATGAAGGCAGTGGATGGTGATATCAGAGCCTGAGTATAGGAACGGATCACCCAGAAAAGCAGGAAGCACAGAGGGTGGGTGAGCCTATCCTGGGATTGTAAAAGAGCTGTTTTGTGGAAATTGCCTTCCAAGGTCATGTGCTCAGTGACCTGCGGATGTCCCAGTAAGCTCAACTTTCTATAAATTGCACCACTGCCCAAGAGCTCCAGCCTGCAGACAGAGCCTTTAGCACATGGGCCTTTGGGGACACCCAAACTAATATCTAAACTGCAGTGAGATCGTAGACTAGAAAGAGCAGAACTACGTCCAGCAAGCAGGGAAAACCACTCAGCCTGATGGTGTTGAGGCTGAGTGGACAATTTGACTCATGCCACTTTACCAGCAGTGACCACACAGATAAAGAAACTGACACAGGGAAAGGAGACGCGGAGCTGCAAAGGCGTGGTGACAACATTCCTATAAAACAATGAAAGAGTGACATCCTCAAAGTGAAATAGGGTAGGCATTTGGTTCAGTAGTCAAGATGCCACTGGGGATGCCTGCATCCCATATTGGAGTGCCTGGGTTCAAGTCCTGACTCCACTGTCAATTCCAGCTTCCAACTAATGAGTTCCTTGTGGGGCAGCAGGTTCTAGCTCCAATACTTGAGTTCCTTCCACCAATGTGGGGTACCTTGTCTAGGTTCCTGACTCATGACTTTAGCCTGGCCAGTCCCAGCTTTTGTAGGGTTTTGGGGCTTGTGCCAGGAGAAAATTTCTCTGTCTCTGTCTCTCTGTTTCAAAGAAAGTAAAATAGGAAAATGTTCCTTGCCTGAGGGAGTAATAAGCTGGGTCAGATGTCGCTGAGAGGCAGAATGAGATGACCATAGAAGTCTTCAGTCACTTTGAGGGCACCAGCTTTGGTGGTGTGGTCATGATTGAAATCCCATGAAAATAAGTTCAGAGAGAATACACAAAGAGAAATGAGAGTTGGTGGGTATCAGAAAGTCTTTTAACAAGTTTTCTTGAAAAGTGGAATAGAAAAATTGGATTAGCTTGAGGGAGAATTAGCTTGACGGGCACAAGGAATTTTTTTAAGATGAGGGATATAGCAATAAGTGTGGACGCTGCTGCACGAAACAAAATGAAAGGAGAAAAACTGATGATGTGGAAAAGATAAAGAAAATAACTACTGAAAGAATAATCTCTTCAATAGCTGAAAGAGGAGGGAATTTACTTAACCGTGGGAAGGGATGGCCCAACAGGAAAGAGCTCTCAATTTATCCTTAGAAAAGGACAGAAGCAGATGTTTGGGAACGTATGCCCACAGATGTAAGGATGTGGAGATGGAGTACGTGGTAGTTTCCTTTTTTGTTCTGTTATCTAGTGACATAGGAAGCCAGGTCATCAGCTGAGAGTAAGGATGAGACAGATGGTTTTAGAGGTTTAAGTGAATAAATGAATGTAGTGTTTTGCAACAGCGTCTGCAAAGAGAGGAACATGTGAGGTTTGCAGTGGCTATTTGGTCACAGATCAATTTTAGAAATTTACTTTCAAAATCTCCTACTTTACAGTATTTCCAAAATTGTTCTGAGACTGGGAGTACACTGTAGGATCTTCTGTGACCTCTCCTTTTATCATCTTTATCATACACTCTTTCCTCTTCTGGATGCTAGTATGGCGCATTGTGACTGCAAGAAAACATCTGATTCTTAACACAAACACAAATTTGAAATATTATCATTTGAATTAAGAATATAAATGATTCTGATGTCTGACTAATAAATCTTTTTTGTAAATCAAATGGCTTTCAAATTCCTTGCTTTTTTAAAATTAAAGAAGGTCTCAATCAATTCTACAACTGTTAGATATGTAGGAATTGCATTGGATGATTTATCATTATATAATTTTCCATTCTTAAAAATTCAACAAACTGGCCGGCGCCGCGGCTCACTAGGCTAATCCTCCACCTAGCGGCGCCGGCACACCGGGTTCTAGTCCCGGTTGAGGTGCCGGATTCTGTCCCGGTTGCCCCTCTTCCAGGCCAGCTCTCTGCTGTGGCCAGGGAGTGCAGTGGCGGATGGCCCAGGTGCTTGGGCCCTGCACCCCATGGGAGACCAGGAAAAGCACCTGGCTCCTGGCTCCTGCCATCGGATCAGCGCGGTGCGCCGGCCGCAGCGCTCCGGCCGCGGGGGCCATTGGAAGGTGAACCAACGGCAAAGGAAGACCTTTCTCTCTGTCTCTCTCTCACTGTCCACTCTGCCTGTCAAAAAAATAAAAAAATAAAAAAAAAAAAAAATTCAACAAACTGACAGACTTTCCCAAAAACAAATATCCAACAATTCTCATCTATTTATTTTTTCTTACATAGATGAGCAGGATAAGTATGAGTAGAAATGGCCCTAAACCCTGGTTAATTTTACCAATAATACCCACCCATGCACATACTAATCAGAAAAACCAAATCAGAAAAAAAAAAACAAAACTAAAATTGTATTTGTATCTTCTATTGTGTTGTATTCCAATAAAAATACATTTGTACTTGATCATAACTAATCGCAATTGAAACTATATTTATCTATTTTGAGTAATTATAAATTACTAATAATTGCAATAAGTTCATGTAGTAGCAGAAAAAACACTTAAACCTTAATGGTCATAAAACGAATTTGTATATGTTAGCCATGTGTTAAACAAGTAGTACATTTTTTATTGATCAAAAACACATGATTTACAACTATAAAAGAAATTTTAGACTTTTTCTTAAAAATGATGAGCCTATATTAGAAGGTTTACTAGCAAAACTGGTTGTGGGTAACTGGTAAAGACAGTGGCAATGTGCATGAACTAGGAACAAAAAGTCAAGTTTCCCCACAGATCAAAAACAGACTTGAGGTAGGAGGTCGTTAACACAAAGGACATTTACTCAGTATGCCTTTGAGTCTTTCTCTTATCTTTATCTGCATAGATGTACATATGATATAGAAATAATGCTAGGGGGCCAGCGTGGGCTGTGGCACAGAAAGTTAAAAGCTGAAGCCTGCAGCACCAGTATATCTCATATGGGTGCCAAGTTGAGTCCCAGCTGCTCCCCTTTTGATCTAGTTCTCTGCTAATGTGCCTGGGAAAGCAGTGGAGGGTGGCCCGAATCCTTGTGTCCCTGTACCCTCGTGGGAGACCCAGAGGAAGCTCTTAGCTCCTGGCTTCTGATAGGCGCAATTCTGGCCATTGCAGCCATTTGGGGAATGAACCAGTGAATGGAAGACCTTTCTCTCTCTCTCTCTCTACTTCTCTGTGTAACTGCCATTCAAATAAATATAACACATTTTTTTAAAAAAATGAAATAATGCTATATTTTACCAGTATTGTTTGACCAAAAATGGAGATGTACTAAAGCTACAGGATGATGAAACTTGTAATTTATGATGGATAAGAAGGAAGGAAGGCATGAAATGGGTGATATACACTGAGACATAAGGCTTGATCAGTGAATTGTATTTCTTTACAAGGTGGAAAAATTCTTGCAGTCTGGGTCTTCAGATAATAAATTTTTGAAGATTGGTATGTCTGAAATTGCAATATTTGATGAATTGTAGTTTTAAAGGCAAGGTCCAATTTGAATTGATTTTATGGCAGTTTTATTTTTCTTTTTCCCTCAACTTGGACACAAGACCCTTGAAGGCAGCGTTTTTGTTGTTGTTGATCCCACTGTACCCCCCCACCTCCTGCCACCTGCCCTGCATCTACTGCTGCCTATAACATCGCCTTATTAATGCAGAGAAGCTGAACAATAAATGTTGAAAAATAAGTGAATAGGTAATGATGGGAAAGGAGTCTAATGTTAGGTGGATGAGAAGACCCTCAAGAAGAATGTTCCTCTACTGTTCCTTCCTTCCTTCATAACAGAAAGAGAGAAGATAGAAATATGATACCCATTGGTTCATTCCCAAATGCCTTCAGTAACCAGGGCCACACCAAGCTAAAGCTAGGATTTTGGACCTCAACCAGGTTTACCATCTGGGTGGTAGGGACCCAAGTACTAGAGTGCTGTCTGTTGCCTCCCAGCGTGGGCATAAGAAAGAAGCTGGATCTGAAGCAGAGAAGTCCGGGCAGGAATCAGGCACTCCAATATGGGATATGGAAATACCACGTGGCAGTGTAACTGTGTCAAACATTCGCTCCAATAATGGATTCTTTCTAGGAATATGTGCCTTGAAATTGATGAGATTATGGGGCTGGTGCTGTGGCCCCTAATTGATTTAGTGGTGTGGTCTGATGATATAGAAATTATTTTTATCTATACCTTTTTTCTCTTACCCTTCCAAGACCTCTATTTAGACTTAGTTTTGTCTTCCTTTTGTTCTGTACTGTTACACAGTATAATATCCATGATAGTATGTATTTGGCAAGTTTCACAGCAAATGTATGTGACAAATAGCTTCTATTATATCCTTCTTTATAAATGAAGGAGAAAACTGAGATCTAGAGAGGTGAGTAACTTCGTTTAGGTCACAAAATAGTGTGTGGCAGATCAAGGATACAGACATTTGGGGTCAAGTTCTAGATACCATCCTCTTAACTACACTGCCTGTTTAAGGTACTTAGCTGGTAAAATCTTTATGCTCAACAGTGATAAAAGAATTATTTAACCAGTGCCTACAGCGCCAAGTGCTTTGTTTTTCAGTTGATGAAACTTAAATGATGCTTCTCTTTGTGACGACTAGAGTGAAGCAAGAAAAACACAATCATAACTTGCATGTACAATTGTAGAATTACAAGTATACACCAAGAACAATAATGAAGGTGGTATTATACGGTAACAGGTGGGACCATTTTTAGGCTGTGTGGGCAGGACCTTTTCAAGGAACTGCTCTGTAAACTTGCATAGTGGATAGGAGCCAGCCACATAATGAGTAAAAGGCAGAGTTCCTGGCAGAAGAAGTATTGCAGGAGGGGCCAGGATTTCTAGAGCCGAGGGAGACAGTGCCCTTACTTTGTGTATCACTGCCGTCCAAATAGGAAACAGATGGCACACCAAAACTTAGGATATTCCATGAGGGTTTCATTTACAAAAAGAAAAATAGTAAAAAAAAAAAAGTGCATAGTGAATCCAGGTATCACCTAAGAGATAATATAGGAGCTTGGGGTGGGCAGTAGAAGAGCTGTTATTACCCAGGATGTTAAGGTGAAGCAGGTTGCTGAAATTGGAAAGGAGAGGATCGTTGAGGGCAGAGCTCCTTGCAATCGCAGTGACCTTCTGTGACATAGACACAGCCAGCGAGAGTAAGGCTAAAGACAGGAAGCAAGGGAAATCAACTGCTGACCACACTTCCTACCTGCCTTCCAGCCTGCTCATGGAGCTGACTCTTCATTGTCTGAACACAAAGAAAGAAAGTGTGAGATCCTATGGTTTCATCAGTTCACTTCAGCCTCCTGGGACATAGAGTCCACTAAGAAAAGTGGAGAGAGGATTTGTATATCCATTCAGTTTGGGGGGGAGCTCAAAAGCACCAGGTTCACATTACAGAATTTATCTTATATTTTAGGCAAAATAGGGAGCCTTTGAAATGGGGAGTTTATTACTTTATGAGGTGAATTTTGTTTTGGAAATGGAGAGCACATTGTTTAGGAAGGGCAACAGCAGAAATGGGGATGAGGATGGGGGCACTACAAACTTATTTACTATTTTGTATGGTGGCTTCAAATAGTGTGGCTGCAGATCGGCTTAGAAAGTATAATTAATAGGCGTTGATGATAGATTGTGTGAATAGGTTGAATGAAAGTATCACAATGTAGGCAGCGTTGTAATGCAGCAGGTTGAGCCTCCACTTGCAGTGACAGCACCATCTATGAGTGCCAGTTTGAGTAATGGCCACTCTACTTCCAAAGCAGCTTCTTGCTAATGTTCCCGTGAAGCAGCTGGATGATGGTCCAAGTCCTTGGGGCCCCAACAACTCAGGTGGGAGACCGGGATGGAGGTTCCTGGTTTCAGCCTGGCTCAGACCTGGATGTTGTGGCCATCTGGGGAGTGAGCCAGCAGATGGAAGATGCATCTGTCTCTGTCTTCCTCTCTGTGTCACTCTAACTTTAAAAGGAACAAATCAATCTTAAAAAAAAAAAAAGTCACAGTGCTACTTATACAATTGGATGAATGCTGGTACCACATACTGCCATAGGAAAATCATTTTATCAGCATAATGGGTTAGGAATGTTGACAAGGGTTTAGTTTTAGACATGAAATGTTGAAGGATAAGTGTCCACAGGTTGAAAACACAGATTTAAACCAGTCTAACCTAGAGGCTCTCTGCTGTGGCCTGGGAAAGCAGTAGAGGATGGTCCAGGTCCTTGGGCCCCTGCACCCACGTGGGAGACCTGGAGGAAGCTCCTGGCTCTTGGCTTCGGATCGGCGCAGCTCCGGCCGTTGCAGCCATCTGGGGAGTAAACCATCGGATGGGAGACCTCTCTCTCTCTCTGCCTCTCCTCTCTCTGTGCAACTCTGACTTTCAAATGAATAAATAAATCTTTAAAAAATACAAATAAGTATATTATGTAACTTTATATACTGCTGGACTTGCATATTGTGCCTGATATGTAAATTAAATATAATTAACTTGCCTTCCCTAATGACAAGAGGTAAACTCCTGCAACTAAAATACGTTTTAAAATATAGTTTAAAATAGAATTGCCAGCAATTTCTTTTTCTTTCCTAACACATGGAAAATTAATCTCACCCTCAATCTGGATTATGAAGAGCCTGGTACTTATTTCCAACAAATGATTCCTAATAACCGAATATGTAATTTATTAACAGACACCAGAGAGTAGGTGTTTGAAAAGTACAATTGAAAACAAGTCTTGACACTTAACCCTCATCATGTAAAAATATGAAGTCAATTATTTTATATATTAGGACATTAACAATAGAGCTTTAAACATCTTTGATAATGACTGCAATTTCATAATCAGTCCATTAGCTGCAAGATAACTGTCATGAACCCAAGTAAGTGCTCATAATGATCAGTGAGTACTTTTACTTCGGCACAAATATACTTGGGAGGGAGGAAGCACCTTTCACTTGATAACACAGTGACAATAATAAATGGGTGAAAAATATTAGTGAACATTTGTATTTGTCCTGATTCCAAGGGTTAAGATAGAAAATTGCATGTCAAACTTCTTACAGTTTGTAGCATTTCTAGATATTAAAGTTTTGCCACATGGAAATCATTCATATATATTTTAAAAATATTTAAAAGACAGAGATATACAGAGAGAGAGAGAGAGAGAGAGAGAGAGAGAGAGAGAATCGCCCATCACCTGGTTCACTCTCCAAATGGCTACAATGACCAGGGTTGAATCAGGCCTAAGCCAGGGTCCTGGAACTCCATCCAGGTTCCCACATGGGTGGCAGGACACCAAGCACTTGGACCATCTTCTGCTGCCTTCCCAGGAGCATTAGCAGGGAGCAGGATTGAAATTGGAGCAACTAGCTTCAAACCAGCAGTCATATGGGATGCTGTGTCACAGATGGCAGCTTAACCCACTGCACCATAACACTGGTCCCTCATTCATATATTCTTAATATCATGGTAGTATTGTTAACTTACATAGGCTAAGACTTTTTATAAGAATTTGTAATTATTATTATTTTCCTATTTGCACATGTTATGAAATTAGCCTTCAAATACAGCTAACAATATTTGGCCTAAAATGTATGACACCTGTTTCCATTGAATACCATATCATTCCATATAAAGAAGGATGGTCAGTTGACATACTTTGTGAAATATTTGCTTGGATGCATGGGTAGAATTTGGACTATAAATTTGTGTTGAAAACATTTTTACTCATTCTTAAAATATAGTTATTTTTTAAAATTGAAGTTACACTTTAGAGATAACTTCTGTATTCCTTATTCATTTGTCTGCCTAAGTGCCAGTCATTTATATCTCCTGATAATATAGCTTTTTAGTCTCCGTACTCATGAAGCTTATAGATACCAAGAATAGAAAATAATAGGTAAATACGAACATTTTAATACTGCTTTTGTAAATCTGTTACTCAAGGGAAAAATCTAAAATGATAGGCTTGGTTAATGATGTAGTGTTGGATTAATAATTTGCAACCTCTTAGATTTGATGAAGTTGACACAGTTGCAACTTGACTTTTGAGATATGTATTAGCTAGATCCCTAAAACAATCATTCTTCATTGCAGAGTAATGGGTGAAAGTAATGAGATGTTTGTTAGTGTCAATTTTTTAATGAAATATGATCAAAATGATGTCAGTCTGAATTATTTATTACAAATTACATATTTATAAATGCAAGGCTGCCATTATCACAAAAATCGAGGAGAATAACATACCTCCTCTCATAGTAATTATGTTGCTTAGTAGCTAGTTAGTTTTTGGCTTTGCCAGAATCAGACTCAAGATACGGGTTTTAATACTCAGCTGCTGTTGACAGCACTTTAATGATACTATGGCACATGTTGAGGAGTTATCACCCTTGGACTAATGTTTTGATACCAAGAGATCACTTACATTTCATTAATGTTTAATTATCTTGCAGTAACATTGCTTTACCATTGACTGGCAGATCTCAAGAAAAATTAAATGCATCTTAACTTTCACCTTTTAAAAAAAAGGGTTTCTCTTGAAATGAAAACTGTACATTCATGGGTTTAAAGATGAGTGGCGACAGTAGTTGTACCATAAACTTTGAAATCATTCCCACTTGCATATGCTTTTGTCTATCAAAACTCTATGTAAGTTGGAAGTATTTTATACTGGTTACCTCATAGTTTAAAGGGACTGTTTATGAGATCATCTACATTGATGTGTGATAACAGTGCTAGACACAAACTAAGCCCTTAGAAATGCCCATTTTTGTAATTGTTTTATTTTTATGTCATAAGTATTATTCTATTATAATTTATCATGTAAAAATTATAATCACATAGAAAATACATGTTATAGAATGATTATGATTATGTTACATTGTAAGTGTTAACAAATACTAAGAAAATAGTTACTCTTTCATTTTCAATAAATTAGTTTCAGATTATACTGTCTGTACAGGTAGCATGTAGTCAACTCTCACCAACAAGGCTTGTGGATATAAATGCTATCAGAGCCTTGGTTGGTTGGTTCTCAGTTTGTTTTGCTGATATTGTGATTAAGCCTATTTCCAGCACCTTGTCTTGACTTCCTTAACTCATCTCCACTGTTCTTCAGGATCATGTGTCATTTATGGTATAATCTCCAGTATTTAATATTCTTCTTTATGAATTTATTAATCATAAATTCATCATTTTAATTGTTTTAACATTAAAAAAACTGCCTTACTCACTAACGGTATGTTATTTTGTGAATGGTACTGACATATTATTATGTCTTTTTCTTAAAAAAAATTATTTATTTATTTTAAAGGCAGAATTACAGAGAGGCAGAGGCAGAGAGAGAGGTCTTCCATACACTAGTTCTCTTCCCAATTGACCCCAATGGCCAGAGCTGGGCTGATCCAAAGCCAATAGCCAGGAGCTGCTTCTGGGTCTCCCACACCGGTACAGGGGCCCAAGCACTTGAGCCATCTGCCACTGCTTTCCCATTACATAGCAGAGAGCTGGATTGAAAGTGGAGCAGCCAGGTCTCAAACTGGTGTCCACATGGGGTGCCGGCACTGCAGGTGGCAGTCTTACCTGCATACTACAGCGCCAGCCCTGCATACTACTATGTCTTAAAGGAACATTTGGGCACAAAGGAAAGAAGGAACAAATGTTCTGAAGGCAGTGTTTATTAAAATAAGAAGTGAGTAAAAATATATGATTAAGTTTTCATCTAGTGATGGGAGGAGAAATATGAAACATTAAATCTAGATTTAACATAATTGCTTATTTTCATGGACATTTTCATTATGAAAATGTAAGAAGCACTCTGAGTTGAATCCTTTCATTTGAGAGATTTAACTCAGGTTAAAAAATAAATGCTCATATTCCTCTGTGATTCTCTTTGCTTTACATTCCCCTAAAATTCCCAATCTTGCGGCTATAAATATCTAAAATATATCACACATAAACCTGTAACAATGACAGACTTAATAATACAATATTACACAATACACTTTAACAAAAAATTCATGACCTGATGACCCAGTAATGAAAAAGGGAAGAACAAAACAAAGACCATTAATGAAGAATGTAGTTATGATAGTTGTAAAGGCTGGGTAAAGCGTTGAGATTTAAGAGTTTACAGTCAGCGTGGTGAACAAGGGAAGTCGGCCCATTCAGTGTGACGTAAGAGTGCACAGTCTTATTTCACCACCCATGCACATTTTGCTCTCAGGAACAGGACGAGCCCTCTGAGCCAAAGCTGTCCACTGAAGAACACAATTTATGAATGGCTTGTTGAAGCAAGGCAGAGCAAATGGTAATTCTAAAACTAAATTGTACTCATGAAAAGCAAGTAGATGAAAACTCATTGCTCTCTGCTGGTTAGAGATAGGAACACTGCAGGATTCATTTGTTTTACTGAGCAGTCTTTCTTTTCTTTTTCCCTCCAGAATACAAGGAGAGAAAAAAAAAAAAAAAACTATTGGCTTGTTTTCTTTATATTCTATTTTGCAAGTATTATTTTTCTTTTCTTATATTTGTTTGGGGCCTTTCTGAAACAGGGGACATTCATTTAAGCCCAAGAGAATATGGGAAAAAATAGTGTTTGAAATGGAAATCACTTTCCATTTCTTGAAATGTTCTATTAAGAATATCAGGCCAAGCTGATTGGTCACTCTTTCTCAACTCTTCACGGACTTCTTCCCCATTTCAGTGCTTAAATGCAGGACATCATCTTCATCCACGCCCTTCCAGTATTGCCTAATCAATTACTTTAGCTTAGATGCTCTCGAGTGGAAAATCCAAAATCTGGTTCATGATTTCTTGTCATTCAGTCTCAGAACCTCATTTTCTGTTTTCTACAAGTACAAACCCAGAATTGATTTTCTGCTCAGTTACATACAGTTCCTCCTACTTTTTCTCCTATATCGCCGTTTTGCTTAATAACATCATCATGTAACCAATATCTCACGCTAAACAAACCTCTTTCTCATTCCCACACCTCAGCCTGTAATCAGAAAATCCTGTAGGTTCCATTACAGCATGTTTCTCTTCTAATTGGAGCTCTTGTATACCATGGTTTTAAATCACACATTCATCTCTTTCCTCCCATATTATTGAACCATCTCCTATCTGAGCTCCCTGCCACTCTCTTAACCTTTAGAAGTCCGTCATCATTACTGGTATCAATTATCTACTAAAATCAAGTTTGGCTCTTTATTCTGTTGTTAAGCTATCTTCACATCATTCTACTAACCACAGACAACTTCAAATCTATTCCTCTTTCAAGTCTGCACCTAAACTTTATCTCTGGCCTTTCCTATGCCTGTTTCTTAGAAGGGGCATGATGTCCTATACTTTTGCATGGAAATTTGTCCCCATTCTGGGGACCGTATTTCATATTTGCCCATGTTTTTCATTCTTTATGAAATGTTTTTCCATTTTCAATGAGTGATAAACATCTACCCAGCATAAACATATATCTTCCATGGAGACTTTCCATGTACTCCCCTTTTGTGTTTCATTCCAAAAAAATTAACACACCCAGTAAAATTTCTGTTTGTAAATATTCTATCATGAGAAAACATTTTCTTTGATGCTAGGAATTATGTCACCATTTATAACACAGTGCCTATTTCAAAGTGGACATTGATGGGGTATGGATTGAATGATTCTTTTCTATTACTGCTCTAAGTTTTTCTCTTAGTTGGAGTGGTTTACAACTTTTATGAGATTATTAGCTGTGTGTTTTAACATTTTCTAATTTTAAAGTCCTAAGAGCCCTCACCTGAAGCTTTATCACTGTTCTAAACTCTATAGCCAAAGTGTCATTAGAACAGGGAAATTATAAGGATCTTAAGGTGGCAATATTTTATTTAAGGGTTGAGAATGATAAGATCTAATTACTGTTGACTACTATTTTAAGCTAGGTGCAGTATTAAAATATTTTAGGAACTTACCCAAAAATTTGTACAACAAACCTTTGAAATAATCTGTATGTTGATTAAGAAAAAGAGGAGGCTGGCGCCGCAGCTCACTAGGCTAATCCTCCACCTGCGGCGCCGGCACCCCAGGTTATAGTCCCATTCAGGATGCCGGATTCTGTCCCAGTTGCTCCTCTTCCAGTCCAGCTCTCTGCTGTGGCCTGGGAGTGCAGTGGAGGATGGTCCAGGTCCTTGGGCCCTGCACCCGCATGGGAGACCAAGAGGAAGCACCTGGCTCCTGGCTTCGGATCAGTGCAGTGCACCGGATGCAACGTGCCGGCCGTAGTGGCCATTTAGGGGCCATTTACCAACAGAAAAAGGAAGACCTTTCTCTCTGTCTCTCTTTCTCACTGTCTAACTCTGCCTGTCAAAAAAAAAAAAAAAAAAAAAAAAAAAAAAGAGGGGCAGGCATTTGACCTGAATCGGTACCACACTGTTTGGTTTCAAGTTCTGGCTACTCTGTTTTCATTGAGCTTCTTGCTAGTGCATCCCTGGGAGGCAACAGGTAATGTCTCAAGTACTTGGTTCCTTACCACCCAAATGGGAAACTTAGGTTGAATTCCTGACTCCTGGCTTAAATCTGGCCCAGCCCTGGCTATTGTGGGCGTTTGTCACTCACTTGCTTGCTCAAATTGAGTAAACAGTTTAGTTTATAGCTTATATGGTTATAACTGACAGAGTTGGGTATCAAAGTCCTATCAGTTCAGTGCCAAAGATATCAATGTGATAGACAATTCGTCACCAATTTAAAATTGCTTCTGGTCCTATTGTGACTTCATACATAATTGAAATAACTGGGCTCTTCCTATCTGCCCTAGGAATCAGCTTTTATTCTGCTTCAAGGACATCCTCTTGTAATTAGAATTGATTATCTGGCAAACAAAAGATGAAATATACACAATGTATTGTATATGTAATCCATTCAACCACATATATGCAGTGACTGTTTACACAACTATATTAATTTAACCCAAAGTAGCCTTGTACTTGAGAATATATGTTGTTTTTATCATTCTTAGTAGTTAAAAATAAAACAGAAACAATGTCCACATTCTGTGGTTGAGGAACTTTGGGCTCCAGACCTTTTTCTGCTACTCCTGGCAGTTTTACCTGGGGAAAGTAAACTTCAATCTGGAAAAACCATGTCTGTGATTCTCCAAAGTCTAAATTATAATGAGTCTGAAAGTGTGAAGACTTTTGTTATAAAGTGCCAATAATAATCACTATAAACATCATCATGAAATTTGTTCTGTACACAGGATTATTAAGCTACAGATGTCACTATCTGAACAGTATATCCTATATGAGTGAAGTTGAAAACCTAGATAGAGAGGCGGGACACATCTGTATAATTAAACATAGCATTCCGAAGTTTTATTTTAGTGGTCCAAGTCATAAGATCTCGGAACAATTAGGCGGGGGGAAAAAGTGCATTTATAAGTATAGAGGAAGTGCATTCCTGGTTGGGACAGAAGGATGAAGAAAACAGCTGAAAATAGCTAAGCTTTTTTCCTTTTATATGAATTATTTAAAGATGGGCTGTTTCTTTACAAAGATACCATAGGAACTTAATTGGAATTAAGCTGCATAGTGGGAAAAATTTCAGGCATGTTTTCCAGGGAGATGGGACTTAAGCATCACCACAGCAAGCTGCCATGTTAGAATCCAGTGGTTAAGCCAAGGGGCACACAGCTGGAAGAGAGTGAGTGGAAAAACAGTGCATACAGCTTCTGAAACACAGCACCTTGGACCTAATTGTTACATTTCCAGTGAGATTAAACATTTTATTAATGCAAAAATCAGACTTCGTGAAATCAGTTCTCTTTTTGTCATCATATGCTCTTGTTGTTCCTAAGTTTCTCTAATTCTCTACTTCTGTCACATTTTTTTTGATTAGTTGAATTGTAATAACTGACAACATCAGGTAAATGAGTGAAAGAATCTACAATGTCATTCCTATTTAATGCTGCACAATTAATATTAAAATTCTGTTTTGAAGATTTAGGTTCTTTGGGGTTTACAGTTGTATAAATATTTATTCTGGTGATATTTTATACCCAAATAAAATCAATATACCTAATGTATTAATTGTTGAGATCAAAATTAATCTTCCAAAATAAAGTTAACCCTTAAACACGTTGGTTCAATTTAAGATTTATTCAGGAGGAAGAAAAGAAAAAATAACTGACTATTATTTTGATAGGCTTTATACTTCTTTAACGTTATCTGATGATGATGCTTTTGATAGAAATATGTCTTCCTTTATAGATTTAGAAGGACCAAAATGTAAAATACTTTGGGCAAAAGGAGGGCAAAATGCTGTGTAATCTTCCCGGATTCTCTCTACCTGTAGCTGGCACTCTCATCTTATTCTGGTTTGGTTTGCCATGCAAAATGATTGCCTTAATCCATCTTGGTGTTTCATTTAAAACGACAACAAAAGCCAGGCTTTGAAGTAAGCTGGATTTGAATTACGTATTTCTCTCTCTCTCTCTCTCTCTCTCTTTTTTTTTTTTTTTTGCCAGGCAGAGTTAGACAGTGAGAGAGAGACAGAGAGAGAGAGACGTCTTCCTTCCGTTGGTTCACTCATCTAATGGCCACTGCAGCCAGCGCTGCGCCGATCCGAAGCTAGGAGCTGGGTACTTCCTCCTGGTCTCCCATGTGGGTGCAGGGACCCAAGTACTTAGGCCATCCTCCACTGCCTTCCCAGGCCACAGCAGAGAGCTGGACTGGAAGAGAAGCAACCGGGACTAGTACCTGGCACCCTAACCAGGACTAGAATCGGGGGTGCTGGCGCCGCAGGTGGAGGATTAGCCTAGTGAGCTCTGGTGCCGGCCCAAGGTATCTCTCACTTAATAGCTCAAAAGACTTGACTACACTGAGCCTCAGTTTTCTCAGTTATAATATGTAGTTGATATCATATGGCTTTCTTTTTTTCTGAAATTCATTTTTGTTGTTTTAAAAACTTATATTTTTTATTTGAATGGCAGATATTTGTTTTTTTAAAAAATGTTATTTATTTGAAAGGGAGAGAGATTGACAGGGGGAGAGAGGGAGGGAGAGGGAGAGAGAGGGAGAGGGACAGAGAGAGAGAGAGAGAAAGAAATCAGACAGAAACACAAAGATCTTCCATCCACTGTTTTGTTTCCTGCAATGGACAGAACTGGACAGGCTGTAGCCAGGAGCCCAGACATCCATCCAGATCTCCCAGATGGGCAGCAGGGACTTAACTACTTGAGCCATCCATCGCTGTTACCTCCCATGGTGCACAATATAAGAAGCTGGAATCTGAAATGTTGGACTTGAATTAAAGTACTCCAATATTTTATGCTGACTAGGCCAGACACTCACCCTACATACTAATTCTTTAATTATATTAAATATTATTATTAATTTTACTATTTGCCAATTTTAACATAGGTCAGCACAGTTTCTTACCAGTACAGTTTTCCTACCCAAATAAATCAAGATTCATAAGACTTTTGGAATAATGGAATCTTTTTTGATTAAATTTAAGGCCAGACTGGTAAATACAGTTTCCAGAAAATGTTCAATTTAAATTATTAACACAAAAGATTGATTTTAAAAACTTGGTTCTTATTTATACATATATTCATTATATCTTGTATATCTTGAATTCTTGCATGAATTACTGGATTTTAAACTATAGCTACTATATGTCAATAAATCAATGATATCATTTAACTAGTAATGAAAAAATATAAAATATTCTTAAAACTTTACATAAAATATACAAGTCTTCTAAGGAACACATACTACTCACCATTCATTTCTTTATCACCATATTAAATCTTTCTGCTGACAGCATAGGGAAATTGTAATGATTTAAAGAGTGAATCTTTATCAGGATTTGACAGAGAAGGAAAATGATGATTGCATACAAAGTGTTATTTACAAAAAAATTTAACCTGACAGTGGCAGTTGCTCAGGATTTAATTTATGCATTTATTCTAGGATTAGACCAGACTCTAAATAGATTGGGTCAGTCCCCTTTTAAATTGGCTTTTAAAGTATAAAAATATACATTTTTAGTGTACAATGATTATGAAAATGCGAGTAAATAATCCTGTGTCATGGTTTTCATTTTTTTTCAATTTTTTCTTCTTCTGACTTAATAAAAAGGTTGTCTAAAATTTTTGGTATTGACTTATTAAATTAAAATTTGACCTTTTCATGTTCAGTAATTGACACCAGCCAGTTTCTCTCTGCTACCACATTTATCAATAAAATTCTGTACTACCAAAAATCTAAACATGTCATAAACAAAAGATGACCCAGCTACTACACTTAGAAAGGTGCGTCTGGACTTACTGTTGCCATGCCTTGGTGGAGTCAGTTTGATTTAGAAATTTTTCTTTAGCAGTGCATTTTTAGAAATGTGATTTTATACAGTTAATCATGGATTTTCTGAGTTAGAATTAATTTATTCCAACCAAACTTCAATCAGAATTCATAATATCATTTTATAAGTGTTCAAATAAGTTTATCAGAAGAGATTGTTTAGTTCTGCTCCATACTTTCTGCCTGAAAGGTAAATGTTTCTCAAGCATACCAGTGTGCTTTGTTGCCCAGTGATTTTTTTTTTTTTTTCAGTCACTGGACAAAGTAAATTTGCTTGCAATTTCATCTGTGCATCTAGATACTGCTAAATACAGCTGATTCATTCTGGATGAAGTATAGAGACGTTCTAAAGGCATATTAGGTCACCCTGTCCATTTTTGCTAAAGCTGTACACAATTTTTTGTGTTATATTTTCCATTGCTTTGTGAAATGAATGGTGAAGTTGATCTTTTAGCATATCCTTTGAGGAAGTATTTCTGGAAGTCCGGGATATGGTGAAGACATAGCTGTTTCTGAAAATAAAATTAAATTTAACTTTGCTTAAATATGAAATTACTTATTATTCTCAGAAAGTTTACTACTTACTGTGTGTTTTACATTTGCCACAACCCACATTTTTTAATGCAGTTGAACTACCTCTCGTTTTCTACATACTTTTATATCCTTGAATGTCAGACTTCCACTTATTTATAGTATACTTCTAATATTTAAATGAAGTTCTACTTATAATAAGAAAAGGAAATTTTTGTTTGTATAAGACTCACCTAGCCAATGTTGAGAAAGGGTTTTTAAAGTCGTTTTGTGTTGTGTATTTGTTCTTTTTATTTATTTATTTATTTATTTTTTATTTTTTGACAGGCAGAGTGGACAGTGAGAGAGAGAGACAGAGAGAAAGGTCTTCCTTTGCCGTTGGTTCACCCTCCATGGCCACTGCGGCCGGTGCGTTGCAGCTGGAGCACCGCGCTGATCCGATGGCAGGAGCCAGGAGCCAGGTGCTTTTCCTGGTCTCCCATGGGGTGCAGGGCCCAAGCACCTGGGCCATCCTCCACTGCACTCCCTGGCCACAGCAGAGAGCTGGCCTGGAAGAGGGGCAACCGGGACAGAATCCGGCGCCCCGACCAGGACTAGAACCCGGTGTGCCGGCGCCGCTAGGCGGAGGATTAGCCTAGTGAGCCGCGGCGCCGGCCCGTGTATTTGTTCTTAATATAAACATTTGTGTACTGGGCAGCTAAACATTGTAGAGAGATGACTGCTCTTTGATTTTATTAAAACTTGAGATAAGTTATTTTTGGCTGCTTAAATTAATGGTTAGTAAGCATCTTGTACGTGTCACTCTCAGGCAAAATAAAAAAGCAAATAATATATGCTATCCTTTCTTTTAAATTCTTGTAGTCTAATAACTACCAGATCTTAGATGGAAGTACACATATTTGTTATTCCTGGAGCAGTTTGACACTCTGTGTCATCACCATTTTTTAATGGATTAATGACCTGTTGTTGATGTTCCCTCAAAACAAATAATAGTCTCATTTCTATAGCAATGTATTTGCTTAACAACAGTAAACTTTATAGATAGGAATGATATGCTGCTAAGTTTTACCACTAACCAATATCAACATTTAGCAAAATATAAAAGTTATATGAAAAATAGCATAAATCTTAATTATTTTTAATTCATTTATTAAAATTTCTTCATGTACCGTGGTAGACAGGCTAGATGTACTCTGTGTTACTGAAGGTTCCTAAAGCTCAGTCGAAAAAGCATGATGTAGGTTTTAGGTATAGGAAAACATTGCACGCTATCATGTGACCATCCATTTTTGTTTCAGAGAACATTGCTCTATCAAAGAAAAGGAGAAGGCATTTGAGGGATCACACCATGTAGGGATTTATATCCCCAGAGAGGCCTCGATAAGTGCATGTAAAATATATGCATGGATCTGTGCCCTAAAATGATATTTTAGTCAATGACAGTGGAGTCCTAAGAGATAAAGAAGATCTGCTCTGTACTCACATAACTTTTGTCTCCTCTTTCATGTGCATGGGGATGCACTCTATGTATTAAGATTAAAATACAAAATGAACTATATTTTGTAAATCTCAGAAAAGCAAATAAACATTCACAGAACACCTGTTATGTGGCAGACACTGGACAAAGCACTGGAGATTCAAAGATGAATAAAACTTCCATCACTCAAAGTACGGAGCTAATTGTACAATGGAATACAGCACAGAATTTAACGAAGTCATTAAACAGAGTCTTTTTCTGTAATCTGCTAGAAAGATTAACCACCGTGTTGGTTTTCATAGACTGTTGGTTTCAATGAAACCATGCCCAAATATGAGTTCCTAATCAGAAGAAAAATTAAAATACTGTCAAAAATAAACATTTTACTTAAATCAGACAAATGATTGTCCTTGAACACAGATGTGTCTATTTGTTGTTCGCCTTAATTAGTAATTGGCTGAAAATTAGTTCTAAATTCAGTTCATATTTGTCTATTAGCCATGTAATGTCTGTGGATTGATTTTATGTGAGCTGAAATCATTTCAGAGAAAAACAAATATAGTCTAACTCTGATTTTTTCTCTTTCCAAGGAGCCATAGTAGAAAATGAAAAGCACAGATCTATAAAGGAAATGACATTTTCTAAATACCCCATTCTCCCTGCATAAACACTTCTCACTGTTAGTTTTTAAAATTGCTTTGCCTTATAAAGACCTTAAAATCTCAAAAATGAGTATTTACTTCCCTAGGGATTTCTTCAATGAATTTAATAAAATCCTCAGTGGGTTTCATATGCTGCAGGTTTCCTCCCTTTTTCCCCCTATTTTTTTTAACTTTTCTGCTTTTAAAATTACAAGCTTTTTTCTCACCAGGTGTCTTTTTATTAGTTTGTGTGGTTCTAAACCTGAATATTTATTTTACAAGTCCATTTAACAAGCTGTTAGGCATTTTAAATCAGGAAGAAGAGAGGAAATACTTCTATTGCATATTTGAATGTCAATTATTTAAGGGCTAATTGCATATTTGAATCATATTTGGAGTCAGAATAGTTAGGATAAACTTGATATGGGATGGAGAATAAGTTACTTAAAAATAAAGATCTGTTTTATATCTAAATGTGTGATATTGTCATATAGCATCACTGGAAATTCTGTATCAGGAACCAGGCTGGGCTCTGTGTCCACACACATACACATCCATCCATCCATACCTATCTATATGCATACATATACATATAACCAGTTGAATCTTTCGTTACGAAGTTACCTAGTTTTCTTACTAATTTTACTCTAATAGTAGTAAATAAGGAATTTGCTGCATGATGTGTAAAAATACATGTTTTCAACTGTTTGTATCATGTGATTTAGAAAACATCACACAAAAGTCACAATTAGATTATAAAGCAATCTTGAAAGTAAGCACTTATAAAGCAAATTGCTTAGGAAAGAATTTTAAAAGAATATGTATATAAGTATGTATAATTTCTGATAAGAAGAAATGAAACATGTTCCTATAACATTTTTCTAGCATATCTTATAATTAAAACAAGTTACAGTGCAGCATGAGCAAGCCTTCTGTGACTGTAAACCAGGACCGCTTATTTATCTTCTGTGGCCCTGTGGCCTTCTCTAAACCATTCCCCAGTCTCACAAATCCTCCAAAACTAACTCCCTGAGAGTTCACACTTCCCATTTTCTCATACCATTTACTTTCCTAACAAATGCTTTTTGTATCTTTAAATCCAGCAGGCACATTGAAGTCTTCTTTTTATATGTACCTAAGATATTTTGAAACAAGTAATCACATTATGCCATCTTTTTCTCTTAACTTACATGAGAGGCAGAAAATCAGAGACAGTGAGAGAGACAGAGATAGATAGAGAGAATTTTTTTTGTGTGTGTGTGACAGGCAGAGTGGACAGTGAGAGAGAGACACAGAGAGAAAGGTCTTCCTTTTGCTGTTGGTTCACCCTCCAATGGCCGCCGCGGCCAGCACTCTGCGGCCAGCGCACCGCGCTGATCCAATGGCAGGAGCCAGGTACTTATCCTGGTCTCCCATGGGGTGCAGGGCCCAAGTACTTGGGCCATCCTCCACTGCATTCCCTGGCCACAGCAGAGAGCTGGCCTGGAAGAGGGGCAACTGGGACAGAATCTGGTGCCCCGACCGGGACTAAAACCCGGTGTGCTGGTGCCGCAAGGCGGAGGATTAGCCTAGAGAGCCGTGGCGCCGGCCAGAATATTTTTATATTTATAAAAAATTGTGTAGTAGTATAAGGAGTTTCCATATACCACTCACCACACTTTTCTATTAACAGCTCATATTATTACCTTTGACATAATCAATGAAACACACTCAGATTCCTTTATTTTTAAATCCAAAAAATTTTATATCACTCCCATGAGTGATATAGTAATCACTGTGGTAATAAACTTTCTGTTCCAGATTGAGTGTTTTTTTTTTTTTTAATTTTATCTGCCATGTAAGAATGAACTTGAGGTATTTGTCTATTTATCGTTCTGTGTCTGGCTTGACTTCAGCATGTTCTCCTCCAATTTGATCCATTTTGCTTCAAATGCCAGGATTTCATTCTTTTATGTAGCTGAATAATATTCCATTTTGCATATATACCACATTTTATTTATCCATTCACCTGATAATGGACACCTTGTTTGATCCCATTTCTGGGCTATTATGGACTGTGATGCTATTAACCTGCATAGCTCTTTGATATAACGAATTCGTCTTGTATGGGTATATCCCCAATAGTAGGACTGATGCATCATATGGCAGTTATTATTTTTAGTTTTTTAAAAAATTTCCATACTGTTTTCTACTGTGGATGTACTGATTTACAACCCACCAACAATATATGAGTTTCCCTTTCTCCACATCCTTGCCAGTATTTGTTACTCTCTTGTCTTTTTGATAATAGCCATTCTGACAGGGGCGAGGAGGAAGATGTGAGTTAGAAGACTTCTCTGGTTTCATAACTCTAGGCTTCTGAATTCTGTTTTTTTTTTTTTTTTCACAAAATGACAAAATGGATTGAACTGCACTTTTGAGCATCTGCCTCCTCTAGACTTTTTCCAAGTGTCTCTCTCAACCTTTTCCTGCCTTTGTCCTTAGTATTTCTGTTGATGTCGATTAAGATTATACTCCCAGGATTTCCTTTGCACTATGGGATTTTGTCCTGAAAGGAAGCTTAGGTTATTTACTTTTGAGAATTCAGAGTCTGAAGTCCTCTAATACCTTCTGATTTCACCGTGGTTCACGTGCATTCAGCCCAAAACTCGAGTCTGAAAAATTTCATCTTCCACGTTCTGTCTGTGATTAATTCATTGTGCATACCAAGCAGTATTTTACTGATGAGTTGGGCTCTAGGGCCACTAGAAGACTGGATGCCTTAGTCCTGCTCCCTTTGCACAGTTGCTGATACTGTTCAGATTCTGCACGGTTGATAGTTTTACTAACCCATTGGTTGTTTTTTTCCTTCAAAGTTTATTATTTGGAATTTGTTTCTTGTATTTGTAGTAAATGTCTGGGGAGTTTGGTTTTTTGCTGTACTATTTCTATGAGAGAATTTGCATGTCTGTACTTTCTAGAATTTTACAAAGGCCACAGCGTAGTTTTTTAATTAGAGAAGGTAAATGTCCTAGATTCTGTCATCTATAACTTTTACTTATTGATTTATCCATTGATTCATTGAATTATTTTAAATCATTCAGAAAATGATATTCATTTATTGAATACATTCTGTTGTCTAAGGACTTGACTGTGATTCAAGACACATAGACTATTCTAGATATCATGTCAGGTGCTTTAAGAAAGAATATTCCATTTACCCTTCTGAACAATGTAATGCTCATATCATATATCAAAGGCTGAGAATGTTGTCAAAGTTGAAAGATACCTTTGGTTTCGGGTCTTTGAGTTTAGTGTACAATTGAGTGAAATATATTGAGGCTAGGAATATGTACTAGTCTGTTTCACTTTGTTTACATAATTTCTGTTTTTTGAAAAGATATATCTATTTATTTTTGAAGAGTTACAGAGAGAGGAAGAAACAAAGAGGAGGAGGGAGAGAGAGAGAGAGAGAGAGAAATCTTCCACTCATGGATTTACTCCCCAGATGGCCACAATGCTCAGCACTGGGCCAGGCAGAAGCCAGGAGCCAGGAACACCATCCAGATCTCCCACATGAGTGATAGGGGCCCAAACACTCAGGCCGTCTTCTGCTGTTATTTCAGGCCATAAGCAGGGAGCTGGGTTGGAAATGCAGAAATTAGGACACAAACTGGTGTAGGCCGGTGCCACGGCTCAATAGGCTAATCCTCTGCCTGTGGCGCCAGCATCCCAGGTTCTAGTCCCTGTTGGAGCACCAGATTCTGTCCTGGTTGCTCCTCTTCCAGTCCAGCTCTCTGCTGTGGCCCGGGAGTGCAGTGGAGGATCGCCCAAGTGCTTGGGCCTGCACCACACGGGAGACCAGGAGAAGCACCTGGCTCCTGGGTTCGGATAAGCGCAGTGCGCCGGCCACAGTGGCCATTGGGGGTGAACCAATGGAAAAGGAAGACCTTTCTCTCTGTCTCTCTCTCTCACTGTCCACTCTGCCTGTAAAAAAAAAAAAAAAAATGGTGGCCCTATTCTCTGTGTTAAAAACTTTACTGTAGAAGAGCCTAACTATTACTTTTAGCAGAAGCTAAACAGATATTGGAGGACTAAACAAAAAAATAAATGACCATCTCTTTCACATACTCATACAAACAGGCATGCAAAAAATAGGCAAGATAATGCTATCAAAAATTTAATAGTACTTACTTTTAAACCATGTATGATAGGAAATCATTCAGGAAGAAATATTAACTATTCTACCAACTAAGCATTGGCATTGTATCACTTTATGCATGACAGAATATCTTAGGTATGAATTTTTCCTTTTTCTAGGCCAGATTAATGTCATAGCAATATCATCAGACTAGGCATTTTAGCATGTTGTGCTACTATAAATTTTACTGATTTAAAAATATATGCTTAGGGCCGGCACCGTGGCTCACTTGGTTAATCCTCCGCCTGTGGCGCCGGCATCCCATATGGGCGCCGGGTTCTAGTCCCAGTTGCTCCTCTTCCAGTCCAGCTCTCTGCTGTGGCCTGGGAGGGCAGTGGAGGAAGGCCCAAGTGCTTGGGCCCTGCACCCGCATGGGAAACCAGGAAGAAGCACCTAGCTCCTGGCTTCGGATCGGCGCAGCGCCGGTTGTGGCGGCCATTTGGGGAGTGAACCAATGGAAGGAAGACCTTTCTCTGTCTCTCTCTCACTGTCTATTACTCTACCTGTCAAATAATAAAAATTTAATATATATATATGTTTATAAAATATCCATCATTCTTACCTTCAAGCATTTTAAAATCAGATTTACTGCCTTCTAAACAGAGTTATTTATTATACACACAGTCAGATTTTTTTCACATCAACATAGTATCATTTCAGTGTTCTTAAATCCCACTTCTACTCAAAATGTGGACCAAGGACTAGCAGCAGCTGTGTTATTTGGGAGCTGGAGTTGGAGAGTCTGAACTAAACTGGGTTCAAATGTGCACTTTTTACAAGATGGCTCAACTTGTAACTGAATTTTTTGAAGATTTTTTATTTGTTTTTTGAAAGGCAGAGTTACAGCAAGAGAGAGAAGGGACAGAGAGAGAGATCGAGATCTTCCATCTGCTGGTTCACTCTTTAAATGGCCACATGGCTGGGGCTGAGCCAGGCCAAAGCCAGGAACCTGGAACTCCAACTGGGTCTCCCATGTGGGTACAAGGACCCAAGCATTGGGCTATATTGCATTACTTTCTCTGGCTTGTTACAGGGAACTGGATTGGAAGTGGAGCACCTGGGACTCAAACTGGTGCCCATCTGGGATGCTGTGTTTGCAGATGGTAGTTTCACCTGCTTTTCCACAGCGCTGGCTCTGGAACTGAAATTTGGGGAAGCACTGGTCTGGTGTGTCATTTCTGAGATTCATGCGCACAAGCAGAAAAAAAGTAGTATTAACTCTGAAATTCTAAACACCATTATTGGCATTGTGTAAAACAGTTTAAGTTGTCATCTGTGATACCAACATTGCATATTGGAGTACTGGTTGAAGTCCTAGATGCTCCATTTCAAATTCTGTTTCCTACTAATGCACCTGGGAAAACAGCAGAAGATGGCTCAACTACCTGAGCCCTTGCTACCCATGTGGGAGACCTGTATAGAATTCCAGTACCCCAGCTTCAGCATGGCCCAGCCCAGGGCCATTCAGCCATTTGGGGAGTGAACCTACAGATGGAAAATATCTTTCTCTCTCTTTCTTTCCCTGTTTCTCTGTCACTCTGCCTTTCAAATAAGTACAATAAATCTTCAAAGTAAATTTTAAATAATTTTTAACATTCTTAAACATATGCAATGTCTTAATACTTAAACAGACTACATATTTACATGAAAGTTTGATTTAACATTTTAAAAATTCCCCACATTATTTTCTACCTATCTCAGTTTCTATAACAGTTATGTTTGGGGGTCATAGATAGATAGATAGTGCTCCCATTTACTTCTTTACTCCCCAAATGACTGTAATGGTTGGGACTGGGCTAGGCTGAAGCTGGGAGCTGAAAACTCAATCCAGGTCTGCAGAGTGAGTGTCAGGGAATCAAATACATCCCCAAACCAGCATTGAATTCAGCATAAAGCTGAATTCAGGACCCAGGCCCAGGAATTGAACCATTTTACTCCCATATAGGATGCAGGCATCTTAACTGGGCTGTTCCATCCACTGGTTTGCTCTCCAGCTGGCTGAAATGGTAGGGGTTGGGACAAGTTGAAGTCAAGAACCAGCAGCTTTATACAGATCTCCCTGTGGGTGGCAGGTACCCAAGTATTTGGATCATATTCCACTGCTTTTCCAGGTACATTAGGAGGAATCTAGATCAGAAATGGAGTGCCAGATCTCAAAGAAGTGTTCATATGGGATGCTGGCATTGTAGGCAACAGCCTAACTTGCAGAGCCACAACACTGCCACCACACTAGTTCTTGAGCTATCATCTGCTAACTCCCATAGTGTGCATTAACAGGCAGCTGAAATCAGAAATGGAACCGGAACTGGATTCCAAGTTCTCTGATATGGGATACAGGGGTTTTATATACTGCACCTGCATCAGCTCAAGTTTTGGATTGAGCTTTGTTAACTGGTGTGGGCATTAGAGATAGTTTTGTTATTTTAATAACTGCAAAGACCATTTGATATTATAAAATTAAAAAAAAACTGTGTTGATTGCAAATTATTACAGAGAGCTATCAAATATGATTGTGTGTTGCTCAAGCAGACACATATACAGCCTTGCCACACCAAGATCTACCCTGGCTCATAGCTGGAATGTAAGCACCATAAGGTCAGGGATTTCTTTGCTCCTATATATTGATGATAGAAATGTGTCAGGAACATGGCAGATCAGTAAATATTTCTGAAAACTTACTTTTTAGCATGCAAAGAGTTGCAGATAACACTGAAGCGTGATATAGGAATATGGTACACACTTAAAAAAGGGAATCACTGGAAAAAACTCTTTGAATAATTTGTATATTTAATATTCAGACACCAAGCTTTCACTTAGAATTTAACTTAGTCTTTGCAGGAATCCTATTTTTGGCATTGATCACATTTTCCATATGAGGCTACAATTAATTGCCTTAATTATAATAATAAAAATTTATTGGTCATAACATAGCATAACATATGAATGTAATGTTTGAACACTAACATCTCAATAAACATAATACTTTAGATTCCCTTTAGTAATGAGGGTTTTGGGAATCAGGAATACCTGTACCGTACATATCCTAAGGTTGAGGAAAACATCCTCACGCTCATGCTGTTACATGCCTTGGCCTTCATTATGTCACCTTTACACTGATTACCATACTCTGGAGCGAACACATATTTGAGTGTTGGGCAGCTGTGGAATCTGAGGTGCGTCTCAAGTTTCCAGCTTGACCTTGGTTACTCTAGAAGGAGGAAAAAGCTGTGAGTTAATGGAAAGTACATTTATCTGAAAATTGAAAATCTAGGTTTAATTGCATATTCTGACAGTTTAAGAGCTGGGTTAATTCCCAGTTCTGTTACTGATGCTGCCTTGGATTTAGCCTTGTTTCCTTTTTAACGGAGTAGGAGAAAGTTCTAGTTACCTGATAGAGTTATTACTGTCACTAGATTTGAGTCCAATTCCTAGATGTAGTATATTCTTTAAGGAGCTCTAATGGAGGCAGTATTTCCCACGTCCTTGTGTGCTGAAAACATTTTTCTATGCTTGATAATCATAGAGTTTTCTTGTGTATTGTCTTGTTTGTATATTGATTTTGAAATCTCATGCTAATTGAATTATTTCACCTTTGTAAATTATTCATTACTTTTGCCTTACCAAATTTGTCTTTATCTTTAAAAACTTATTGCTTTTTTTAAAGATTTATATTATTTATTTGAAAGAGTTGCCAGCTCTACGGCTCACTAGGCTAATCCTCCGCCTGCAGTGACGGTACCCTGGGGTTCTAGTCCCAGTAGGGGCACTGGTCCTGTCCCGGTTGCTCCTTTTCCAATACAGCTCTCTGCTGTGGCCCAGGAGTGCAGTGGAGGATGGCCCAAGTCCTTGGGCCCTGCACCCACATGGGAGACCAGGAGGAAGCACCTGGCTCCTGGCTTCGGATCTGCGTAGCGCGCTGTCTGCAGTGCGCCAGCCATAGCAGCCACTTGGGGGGTGAACCAACGGAAAAAGGAAGACCTTTCTCTCTGTCTCTCTCTTTTTCACTGTCTAACTCTGCCTGTCAAAAAAAAAAAAAAAAAAAAGTTACAGAGCAAGGTAGAGACAGAGATCCTGCATCCGCTGGTTCACTCCCCAAATGACTACAGTGGCCAGAGCCGAGCTGATCTGAAGTCAGGATCCAGGAGCTACTTCTGGGTCTCCCACAAGGGTACAGGTGCCCAAGGACTTGCGCCATCTTCTGCTGCCTTCCCAGGCCACAGCAGAGCTGGATCAAATTGGAGCAGCCGGGACTTGAACTGTCGCCCATATGGGATGCCGGCACCGCAGGCCACTGCTTTAACCAGCTACACCACAGCATCAGCCCCCAAAATCTGATTGCTTTTAAAGTATATGTTTTAGAGAAGTTTTCTTCCCCAGGTCGACCCTTTTAACATGTACATTCTAGCCTTTTTTCCTCTCTCTTTGAAAGCTTTTCTGGAGATAAAGTTTTCATTATTAGCTCTGTTGCATAGTTTTATTGTTCATACATAAGTTTTGTATTTGATAATTTAAATATTAATTATTTATTTTGCATCCATTTCTACTACTTTCTGACCCTTTTACTTTTTAATGTCACTTCCATTTTTATGTCACTTCCATTCTCTTGGTTGTTTCCCTGCCTGTCTTAAATGAACATTAGTAAATTTTCATTTGAATATTTTCTCTCTTGGACATTTTGTAATGTTTTAGTCATACCAGAAATAATTGTCTTTTTCTTCTTCTTTTCTTTAGTTCAGTCACTTCTTTTTCAGTGACAAATTCCTTTATTCCTATTTTGTTTTTAAATTTTGAATTGCTGATTCCAAGTGTTTTTTTATATCATCAATTCCTGCTTAGTTCTGCATTGTTTTTCATTTTTTAATATAAAGAGAACTGATTTCATGTATTTATAGATAAAATTCTAAGATAGCAGTATTTCCTTTTCTCCTTAATTATCCTTCCTTTCTTTTCCTCTTTTTTTCCCTTTAATTTTTACAATATCATACTTTAAGTTTACTTTATAATCACAGGCTTAATGCACCACTAATAATAATGTTCAACAAGTAAAATGCAGAAAGACCACTGTTCCAGAGGAAGATAGATAAGGGCTATAGACAATAAATCACGTAAATTTCATTTTCATACATTTTTATTAATATGCATGCAGCTGAAGACCATTATGCTTAGTGAAATAGGCCATTCCCCACAAGACAAGTATCATATATTTTCTCTGATATGTGATAGCTAATATAGTATACATTCTGTTTTAACTTAGTTTTCTTCTACTCTGTGGTTGTTTTCTGTGAGGGATTTCTGTTGAAAAGCGTTGGATTTTGCTTTCTAATTTTCTCCAATATCTTTGTAAAGACATCTTTCCTTTTCACTTTTATGCTATTGGGGTTTTATACACGGCCTTCTTATTTCATTGTAGCAAATTCAGGTCCTTCTTTTGCTGCCTTCCCAGGCCACAGCAGTGACCTTTGCTTGTTTGTTTGATGGTGGGGGAGGGTTAGGAACACAATGGCTTCACAGTTCACTTTTCCTCTTGCAATACCATAAATTCTTCCCATTCAATAGGCAAAGGATATGTCTCTCATCCTCTTGCCTTCTTTCTTTTTCACTATTCAGGGTTTTTAAAGAATTTTCTTTTGAATGCCCTTATCTGTTTAAATTGTGTTTGCCATTTAAATTTTTCCTGTCCAAATTGTGTTTGCCATTTAAATTTTCCCTGTCCATTTAAAAGGCATGTGACCTTTTAGATTTCACTTCCTTTGAAATCTCTTCCCTTCTCTGAGCTGCACAGATATTTTCCCTTTGTTTTCAGAAATAGAGTGGAGTTTGTCTTTGTAGTGCTTGTTGCATCCACTCCCTGTTTGTGCCTTACTCTTTTCCTCAGTGCACCTTTGCTTGCAAGAGAGTAGGGATAGTGCAGAAGAGATGCAATGGGAGTCATGTTTTTTTTTTTTTTTTTTTTCCCTGTTTGCATTCACAGTTGCCATGCATTTTTGCTATTCTCTGGCTTTGAGTTTTTCTTGAAGAATCAACTTAGGATTTAATTTTCCTAAAAATTAATTTTATTTGAAAGGCAGAGTTACAGAGAGGGGGAGAGATATCCTCCATCTGTGCGTTCACTCCCCCAAATGGCCACAATGGGTGGGGCTGGGGTAAGCTGACCCCCGTAGCCTATCCTCCATTTCACCCCTGTAGGTACAGGGGCCCAAGAACTTGGGCCATCCTCTGCACCTTTTCCAGGAGCATTAGCAGGGAGCTGATCTGAGAATGGAGCAGCCAGGACTGGAACCTGTACCCTTATGGACTTCACCCATTATGCTACAGCACTGCCTCCTCCCCCAATTTTTAATGAAGAAATTGTGCTCCCTTATCTTTTTTCTGATTTGCATAAAATATGGTGGGAGTTATGATACTATAATGTTACTATTGATCTCAGCTATCCTGGAAAACTTTAAAAAATGTTTAATAAAAAACTTGTCATATTGTTTTTGCTTCTCCTTGGACTTTTTTGTGTCATACACTTTAAAATTAGTGCATTATGCGTTGTTTTATACTTGTAATCCAAAGATGCTAAGATGGGTTGTTAAGAAAAATGTATTTATTTGTGATCCAGAGCTGCAATTTGGAGAACACAGATTCCATTAGAAACCAGAAAATGCCCTGTTGTGGAGCTACTTAGAGGATCCTTTTTAGGGTGAAAATGAGGATGTTTAACTGGGTTGCTTACGTTGCTTGTCAGGAATTTTGATTGGATAAGACATTTATTTCTTCACCTCATGGGTCACCAGTTTTGCCCATACCGTTCTTAAAGAAAGAGTTTAGTTTGTACAATCCTCAGGATGTTCCCTTTCAGTGCATAATGTTTTCAATCACATAATATTTATGTAGGCAATTTTGTATCATGACCAGCATATCACCAGATGGTCTGCTTTCAAGCCATTTCACGATAGCACGCTATAGTGGATTTTAACAGCATAATCATTGGCTCTCTTTAAATAGTGTTTTAGCATGCTCATAAAGAAAATTAATCCCTGAATGGATTATTGACTTGTTCTATAGGTGAAATATTTGATACATTTATCATATAAAGTCCCCAGTGTATCTGCATTGGCAGTTATTTTTCTTCATAAATACTGAAATGATATACTATTAATTAAATATAATAATTTTAATGTGACAATGTGGTCAGGACCTTGTGAATGAATCATTCAGATACTCAATATCTTTAATTCTTTTCTTTTTTTATCATTTCAATTACTTTTCTTTCTTGTAGTTTTATAAACGTTATTGGAATGGAATTTTTCTTACACAAAAATGCTAGAGAAATATTTTATTTGCATAGATGTTTCTTAAAATGACAAAGTTAATGAAAAAACACAAAATATAATTTCTGTCACTCCTTAATTCAATCTGTCTTGTATATGTAATTTCAGAAAAGCATAAGTTGGATTATTCTATTTGAATATTAATATTTGATAGTATTTGTGGTATATATTTAGTATAGAATATTAGCCATAAAAAATCAAATCCTGTCTTTTACAACAAAATGAATGAAGCTGGAAACCATTATACACTATGAGAAACAATGACTTGATCAGCCCTTGTCCTGACTGTCGAGGAACAACTTACTACTTTATCCCTTTTAGTATTTTTTTATTCTACTTAATACTATTGGTTGAACTCTGTAATTAACACACAATTATTCTTAGGTGTTTAAATTTAACTGAAAAATGATCCCTTTTAAATATAAGAGTGGGAATAAGAGAGGGAAGAGATGTATAGTTCGGCACATGCTCAATCGGACTTACCCCAAACGGTAGAGTTAGAAACATACCAGGGGTTTCCAATTCAATCCCATCAAGATGGCATGTACCAATGCCATCTCACTAGTCAAAGTGATCAGTTTCAGTTCATAATTGATCATAATAATAGGACTAAGAGTCAAAGGGATCACACAAACAAGACTAGTGTCTGCTAATACTAACTGATAGAATTAAAAAGGAGAGAACAATCCAACATGGGAAGCGGGATACACAGCAGACACATAGAATGGCAGGTGTCCTAAACAGCACTCTGGCCTCAGAATCAGCCCTTAAGGCATTTCGATCTGGCTGAAAAGCCCATGAGAGTATTTCAGGCATGGAAAGCCAATACTCTGGCAAAAAACAAAACAACAACAACAAAAAATAATGACCTAAATGAAAGATCCCTGTGAGTGAGATCCCAGCGGAACAAATGGGCCATCAAAGAAGGAGGTACCTTTCTCTGAAGGGAGAAGAGAACTTCCACTCTGACTATGACCTTGTCTAACTAAGAATGGAGTTTGCGAACTCAAGAGGCTTCCATAGCCTTGGCAACTCATGACAAGAGCCTTGGGTGATTACTGACGCCATAAACAAGAGTGTCAACTTGTTAAATCAACAACAGGAGTCACTGTGCACTTACTCCCCATGTAGGATCTCTGTCCTTAATGTGTTTTACTATGTGAATTAACGGTATAACTAGTACTCAAACAGTACTTTATACTTTGTGTTTTGGTGTGGGTGGAAACTGTTAAAATCTTTTCTTTACTTAGTATATACTAAATTGATCTTCTGTATATAAAGATAATTGAAAGTGAATCTTGATGTAAATGGGATGGGAGAGGGAGTGGGAGATGGTTTGGTTGTGGGTGGGAGGGAGGTTATGGGGGTAAAAAGCCGCTATAATCCAAAAGTTGTACTTTGGAAATTTATATTCATTAAATAAAAGTTTAAAAAATTTAAAAAAAAGAAAATGATTGAACATTTAAAAAATAAAAAGAAATAAACCAGCCCCAAAAGACAAATGCCACATGTTTTTCCTGATCTGTGGTAACTAATAGGGTACCAAAAAATGTGATATGTATGAGCAAAATTGACAGTTTGAGATTCATTGATTTACAGCCCTTGACTCTACTTTGAGGAATAGTGTTGTTTTCTGTTTATTATTTGCTGAATTCTTTACTTAGTATAGGGTAAATCTTATGAGTATAAAATAAACTGAAAGTAGATCATTTTAAAAATTAAAAGATAGAATAAGAAAAGAAGGAGGAGGGAGGGTGGCAGTGTGGGTGGGACAGTATGTAGGGTGCGAAGTATCACCGTGCTTCCAAATCTGTATATATGACATACATGAAGATTGTTCCCTTTAAAACCTAAATTAATTAATTAATTAAAAAAGAAAAATAAAGGAATCTGTGTCACACAGGCAAGAAAAACAATAAAAAGCTTTTATATTTTTTCAACAAATCATATAAATAATTAGGAAGCCAAAATTGCTAGATAATCTAAACATTCTTCTTTATTACTGGTTATAATGATATATTAAGGTAAAATGCGATTTTTCAGAATTTTTGTAAAGACTTTAAATATATATAAATGGAAATATATAAGGGAAAAATTGAAAATATATAAGGGAAATATATAAGGGAAAAATATTATAAGGGAAAAATTGAAGCATAAATTAATGAATGGTCTTACATAATATAGCAATATAAAATTAAGTAATCAGAAAGAAAATACTGAGAATGTTTTTGGGGGAAAGATGAATAGCTGCAATAATTGAATTTTTATATAAAATACATATTATTTGAAGACACAAGTAGGTAACACTTCCTTTAGTGATTATGAAACTTTGAAATAATTATAGTAGAGCCTGCCTTGCAGCATAGCAGATCAAGCTGCTGCCTGCAATGCCAGCATCCTGTATGGGTGCTGGCTTGTTTCCTGGATGTTCTACTTCTGATTCAGCTCCATATTAATGGCCTGCTAAACCAGCAAAAGGTGGCTCAAGTGCTTGGACCCCTGCAGCCATGTGGGAGACCCAGAAGAAGCTCCTGGTTCCTGTCTTCAGTTTGACCCAGCCCTGGCCATTTCAACCATTTGGGGAGTGAGCCAGCAGATGGAAGATCAATTCTCTTTCTCTCTCTCTCTCTCTCTCTCTCATCCCTTATCTCTCATCTCTTTTTCTCTCTCTCTGTAACTCTGCCTTTCAAATAAAATAATTTTTAAAAACTTTGAAATTTTAGGTATAATTTTATCATAATGTATATTTTTCATGAACATTTTAAAGACCTTTCATATTAAGAATGGAGTCAATCTGTCCAGGTAGATTTGGTTTCTGGGTAAACTTGGATGCTAAGGTTGGAAGTTTAGTTGAATTGGTACACAATGCTGCCCCATTGACAGTTTTTGAAAAGTGAAATATAAAGTAAAACTTTCAAACCTAACCATTTGGAAGATCCAACTTAACATAGAAAAGTAACATTGTGAAACAAGTTTTCCTAATAAAATAAATTTAAAGCATGTATTTCAGATGAATACATTTTTAAGTTTAATAATATTTTATATGTCTATATAATGTATTAAACTCTGTATAGATTTAGAGGCAGATGGATAAGGCTTAATATAATTATCATTTTCAACTTTCCCTCCAGGAGAAAGGTTTGCATGTGCATTCTTACTATGAGTGGATAATGGGATTAGTGCACAACTTATCTCCAAGGAAAGGTCAACATGCCTGTCTTATAGCATTATTTAAAAGGCTATAATAGACAACAGCAGAACCTGTGCTTGCAGATTATTTGAATTTTATGTAGTTAAAATTTTGATGATATCAAAGACAACCATGGAGAAGGAAACAAAGTCATTTCCACAGACTTTATTATTTTTCATTTATTCTCCTCCTGGGAGCATGCTTACCATACAATGCAAAGCCTTAAAACCAAGGAAATCACTAAAATTAAAATATTCCTTAAAATACTTCGAAATGTTGGATACTAGTGTTGTGTAATGGATAACGTCACTGCTATGACACCAGTATCATTCCATAAGGTTCATGGCCTGGCTTCTACACTTCTGATCCAGCTCCCTGCTAATGGCCTGGGAAAAGCAGCAGAAAATGGTCCAAGTCCTTGGGCCCATGCCACCCATGTGGGAGACCTGGAAGAAGCTCCTGGCTCCTGGCTCCTAGCTTTGACCTGGCCCAGTGCTGCCCATTGTGGCCATTTGAGGAGGGAACCAGTGGATGGAAGATTGATATCTCTATCTCCCTCTCCCTCTCTCTCTCTTCCTCTCTCTCTTTCTCTCTTTCTCTGTCTTTCTGTCTCTACCTGTTTTTGTGTAGCTCTGACTTTCAAATAAATATTTTTTTAAAAAATTGAAAATTCAACATAAGAATATGATTATCTTCTTTCATCTATTCCACCTGGTTATAATCCTTTTTATTCCCCTAAAAAACTTTTAACGTTGATGTATTTGTATTAATTTTCCTCTAGCTATATGTCTGAGTGATGCTATGGGACAGTACAGCAGCAAGCTTAGGAAATCATTAAGTTTCTGCCAGACATGGCTTCCAACACCTACTCTATTGCTTCTCAGGTTTTGAGCCTTAGAAAGTTTCATAAACATTGCAAACTTCAGTCTCTGCATATGTCAGACAGAAACAACACTAATGGAGTTTTAAGAATGGTGACATAGTGATTTATGGTGCATAGCACAGTGGCTGACGTTTTAGTCAACTTTAACTAAACATTTGTTGTTTTGTGGTTAAGATACGGTCATCTGTGATAGAGGTTCAAACTGAAATAAGGTTCCCTCAGTTTTCTGAAATCCAGCACTTAGCTTTCTCATCAACATCACCATGTGAAATTTACCATCCACCGATTCAGTGGGTTAGAAAATTCTTTGCCAAAGACAGTTGCAGATCTCTATTGGCCATTCACATCTTTCGTCCTGTTATGAAGCTGTGGTTAGGGAAATGAAGAGGGAAATGGAAAGTATGAAAAGAAAATAATTGGAAGAAAAGGTCTTGAAATTGTTGAGTATCAAAGCAGGAAGCCAGAGAACAACATTAGCAAAACAGTGACACTGCAGAATCTCTGAAATTCTCAAAGAGGGAGGGCGAGTGCTCCCTACTGCTTACTAACAGGCATGTCAGTTTCCTTGCCTGTAAGGTCAGGTTTCCTCTGCATTGGCCACAGGACCCTGAGAGACTAGAAGGAGCACAAGCTCTACATGCAGGTATCTTACTTTCCAATCCTACCTCCAGCCCCATACATTTGAAATCGGAGATTGACTCCCTAAAATCTATACACAAATGTGGCCCCTTAAAGTTCCCCAGAAGCGCCATCTGGAGTGCCACATATGCTACTGGAATTTTGGGTGCCATACAATATCACATATGCTTATTAATAAATCCCCAATATTAATAAGCCCGGGAGAGGGTTTTGCCTAATATTTAGAGAAGAATTCTAAATACTGGCATCCATAAACCAGGCAGCATGGTACATTTTGAGCTTTTATTTAGTGTGAAAGATGCATAGGAGAGTGAGAGCTTTATTAAGAGAGAGAAGTAAATCTGGGTTCATACTGAACGCCAGGAACCAGCCACGTGGAAGAGCATCTAGGCCAGGAAGCCTAGGGTGGGTGGCCCGAAGGCCACGCACCCTGGAGGCACAGGGCTACAGCAAGCCCCCTCCTGGCAAGAGGCCAGGGAAGAAGAGAAGGGCTTTTAACCCACTTCCAAAGGGGAGTGGTTAATTAACCTGATTGCTGGTGGGCACCCAGGTGTGGCCAGGTAGGGGCATGAGGTCACACTGGGGCGTGGCAAAGGTATCAGGTAGGGCATGAGGTCACACAGGGGCGTGGTCTTCCAGCTCACAAAGCTAATGGATTTTAACCCATATGCCTTCCTACTTCACAGTGATCTCCAGTGAATTACTTAATAACTCTGCTTCTGAGTTTACCAGTCTGTGAAATGGTGACTGTAGCTAATACACAGGTCAAATGGATGAAATACAAGAAAGACAAATAGCAAGTTATGTGGCATATAGGAAGTCTGCAGGTAGTAACTGCTGCATATTTAACGAACATCTGCACTCTGTCCTGTGCTCGCTCTCTGTATGTGTGTGTGTGTGTGTGTGTGTGTACACACAGTATATACATATTTGTATATAGTAGCTAGTATCCATTTATCTGATTGTATGTGTATATCAGATGCCTACCTAAGTTTGATTTTAAGATGTTACTATGCCATACAAATTATTTTCAAAACTATTCTTATCCTTTCCTTTATGGGTACAAATAAATGTTTCTGTTGTTATTCTAGTAGCACAAATCCTTTTGGTAGATATATTCCCTCATACATCCAACTACAGTGTTGTTTATGTAATGTGCCTACTCTGCCTACTCTGTGAATCTCAGTGTTTAATATTTTTCATCTCATGCCATTTATTTAAAAGAAATTTGAAAATCAGATATTTCTCAACTTGCTTGCCAGTTTTGTGTGATTTTGTCATTTGTAACATCTGCAAATTATTATATATTCTACATCAAATGTAATACTGCCCAGTGACTAAACATTTCATAAACTGTATTTTATAATCATTTGTTTAAAACAATAAGTTGTTGGTGAAAGAACTACCCCAAGAGAAATTCAGATTAAAAGATACAAAATCTCAGAAAGTCTTTCGATGGGGAATTCCAGTTAGCTGTTCAAATTGAAAGCAAAGAAACCGTCATCAAGCTGACCAAGGGTAATGCAACCTCAGATTTCTCTTTATTACCTAATGACACTGTTTAAGATGGACTGTCAGATCCCATTAGGTTCACTGATACATTCTGCAGTTCAGATGGGTTTTCACTCAGCAGGAGGAAAGTGAGAAGTGCACTTATTCTAGTCAGGCTCTGAGTTGTTATTCTTTTCTCTGCTGTTGCTATGGGATAACAGTTGCATCAATAATAGGAAAACTATCCAACTAAGCTTTATGTACCACAATAAAGTTGTTTTGATGCAAATAAGGTTCAGTCACTTAGGGTTCTCAGTTGTGACAGACTGGTAACAAAGACTATAAATCAAATCAGAACTCAATTGCAAGTGCATATTGCTAGATAGGAGAAGGAAAAGGCTTTTATCTTTTAGTAGGCTCCAGTGTAATTTTGCATAACTATGAAGAACTTTACAGTGTTTATTATTTGTTTTGAAAAACAATAGTATAAATATAGTTTCTGATATTTTTTAAAAAGCCAGTTTTTGGTGTGAAAGAAGTCCTGAGTTTTTGTTAAGACAGTATTATGAGGTGGTTGAGCCTATATTTTCATATTTGGGTTCCTCTGTTTTCTAGCATATGTAAACAGATCTCTGAAAATAGCTTTTACCACCCTTCCATTTAGAATTGGAGTTGGTGTGGAAAATGGGAAAAAAAATGACTAAAATTGTTTACTCTTAAAAAGTTATGCTTGTGTCTGATACATATTCACATTGAATTCAAAATTTTGATTTACTGAGACACTGGAATTTAGAGCTCTTCATTTATCTCACTGATACCTGCTGGTAGTACATATCTGTCTAAACTAAAGAATTAGAGACTGAATAGATTTCATGCTCATGCTAGGATTTTAAATGCAAAGGCCCGTGTTTTATATTATTGTGTCATTTGTTCACATTTCCCTAGTGGTTATTGAATAGAAATTATAATAGCTATATATAGAGAGACCTTCCATGGAGCTGAAGAAACAGATAGCAACCTTAAAGCACACTGAGTTACTATAAAAATCTTAGCCATGTGTATCTAAATTTTCCCTCTTCCCTGCTAGGTACAATTTGACAGTGGGTCTTTCTGGCATCAGAGGAGGCTGTAAATATGCAGATGGGCACTAGAGCTTGCCTTTATAATGCAGTCATACTGTGCTAGCTTGTAGTCATAAATGTTTCTAGGTGGGAGCTAGACTTGGAAAGTTTAACAATCAATGAAAGTAAGCATTTCAGAACCTTGGGGATGATTGTTTTTTTGTTTGTTTTTAATTAAGTTGGAAGTAGGGGCCCAGGATGTCACACAGTAAATAGGGACTGTCACCTTAAATGACCAGTCATCCTCTGAGGGAGGCCCTCGCAGCATCTATGGATCTTCACAGCACAAACTGAGCTTGCTTATCAGGCATGCAGTGAAATGTTGCTGTGTCTCACAAGAGTGTCTCATGCGACGCTTCTTTAGCTCCACCTGTAGGGTTCTTCGCTGCAGTTTTAAAGACAGCATCTTATGCAACTGAAGCCATTTTCAAACTGGCTTCTTGTTCAGTCTTAGAATGATTTTTCTAGTCAATAAATCTTTCTGAAGATGGATGATGTACAATTGGTCAGATGTAGTTAGGATGAGTGTAAAACCGTCAAGTCAGAACTGTGAAAGCATCTGATATTTCACCTAGCATTTAAGGGAATGAGTTAGCCTGTCACAGTTCACAGATACTGGCAGAAAGATAGGAGTCATCTGCGTTGGAGACAAAAGAGTTTCTCAGCTAAAGCCACAGCCAGAGGCACAATGTCCTGCTGTTCTCTGGGCCCTGATGACTTCGTGGAGCTATGCGATGAAGGCTGAGATGTCTGCACATGTGGAGGGTATGGAGGGTACGTTGCAGAAAAACGATGAGACCAAGAGACTCTCTTTTGCAGAACCTGTCACAAAGCTGTCCATAACCTGTCCTGCTGTAAAACATTTTTTTTTTTTTTGACAGGCAGAGTGGACAGTGAGAGAGAGAGACAGAGAGAAAGGTCTTCCTTTGCCGTTGGTTCACCCTCCAATGGCCGCCGCGGCCGGCGCGCTGCGGCCGGCGCACCGCGCTGATCCGATGGCAGGAGCCAGGAGCCAGGTGCTTTTCCTGGTCTCCATAAGATTTATTTATTTGAAAGAGTTACACAGGGAGAAGGAGAGGCAGAGAGAGAGAAAGAGAGAGAGAGAGAGAGAGATCTTCTATCCACTGGTTCACTCCCCAGTTGGCCGCAAGAGCCAGAGCTGCGCCCATCCGAAGCCAGGAGCTTCTTCCAGGTCTCCCAAGAGGGTGCAAGGGCCCAAGCATTTAGGCAATCCTCCATTGCTTTACCAGGCCATAGCAGAGAGCTGGATCGGAAGTGGAGAAGCTGGGACTCAAACTGGCGCTCATATGAGATGCTGGCACTGCAGGCAGCGGCTTTACCCGCTGCGCCACAGTGTCGGCCCCAAAACATTATCTTTATTACACTGTGCAAAGACAGTGATCACAAGATCACGGTGACACGAGATTATCCCATTTCTGACATCACTTAAGGCCAGATGCTCCCAGACTACCTTCAGTTCTGATAATTCACTGGATGAACTCATGGGGTCCACTGAAAGATGTTACATTTATAGCTTTGATTTATGACATTGAAAGGCTACAGATTAAAATCAGCCGAGGGAAATGAGGCCTGTAGCAGAATGCAAGGAATTCCAGGCATGGAGCTTTCTGATCCTTGTTGCCACTGGAGTTTTAGACAGTGCTGCTTTCCCTAGCAACTCAGTATGACAGTATAGATGGAGTATTGCTAAACCCAAGGAGCTCACTGAAGTTGTGGGGTCCAGAGTTTTTACAGAGGCTCTGTTATATAAGCATGATCCGTTGTCCAAATACCCAGTCTTAGTTTTTAGTCGCAACAGAGGACAAACTGAAATGGTATACCCCGATACTTCACCCCAAATTCATCTGATGTAACCCAAACTTAAATCCTGTGTTAGTATATTAGGGTTCTCTAGAAATACAAAATTGATAGACTATGTATGTAAGTATATGAAGGGGAATTTATTAGGGGGGCTTGGTTCACATATCCGTGGCCGCCGAGAAGCCCACAATAAGTCGTCTGCATTCTAGAGATCCTGGAATGCCAGTAGTGTGGCTCAGTCCAAGTCCAAGGACTTCAGCACAAAGAAACCTGAGGATCTGAGTTCAATTTGAAGCAGAAACATCTAAGGGCCAGCAAGGGAGCTGTAGTCCTTGGGTCCAAAGGCCAGAAACAGTGGATCCCAGCTCTCAGCAGTAACCCCAAATCACCTTCCAATTTAATGTCTCCAGCTCCTGGCCAGTTGATTATGCCTGTCCCATATCCTAGCCTGACTTCCTATCCAGTCCACGCACTCACATGCTAATCTCATTAGGAAGCATCTTCACAGACACACCCAACATGATGCCTCTCCAGGTGTTCCTAAATCCAGTCAAGTTCACACCATGAAGTTAATCATCACAGTTAGACTCTCCCTCCACCCCCCGGGGGTTGACCCAAGTCCCTCAGGCAAACAGAGACACTCTTGTGAGGCATGACGTGCTCACGGCAAAAGCCCTTGTAAAAACCAAGTACAAAGGACAGACGTCTATTTGGGCAATGGTTAATTCTTTACAACAGATCTTGGATGTAAGTAAATCTCTGCTGCAAAGAGGAAGAATGTGTCTTTATTTTTACTATTTTCATCTTTCCAGAGCTGTCTGCTTCAGGATTTCTGAAATAGTGTGGGAGCAAATTGCCTGCCAATGCCTACAGCTGTAGATTATTGGAGAATAGTCTGCCAGTGACTGAGTGTTGCTTTGCATTTGATAAAGCTCATCTATTGAGATTCTTCAGTTTCTCGCCATTCAGTTAGTTGGAGCTTTTCTGTCCAGGTATATTAATTAAACGTGGAGAAAATGATCATCCTACTTCAGTTAACCCCGGGTTGGTAATTGAGGAAATCTTTGCACATAGGGAAAGATTTCTTACATCTTGTATGCATTCAGATATGTAGCTTGATCAAAATTTTGAAAGGCTTTTGATGGGAAGGAAGATCACATATTACCTGGAAGTGATAGAAATTTCATGAGATGGCATTACTGAAACTCTTTTTCTCCTAAAAGCAATGCAATTCTCCAGTGAATGTAGAGTTAACAATGCCTACCCATGATGTAGAATTTAAAGAGCTGCTTTCATGTGTTCCTTAATATTCTATTTCATTTTTGAGAGCCACCCAATGGTTGGAAAGAGAACAGATATTTATTACTTTTTGCTTTCAGAAGCCCCTGTCTGCCAATCACTACCCCTCATTCCTATTACCATGCTTCATTTTAGCCATGACTTTTGCCCCTGAAACTCAGTTCCCTTTAGGTACTTCCAATGATCCTAAAGGAAAAAGTGTGTTATACTCTATTTTATCCATTTTGAAACCTTGCCTCGATATCTTAATAGCAAGGCTTGGAACATTAAAGCAGCTCTTTGTGAAACCTGGGGCAGTTTTTCCAAACTATCTACATTGAAACATGATTCCTGTGGAAAAAAAAAAAAAGAATTCCTTTGCCAAATACATTTGGGAAGTGTTATAAACAATATTTTCCTGTAGGGAAACTCACGATACACATTATGTATAAAAGGTTGTAACAAAATCCTGCAGCAAAATCTAGACAGAAGAATAACAATAGGTGAATAAATACAGCATACAGCATGCAACTAACATTTTCTTATAAGATTTGGTTCACCCCCTGTGGCATCAGATCTGAGTTTCAAGAACTGCCTTTCATGTGAAAGAGCTCTTAGTTTTATCACCCAGAAGCATTGGCTGACAACTTCAGGTCTAGACCTAAGAAAGTAAAGCTCCTAGAAAGGGATTAGTTTCTCTTCTGTTTACCTAATACATTCCTTCCAAGGTCTTCTACGTGTGTACTGCTGTGGCTGGACCTGTCGGAGAGCAGTAAATCATCCACAGCTTGAGGATTTGCTCTGTGACTTCAAAGGGATCCAAATTCAGTGTATCACATTAACTGCAGTTGAGCCTTCACCTGCTGCAGGAAGGTGGCGTCAGGAGTGAGACAGTACTCAAATAGTGTCTTAACTCCTATGCCAAATGCCTGCCTCATTTTATGTATTTTGGGGCCAGCATTGTGGTGTAGTAAGTTAAGCCTTCACCTTCTATGCCAGCATCCCATATGGGTGTTGGTTAGAGTCCCAGCTGCTCCACTTTTGATCCAGCTCACCGGTAATGCAGTTGCAAATGCAGCAGAGGATGGCCCAAGTGCTTGGGCCCATACACCCCCATGGGAGACTTGGGTGAAGCTCCTGGCTCTGGCCTGGAATAGCTCGGGCCTTTGTGGCCATTTGGGGAGTGAAAAAGTGAATGGAAGACCTTTCACTCTGTCTCTCCCTGTCTGTCTGTAACTCTGCTTTTCAAATAAATAAAATGAATGTTTTTAAAAAGTTACTTTTTTTGAAAATTCATGGCTTTTCATTAAAATATAATTTTCATATAAAAGATATTGATTTGATTGTTGGAAATGGTAGTTTTCAAATGTACATCCTTTCTTTGAGAGTCTAACATTCCCCAACTACAGAATCATCTACTTGAGAAACTTGAAGCTCTGAAGAAGACGTAGAGAGTATATATATGTGAACATAGAATAATCTGTCAGTGTATAGTCATTTTTTTCAAGTTTATACTAGGTTTTGTTCATTTTTATTCTTTGTCAGCTGCAACATGCTGAATTTAATTTTGAAAAGGCTTTCTGAGACCCAATTTATAAATCCATTGTTTTCTGTATGTATAGCAAATACTTAAGACTGCCTTATTTTGATTAAGCATGAGTTTTAATGGATTTACAAGAAGAATTATTAAAAAATTGATCTAATTTCATACTTGAAAGGTCAGAAAGATAAAAACATACATGTGAAGATAAAGTCATATGCAAAGAATTTTAGAGAAATTAATTTTGTGCTATTTACGGTTTTTGGGGGAGTGATAGTTTGCCTTTGCCTTTTGTTACATATACCAGTAGCAGTCTACCCTTTTATTAAGCAAAGATAAAGATAGTTGTATATTTTACCAAGATTCTTAAGTTGTTGATGGTACTCATTTGGAAAGTTTCTATTAGAGGTACTTAATTCTGTATTTTAGATTACAGTGTCTATTTCTTCATAATTTATATCCAGAAAAACATTTCTATTTGTGGTTGACAAAGAGAAATAAATCATGAATGTTCATAACTTCTCATCTTCTTTTTTTTTTATTTGAAAGGCAGAGTTAGAGGGAGAGTCAGAGAGAGAGAGAGAAAGAGAGAGAGAAAGAGATAGATCTTTTCTTCTATTGGTTCACTCCCCAAATGGCCAAAACAGCTGGGGCTGGGCCGAGCCAAATCCAGGAACCTGGAGCTGCTTCTGTGGCTACGGTGGCACAAGGACTTGGGCCATCTTCCACTGCTTTTCTGTGCACATTAACAGGGAGCTGGATTGGATAGTGGAGCAGTTGAGTCTTGACCTGAGCCTGTATGGGAAGCCAGTGTTGGAGGCAGAGGCTTTATCTGCTGTGCCACAATGCCAGCCCCCTCACCTTTATTTTTGTATTTGTTAATAGCATATCTCCAAAACCAATTTGGGGAATTGCTATAAAACCTCCAGAACTGGATTACCTTGCCCAATGCTTTAATAAAAATATACAGTGAGTATCTGTGCTCTCCAGGTGTGTCTTTGTATCATGCAAGCCAGCTGCTGACACTAGGGTCATGGAAGAGCATAGCAGTTTACTTGCAATGCACAAAGAAAGGAGTCAAGCAGCTATTGCTCAATTCCTGGATTCTCCGAGGGAATATCAGCAGTGGGTCTTTTGGATTAAAGTGGGGATTGAGCAATGAGTGATCAGCTATTCTGAAGATGTGGTAATGGCAAAGTGGCCTCCTGCCCTTCTGGGATATGTGAGTAGACTGGTTATTATTCTGTTTGATCAGGGCTTGAAGTTCTTGTAAAATACCTCAAAATCTAGTCTGGCAGGAAGATGTTAGCAATAGAGATGAAAATTGAGTTCTGAGTCTTGCAATCCCGAGTCCTTTGGGGCCAGCCTGACTCTTGTACCACTCCTTTAATTTAGTGAATTAATCTCTAAGAAGGAGCCTACTTGTAAGCACCACAGTGAAGATAGGATCTACAAGCTAAGAGAGAGAGACTGGGGCCTGATACAGTCTACATCAAAGACATTAGGATGGGGGATTGGTTTCATATTGACATTTTATTTTTAGTTTTGTAGCCCAGTTTCTGCTAGCCGAACTGTCTTATGCACTCATTAAACTCAAACATGTATAATTTATGAATAATTTGAAAAAAAATGAAACATAATGTGTGTCTTATACTTTTAAGAAAACTGTAAAAGTTTGAGCTATGGATTAAATAAAGCATTGGGAAAGAAAGAACATTCTAAGAGAAATACCCTAATTTTTTTCTCTATAATACGTATTTGCTAAATATTAACAGATCCTTTCACTGGTCCTAATTTAGAGAATGACTTCAGATTAAGGATGACTTGCTGTACATAAATAATTTGACTTTAAATTTTATGTGACTTCACAAATTATCTGTAAATCAGAAGAAAATTATTTCTAAAAAGTTTACTTCATGCCATTTGATTTATATATATAGCCATACTAAAATATGCCTAACTGGAATGCTATTAGATATGCTTGCTCAGTTGTTCTCTGCTAAATGATTCTCTAAGTAAACAAGATTATCTCCTGTAAAATTTATATCTAATATTTTAGCTAAACTTTTACTCAAATTAGCTAAGGCTCTGGCTCAAGCTACCATTTAGTGTGTGTTCTCACACCTCTGAAATAAGAAGAGAAGAGCAGTCATTCTAGGGTTCCATTTGCATTACAGAATGTAAAACATCTTGTAATGGTCCTGAGGAGGACTTTGTAGAAGGTCAACTCTGGATCAGAGAAGAAAACTCTGTTAGGACAGGACCCCAGTGGAGCTGACAGAGGGTGTTAAGGTGGATCATTCGTATTCCAGTCCAGGCTCAGGCTTCAACAGCCCTCTAAATACACATTAATTGCATCTTACTCATCCTCCAGTCCCAAATTTAATATTTTAGAGTCTACCTGTCTGTCACACATAGGCCAACACACACATCTCCCAATGATTTGAATTAGCACATGGGGCTGTTATTTTCAATAACAATTTCAAAGGACAAAAGAGGGGGGATCTTAGCACCTGAACAGAGGTCTTATGATTAACCATGGTCAGGGAGCAGGAATGCCAAACATCATGAAGGATTCCATGAGCTCTGAGACTCTCAAATTCTTGGATTTAGGAGTTGTAGGTGTGTATCCCTAATAGGAAACTTGCTGAGATATAAAATGCACCTGAATTTAAATTTATAGTAAAGGCTACATAGACATATTCAATAAGTCTTGGTAACTAATAGACCTGAGAGAAAAGGAGTAAAAAAAACAAGGCCTAGAGTTCCAAGGCTGAGTGACTTAGTATTGTGGTGAATAGAACAAAATTAAAGCTTATTGTCTTTCCATCAACCCAGCCATTAGATTCCATTGTAATCATGTAAATTAATATTTTGTGTTGGAATTTAGAAAACATGGCTTGGATGCCAGGAGTAGAAGGGCTGGTGAAGAGTTGGGGAGACCACAGGGTCTTTATGAGCAAGAGAAATGGATCTGATACTGGATAGAAGTGCTGATCATCTCTGTTGAGGGAGACTATCCAGCACATTCAAAGTACTTCCCCTTGAAGCACATTATTTATTGGTATTTTATAGTTACTGAAGATGAGAATTCCCCAGGAAGGAAATAAATAACTTAGGAAGGTGCTTGATTCTTCATACAATTTTTTATTTGATTACTAATCCTGCTTCTCAGTTTATTTGAGATTCTAAAGTATTGTCTCATTTATTCAAATATTTCACAGTAACTGGAAAATGAATTTCTTTATCGTGTACTTTTTTGTCCCAAATTTCATTTTCTAATTCTTTCAAACTACCACAGTGTCGCTCCCCCTATTCGTGGAGGAACGACACTAAACCCTGCCTAGGTTTCCTATCTGAGTCACGGCACCATTATGTCGCTCCCCCTCTTCGCGGAGGAACGACACAGGACCCTGCGCTGTTCTTTTGTCTGCTCGGCCCTTCCCGGGTTGGCTACCGTCCCTTCCACCTCCGTGGAAGGGCGGTTCCCCCTGCCACTTTTCCTCACTTCCGCGGGGGAGCGGCACACCGCCGGCCGGCTCTCCCAGGGGCTGCACAGGTGTTCCTTCAGATAGATGTTCCCCTTAGATGTTCCTGGTGCATGTTGTCTCTCTCCTCCTTTATAGTCCTCTTCCACCAATCCCAGCTCTGCTACCCACACGCTGAGTACACTGCTCTCCTCCAATCAGGACAGGATCAGCTCCTGCAGGTCATCACTCAAGTTGGCCGAGAGACAGCTGCATAGAAGCTGTTTACTCCTCTCCCAGCGCCATATTGTGGGAGAGCAGATGCATAGAATAAGTCTTAATTCGAGTAACTTAGTCTAGTCCGAGTTGCTCCCCACACCACAGATTAATCTAGAAAATTACATAATTCAAACAAAAAAAGTTTTGTGAAACCAATTGAAATAGAAAAGGTTGATGAATGTTAATCTCTGTGAAAGTGTAGTTATTCTTCAGTGTAAACTTTTAAGTGCAATCATAGCCTGTCACAATTGAAAAAAGCAGGAAGAGGGACAACTCACATCCAAATGCACAGAGAGGAACTTTGGTGCACTTATCCTTGCAATTTTTATTTGTCATGTATATCTTAATAAAGTTGGGAGAAACAAGGGATTAATTACAGGTAAATTAGGAGGAAAAAACTGGGTTACATAGTGGTTGCTGTTGTGATTAAGAGTCACTTCAGAAATGATTGTCAGCCTCTCACTAATTGAAAAATGCCTGCATATGAAATTCATGCTATTATCATGACTGAATACTTGTTTAAATTTTATTTTATTCACACATGAATATCATTTTTCTGACCATCATCATGACTCAGACCACCTTATCCCCTCTGTTCTATTTAGAACTCTTCTCAGTGATACATGTGGTGTTTTCACATATTTTACATTATTTTAGGCACTACGGAAGTCACATTTTATACGATGATTTTCTATAGTTATTAATAGTCTGGAATTTTAACTGCCTGCTATATTTTTTCTGATTCTGACAAAGGAACTTGCTTAAAGAAGTTTCTGACAAAGATGTGTGACAGACACATGACACTTAACTCCTGTCTCTCAGTACTCTGGATGCAAAGTCCACATCTTGGACTATGTCTTACAAGAAGCAGCATAACCTGTATCCTGCTTTCCATTCTAGCATCATTTTCCAGCTTATTTATATTTTTCCTTGGGGTTTACCAAATTTCTGTTAGTTTCCTGAAAATGACTTCAGTCATTTTGCTTTCAAGTCTTAGAATTCACTTTTCTTTTTAGACAATAGTACTCTCTTCTCTCCCTGTTCTCTTGCATTTACTTGACATAAAAATATTTTCTATGTCTCAACAGTTCTTTTATGCATCCTTTAGGTTTTGTCTCCTCTAGAGAACCTTATAAATAGGCCCAAAATACATTGAGTAACTCTTGTAAGAAAATATCCTGTACTTCTTGTTCACTGCCTACTGCCTACTTTCTAATATGTAGCATTACCCATTTCTTTATCTTTCACCTTAATTAGACTCAGAATTCTTAGGCACTATGCATGATTTTTACATCCTTTATCTTAGTCCATTCTTTGCTGCTATACCAAAATACTTGAGACTGGGTAGTTTATAATGAGCAGAAATTCATTTTCCCTCAATTCTGGAGACTATAGACCATGATCAAGATGCCAGCAAGTGGGGCCGGCGCTGTGGTGCAACGGGTTAACGCTCTGGCCTGAAGCGCCAGCATCCCATATGGGTGCCAATTCTAGTCCCAGCTGCTCCACTTCCTATCCCACTCTCTGGTATGGCCTGGGAAAGCAGTAGAGGATGGCCCAAGTCCTTGGGCCCCTGCACCCACATGGGAGACCTGGAGGAAGCTGGCCCCATAAAAGTCAGCCTTGTTTGGAAGATTATCAGAAAACTGAAGAGTGTGTCTGCCAACCCATACTAACTGCCTCCAGTAAAGCTGCTTCCATGGGCCAAAGATGTATGAAAATATCTTCTCCAGGATTACCGTAAGTCCAGAGGTTGAACAAAAAGCTCCCCAGAGCAGAGGCCAGTTAGAATAACAGACGATGCTCTGAGGACCAGTGTTGTGGCATAGTGGGTAAAACCACAGTCTGCAGTGCTAGCATCCCATGTGGGTGCTGTTCAAGTCCCTGCTTCTCCACTTCTGATCCAGCTCCTTGCTAATATGTCCAAGTGCTTGGACCCTGACACCCATGTAGGGGGCATGGAGGAATCTCTTGGCTCCTAGTTCAGGAGTCGTCCAGCACCCATCTAGGGAGTGAATCACAGATGGAAGATCTCTCTGTCTCTCCCTCTCTCTAATTTTTTTTAAATTAATTTTTTAGTTAATTAGCAAAAATATAGATTATTCTATCAACATAAAGAATTGGATTCCCAGATGGAAATTCCCTGCTTTTTAATTCATTTAAATTTTCTGAACTGTATTTTATAATCTTTAAGATGATATAAATAATAAATACATCTAATAGATGTTATCCAGATACCAACTCATCGAATAAAATAGCATAATGAATCATTTTAAAACCAAAGTGCTTGGCCGGCGCCGCGGCTCACTAGGCTAATCCTCCGCCTAGCGGCGCCGGCACACCGGGTTCTAGTCCCGGTTGGGGCGCCGGATTCTGTCCCGGTTGCCCCTCTTCCAGGCCAGCCCTCTGCTGTGGCCAGGGAGTGCAGTGGAGGATGGCCCAGGTGCTTGGGCCCTGCACCCCATGGGAGACCAGGATAAGTACCTGGCTCCTGGCTCCTGCCATCGGATCAGCGCGGTGTGCCGGCCGCAGCGCGCTGGCCGCGGCGGCCATTGGAGGGTGAACCAACAGCAAAGGAAGACCTTTCTCTCTGTCTCTCTCTCTCACTGTCCACTCTGCCTGTCAAAAAAAAAAAAAAAAAAACCAAAGTGCTCTAGCTATACTAGCTATTATTACCCAAATTTTATTTTTTTATTCTATGTATTATAATGTTCAACACAGTATTATTGACTGGGTCCGGCATTGTGGTACAGTGGATTGAACAGGCACCTGCATTTCTGGCACCCCTTAGGAGCTCTGGTTTGAACTTCCTGCTGCTCTACTTCCAATCCAGCTTCCAGATAATGGACCCGGGAAACCAGAAAATGGTGTCCTATGTGCTTGAGCCCTGGCCATGCATATGGGAGACCTAGATGGAGTTTCAGATTCCTGGATTTGCACTGGCCTAGCACTGGCTGTTGTGGCCATTTGAAGTATGAACCAGTAGATCGAAGATCTATCTATCTCTGTCTCTCCATCTCTTCCTATCAATCTCTGTAACTCTTTCAAATAATAAATATATAAATCTTTAAAAAGGCATTAATGATAAAAGTGGAAAATTAGATAATACAATATTAATAATGAAGGAATGCCAAAATGTTATGATCTTTCCAAATGCGTGATTAAAAACAAATAAGGGCTGCTTATATTTACTGACATAGACAAATGCCTCTGATATATTGTGAAATCAGTGGTAAATTGAGAATCTTGGAAGTACAGATCCCAAATTTCAACAGTTATCTCTTCCTTGAAAGTAAGGCTGGGGTGCTATGGATGACTACATTCCCTTTTATTCCATGTTTGAACTATTTGAATATTTTAAAATAATAAAACTGGGTCACTTTTTAATAAAGATACAATTTGTTATTGAAAGTGTTTAGGGCCAATGTTGCAGCATAGTGGGTAAAGCTACCACCTGTGATGCCCACATCTCATAAGTTGGGCACTGGTTCGTATCCCATCTGCTGTACTTCCTATCCAGCTCCCTACTACTGGGAAAAGCGGTGAACAAAGGCCCAAGTGCTTGGGGAGTGAATCAGCGGATGGGAGATCTCTCTGTCTCTCAGACTCTCTCTATTTGTCTCTCTCTCTCCGTCTCTCTCATTGTGTGTGCGTATGTGTGTCTTCCTCTTTCTGTAGCTGTGATTTTTAAATGAATAGGTAAATATTTAAAAAAAAAGTAAAATAAAAGTTTTAATTTTAAAGTACAATCTAACAGTTGGGAAATATCATTTCCATATAGGCATGTCTGGATGTCTGCCTTATTCCTTTGGTGTTGCCATGGGGAAAAGCTCATATGAGATTACATTGTTGTTATGTTGGTATGTACTAGGCAGCTAAAAACACTCCCCAAAGCACAGGAGCAAAGGATATTGGAGAATTCTCAACTTTTATCCAAGACCTTAAAATCTTGCCAGTGTCTGGGAGAATGTATCTTTCCATAAGTAAATGTAGATTATACTTTCCCTAGCCCAATAGCTAAAGGTTTTAATTCATTCAGTTACTATTAGCGATATTGGAAAGTAGAATATGATGCTGTTTATGCTACTGATCCTTTGAGCACCCAGGAGGATACAGAAGGCAGCACATTTGAATTAGTGAAGATGAGAAGAGAGCCAATTCCTAATTTAATACTTTCCTGAATCTGGCAGTAACTAGAGTGTTCTAAAAACTGATAAATACTCTGTTTACATCGAGGGCTTTTATATTGCCTTCTTTATTATGCCAGATGTGTGCTGCCAACTTAAGTAATTGCTGTGTTCTCAGTAGGAATTTTACTGAGATGTATGTTGTACTCAAAAGTATGATAACTCAAAGGTCCGTTTTTTTTCTTTTAAAATACTTATTTTCACAAAAGTGAAGTTGTGTACAAAGATTTAGGAAACAAAATTTCACATAGTAGCATCATATAGGAATGCCTTTTGATACAGTACAAATAAAGAACCCAGACACTTGTCACAGAAGGCTTTGCACTAGGGTTTTCAACACAGACGTAGAATAAGATTATGCAGAAGCAAACGTTTTAACTTCCAATGACTTTTTCATTTCTTATCTTAAAATTGATTAGATGTTGTTTGTGTTTAATATGGTGAGTATGTTTAAATGTAGTAATAGGGATCTTCTTTCCTCATTTGCAAGTGAAAACACAAAACATTATTTGAAGCAGCAGTTTTTATTATTTGTGATTAAATTCCTATGAGAACTTGCATGATATAAGGTTGTGCTCTTTCCAGTTTCAAACAATTCTTCAATTTTAATTCCAACTTTGTAAATGTCAGAATGATTTTAATATGAGGAAAACAATGAGACATACTTAGAAAAGTATATGTAAAGGATGTCTTTATTACTGCTAAATACAACTTACTAACTAACTGTTGTCAAAGCAAATTAGTAGTCATCAAATTCACAAATTAGTTTCCTATTTATAATTCAGTTAGTAGTCATAATCACTGTCTTAAGGTATTGCGTTGAAAGTATATGAGGCCGGTGCCACAGCTCACCTTGCGGCACCAGCACACTGGGTTCTAGTCCAGGTCGGGGCACCGGATTCTGTCCCGGTTGCCCCTCTTCCAGGCCAGCTCTCTGCTGTGGCCAGGGAGTGCAGTGGAGGATGGCCCAAGTGCTTGGGCCCTGCACCCCATGGGAGACCAGGAAAAGCACCTGGTTCCTGCCTTCTGATCAGCGTGGTGTGTTGGCCGCAGCGCGCCGGCCGCGGCGGCCATTAGAGGGTGAACCAATGGCAAAAGGAAGACCTTTCTCTCTGTCTCTCTCTCTCACTGTCCACTCTGCCTGTCAAAAAAAAAAATAAAGTATATGAATGCAGACAAAGAAGAAAATTATTTATTTCTAAATTCATGCACATCATGCTTCTTAGATTTCACAATAAAGACCACAGGTTAAACATTTTTTTGAGACAGCAAATTAGTTTACATTATAATAAAAATTGAAATATCCACATTTATTACTTACGTCTTACTACTTAACTTCCATAATGTAGATAACTCAAGTGCTCATTAATAGTACAGATACAATTACATAGAAGCAAGAGATACACAAAAAAGCAGCCCAGGATATTAAGCCACTCTTAGGGAGGGACAAACACATCTGGAGGATATGCTTTATGCCTTCTGCATTAGGTCTCTGGGTCCCCACATAAGCCACTCATTTGAATGGAACCAAAAGCTCATCCAGTGGAAACTCCAGTGGACAAGCTAATTAGTCTGCTAAAAATAAAACTCTAGCATCCTAAGAAAAATAGAAAACACATGATTATTTATACTTTTATGTAAGTGTTCTAGGCCAGTATATGAATAAAATATTACTAAATACATACAGAGGCAAACAAGAACAATACCAATATGGATTGTAGACATCAGATCTTATAAACAGAAAATACACAACTGGGTTTGTCAAGTGGAAATATTATATAACTATGTGTATGTATATCTTTGCACATATATAAATGTATAAACAATCGAGAATCTCAATGAGCTGCTCACAAGAGACTACAAGGTAAAGATTGCACTTAGGGTGAGGAAAACAAATGTGTAATGATAAAGAGTGAGATTTGTATAATGCTTGCTCTGTTTTCAATTTTAGACAATGTGCTAGAGGTATGAGTGAAATATAAGCAACTGAATTGAAGAAAAATATGTAAATTATCAGAGTTACAAAGTATGACTATGATTGCAATCAAATTTTACCTCAGAATGAATATGGAATGCAATTTTAATTTGAAAACTCCATTCACGATGGTACATGGAAGTATGGAAGTATACTTTTATCTTCTTAGCTGTGAAATTCTTGTTTTATACTTAGGAGCTCTATGATTCTTTCACTAGATTGTAGTAGAAGAATAAAATAGAATATCAATAAGCTAATTAAATATGTTTTATTTTACTGAGTATCATTTAGTATGATCTTGTTATTGAGATTTGAATGAAAACAACAAATTGAAATCTACATTAAAATTGTATTGCAATTTAAAACATTCTGAAAGAACTCTCAAGCTTTAATGCTTTACTTGAACTTTTATTATCATATAACTAATCATATTCACCCCATTTATCAGCAGATGTGAATGAAAATGTACACCAGCATTCAGTTGCAACTTGTTTTTCAAACATAAGTCATTTCCACTTATTAGAAAGTATGTATTGTGTGCTGTTTTTTTTTTTTTATTTTTTTTGACAGGCAGAGTGGACAGTGAGAGAGAGCCAGAGAGAAAGGTCTTCCTTTGCCGTTGGTTCACCCTCCAATGGCCGCCGCGGCCAGCATGCTGTGGCCGGCACACCGCGCTGATCTGATGGCAGGAGCCAGGTACTTCTCCTGGTCTCCCATGGGGTGCAGGGCCCAAGCACCTGGGCCATCCTCCACTGCACTCCCTGGCCACAGCAGAGAGCTGGCCTGGAAGAGGCGCAACCAGGACAGAATCCGGAGCCCCGACCTGGACTAGAAGCCGGTGTGCCGGCGCCGCAAGGCGGAGGATTAGCCTAGTGAGCCGCAGCGTCGGCCGTGTGTGCTGTTTTTACGTTTCTTTTCTTCTCCTGCCACCTCAGTTGCATCAGTTTTTGCTGCTAAGCTTTCCTTGTCTTCTTATGTAAACAGACAGTGTTCCTACCTTCTATTGGGTTGTGAAGATTACATGAAATAAAATGCAAGTAAACAACACAGCATGCTGTCACATATGTTAAACTCTTTATAAATGTTAGCCATTATTTGAATATAAAAGTGGAGCAATTTAGATTTGCCAGGCAGCAGACTGCCCCAGCAACAAATGTCATATTCAAAATTGAAGCAAGAGGAGGGAGAAAAGCAAAAGAGCTATACCAGCTGTGTCTGTTCTCCTTTTATTAGAATGGCGAGAGCTTTCCCAGAAACCCTCCAAGCAGATGTACCCTTCATTTTTATTGATGAGAATATGGTAATATGTTCCTCCTACCTATAACCAGGCTGGAAGCATCAGGAACAGGACCATCATAATTGCACTAGGACAGTCATTATTCATTACCAAAGTCTGGACACCAAGTATAAATTCAGGTAAAATGCAGAAATTGTTAGCAATAATCAGGGATAGAATAGGTCAGAAACTAACATCATGTACCATATCAGCATTTGCTTTCTTTCTCATTATTTTGTTTCTTGGAAGGACAATATAGGAAATGCTGAAGATGTTCTCAATGAGCACTTCACAGATGTGTCAGAGTATTAATGTGATATCACTTGGCAATATTCCTCATAGTCTTCAGCGTGGACCTTTTGAATGTATTCGGTATCGTAGTCTTTTTTATGTTTAATGATATTTTGTTTATTTATTTGTTTAAAAGGCATAGTCACAGAGAAAGGAGACACACACAAGAGACAGAGAACTGAGAGATAGAAGCTGAGACCGACCTTCCAACTGTTAGTTTCTTCTCTAGATGACACTCAGCCAGGTCAGGGCCAGGACAAAGCCAGGAACCAGGAGCGCTATCCTGATTACCCACATGGGTGGAAGTGGCCCAAGTACTGGGGCCACCTTTTCCTGCCTTCACAAGTGCATTACCAGAACACTGGATTGAAAGCAGAGCAGCTGGGACTTGAACCTGCACTGGGGTGTGTTGGTAGAGTATGTTCTTCAATGAAGGGGACAGCTGCCCCCTCAACTACAATGACTGGTATTACGTGGTCATGGGAGCTACCCAGTCCCAGATTTCTGCTTTTTCAAAAGTTCTTGGATATTTGAATTTCTTTGTGAAATATTCCTATATTTAATTTGAACAATTGTATCATGTTTTAACTACATTGTGAGTGAAACAAAATTAAACTACCAGTTTTCCCAGGACTGCTGTTTGGCCAGGTCTGCTCTAACACATTTAATGGGCTTTTTGGAGCCACACAGGTATCAAGAAGTAAAGCCAGACAACAGTCAGATCTACCTGTCTACTGTACTTCTTTTCTCTACTCCATGCTGCCTTCTGAACCCCAAGTCTGTGTAAATACCACTGTCTGATTTCTATATTCCCAGATCTAGGCAACTCAGTATTTCTAAATTGTGTCATGAGGTTGAATTGAGTGCTGTCCAAAGTTAGCTGCCCCCCACCTTTTATTCATCACTGCTGACTTTAACAGTATTTTCATAGGTTCTAATTCTTGTGATAGTGAATAGAACTTAAGAAATTTGTTAGGGGGTGATTTGGGGCTCACTGTCTGTAGAATGGAAGAGAAAGGCAGGACTAAGCAGAGGTAGAGGCTTTAGTGCAGTTTCAACAAAGGCCTCAGCACACCTGAGAGGAGCTCTGAAGCTCAGGTGGCCCGAAATGGGGTGAGGGCGATATTGACTGGTGATGAGATCTGGCTGCTCCCGGGAGAGGGTGGGGCTGGTGGCTGAAGGTTTCTGCCAGCAGCACTCTCTTTCACCATTACGGGAATAGCTTGTAATAACATAAGCTAGCATAACCAGAATTTGCATGTTAAGCATAATTGGTAATTTGCTTAACTTCCATTCTCAAAGAGACTGGCTATATTTTATATCTGTGGGAGTGGGGAGGCGGAAGTAAAGAAGGGAAATAGTAGGCTACCCTCTCCCAGGGAGCCAGGAGCCAAGACGAGTTGCCCTAGATCCAAATATACTCCAACTCCAAAGCTCTAAACACCCTAAGTCAGGTTGAGGAAATAAATAACAAATAATCAGAATTTTCTGGAATAGGTGCCACTGTATTAGAAGTGCCAACTAGGCAGAGATAAGACTCTGAATTGTCTTACTAATATTCAGCCTGAACTGTACAACTTTACCAGTTGGTTGCAGATTACCTACTGCAGGCTGGGAACAGATGAACTCTCATGGTCTGGGTCTACAACTTATTATTGTTTTTATTTGGTTTTCTAAGGATTGCTGTTTGTGTGTTACTACCTACAACAAACAAATGATATGCTGGGTCTATGTCAGTGTCATCTTCATGGGCCCTTGATGTCACCTGAGTAAATTTCATACTATTAAATTAATGACTTATTAGAATTTAAGCACCCATTATTTATTCCTCTCATGATCAGAAATTCTTCAAATATAATTTTAAGTTATTTACTTTACAGAATATTAACACATTTTAAAATTTCTAGCTACTTTTTAAAAATATTAGATATTTTATAGGATAAGCATTGCAATACCTTATTTGTATAGAGACTGTAAATTTTTTTTTAAGATTCATTTTATTTATTTGAAAGAAGAGTTATAGAGAGAGGTAGAGACAGAGAGAGAGGTCTTCTATCCACTGGTTCACTCCCCAGATGGCCACAGTAGCTGGAGCTGGGCCAATCAGAATCCAGGAGCCAGGAGCTTCTTTCGGGTCTCCCAAGTGGGTGCAGGGAACCAGGGACTTGGTCCATCTGCTACTGCTATCCCAGGCCATAGCAGAGAGCTGGATCAGAAGAGGAACAGCCGGGACTAGAACCCGCACCCATATGAGATGCTGGCGCTTCAGGTCAGGGCTTTAACCCACTGTGCCACAGCACCGGCCCCGCTAATGTTGTTAATCTGACTTATTCCTGACTCTGAAATTCTTTCTGATAGTATGAAATTATTTCTGGTCACTTAAAAAATCTTAAGAGAAATATTAAGATTTACCTCAAATCACCTAGCAGGTGACTTTACAAGAAACTGGGAATAGGCAGCTGTTCAATGTCATTTCAACAAAGTAAGTTAAGTAGTTTTCACTGTTTATAATTTTATCATATTGGTATAAAAAGGGAGTAGAAGGGTTATTTCAGCAACCCACTTACAATGGACTTGCACAAAGTAATACCATTTATATACCTTGGTTCACTTCTCATAGATCTATCCAGAAGCAGAAAACATCTCTTACTTTCTTCTGATCCTTTTCTAGCTCTTGCCTCAGCTCTGCCAAGGTAATTTCTATTCCATGCACCTCTTAGTGGCCTTCCAAAATTAATTTAAGAGATACTCACCAAGACACCATCCGGGAAGGAAATAGCTCATTTATGGATCCTTTCCTTGGTTTCTGGATCCACAGCACCCTAGAGAGTACCACAAATCTTCATGATGTCCTAAGTGTTAACTTTAATGTGTGTATCTTTAATTTAGCTGAAAGATGCGTAAAATTTCATCCAGTGAAATAGCTCCCTCTTGGCTGAACATATAAAATTGGGATTAAAGTGTGCTATTCTAATAGATATCAACCATAACTTATACCTGCTAATTTATCTTTGAATCTGTATTTCCAGATTATAAAACATGAAGGAACAATTGACTTTTTTCCTCATGGGGCTTATTTGTGGGTAAATCCTAGTTATACACAGACTGCCTTGGATAGCCAGATTTCCTCTGGGTTGCCTGCTGTTTGTAATAGTGTAGCCATTAAAATAAGTTCATCAGATAACCTCCATCCACCACAGATAGCAGGAGGTCAGTTATGAGTACATGTCTGTCTCCACTGATAGAATGTTCCTGTTTATCCAAGTTTTTATAGAATTTCTAAAAAACTGTATTCTTCCTAGATTGGACAGTGATATTATTGACAATACATTGGTCACTTTACCTGGGGAAGGGATTGTGTGAGAAGCTGAGTTTAAAATCACGCTGTGTTTCCCATGTGCTTTCTGCTGAAGCTGCTCTTCAGCCTGATGACTCTGACACATTCTGTAGTTGTCTCACATCAGGTTGTTTTAATATTCAACCCTCCACCCCCAAAAAGTCATTCTGGATATTAAAAAACAAAGGGAAAACGCATGATAAAGTATATTTTAGTATAGTTAAGTTCCATGAAAAATTCATTATATTTCTCAAATGTTTTCTTTTTCTCTGTTGTCCCTCTTTGTTTCTGGTTTGTAAAGTGGTCAACCCTTTTACTTAACAGATTAGTACTCTTACTTCTGATTATATTTCATTTGTTTGCCTTTTATCTACTCTGTAAGATATTTGATTAACTTAAGCTTCCAATAATTACTAGTGACTTTTAAAAAATATATAATTTTATATTAGATTTAGCTTCACAGCAAGATTGAGTAGAAGGTACAGAAATCTCCTCAAAACCACTCTCCCCCCTTACATCACAGTGGTCCTTCCACAGTAGGCATCTCCCACCAGAGTGGTGCACTGTCTACATTGACACTTCATTATCACTCAGAGTAGATAGCTCACACATATTTTGTATAGTTGGCCCTTCCTGTACCTTCTATGGGTTGTGATAAATGGGTAATGGGATTTATCTACCACTGTAAGAATCCTATGTGCTCCTTACTCATCCCTCCACTAACTCCTAACTACTTTGACTATCATCATAGATTTGCCTTTTCTAGAATGTCATATAGTTGAGACATCATATATAGCTTTATCAGGTTGGCTTTTTTAAATCAGTAGTATGTTTGTACATGGCTTGACAGCTCATTCCTTTTTGGTACTGAATGAAATTACATTGTCTGAATTATAATTATAAATGAAACTTCAGTAAGCATCCATGTACAAGTTTTTATATCAAAATAAGTTTTCAACTCTTTTTGAGGAAATACCAAGGAGTCCAATTGCTGGAATATATACCTAAATTATATTTAATTTAGTGTGAAACTTCAAACTAGCTGTATCATTTTTAATTCCCACCTGAAAAGAATAAGACTTCTTATTGCTCCATATTAGTATTTGCTATTTATTTTTGAAAAATTTTTGTATCATATTTTCAAGAGCACTTTGAATACCCAAATGCTAATATATGGAGAGATCATTTTCATGGGTAATTTGGTTCCTATGGAGAAGAGTTAACAATATAGTTTGACAAATATAGTCGTGTGTGTGTGTGTGTTTAATTTCATACATGTGCAACTGAGATTATATGACTTTCCATTATATGCAGTGAGTTATCAGTTACTTTATGTAGTAACGTCACCACTGTCAATAATGCTACCAATAATAATGCCTGTTACCTTCATGTGAAGCTATGTATTTTCAAAGTGCTTTTATTTAATGTAAATCCAGCTAGGAAGTACTGTGACATGGTAGAAAGATAATTGACCTAGGGTAAGTCAAACATGGCTTAGATTTACATTACTTTTTTATAGGTAGCATATTATGATTTAAGACTAAACATCCTACTTTACAGCTTGTGATACAAGAAAAAAAGTTAAAGTTAAGTGCTTGAAAAAATTAAGGGTTAATATATGATTTTGTGTTATCTTTCTATTCTTCCGTAATAACACAAACTTAGTGAGTTGCAATAGGAATGTATTGTGTTATTCTTCTATGGGTCAGAATTTTAACACAAGTCTCAAAGAGCCAAAATCAAAGTGTCAGCAGATCTGCGGTCCTCTCAGGGTGCTTTAGGGCAGATTCCAGCCCATGCCCTTTGTAGCTTCTAGAGGCTGCCTGTATTTCTCAGACCTAGGATCGTCTTCTGTTCCCTTAACAAAATATAAAGAATCAAAGTTTATTTGGCTCTTGATGCTGGAGGTAGGAAGTCAAGGAGATGGTGCTGACGTCTGGTGAGGGCCTCCCTGCTGCATCAGAATGTCACGGATGGTGTCACCTGGCAAGACAAAGCAAGCTTGTCAGCTCCCCTCCCTCTTCCCCTTCTTGGAAAGGCATGGATGCATCTCATGAGGACCCCACCATCAGTGACCTCATGTAGTTCCAATTACCTCCCAAGGCTCCTTCTCCAGATACCATTAGTGTATAAATTTGAATATTAAAGTTCTACACATGAACTTTCATGGGTACACTCTAGCAGTCTCCTGTCTTCGAAATCAGCAAAGGCAGGTTGACTTCTTGTCATATTACATCAATTTGACCTTTTGACTATTCCCTGACATTTAAGGAGTTGTGGTATTACATTGGCTCTGTCCAGAAAGTCCAGGATAATTGCCAACCTTAATTGCATCTGTACCCTTAATTACGTTTTGCATATATAACATCTTTTTATGTTCTAGGTGTTGAGACTTGGCCATATTTGGAATGTCATTAATCTGCTTACAATTATCTGGGAAAATCCTAACATAAAGTATCAGTCAACAAAAGCAATTATTTTTCATTCAATAACATTTATTAATAATTAAGTTGAAATGTATTAATCTAAATTTTTACTAGTCATTCAGCAGAACCTTGGAGATAGGAAAGACAGGTATTATTCTAGCTTTACAAATATTTCATCTGATTTAAAACGATAGTACTAGTGACGTGGCAATGAAAACTATAATGATTACATACTTTGAGTGCTTATGTTACAAATATCATGATGTCTCTCATAGCTTCTTTACGGAATGGAAAGTTAATCCACTAAAGTGTTTTTTTAAAGATTTATTTATTTATTTGAAAGGCAGAGTTACAGAGAGAGAGAGAGAGAGAGAGAAAGAGAACTTCCATCTGCTGGTTCACTCCCCAAATAGCTGTCAACAACCAGAGGTAGGCCAGGTCGAATCCAGGAGTTAGACACTTCATCCAGGTCTCCCACGTGGATGCAGGGGCCCAAGAACTTGAACCATTTTCCATTGCTTTCCCAGGTACAGGGAGCTGGATCAGAACCGGAGCAGCTGGGATATTGGCCAACCCCCTAAGAGATGCCAGCTTTGCAGGTGGCAGGTTAACTTGTTACGCCACAACACTGGTCATCTAAAGTGTTTTTTTTTTTTTAATCAAGAAAATATATAATATACTTGCTAATTAAATTGTTTATATTTTTAAAGTATACTAAGAAAAAGATGATAATACTTGCTTTTCAGGACTTTGCTATGTTCAATGCAGCCTTCATAGATCTGCTAGTATTCTTGCAATCAACATGGTTGTTTTGAGCAATTGCAAAGGTAACAACTCTACTAACTGTTCTCTGATCTTTTTTTCCCTCCATTTGGGAGCAATTATTCCACAAAATGACAAAGTGGCAAGGGCAAAAATATAACTACCCACAGCATAAAATCACTGCCTTATTTCAGAGATGAGATTCTTGATCTCATTAATGGCCTTAAATTGCATGACAAGCTTTTCCATTTAGACAATTAACATATTAATCCACTTCATGTGGTATCCATCTGCTCATATATAATTTTTCAGAAAGACTATCTATACCTCCTTGCACTCATGGCTCATAGCTATTTTCAAAAGCAATGTATAATTACTAGATGGTATAAAATACTAATAATATAAAGCACCTGAAGGGAGTTATTGGCCTTCAGGAATGAAAAGCCACAGGCATATCTTTCTCTAAATCTCTGGAACTCATACACTGAGATAGTATTGGGGTAATTCATTTTGTAACTCAGTTCATTCCCTGCTTGGCCTTTTGTGCAGTTTGGCAAATTAAGGCTTTTTGTGGAAATTGGAGTGCAATTTCATTCATAGCCAAGGAGGGTTTTCAAAAAAGGATGGCAAGAGTCAAATAGTTCTGTAAACTGAATTATTATTTAGATCGTCTCTCATCTTCCTTTTTGTCCGTTTAGAGCAAAGTGCATACTTAAAAGTAAGAGAAATTTTAAGAAGAAAACTGTCACACCTTAGTGGTTTTCAGAAAACCTACCATTTGAATATAGCGAAGCAAATTTGTTTTGATGACTTTGCCTTCTTGTTTCTTAGTATCCAAGAGAGACTGGGTTAGACTGTTTTTTCACTAACACACATACACTGTGTGATTGTGCCAGGGAATATTGTAAATGGCGTCAGCTGTACAGTTAGCAGATTGTTTCTGAAGCCAAAGTGCCACGGACACATCCTGGTTTCTTCTGGTAATTATGTAACCTCAGGAAAATTATTTAACCTTTTCATACCCCATATATAAGATGTACAGTGTTGTCAACCAGAAAAACTCACCTAAGAGTTAGTGTCCAGAGTTGTTTGGGGAGTCAGATGCAGGTAGGCAGTGCTTGTGTGAATGGCCTCAGCAACTCAGCTACCTCCACACCCCCAAGAGCAGAAACAAACATTCATTGTAAATAACTTTGTTAGCATAGACAGTGTGGTCAGAGTATGACCGTGTGGCCCAATGCTTCAGGCATAGAAAGATGCTATTATCAGGCAGAATTTCCCAAGGGCTCAGACTCACCTCCCAGAAGCTGGCTAAGATCCAGTCCTGAAAATAGGCCTGTCTTGACAATGTGCAGGATTGGAGCAACTCAGGCCTGCTGAGTTAGCCTTTCTTTCAGAAGGCTACTGAATGGGCACCTCTCAACTATGCTTATGTTGTGGGTTATATCCCCAAATGGTCAAGAGCAAAGGTGCGGGTGTTTGTTCAAACACTGTATGTGCTACTGTGTATAATGTGATCTGTCCTCTCTCAGTGAAGAGTCAAAGGGTGTTTCTTTCATTTGAAAATTCATGTGGTTTAAGATGAGAACTAAAATTTAAAATGGGGTACTTAACAGAATCCATGGGCAAATGTGAGTCTTGATTATTTATTTTATTTACAAAGAGTTAACTTGGAAGGCCTTTTCATTTATACTTCTTCCTTGAAAATAATCCTGAATATTTTACAAATAAAATCAAGTTAATTTGATTTACTTTGATAAATCTGGGTTATATTATTTTTCAAAATATATAGATATATAAACACACATACATGTGTAATTCTTCCAGGGAATATTGTAAATGATAATCAGCTCTGTAGTTAGCAGAAACTTTAATTCAAATGGCTAAAAATTCTGGAAGAAAAATGGGCTAATAAACATAAAGTAGGATAATATTTTAATCTAAAACACTATATTACAGATTTGTAGTATCTGAAAATTACCCCTAGCATCATTATTAGAATATATTGGTGTATCAGCACAGATTTCCAAAGAGAGTAGTTACAGAAAATTCTTTAAACAATTTGGTTATAAGCACATATATAAGATGAATTAAAATCTCTTATGCAAAGAAAAAGAGGCTTTTAGTGGGCCAATTAAACAATTCACTTTTTCCCAAACTTTCAATAGGAAGACAAAATGATGAGATAATCATTGTGAGACCGGAAGAAAATAAGACCTTGTCAAGATCTGCTTCATTAGGTTCTACTTAATCCAAGTTCGTGCATGGTTAAGAAGGAAAAAGAAATTGTGTGTGTATGTGTATATTGCATGTTTTTTTTTAAAAGGATTTATTTATTTGAAAAAGAAAGAGATCTTCCATCTTCTTATTCATACCCCAAGTGGCTACAACAGCCAGAGCTGAGCTGATCCGAAGCCAGGAGCCAGGAGCTTCTTTCTGGTCTCCCACATGGGTTTAGGGGCCCAACTACTTGGGCCATCCTCCGCTGCTTTCCCAGGTGCATTATTAGGGAGCTAGATCAGAAGTGGAGCAGCCAGGATTAAAACGGGCACCCAGATGGGATGCCAGCGCTGCAGGCCAGGGCTTTAACTCACTGTGCCACATGTGCTAGGCCCGGAATGGTTCTTAATAATTAATTAGGAAAGCCATTGTAATCCTTAAGCTGTACTTTGGAAATTTATATTCATTAAATAAAAGTTAAAAAAATAAATAATTAGCATCTAAAGAATTGTCAAGAAATATTTTGTGGAAAATCCATTTAGAGGAAATATTCTAGGTTTTGAAAAGGGAAATTTTGAATCCCATGTGTGCTTCTTGCTCTCCTTGTGACCCTGATCAAAATATTTACCTCCTTCTGGACCAAAATCATGAGTGATTTGAGTTCAGTTAAGGTGACTTGGAGGAAGACATGCCCTGGCTTGAGTCTAAATGGTGTTGCATTCTGGAATTTAGAAACACATTGGTGTATTTGCCTTGCCTGATAAATGGGCAGGGTGGGTCTGCCTAAAGGACATTTTCCTGGGGGCCATTTGGTCCCTTAAGAGGGAACTTGCAGATGAAGCCAGAGGCAGAAAAAATGACTTCACATCAATGCAAAGCCTTGGTGTTTTGGAGGGAAGGATTGGTTCTTTGGGAAGTTTTTCCAAGGATGCCAGTGATGATGATGATGATGCGTGTGTGTGTGTGTGTGTGTGTGTATGTGTTGGTAATTCTGCTATATCTGGAAGGGTGGATGTTTCCATAGGAGAAAGGATGAATATCCTTTGTGAACTGAGTAGATTTTTTCTTTTCTTTTGATGGGAATGCTAGGTATTCCCTTACAATTTGGGGGAGAAATAGTCTGCTGATTCTGGGTTTCTGCCTTGGGTGGTGGTGTAGGAGTTGATTAAATATGAGAATATTTGCTACTCCACATGGTAAGTGTGAAGTTCAAATTAAATAATGACTGTAACAAAGCACTTTTTCACCCTTCAAAAGTGAAATAAGTGTTAAGATAAGCATTGTTTATTGGTAAGTTTACAGGTATATAGTTGAACACACAGGTTCTAAAGAAGAATATTTGTTTCAAAGTAGAACCTTTGTTTCAAGTGTGAAATGGACTTTTTTTTTTTAACATTTATTTATTTATTTGAAAGTCAGAGTTACAGAGGGAGAGGAGGAGGAGAGAGCAAGAGAGCGAGAGAGCGAGAGAGTGAGCAAAGCCAGCGCTGAGCCAGGTGGAAACCATGAGCTTGGAACTCCATTCAAGTCGCCTATGTGAATGGCAGGGGCCCAAGCACTTGGGTTATTTTCCACTGCTTTTCCCAAGCCATTAGCAGGGAGCTGGATCAAAAGAAGAGCAGCCAGAACAAGAACTGGCACCCACTGCAGGCAGAAGCTTCACCCGCTATGCCACTAACAGTGCCTGCGCAGGACTTGTTTCTTTTCAGGATTTTCTCCCATTCTTTTCTCCTGGCTATAGGCTACTTCATCAAACAGTTGACTGATTTAATTGAAATGTTGCAGTGTTCTGTATGAGATAGGAGTTTTTACAGAAGATCTCTCAGGTATTATTATGCAGATGATAAAGTGATGTTCACACTTTAAAACATAAAGAGGGAAGTGGAAATTTGATTGGATTATGGGGTTAATTCATTCTAGAGAAAAATTATACTTTGATGTGGGCTGTGAAATTGACTAGTATTTCATTTCAAACCCACTTTTTTTTACTCTGTGTACTAGATTGTGATGCTTGGCAGTAATTTTCTAAAGAATTATTGATAGCATTTTTCAGTTCTAAAATACAATTTTTTTTGCCTTTACTGAGTTTATTTTTCATAGTGGTAAAATGGTCCTATTACCTTGAATTATGCTTTCTATTAACCATACCCACTATACCCACTGCTACTTGATTATAGTGTGTATACATACTTGATAGTATGTATTTGTGATACAGTTAATTGTTAAATTCTTTCATTTGAACTGATGCATGATTTTGTGAATTCTGTATGTGCTTAAAATGTTTTATAGATATTAAGAAAAGAAAAAATATACTGTCTGTGATGTGTGCTAAAGGGTTAATCATGTATTTTAGTGAGGACTGAACATTTAAGTAATTTTTTTTGCAGAGAAATATCCTGACTATTGATTTCCATCCAAGCTTGTCTCCGTCTCAAAGGTCACAATTTTCAAATGAGGTTACCTTTGCACTGAGTTTTCTAGCACATTTGTTTCTAGTTTCAGTTAAATATAAGAGGTTAAAAATCAACGACTGAAAAAAATATATTCAAGAAAAAAGGCATATTCCTTTTTTTCAAATATCAAAGTAGAACCTTATATATATTAAATAATGACAGTTTGTGAATAAAATTTAATTCATGTTTTCCTTGGGATTTGTAGCAATTTCATTTTACTTTGACCATAATTCCATCACTAGTGACCAATTATTTGAATGAGACAATTTAATAGCAAAAAATTGTAGGAAGATATTCATTGTGCAAATGTGGCTGGATGTCACTGAATGTCACTAAAATCTTCATCAAGCATTCCTCTGATGTTTCAAACCCTGTATGTCTTTCTGGGTCTGTAAGTATGATGGCTATCACACATTAAGTTACGATTAAGTAATTCAGTGATTAGAATTTGTTACAGAGCAAAAGAGATTTATTTTAATAAATTGGTTGGTTGGTTGATTTGAAAGTCAGAGCGACATAAAGGGAGAAGCAAAGCCAGACGTACAGGAATGGGTGGGGGGAGGAAGGTTCATTCCCCAAATGTCCACAAAAGCCAGGTTTGGGCTATGTCAAATCCCGAAACTCCATCTGGGTCTCCCACATGGGTGTCCAGGAGTCCAAGTGCCTGGGCCATCTTCCACTGCCTTCCGAGGTGCATTTGCAGGGAGCTTAATCAGAAACAGAGCAAATGGGACCGGTACCATCCCAAGCAGTGGCTTAACTTGTTGCACCACAACACAAGAAAGATTTTAAAAGAAATTTTTTTTTTCTAACTTATTATTTGGAAGATGCAGAGAGAGAGGAGGGGGGAATTTTCATCCTCCTGTTCACTCCCAAATGCCCACAACAGCCAGAGCTGAACTGGACTGAAACAGGAAACCAGAGATTCCATCAAGGTTTCTTTTGTGGGTGGCAAGGATTTAAATACTGGAGCCATCATCTGCAACCTGCATTCATATTGGCAGGAAGCTGAGTTAGGGCCAGAGGTGCTGAGATTCCAACCAGGCACTCAGATTTGGAATGATTGCATCTCAAGTGGAGGCCTTCCCTTACAAAACAAAAAGAGATTTTGCTTCAGTAATGTTCTAAATCATTCATCTTAACATAGTGAGATTATCCAGTACAGTTAAGTCTGGATCTAGAGGTCAGAGAAAGATACTCAGAGATGCACACAGGAAGCTTTGACATGCCTGTGTTGGCTTGAAGAGGGAGGACTTTATGGCAGGGAATAAGCATAGCCTCTGCTTGCTGAAAGCCAGCAGGGAAAGAAGGGCCTCAGTGACTTCATTCTCAAGAAAGTTCACTCTTCCAGCAGCAAGATGAATTTGGGGGTGATATTTTTTCCTGAGAGCTCCAGATGAGAACCCAATTCAGCTGACATCTGGTCACACTTTGAGTAGAGAAGCCAACCGTTGTATGACAGACTTCTGACTTAAAGAATTGATAGTCTGGAAAGAGTGCTGTTCTCAGGTATCAAATTTGTGAAAACTTTCTTTCAGCAACAAAAAGCTAATACATTCACCAAAATTTGATTAAAGAAATTTACCATATAATACAGAATGTAATAATGAACTTAATATAAAATTAAATGTGATCCTTTGAATTGTTTCATGCCCCCAAATATGTCAAACTGTAAAACATGTATTTAATCATACTTTAGGTTGATTTTTTTATAAACTTCAAAACAGGATGTAATCAGACTCTTCAAACTGAGATAAAAATCCTCTTTTCACAGTAAAACTCTGAATGACTCACTCAACATTGTAATTAAACCTGGCTTCAACCATAAACTAGTTTTGTAAAATGCAGAGTGAGATTGCCTTGTTGTAAAAAAACAAAACAACAAAAATAGTAAGAAACCTTTCAAAACTTTATTTGTTCTTTAATTGTTTATATGAAAAATACTTCAACATTTTTAAAATGCTTTGTTATTCATTTAAACATAATTAATTAATATTATATGGTTATCTTCAGATAGACTGTCTTGACTTTTTAAAAATATATTCCAATATGCATTTCTAATATGGAATTTTGTGCAGAATGAATTTTCTTCCATTTATACTAACTAATAAAACAAGACATGTTTGATAAATATCCATAATATAGCAAAAGGGTGTTTGACTAAAAATGTTAATGCCAAAGCAATGATTTCTCAATCCTGCTATTTCTGTACTTACAGACATCCTAATAACATATCAGTTTCAACTGAAATTTTGATCACTACTACTAGTGATAAAAATAATTATTTGTTACCTATTTTATGTAAACATTATGATAAGTAGATTTTGTCATTTATATTATAGTTACTTCATGTTTATTACTCTATTATCCCAATTCATAAATGAAAAATTAGTGAAATTCAATGAGTGATGCACTTGAAAGTGAACCATTCAGAAGTAAATGTTATTAAAGAATATTTTAATGAAAGCTTGTTTTCCTTTGCTCAAGTATAATTCTCACAAAGTTGAAAAACATGACCCTTATAAATATAGAGTGAAGAAAGTGGTTTTATTCAATTAATTGATTAGTGGGGAGTCAGAAGATGCTCATACTGGTTCAGAGGATTATTTGAAATTCTAAAATTTACATAGTCATACAGGGATTGTTGAGATTAATTTGCTAATAGGTGAAAATTTGCTTAGTATCCTACAGGGCTGTGAGCTGTAACTTCAGGGGTTAATCTTGTTGATCTTTCATGTCATAGAAATCAATCACATCCAAATGAGACAACATTCCTTTGCATTGCCATCAGTTTCCCACAGATTAATTTCACAAGTTGTTTACATGTAAGTTTCATGGAATCAGTGTTCTTTTTCCTGGGAGGCTATTGCAGTTGCTAGTACAGGGCTGTGATAGCCAGAGTAAAGGTCTTTAATGTTGTCTCTGTCATAATCCCCTGGGTCTGTGAGTATGTTACCACAGATGGCAAAATGCACTTTGCAATTGTGACCAAACCAAAAATATTCACATAAGGAGTTTGTTCTGGATTATCACAAGGTGGGTCTAGGCATAATCACAAGGTTTCTTAAAAATGAAGTGGGATGTAGAGGGGTCCATTCACCATTGCTGGCTTTGAAAATGAAAGGGGCCTATGATCCAAGATGGGAAGCTTCCAGCATTTGGAAAAAGGCAAGAAAACAGATAGGCTTCAGAAAGGAACATGTCCTTGGTGTGACACCTTGATGTTAGCGTCAGACCTCTGCAGACTTGAGATCTACAGAATTGAAAGATAATGTGTCTGTGTTATCTTACATGGATAAATTTGTGGCAGTTTAATACAGCAGCCGTAGGGAACTAAGATAGGTTCCCAGGGCAAGAGCGCATGATCAATATGTGTTTGTTAAATGGATGGATTGTTTAATGGTTAAATAAATGTAATTTGTTCAAGACACACAGCCAGTAAGTGGTGGATCTTACATTAACCCTTCGTGGCTCTTTCCACAACCTGTGCTTTTACTAAATTCCTGCATTTCTGGTGGAGTTACAAAGTCTTCTTTAACTTATTTCTTTACATCATTCTTCCTGAACAAGAACATAAAATATATAAAACCCTCTCGATTCTTAAGCATAGTTCAGATAAGCAAATGGTTGATAGCCAATGTCACTGATAATTGTTTAGTTTTGATAAAATGTAAAAAATTAACTAATATTTTATAAATATAGACATCATTTTTGTTACTACAATTAGAAGCCTGATGATACTGAGAGTGACACTATTACTGTTCTATAATGCTTTTGATTATTTTGTAAATCTCCACAGATGTATTTTAATTATTCCATGAAAATATTTTTATATTTTTCAGATATTAAAATAGAATTGCAAAGTTGAGTACATAAGCCCCTTACATGTTAAAACTCATTATATTTGGCTGGCGCCACGACTCACTAGGCTAATCCTCCGCCTTGCGGCGCCAGCACACTGGGTTCCAGTCCCTGTCGGGGCGCCGGATTCTGTCCCAGTTGCCTCTCTTCCAGGACAGCTCTCTGCTGTGGCCAGGGAGTGCAGTGGAGGATGGCCCAAGTGCTTGGGCCCTGTACCCCATGGGAGACCAGGAGAAGCACCTGGCTCCTGCCTTCGGATCAGCGCGATGGGCCAGCCGCAGCACGCTGGCCACGTCGGCCATTGGAAGGTGAACCAGCGGCAAAGGAAGACCTTTCTCTCTGTCTCTCTTTCTCTCACTGTCCACTCTGCCTGTAAAAAAAAAAAAAGAAAGAAAGAAAGAAAGAAAGAAAGAAAGAAAGAAAGAAAGAAAGAAAGAAAGAAAAAAGAAAGAAAGAAAAAAAGAAAGAAAGAAAGAAAGAAAGAAAGAAAGAAAGAAATCTTCCATCTGCTGGTTCATTCCCCAAATGGCTGCAACACCTGGGACTGAGCCAGGACAGAGCCAGGAGCCAGGAGCCAGGAGTGTAAACCAGGTTTCCCACATGGATAGCAGGGTCCTAAGCACTTGGCCCATCCTCCACTGCTTTTACCAGGACACTAACAGTAAGCTGGAACAGAAGTTGAGCAGCAGGGACACAAATCTCCACCCATAAAGGATGCTGGCATTGCAGGCAGCAGCTTTGCCAGCTATGCCAGAATGCTGGCTCCAAGAAATATTTATTCTTCTAGTTCACTGGCTGATGCACAAATTGTGTTAAATAAATGCTTATAAAATAAATGAAATAATAGTACATGAATAGGAAACTATATGCTGTTTATAGTAATATTTCTCAGTAATTTTTTTTGACAGGCAGAGTGGACAGTGAGAGAGAGAGAGACAGGGAGAAAGGTCTTCCTTTTACTGTTGGTTCACCCCGCAATGGCCGCTGCGGCCAGTGCGCTGCCCTGATCTGAAGCCAGGAGCCAGGTGCTTCTCCTGGTCTCCCATGTGGATGCAGGGTCCAAGGACCTGGGCCATCCTCCACTGCACTCCCAGGCCACAGCAGAGAGCTGGACAGGAAGAGGAGCGACCAGGACAGAATCCGGTGCCCCAACCGGGATTAGAACTGGGGTGCCGGCACCGCAGGCGGAGGATTAGCCTATTGAGCTGTGGCGCCGGCCTATTTATCAGTAAATTAATCCAACTGGTTGTCATTTTTGCCTATTGCCTGTTAAAAAAAATAAAGACCAACAGAGGATAACTATATGTAATCGCACTTCCTAAAATAAGGTTAAGTATTAATATAGAACTTTTATATATGGAAATAGAAATATGAAGAAACATTCATAAAGAAATGATGATGCTTTTCTGGTGATGAAATCCAGAATATTTGCTGGAATAAGAAAGTGAGGAATATACTGGTTATATAAATAATCAGAAACTATATCCATTCAGTTGATCTAGAACACAGTCCCATCCATAAAATAGATTAAAATGTAATAGCAATTGATGCAATAAGAAAGATATAGCAGTGAAATAAAAAATAGACAAAGTATGCTGAAAAAGAATGAATGCATGAAAGTATGAGAGCTAAGGAACAAATATTCAACTTAGACTAGAAAAGTGTTTATTATAATTGGAGTGGATGTCAAGGTAGGGACCATGTCTGAAAGACTTCTTGGATAAGAATAGTGAACCAGCGGATGGAAGGACTCTATTTCTGTTTCTTTCTCTCTGCCTCTGTAACTCTGCCTTTCACATTAATAAAATAAACCTTAAAAAGGAAAAAAAAAACTAATTAGGGAGCTCTTACAATGACACATTCAGCCCTTTATATCCATCCACACTACACAGACTAATGGTAGAGCTTTTGTTTTCTACCTAAACTATTGCTACAGCCCAGTAACTAGTATCCTTGCCTTAAATATCACTTGCTTTTTGAATCCAAATTGTTCATCTTTCATTTGTGTGGCTTCCCTGAATACCACATTGCACTAGCTTCCTAGTGAATGGAGTATTAATATTTAGTGTGCTAACATTTTGTTTTAATGTGTTTTTCCCTAGATGTCAATAGTTAGTCTTCAAGGTTCAGAGTAAAGTGCTGTGTTCCCTTTGCTAACGATAGACAAAGACAAATGTGATTGCCCTCTTCTAAACTCCTAAAAGCAATTACTTTGAATCACTATAATTTTCTTATCTCAGACTGCCAAAACTAACATTTTTAGCTTGTCTCCTTGTGATGTAATATCTAAATGGCAAAGATTACAGTATTTGTATATATTCACACTAAAATAGCACCTTACACACTGTAGATATTCAATAAACATTAATTCAAGGGTTTGGTTTAAGCCTGAGTTGTACATGTCTTTAGGATTCCTGTATTTTTTCAAGGATTTCCTTATCAAATTTTGAAATTTAAAGGTAATGTGTGTGTTGCTGTCATGAAAAAGTATATGTGTGTTTATGATTTCTTTTTCTGCTCTTTAACTACAGATTCATTCAATGAAAAGAAATTATATGTACAAGAGACATGTTAATGGTAGTAGGCATTGCTTAAAATATGACAGATATTTAGCTTAAAACCTTAGATTTATTTTTTTAAAGATAAGAGAGGGGCTGATGCTGTGGCATAGTCGATAAAGCCGCTGCATGCATTGCAGGCATCCCATATGGGTGTTGGTTGAGTCCCAGCTGCTCCACTTCCAATCCAGCTCTCTGCTATGGCCTGGGAAAGCAGTAGAAGATGGCCCAAGTCCTTGGGCCCCTAGACCCACGTGGGAGACCTGGAAGAGACTCCTGGCTCCTGGCTCCAGATTGGCGCAGCTCCAGCCATTGCAGCCATCAGGGGAGTGAACTAGCAGATGGAAAACCTATCTCTCTCTCTCTTTCTCTCTCTCTCTCTGCCTCTTCCTCTGCCTCTCTGTAATTCAACCTTTCAAATAAATAATTAAATCTTTAAAAAAAAAAAGGTTAAGGGAAAAAACAGGGCAAATATAGCAAAAGTTAGACATGTATTTAAGTTCCCCAAATGTTCAGATATATTAATTTATGAGGAAGGTTTAAACACTGATATTTTATAATATCTCCGATCTATCCTTATATTAATTAAGATGTTGCTGTTATGTGTGTTCACCATATAAGGTTCTGAAATATTCCTCCCACTATCCATCAACTACTCAATAATGACAAGCTGCAAGGAGATTTAATTACCCAAAGTTTTCTTTTACAAAATGTGCAGCTTTTTCAGGGAGTTATGAAAGACAGTATCACACACACTTTAAACTAGGAAATTTTTGGGAAAATTAGTGGAGTGTGGTTGACAGGATAGATTTCTTGTTATTTATGTTTTTATTTGTGTATTTTCCTTATTGTGAAATACTTCAGATTACCAAAGTACTCCATTACAGATTAGCCATATTGTATTCTGTTTCTAATATTTACTTTATGGTGAGAATATTAAATTTGAGCTTACACATTATTGCATCCTGACAGCAGGCATTAGGATCACTTACCCTTATGGTAATGCTGAAAATTTTGATTGAATTATAGACTTTATAGGGAATATTATAGTTTGAATCAAAAGTTTGTATTTATTCATTTATTTCTTGTATATTTCTCTCTTTTATAGTGGTATACAGGGAAACATGTATGTGCATGTGTGTAGGGGTTGATGTGTGCATGTGAAACACTTGCAGTATTTGTGTTGCATTCAATGATCCCACTTCCCTTGGTATGAGTGAAGTCTATGTTCTGAAGACATACAGACTTACTGCTTTAACCTTCATATTTAGAATCTTAAATGAATGAGCTTTCCAGCTCATACACACGTCGTACTCCCTTCTCTGTAACTGATTGTGAAGAATCATCTAATGTTTTGTCACTACTTTGTATTTTTTCAGCTTTCCACTTCTATTTAATCTCTTTAATTCCAGCTGGAGAACTTAAAGCACACAACCATGAGCGATAGTCCCTGTGTTCTCTGTGAAGTTCCTAATACATCACTGTACACGTCAGGCTGTGTCATACAGCTGGCAAAGCATGGGGTTTGAGGTTTCATGGGTTTGGATTTAGATTCAAATCTTGGTTCTCACTCTGGTTAAACTCTTTCATACTGTTAAGCTGATGTGGCAAGGTGAAAAACAGTTTCTGATAATTAAGTGAAAAAAATTGTTCAAAATAACTGTAAATTCCAGACAGCTATTATGTATTTTTAGAATCTGTATGAGATGAAATTTTAATATTGAAGTATAAAGTGACTTAAAAATAAAGAGAGCTTGAAAAATTTGTCTGACTTAGTGGAACTTATTTTAGATTTGTTGTAGAACAGGTGACCAAAAAACTAATTAGGTATCAGCTCACCTATTTGTTTCTACTTTACTTAAATAAGTAAGAAGTTAACAGGAAGAAAAAGCAGTCCTGTGATTCTGATGCCATCATTAAATCATGGTTGCTCCTTAAATACCATCAAAAGAAATAGCCCTCTTGTGTTTTATGTATTGTCATATTTTCCCACTGAAAGTTACATTTGCATCATCTTCCTTCACTGCTACTCTCTGCTTAGAGGCAGTGGTCTCAAAACAATTTAGATATTTCCTATTATGGTATATCCTATAGCTTGTTCATATTGTTCCTATTTTACTTGTCAAGCTCTATGAGTGAAAGTATCCTGTTAACTGTGTACGCTAATATGAATATATCAAATGACTAGTTTAGTGTTGGATATAGTAAGATCTCAGTAAGTATTTGTCAAACACAACATGCAGATGTATAGCTTAATTATATAGCATGCAGGCTTATTGTAAAGTGGTTTTATTTTATGAAAGAAACATATTTAGGTTATTTATTTAAATTTAACCTTTGGAACTTATGCTGTGGGGATATGCCTAATAGCATTCACTAGGCAATTTCACTAGGATACCTTTTTATTTTAAAGAAATTATTTAGAAAAAAATCCTAATTAAGCTAACTTTTAAAAAGGTGTTTATTTACTTTTTTTAGCTCACAAATAAAGGATTTGCTATGACGTAAATGATGTGATCACAGCTCAGACCACCTCAGGAGCTCAGGAAGCTGTCTCCACTTACAATGATGGCTTTTCCAAGGCCACACTTTCTTCTTGCCCCTGAGAATCCAATGAGATATTTGGCCTTTCTCCCATGTTACACCTATCAATTTGTAGGGAGTGGTATTATTCCAAATTGGGTTTTGATGCAGTTATGTACCTATGAAACCATCACCACGATCAAGCTAATGAATATGACCATTATTTTTCTTTTTTAAAGTTATTTAAGAAACTAAGTTTTACTGTGTACATTTGAGATTTCTAGCAGTTTTGTCCATCTGTAGCATTTTTATTCATTTTTAAGGTTCAGTAATATTCTGTTGTACACACATGTGAACATATATGCCACATTTTATTCTCAATTTGTGGTTGATGGACACTAATCTACTTTAATATCTTGGTAATAGGGAATGATCCTATAGTGAACATGTAGGTGCAAATATCTTTAGTGGAGGATAATTTTATCTCTTTTTTGAGAATATACCCATAGTAGGATGGTTGTGCCATATAGTATTTCTCTTTTTGATTTCTTTAGGAACTTCTGTACAGTTTTTTTTCTTCCTAGTGGCTTTTCCAGTCTATATTCTTACCAACAAGATATTGATTCCCTTTGTTCCACACCCTCATCAACATTTATTATATCTTGTCTTTTTTGTAATAACTGTCTTAATAGATGTGGGGTGATGTCTGATGGCTTTGACTTGCATTTCCCTGATGATTAGTGATATTGGGCTCCTTATCATATACCTCTTGGTTATATTTATATCTTTTTCAAGGAAATAACCATTCAATTGCCTTTGCCTATTTTCTTTTTTTTTTAAAATATATTTTTATTTGAAAGACAGAGTTACAGAAAGAGAGAGACAGAGTGAGAGATCTTCCATTTGCCGATTCATTCCCCAAATGGCCACAACAACCAGAGCTGGGCAGTCTGAAGCCAGGAGCCAGGAACTTCTTCTGGGTCTCCCACATGGGTACAAGGGCACAAGGATTTGGGCCATCTTCCACTGCTTTTCCAGGCACACAGCAGGTAGCTGGATTGGAAGTAGAGCCGCATGGACTCAAACCTGTGCTTATATGGAATGCCAGTGCTGCAGATGGTGGCTTTACCCACTATGCCACAGTGCTGTCCTTTGCCTATTTCCAATCAAGTTGCTTGGTTTTCCACTATTGAGTTGTAAGAGTTATTTTTTTTTTTTACAAATTTTGAGTAGTAACATTATCTTAGATGTGGTTTGCTAACATTTTTTCGCAGGCTTTTTGTTACCTTTTCATTTTATTAATTGTTTCCTGTGCTTTGCAAAAGTCTTTTTTACTTTATGTAGCCCTGTTATAATGTTTTACATTCTGCAGCCTGAACTTCTGCTATGATATCAAAAACTAAAAATTGCTAGCAGTAAGGGGTTTTCTCCCTATGTTCACTTACAGGATTTTTATGATATCAAAGCTTACATTTAGGTGATTTATCCATTTTCAGTTGATTTTCTGTATGATGTAGAGATCTAGTAAACTATATCAATCAAAACATATGGCACTGATGTAAAACCAAGAATTTAGCCAAAAGAGCAGAATAAAGAAACTGGAGGGGCCAGGGCAGTGGCACAGCAGGTTAAAATCCTGGCCGGAAGTGCTGGCATCGCCTTTCAGCACTGGTTCTAGTCCCAGCTGCTCCTCTTCCAATCCAGCTCTCTGCTATGGCCTGGGAAAGCAGTGGAAGATGGTCCAAGTTCTTGGGCCCTTGCACGCATGTGGGAGACCTGGAAGAGGCTCCTGACTCCTGGCTTCGGATCTGTGCAGCTCTGGCCATTGCGGCCATCTTCGGAGTGAACTAGCAGATGGAAGACCACTCTCTCTGTCTCTACCTCTCTCTGTAACTCTGTCTTTCAAATAAATAATATAAATAAATCTTAAAAAAAAAAAAAACCTGGAGATAAATCCAAATATAAAAAGTCAACTTCAGCTTAGGTTACCAAGAACACACAACAGGGAAGAGATAATTTCTTTAATACATGTTGCTGAGGAAACAATTTCTAGATACAGAAGAATGAAATCAGACTGGGTGGAGTTCCCAGCTCTTGCTCAGCCTGACCTCATTCCAGCTATTGTGGGCATTTGGGGAAAGAACAAACAGATGAAATTTCACTCTCCTGTCACTCTGTCTCTCTCTGCCTTTCAACCAACCAACCAACCAACCAAACAAAAAACTTTTATAAAGAACAGAGTGCTCTCCCTGTGTCTCTCTGCCTCCTGGCTTCTCATGTGATCATCCCTCTGCCATTTTGTAGCCTTACTGGATGCCTGCACTAATGTGGGTATCCAAGAATGGACAGTGAGCCTCTAAACTACAATCCAAAATAAACCTTTTCCCCTCATAAATTAGTCATTTCAGGTATTTTAATTAAAGTAACAAAATATGATTAAAATGCTAATGTTCTAAACATAATTTAGCAACAATGACCACTTAAGGATATTGGTGTTTATCCTTGTGGTTGATGGAGCTGTGGCTTCTTGTAATTGGTCAGCATTGCAAGAAGATATTGTTTTTTATATCAGTAGCTCAGGAAAATACTAAAATTCAAGATTTGAAATGTAGCTATTGAATACGTGACACTTTTGCACCTTTGTAAAGTAAAAAAAAAAAAAAAAAATCGTGTCAAACCACCATAAGTAGTTGTCCTGATATTTTGGGGTCCATTTATAGGCTGTATATTCTCTTCTATAAATTTATTTGTCTATCTTTATGCCAACATAATACCACTGTCAGTATTATAGCTTAATAGTTAGTCTTGAAATCAAATAGCACCACGCCTTCAAGGCTGTGCTTTTTTATGTTTTATTGACTATAGTGTATTTCTTAAATTCCTTTTGAATTTTGTAATCAATTGATCAGTCTCTACCAAAAAACTTGGTAGAATTTTTATTGATATTATATTTGATTTTAGATGATTTTGTGAAGAATGGATGTCTTAGAAATATTGAAAATAGAAATTTTTCTATCCATCATATGGTAAATATATATTTAGATCTACTTTTAGCTAAACAATATTTTGGAGTTTTCAGTGTATTGGTCTTTCATGTTTTCATCAGATTTACCTTTATATATTTCATGATTTTTAAAAAGATTTATTTTATTTACTTGAAGGGCAGATTAACAGAGAGAGATGGGTAGAGAAAGGAGAGAATGATCCTTACCTGCCAGTTCACTCCCTAGATGCCCCTCAGTGGTCAGGGCTGGGTAAAGCAGAAGTCAGGAGCCAGGAACTCCATCCTGGTCTCCCACAGTGGGTGACAGAGCCCTAAGTACTTCCCAGGTGGATTAGCAAGAAATGGCATTCAGAAGTGGAGCAGCCAGGCACTTCAAGTCGGAGCTTAACCTGCTGCCCTGAATTTCATAATTTTGATGCTGTTGTAAATAATATTTTTTCAATCTCTGATTTTATAGCTAGTATATAGAATAAATTAACTTTTTGTATATTGATATTATATCTTGCAACGTCACTAAACACACTTAGTTCCAGTAATTTCATATTTTCTAGCGCAATTATATCAAATGTAGATAGGTTTCTTTCCAAAATAGCTGTCTTTTCTGCATTATCCTTGCCTTATTGCATAGGCTGCCATCTTCAGCACAGTAGTGAACAGCAGTGGTAAGAGCAGACATCCCAGTTTTGTTCCTAATCTTCTGACTAAAGCATTTAATCTTTTACCATCATGTATGATATTAAGCATGTAATTTTCATAGATACCCTTTATCAGGTTGTAGAGTTCCTGTCTGTTTCTAGTTTGCTGAAGGATTTTCTCAGCAAATAATAGAATATGACAAATGCATTCTCTCTTTTTGCCAGATAAAACTTTTTTTTTTTTTTTTGACAGGCAGAGTTAAACAGTGAGAGAGAGGGAGAGAGAGAGAGAAAGGTCTTCCTTCCGTTGGTTCACCCCACAAATGGCCGCTATGGCCGGAGCGCTGTGCCCATCCAAAGCCAGCAGCCAGGTGCTTCCTCCTGGTCTCCTATGCGGGTGCAGGGCCCAAGCACTTGGGCCATTCTCCACTGCCCTCCTGGGGCACAGCAGAGAGCTGGACTGGAAGAGGAGCAACTGGGACAGAATCCAGCACCCCGACAGGGACTAGAACCCGGGGTGCCGGCGCTGCAGGCGGAGGATTAGCCTAGTGAGCCGTGGCGCCAGCCAGCCAGAAAACTTTATCAATTTTATTTATCTTCTCAAAGAACCAACTTTTTATTATATTTATCTTTCCACTGGTTATCTACTAATTCATTTGTTTCCATTCACATCTAAGTCATTTTATTTGCATTATACCGGGTTTTGTTTGCTTTTTCTTTTTGCAGTTTCAAAACATAGATTAGGGTGTTTTTATTTGCAGTCTTTCTTCCCCTCTCTTCCTCTAATAAAGATGTTTAGTGCTCTAAATTTGTCCCTAAGTATAACTTTTGGAAAATCCAATAAATTCATATATATATATATATATATATATAATTAATTTCAAAATATTCTATGTCCCTTTTTATTTACTATTTGACCCAAGGGTTAATGTGTATAGTCTGTTTTCCCAGTATTTAAGAGATTATCTAGCAATTTTTCTGTTATCAGTTTTTATTTTAATTGTATTTTTGTAAAGGTTTTATTAATTTATTCTGAGTGAGTTAGACACGGGTTGGGGGATGGGAGAGAGAGAGAGAGAAGCTCTTCCATTTGCTGGCTCCCTCCCCAAGTGGCCTCAACAGCTAGGGCTGTATCAAGATGAAACCAGGAGCCAGGCATGTCATCCAGGTCTCCCACATGCATGCAGAGACCCAAGCACTTGGACCATCCTCTGTTGCTTTTCCAGGTGCGTTAGCAGGGAGCTGGATGGGAAGTGGAGCAGCCGGGACAGGAACCACCACTCATATGGGATGCCAGCCTTGCATGCAGCAGCTAAACCTCCTACACAACACCAGCCCCTTATTTTAATCTGTTTTATCAGAGAATATACTTTGTGTGACTTTCATTCTTTATACTTATTAAGATTTGTTTGTGGCCCTAAATAGTCTCTCAGTAAATGTTCAGTGAACATAAGAAGAATGTATATTGTGATGTTATTGTATGGAATGGTCTCTAAATTTTAAATGGGTATTTAATAGCCTTCTTCATTCTTATTGAGTTTATGGCTGCTTGTTCTATTAGTATCGAGAGCTCTGCCTATAGTTTCATCAGTTTTTGCTTTGCATACTTTGAAGTATGTTATTAAATGCAAAAATTATATTTTTCTGTTCTTTTGAACAGCTCCTTTACCATTACCAGGTAAATGTCCTTATAGTTGGTAATAATCCTTGATATCTTTTTTGGCTATTGTTAATATCACATCTACTTTCTGTTAGTATTCACATTGTATATTTCTTTTAATCCATTGATTTTTCTTTAAAGAGTTTTCTATTCATGTGAAAAGCAGAGTGAAAGATGTTAAGACAGAGAGAGGGATGTTCCATTTACTGGTTTACTACTCAAATGATTGCAACAGCCAGGGCTGAGCCAGGCCAAAGACAAGAACTTCATCTGAGTTTTCCAAGCGGGTGACATGGGTCCAAGTACATGGGTCATCCTCTTCTGTTTTCCTAATCACATCAACAGTGAGCTGGATCAGAGCTGAGACAGCTGGACTGGAGCTGGCACTGTGATAGGAAATCCCAGTGTGGTGAGCAGCGGCTCTACCTGTGTCTACACAACACTGGCCCCATATCACTTTGTTTGTGACCTATGACTATACAGTTAGGTCATGCAGCTTGATCCAGTTTGGAAATATTTACCCTATAATTAGGCTATCAGGATTCCTGATTTCCATTTCAGCCAATTAATTTTAATTTGTATATGGTATTTGCCTATATTACCAAGTGATCAAGTAGATATTGACCAGCGAGCAGCTGCTGGATTGTCTTGCCACATAATCATGAATTTGGCTGATAAGGAAATAATAAACCCAAGTCGATTATCACAGTTTATTACTCCTTTTAGAGCAAGAAACATGATCTTCATGTTTGCAGTGGTTCCAATGGTTCCCCTGATTCCTCTTCCCCAAGTCCATTGGGGCAACATGGAGGGATTGTAGGCAAATACTGTGTGTATAGGCTTCTCTGTCAGGAAGAACATCCCTAATAGTTCAAGGAGACTGCTAAAACTTTTCCAAGCTTTGCCCCACAGAGAAATCATCCTCTTTATTTACTCTGGTCAGAAAAAAAAAAAAAAAATCTGTGCTGTCTCCTAGAGGGAGACACTATCTTCATTGCTTGGTAATTTCTCTGGGGAGGAAAGGGACACTTAAGCTTTGTTACTGTGTAATATAAGCAAATCTGTTCCCTGCTCTGGAGCAGCTTTGACGAAGCTGTCATTGCCCTTCGTTCGGAAGTCATGCAACCGTGAAAGACTCATGTGGAGTTTTCTCCCTCTGTCCCCCTACCTCCCATACATAATATGTTAAAATTATGTTAGAAAAATAGAAGTCATTGGGCACCTTTAGTACGAAGAGATGTAATACAGGAAGTTCGAGGCTTATGCAATGGTTGGAAGGACAGGGCTCGTAAATGTCTGAGAGGCCCACTGCTCCCTATCAGGATATATCTGAAAGTGCAGACAGCACAAGGAAGCTGATGCTGCAGATCTGTACTGCCTGTGGTATAAAAATGTTTAATTCTCAGGGGGATGCCTGAAAGCTATTGGCAAACCTCCAAGCTTCCAGCCTGCCGTCTGCCAGTGCCCTTGTGGCTGTCCTCAGCAGTGCCAGAGAATAATGGCTTAACTTACTCTTTTCATCCCAAATCTCATCCTGATGATTTTTATTGGCACAATCTGCTGGCACTGTAGAAATTTGGGGAGCATAGCACCCAGACTCTTCCCCTGTGTTTTAGCAGAGAATGCAGGTGAAGGAGGAAGATGCTACATTGACAGCAGACAATTTGTCCACTTTAATTAATGTGATTTTTTAATAGTGTTTCTCTTACAAACAATACTTTAGTAAATAAATCTTATGTACACCTTCCTTTGGCACATGTGAAAGAATTACCATTGGATAGATTCCTAGAAATGTATTGGCTCACAACGTGTGCTTATCTTACATCTTGATAGATGATACCAAATTATTCCCCAAAAGCAGTTACTTTCTAGGGAGTACAAAGGGAGAACAAGGCCGGCGCCGCAGCTCACTAGGCTAATCCTCCGCCTAGCGGCACCGGCACACCGGGTTCTAGTCCCGGTCGGGGCGCCGGATTCCGTCCCGGTTGCCCCTCTTCCAGGCCAGCCCTCTGCTGTGGCCAGGGAGTGCAGTGGAGGATGGCCCAGGTGCTTGGGTCCTACACCCCATGGGAGACCAGGAAAAGCACCTGGCTCCTGGCTCCTGGCTCCTGCCATCGGATCAGCGCGGTGCGCCGGCCGCAGCGCACCGGCCGCGGCGGCCATTGGAGGGTGAACCGACGGCAAAGGAAGACCTTTCTCTCTGTCTCTCTCTCTCACTGTCCACTCTGCCTGTCAAAAATAAAAAAAAATAAAATAAAAATAAAAAAAAGGGAGAACAAGCCTGTTTGCAAGTGATTAAGGAGTAGAAGTTAGTAACCAAGTGTCTTCTCATGAACATAGACTCATTGTGTTTGGGTGTTGATCTGTGAGGCAATGGATGGAAGAAGGTATGGTGACCCCTTGATACCTTATTACAAGTCCCAGTGCCTAACATCAGTCCCTTAACCATTGAAAGGTTGAATGTCTTTGATAGGTTTTGTATCTGCAGTTTTCACATGGGTTTTCCAATTTAATTGTCAGTGTAAGTCATGAAATAGGTATATTCTCACCGTCTTCCCTGATGAGCTGTTGGGGCTGAGCTGCCAACTTTTTGGAGATCATGTAGTTAATAAAGGAAAGGGATTTTTTAAAATAGCTGTAAAATGACAAAGCTGGTGTTCTTTTGTTTTGTATCTCTCAGAAACCTTCTTACTTGCCTGATAAACATGCTGAAGCCTCTTATTCTTTTACGACTGTTTTAATGTCTTCAGGGTTGCCATATCTATTGAAAAGAAGTTAGACTCTGGAAATATAAAGGGGTGATTTTTTTTTTTTTAATTTGACAAGTAGAGTTATAGACAGTGAGAGAGAGAGACAGAGAAAAAGGCCTTCTTTCCGTTGGTTCACCCTCCCAAATGGCTGCTATGTCTGGCGCTGCACCTATCCGAAGCCAGGAGCCAGGTAACTTCTTCCTGGTCTCCCATGTGGGTAAAGGTGCCCAAGCACTTAGGCCATCCTCCACTGCCCTCCTGGGCCACAGCAGAGAGCTGGACTGGAAGAAGGCAACCAGGACTAGAACCCTGGCGCCCATATGGGATGCTGGCGCCACAGGAGGAGGATTAACCAAGTGAGCCACGGTGCTGGCCCCCAAGGGTGAATTTGAGTTAAAGTTAAATTGCAGTTCCATCATTTACTCTCTGTGTGATTTTCGAGAAATTTATGTAAATTCTTTGAACTTTCATTCCAGCATCTATAAAACCAATATAATAATACATAATGGCAAATATGTTGTGAAAATTAGAGATAGTAAGTGACTTGTGTGTAGTGCAATATCACAGCATTAGTGATGTGTTCCTGCCATCATAGGACTAGAGATAGATTTTGTAATGAGCACATATTGAATGCTGTGAAACTAGATGCAAAAGTATACATGTATTATAAATGATACTATAGATGGTGTAAATAAGGACTGCTAAAGTTGATTTTTTTTAAACTCTTACATGTCAAATATTAAATCTGGCATACCTACCTTTCACAAATCAGAAGAAACTGAGTATAAAAAGGCAAAAATATTTGAAAATGAAAATATTAACTAGAAAAATATATGAACATAAAACCATGCAAATCCAGCCTAAAATAGAATTAGTTTACCTCCATTTTTCTTCATCAGAAAACTGGCTTGTAGCTTCCCATCACCATGTCTTTTCTTTCTTTCCCTAACACAAGTGACATAGGAAATCAGGAACTGCTTGAAAATCTTAGTAATGTGCTAGTGGTAGTCAGATTAGAACAAAGTACATATACTTTGTTTACTAAAAATACAATGCACTTTTATAATTTTCTAGATGTAGTACTGATGTGTTTAAATTATTCAAATACTTTGGCACCAGTTTTATGTTTTGTATTCCAAAGTATTTAACCTACATTTGACAATATAATCTTAGCACTACATTTCTAATTTGTTGATATTGAGTCTTACATAGGCAAACTGTATTTTTCAGATTTATAATACATAGAGACACCTACCTGTTTCTAATTCCTTTATGCTCAGAAATTTATCTGTTTTTTAAAAAATATTTTTACTTATTTGAAATACAGAGAGAGGTAGAGACACAGAAAGAGATAAGTCTTCCATCCGTTGGTTAACTCCCCAGATGACCTCAATGGCCAGAGCTGAGCCAATCCAAAGCCAGGAGTCAGGAGCTTCTTCTGGTTCTCCCAGCAAGTACAGGGGCCCAAGGACTTGGGCCATTTTGTACTGCTTTCCCAAGCCATAGCAGAGGGCTGGTTCAGAAGAGGAGCAGCCAGGACTAGAACAAACACACATATGAGATGCTGGTGCAGCGCTCCAGGCACAATCTGTAGTGCACGGTACCTATAAGGCAGTGCATGTGCGAGAGATGCTGGCGTTTCAGGCTGGAGCTTTAACCCGCTGTGCCACAGAGCCAGGCCCCCAGAAATTTATCTTTGAATAAAAGCAAAATTCTTGATGAATATAGAATGCTTAACAAATTTAAATATGAAGACATATGTTTAGAATTTATTAACAATGTGATGTCATTGTTTCTTCCTAATGAGTATGTTCCACAACTTGATGATACATAGGGTAGAATTCATATCTTAACTTTTTGCCATTATGAGTAAATTACATTTAATGTGTGTTATGAATAACTTATTATTACTTTTGTTTTTTTGATTATTTTGATTCATTTGAAAAGCAGAGTTAAAGAGAGAGAGGGGGAGAGAGAGAGAGAGAGAGCTTCCATCTGCTGGTTCATTCCCCAGATGGCTGCAACTACTTGGGCTTGGCCAGGCTAGAATCAGGAGCCAGGAGCTGCACGTGGGTCTCATGTGAGCGGCAGGAGTGTAAGACTTGGATCCTCTTTCACTCCTTTCTCACATGCATGAATAGGGAGGGTAGGGTCAAAAGTATAACTATGTTTCTGAATCTGTATACATGAAATACATGAATTTTATATATCTTAAATATTTTTTTTAAAAAACCACACCACAAACAACAAACCAAAAATAGAGAAACAAATGAAAAAAACCAGGGAGCTGGAACAGAAGTAGAACAGCTAGGACTCAAATAGGCATCCATATGTGGTGCTGTCATTGCAGGAGATGGCTTACCTACTGGGCCACAACACCAGCCCCTTACTTATGTTCTTATAATGCTATGCATCATTGGGCTGGCTCTGTGGCTCAGTGGGTTAAGTTACAGCCTGCAGTGCTGGCATCCCATGTGGGCCTTGGTTCAATCCCAACTGCTCCACTTCCTTGCTAATGCTCTTGGGGAAGCAGCAGAGGATGACCCAAGTCCTTGGGCCTCTGCACTCATGTGGGAAACCTGAAAGAAGCTCCTAGCTCCTGGCTTCAGCCTGGCCCAGCCCTGGTCATTTTGGCCACTTGAAGAGGGAAGCAGCAGATGGAATATCTCCCCCTCTGTAACTCTGCTTTCCAGTAAATAAATAAATAAATCTTTGAAAGGAAAATACTACACATCATTTCACAGTGAATTAAAAGCATGAATGAATAGCAAAACATAGATAATTTTTGATAATTTATTTACTGAAATTATAATATCTCCTCAAGATAGTAGTGACCAGTAATATATGTACTTTTGTACTCTGAATAGCATTGAAAAATCTCAAACTATAAGGGTTACTGTGACACTCATGGGTAACCAGGTCATAGTGTATAAATATTAATACTGACATTCATACTCTGGTTCAGCCTTTACATTTGTACATCAAAAATTATCTTTCAGAAAATATTATTACAGATGAATTTTTGCCTGAAGATATTTTCATGATTTTTTCCTTTTACATGTTGTTGAATAAAGGATTCCAGTAAATCGTAATAATCATTGGTAATAGAAGGGAACACAGATTGATCAATTTCAATTTTGTGCAGAAGGAAGATTTTACATATGAGTTTATTTATTTAGTTAGTTGTAGGTGCATCTGGTGTTCTGAAAGTGTACTGCATTTTAACCAAAATTGTTAGATTATATAAAATTAGTTATTGATTCAGTGTATAAAGACCTTTAGGGACAGTTAGCTGCTTTTGGACGTTCATGTATATTTTGATGTATACCTCAATATTTAATAGAGTAAACTTTTCTGATAGGTTAGTTGTAGTAACTCTTGAGCAGATAAATATGCAAATACAGTATGCTCTAAGGAAGGAGGGTGTATTCGTTTGTTGGGACTAAAAACTTCCACTACTGGATGGCTTAAGCAGCAGATAGTTGTTATCTCACAGTTTTAGGTGCACAAGTTTGAGATCGAAGTCCAGAGAGAGCTGGTTTCTTCTGAGGGCTCCAAGGAAAAGTGTGTTCCACTCCTCTGCCAGCTCTGCTGGTTTTCTGGCCATCTTCGGCTTTCCTACCTTATACAGTCACTCCTGGACCTCCGCTTTTATCTTCCCTTGGGTTTTTCCTGCTGTTTTGTGAGTGTGCACATTTCTCCTTTCTTTGAAACCAGTTGTATAGGAGTAAGTCCCGTCTATTCCATTATGATCTCATCTTAAGTAATTACGTCTGCAATAGGCCACTTCCCAAATAAGATCACATCCTAAGGTAATAGGAGCTAGGACGCCAACATGTAAACGCTTGGGATACTTATGGGGGTATTAAATACAAGAGTACTTCAAAAAGTTCAGGGAAAATGGAATTACAAATGCAAATTCTCTGTGAACTTTTTGAGGTACCTTGTACCTACCTTAACCTCCTTCTTAACCAAGACTCTGAAAGGTGAATTTGTCTTGTCCCTTCCTCTGGACTACATTTCAGTTCAAAACATGACGGAATTTGAATGAAAGACTACCCTCATCATCTTTTTGTTTTGAGGGAGTTTATAACACTTAAGAATAGTGCACACCACCAAGCTATTTTTAGGAGTGTTGGCTCCCTGCTTTTCTAACTGCTATTAAAGTTATTAAAGCTGATTATTGCAACATTGTTTTCTAAAAGTGTTTTTCAGGGATTTTAATGAACCAAACGTTAAAAGGACATGATTAAATAAATTCAAAGATCCTGAACAAGGAAGGCCAATAAAATTTCATGTGCGTCAGTCAGTATAACTAGCTGAGAAATAAACGGAAACTTATCCACTGAGTTAATTATTTCATTGGCTTTATTGATAATTGTAGGGCATAAACTAATGGACATTCTTCATTTACTTGTCAGCTTTTCTGTTTTAATGCATACAACATGGCAGGCACTGTTACAGACAGTTGTGATAGATGAGTGAAAAGAACAGGCGAGTGACCCTGCCATCTAGGAGCTTACACTGGGGATGGGAGGAGGCAATGAACATTGAATACGATAAAGAAATAATCTCAGTTTTGCAGTGTGTAAAATGGGAATGATAATTGGATCTAATATGTTTGTTTTGAGGAGTAAGTAGGATAGCATTTGTTTTTTTTTTTTTTCTTTTTTTTTTAATTTATTTACTTGCAAGGTAGAGTTACAGACAGTGAGAGGGAGAGACAGAGAGAAAGTTCTTCCTTCATTGATTCACTCCCCAGATGGCTGCAATGGCCAGAGCTGCGCCAATCCGAAGCCAGCAGCCAGGTGCCTCCTCCTGGTCTCCCATGCGGTTGCAGGAGCCCAAGCACCTGGGCCATCCTCCACTGCTATCCCAGGCCATAGCAGAGAGCTGAACTGGAAGAGGAGCAACCGGGACTAGAACCGGCACCCATATGGGATACGGGCACCACAGGTGGAGGATTAACCTAGTGCGCCACGACACCAGCCCCGGGATAACATTTATAAAGTTCCTGGCAGAGAACCTGTAATAGTGATGGTAATGTTAACTGCTGGGTATAATCCATGCTTGTCTATTACCACTTCTCCGTTATTAAGACTAGATGTCTTTTTCCTTATCAGTTAAGAAATAATGTAAAGGACCTCAGTAGCATAGCATGAGCATCGTCCTTAGGATATCAACTGTGACAAGTGTTATACATATATGAAAAGGAAAGATGTGCTGAACTTCAGTACAGTCGATACCTTTTATATATTCACATGTGCACACAAATACACACACCCACCAGCCAAACCAAAGTTTTTTGTTTTATTTGAAAACATTTATTATCCATGAACATATCTGAGTTAATGGTAGAATTTCTTAACAGTATGAAAAGTCATTTACTTTTTAATCTGGATTGGAAATTTTTGTTGATAAGTTCGTCAAAAAACTATGATAATCTTTTCACATTTACTATTTATATCTGTGTATTCTCTGAAAAAGAAATCAATGATCTTTTTTCTCTCTTTTCTTTTTAGAAACTTTTATTTAATAAATAAAAATTTTGAAAGTACAACTTTTGGATTATAGCAGTTCTTCCCCCCATTAACACCCTCCCACCCGCAAACCGTCCTATCTCCTAATCCCTCTCTCATCCAGTTCTCATTAAGATTCATTTTTAATTATCTTTATATACAGAAGATCGACTTAGTATATACTAATTAAAGATTTCAACAGATTGCACCCACACAGACACACAAAGTATAAAGTACTGTTTGAATACTAGTTTTACTGTTAATTCTCATAGTACAACACATTAAGGACAGAGATCCTACATGGGGAGTAAGTGACAGTGACTCCTGTTGTTGATTTAACAATTGACACTCTTATTTATGACGTCAGTAATCACCCGATGCTCTTGTCATGAGTTGCCAAGGCAATGGAAGCCTCCTGAGTTCACAAACTCCAATTGTTTTCAATGACACATTAATCCTCCCTGCAAGCCTTAAGATGACCAAAGTGAACAACCAAGCTTAGAATGCCTTATTTTTAGTTGCTTAGTTAATACCACATTTCTTTTCTGTCTTCTCCCTTCCTAGGGCTGAAATGTGAAATGGAACATGTCCTAATTTCTCCTCTTTTATGGTGGTATGCAACTTCAGGATGATTGCATATGCAAACAAAGGGTTAGTAAAACACCACATGTATATATCTATTTGGTTCAATCCTAAATTTATTTATTTTTATTTGAATGTCAGAGAGACAGAGACAAATAGAGATATCTTCCATTCACTGGTTCACATCCGAAAATGCTGACAATAGGCAGGACTGGGCCAGGCAAAAACCAGGAATCAGGGACCCAATCTGAGTCTCCCACATGGGTAACAGGAAGCCAAGGACTTGAGCCATCACCTGCTGTGTCCTAGAGAATGCATTATCAGGAAGCTGGAATTGGAAGTACAGGCAGGACTTTAACTTGGGCCTTTTGATGTGGAAAGTGGGGATATTGACTGCTGTACTAAACACCTATCCATGAACCCTAAATTTAAAATCATAAACACTTGGCAAAATCTGCAAGTTTCTTTGTTGTTGTTGTTGTTATACCACTCTAATTCTAAATATATCTGCATAACTCCATCATTTTTATGTTACTATATTTCTTCAGATTTTCATTGTTTTCCTTACAATAAAACCTTAAAATGTTGCTTGGCTTATCTGAGTTTTCCCTTTGACATATGATTCTGATTAAAATCATACACATAATGTGAAAAAATTAAAAAAAAGATTTTCTCCTTCAAAATACTAGACAATCTTTCTCTTCTTCTCTTTTTATTTTCTTTTTTAAAGATTTATTTATTTATGTGAAAGAGTTGGCCAGGGGAGAGATTTTCCACCTGCTGGTTTACTCCCCATAGGGTTGCAATGGCTAGGGCTGTGTGAGGTTGAAGCAAGGAGCCAGGAGTTTCATCTGGGTTTCCTGCTTGGGTGGCAGGGCCCAAGCACTTGGGCCATTTCTGCTGATTTTCCTAGGCCATTATCAGGGAGCTGGATTTGAAGTGGAGTAGCTAGGACAAGAACTGGCACCATTATGAGATGCCAGCATTGCAGGTGGCAGATTGACCTGCTGTGTCAGAATGTGCCGCTCTCTACTGTGCTTCTTGTTTCAGTTGTGTTTAATGTTAAAGAAAATTGTTTTGTTGCTTTATATTTATTTCTCAAAGAAAAGTAAAACACTGAAAATTATATATAAACTTATATATAAATTATATATAAAACAGTGAAATTGTATTTTTCAGTAGGTCCTAAAATTGTGTTCTAAGGAAATGGACAAAATATTTTGTAAAGAATAGTTTACCTTTTCTTGTTTTATTAGAGCTAATAAAACCTGAGACAAAATCTGATTAAACAAAACTGAGGTTTGTATATGTAGTTTTGTTCTGAACTGTTCTACTGGGTCTTGTGTGCTCTGTATTTTGAGACCTTTATTGCTTACTGAACTGTCCCAGGGAAAGTTTAGTTTTTATTACTCATTACTTGTGAAATAGCTGTTTCTAAAAGTAATTATGAGGATTCAATAGTGTAGGATCATCCATAGAACATGCAGATCATCAAATGAGGAACTGATTTATGAAACATGTTGGTTGGTGTCTGACACGGTAAAAAATGAAGAATTATTAATTGTTTTAATTATTGTCTTATTCATAAAATATTTTGTATACATTGAAGATGACTTTTTTAACTTAAGGAATGTCCTTTATTTTTTAATAAGTATTATTGGCAAAGGATATTTTACAAAAGCATTTGGTAGAGCAAAAATAATATATTTTCATATGTAATTTTATGCAAATATGTATATTATACATGCATGCACTATTTTAATTATATATAAGTATACATGCAATTACAAATTGATCTTAAGGGATTTAAAGATTTTTTCTTATAAATGTAGATTGCTGATTTCACAGCTTTTAAAATTTTGAAACAAGTTATTTGAAAGGTAGAAAGACTGAGAAAGTGAGAGAGGGGAGTCAGCGCAGTGGCATAGCAGGTAAAGCTATTGCCTGCAGTGCTGGCATCCCGTATGGGTGCTGGTTTGTGTCCTGGCTGCTCCACTTCTGATCCTGCTCTGTGCTATGGCCTGGGAAAGCAGTAGAGGATGGCCCAAGTTCTTGGGGCCCTGTACCCCATGGGAGACCCGTAAGAAGCTCCTGGCTCCTGTCTTTGGATCAGCGCAGTTCTGGCTGTTGTGGCTAATTGGGGAGTGAACCAGTGGATGGAAGACCTCCCTATCCCTGCCTCTCCTTCTCTCTCTGTGTAACTCTCTGATTTTCAAGTAAATAAATAAATCTTAAAAAAAAGAAGAGAGAGAGAGAGAGAGAGATAGTGAGAGAAGGTCAGAGTTGCAAAGACAGAGAAGGAAAAAGAGCTACCATCCACCAGTTCACTCTCCAAATACACAAAGGTAGGAGCTGGGCCAGTCTAAAGCCAGGAGCCTGGGACTTAATACAGGTCTTCCACATAGATTGTAGGGTCCCAAAAACTTGGCTGTCATCTGATGACTCTTAGGATGCAGGGTAGTAGGAAGCTGGAATTGGAAGCAGAGCCAGGATTTGAACTCTGGCATTCTGATATGGGATGCAAGCATCCCAAGCAGCCTCTTGACTGCTATAACACTCACCCTCACACCTTTAATTTTTGTACTAATCATTTAATTTTAATTTTCTCTTGGTAGTTTTCTAATTCAACATAATTTTTCGATTAGGAAATTCTGTGGAAAATATGAAATTCATCTTAAGACTGGATAGTTTGTTCTATACCTAAAGATTCTTGAGAATGAATTAAATACACCTTTGGGATTCCTTTCCGTAATGTAAGAAATGGGCCTTAGCTTGAAATAGTTTAAAAAGATTTAGTTTAAAAGAAATAGTTTAAAAGATTAGAAGGACATCTGGTTTGTATCTGTATCTCTCTGAGATACACTTAAACTCAGTGAACTTAATGTAATTTATGAAATTAAATTTATGAATATACTATAAAGCATAGTCTCATAATTATAAAGTATTTGCTTAATTTTCATATTGATATAAAATTTATTGTTTTAGAAACTCTTGGAGAACAATGGAAATATAGTTTCTGAAGCAATGATATCCAATAGAACTTTCTAGGCTATTACAATGCTGTCTGTGCACATAAAACAATTGAGCCTGCAAATTTGACATGTGACTCAAGACTTAAATTTTGGAGTTTATTTCATTTTTACAAATTTAAATGTCATCATTTGATTATTGTTTATAGACCTTGCCTGTACTCCTGTTGAACTATGGTGTTTTTGTTTGTTTGTTTGTTTTTGACAGGCAGAGTGGACAGTGAGAGAGACAGAGAAAAAGGTTTTCCTTTGCCGCTGGTTCACCCTCCAATGGCCGCCACCACCAGCACGCTGCGGCCAGCGCACCGCGCTGATGCTATGGCAGGAGCCAGGTACTTATCCTGGTCTCCCATGGGGTGCAGGGCCCAAGCACTTGGGCCATCCTCTACTGCACTCCCTGGCCACAGCAGAAAGCTGGCCTGGAAGAGGGGCAACCAGGACAGTCTGGAGCCCTGACCAGGACTAGAACCCAGTGTGCCGGCGCTGCAAGGCAGAGGATTAGCCTAGTGAGCTGCGGCGCTGGCTGAACTATGGTGTTTTACATTTTTTTGTTGAACTCTTTATGTAGTAGAACATTAAGCCCTTGATTCTAATATATATTGAAAATGTTATCCCAAAATAAAAAAAAATAAAGAGGAAAGAAAGTAAATAATCACATGTATTAATGACTGTTATTGGACCACACAGTACTAAAGATTTTAACTTTTTTTTCCTGTATGCTTCTACTTTTGTTTAGTCATTGAGTTATTGCCACTATCATTTTATTACCTGTTTCATATATTTAGACACAGAACATTCATTTAAAAACAATAATAGCAAAAAAGTTGTATCATGATTTTTAATATAAATTTTGGAATTAACTGTATCTCAAAACATTAGATCACAACTGCAGCCAAATTGGAAATCTCTACCTGTCAATTATGATATAAAGTGCATTTTATATGTCATTGTCTCACTATATGAACTCTGTATTATGATAGTCGGATTTGTTTGTTATGATGATTTTCAGACATTTGAAGGTGAAGACTAGGATAATTACTGCAAACTTCACACAGGCACACAGCAAATAATCCATAGAGGAAAGAATAGGCACAAATGGAAGAAACATTTAGCTGTTCTATTGGCCATGTTCACCTTTTTTCAAAGACCAATAGAGAACATGTAATGAAACCTCAATTTTCAATCCAGGCAGGTGCTATTATAACACCGTAGTATGTTGCACAAATGTCGATATCTTCTGATTAAATTAATTATGATCATCTGCTCACAGATGTGATATGACTTCTGCAATTTGTTGGCAGAAACACACATATTTACTCTGGAAAAAAACAATTTCCTTTCATTTGATGTGGGCAATAGCAAACTGCATTATTTACTATCACTAATCTGAAGAATCATTTCGAACTTTGAAAAATCTACGAACTGCAGAGTTCCTGAGCAGCAGCAGAGTGTCCACAGCTGTCCTTGTTGAGATTAATCACAGTAAACCTCTGACAAATCGTGTTGAAAAGGGATCTCAGAATTAACGGAAGCAGAGAAACTGAAATGGAAGGCCTGGCTGCTGCATTTTAAAGATGAAAAACAACAACAACAAAATTTAGAGGGTACAATCAATACCAGAAACCAATTTACTAGACAAAAGACTTAACACCAGGAAGACATATTTTATAAACAATGAAAGCTTTGTGCCTCTTCCGTTCTTTCCTTATGTATTGAGTATATGAAGATTGGCAAGCACTGCACCCAAAATTTGTATAAAGACAGTTTTTCATGTGTGTTTCATATTTCTGCAGGTTTGAAAACAGACATAGTCTTTGCTTTTGTTTTTGAAAATCATTGCTTTCAATAATGCTTGTTTGTATAGCATTCAGGCTAGGAATGTCTTTTTACAATACATGTCTAGCAAAAGGCAGGTTGGTTTACAGCCTTAAAATCTTGAGATAGATTTTCCTTGTGCAACAAAGGATGGACATGGCTATTGCCTGTTATAAAAGACTCAGTGTCTGTAAGGTCAACCTCTTGAAAAACGACCCATTGTGCGTGCAGATGTCACTTGGGTTTCTTTATCAACCTGTGGTAATGGGAGATCAGGGGCCTCCTTGAGAACTCCCATTCCCCTTGCTGCTGCTATCCCTAAGAGTAATAAAGTCCTTTGTTTCTGACCCAGAAATCTGATGTCTTTTGCCAGTGTTCATGAAAATGACGTTAACTTGACAGAGATATTAGCTCCTCATTCTTAAAAGTTTCTTTGTACTTCAAAATGATGGAAAGCTTACTTGATCATATAATGTTTTTTTTTTTTTAAATGGTCTGGTTTTATAGATTAAGCCAGAATATGTATGATGTACACAGATATAATTATCAAGTATGCATATATGGAAAGTGTTTATCTGCAGAATTAGTAATATATTTAAAGTTATCTACCAAAACCTTTTCTATCTATAAAAATGTGCACTTTATAAGTTATGTTCTCTTACATAAATAACAATTAAAGATTGTGTTTTGCTATAAATGTGTGAAAATGAGCATATAGAAAGAAAATATTTACTTCCCTAGTACTTTTGAAGAGAGGTTGTTTCATTTCTATAACAGAAGATATTGCTAAGAAAATTCAGGTTTCCAGAATGACAATAACCTTATCACTATATGTTAAATATTATATTTTTGGTCCAAGGGTTTAGAATAAAAGTTCCAGTTTCTATGGGTAAGGATTTCAGCTGGGATTTAGCTAGATTCTCTATTTGGGATCTTACGGTACTGCAGTCCCTGTGTGTCATCCGATGGTCCTCATCCTACCTCAGATAATCATTGGCGAAGTCACTTTCTTGTATCTACAAAAAATATGGAGCTTCAGTTTCAAGGCCATTTGCTTTATTCTGATTGAGTCAGAACCATGCAAGATACAATGTTTTGGTTTTTAAAAATTAACTCAGATAGAACTGATTACCAAGGTAATCGTATGTTATTTCATCATATTTGGTTTCCACCACTCAGAGGAAGGAGAATATTCAAGGCTTACAAACCAAAGGATGGATTAGATGCCATTTCAGAGTTTTGCCTACTACAGTGATGAATATATATGTTATCATTAAAATGTGCATCATTAATAGATAATACTAATTTAAAATGAGATAATGTATAGTTTCAAACCACACAGGTATTTTATTATCATTACACTCCAAATATGCCTAATATTTTAATCCAGAAAACAATGTCCTCACTTATTATTCGGCCTTTCCAATTTCCTTTACTCTTTATTACATTCCACTTGGTCCTTGATTTTGTGCTTTGGTAAAATGCAGCAGTGTGCCTTTTAATGTGAGTAGTCTATTGTTTAGAAACTTCAATCTATTCTATAATGAAAATAGGTTATTCTCTAGCCTTATCTATACATATATCCTCACTCTATGATTTTGTTCATTTTGTTCTCTGTTTATGGGATTCTTTGCCTACTTCACCCCATTTGTTCTGATAACATCATATTAAAATCCAATACTTGCATCAAATGTTACTGCTTCTGAGATAGAATCCTGGATTCCTGTAGTTATCTGTAATAGCTACATCTTGGTATGTACACTGTATTTGGCCATAATAGAGTGATGATCAATTTTCTTTATTATGCCATATACATTTTACTTAGAATTTGTTATGACAGCATTTCTCACTAAATAATAAGAACACTGAGGATAGAAACCAGGTCATATTTATATCAGGTTCCTTTTTCCATGCTTAATAAGAGTTGCATTGTTTTACTTTTCTTTTTTACTCTAGTTTATATCTCAAATTTAGCTAGCTAATGAGTTATTTAATCATCTTAGACATTGTATGGATAGATACTAAAAAATTTTATAAATAAAAATATACTGAATCAAGATAAATGGAGTCCTCACAGCTTCCTCCTGCCTGGCGCTGGGGTCAGTGTTTCCTGGGAGCATGGCCCCCAAGTGCCCGTCTTCGCTCCTTCCTCACGCGAAGAAGCCAAGAGCAGCTCCTGGCCCGAGGCCGGCGGACACATCAGACTCTCCGGGTTTGTTAACGGCAGAAAAAGAACAAGAAGAAGCAATTGAACATATTGATGAAGTACAAAATGAAATAGACAGACTTAATGAACAAGCCATTGAGGAGATTTTGAAAGTAGAACAGAAATATAACAAACTCCACCAATCATTTTTTTCAGAAGAGGTCAGAACTGATCACCAAAATCCCAAATTTTTGGGTAACAACATTTGTCAGCCATCCACAAGTGTCTGCACTGCTTGGGGAGGAGGATGAAGAGGCGCTGCATTATCTGACCAGAGTGGAAGTACAGAATTTGAAGATATTAAATCAGGTTACAGAATAGATTTTTATTTTGATGAAAATCCTTACTTTGATAATAAAGTTCTCTCCAAAGAATTTCATCTGAATGGGAGTGGTGATCCATCTTCAAAGTCCACCGAAATCAAATGGAAATGTGGAAAGGATTTGATGAAACGTTCAAGTGGAACGCAGAACAAAGCCAGCAGGAAGAGGCAGCACAAGGAGCCAGAGAGCTTCTTCACCTGGTTTACTGACCATTCTGACGCGGGTGAGGATGAGTTAGGAGAGGTCATCAAGGATGATATCTGGCCGAATCCATTACAGTACTACTTGGTTCCTGATATGGATGATGAAGAAGGGGAAGGAGAAGAAGATGATGATGATGATGAAGAAGAAGGGTTGGAAGACATTGATGAGGAAGGTGACGAGGATGAAGGGGAGGAAGATGAGGATGAGGATGAAGGGGAAGAAGGGGAGGAGGATGAAGGAGAAGATGACTAATAGAAAACACTGATGGATTCCAACTTTTTTTTTTTCTCCAGTCCCTGGGACCAAATTGCCATCTTTTTATTTTTTTTCCCTCTTGTGCTCAGTCGCCCTGTTTTTGAGGTCTCTTTTCTCTACACCATGGTTCTCACCTTATTGTGGGGAAAATACCTGAAGCAGAATACAATGGGAAAAGAATCTCTACCCCTTTCTGTTCCAAATTCATTTTATCCCTCTTGTCTCGACAAAAACTGTATGGAATCAACACCACCGTGCTCTGCGGGAAAAAGAAACCCTCCTGCTCCTGGCTCTGCTGGAAGCTGGAGGGTGCCAGGCCCCTGTGTAGTAGTGCATAGAATTCTATCTTTTCTCCTCCTTTCTCTGTATATTGGCTCAGAGATTACACTGTGTCTCTATGTGAATATGGACAGTTAGCATTTACCAACATGTGTCTGTCTACTTTCTCTTGTTTAAAAAAAGAAAAAAAGACTTTAAAAAATGGGGTTATAGAAGGTCAGCAAAGGGTGGGTTTGAGATGTTTGGGTGGGTTAAGTGGGCATTTTGACAACATGGCTTCTCCTTTGGCATGTTTAATTGTGATGTTTAACGGACATCCTTGCAGTTGAAGATGACACTTTTAGATAAAGTTCTCTCCTAATGATGACTTGAGCCCTGCCACTCGATGGGAGAATCAGCAGAACCTGTAGGATCTTATTTGGAATTGACATTCTCTATTGTAATTTTGTTCCTGTTTATTTTTAAATTTTCTTTTTGTTTCACTGGAAAAGAAAGATGCTCAGTTTTAAACGTTAAAAGTGTACAAGTTGCTTTGTTACAATAAAACTAAATGTGTACAAAAAAAGATAAATGCAACCCAGTGAAATGTGTGCTTTAGTGATCACTGGCATGCTTGAGTCATTGGTCTTAAAATATTCAACTCATGTTTTTTCACACCTCAGTTGAGTGACATAGGAGTCATATTGCTAAGTGAGATCTTTGATTCCAGAAGAAAAGTCATGCTTAGTTATCTAGAACCTCAGTTTAAATATGAGTTAAGGAAACTGTCATTCTGTCTGAATCTGAAATTCTGCCACTCTTCTGATGTCATTCCTGATCTTCTTATCTAAAACATTTGTAAAGAGCATTTGAACAACTATCAAGTGCTACTTTATACTAACTACTTGCACATATTCATACATGTATAAATGAATAAGTATATTGAAAGTGATAAATTTTAATTTTTTTCTAGCACTGACATTTTGATAGTGAGGTTATTGATCTGCTTCAGTTTCTAGAATGGACAAGTTTATGCTACTCATTGTACCACTTGAATCATTTGCTTCTAAACCAATAACAGTACCTAAAAGTCAAACCAATAATTAATGCAAGCAATACAATTCTCATCTGCTAATATCATTGTTAACATGATATTTGCTGATAAAAAGGGTGCCCATTTATAATATGCAGGCAAATAATACCAGAGCTAGAATATGTAACACGGTTGGCCAACAGACTTATATCTGTTTGCAATAATGAAAAAGGGAAAATTGAATCTCAAAACAATGAACTCAGTTAATATACTTTTTTTAAGATTTATTTATTTATTTATTTCACCAGCACTTAAGCTTTCTGGAGTTTAAAAAGCAAAGACAGGCTTTTTCTAAAACATTAAATTCAGTTCTTATATCATAGGAATATTTCATATTTATGTCTGTTTATTACTAAACAAAGTCTCATGTTGATATTTTGTATTATTTTGAATTAAGAAAACTATTTTCTGTTTTATGCTATACACTCATACACACACAAAATGGAAGTTCAAAAAGTTCATGGAAAGTAGAATTAAAAGTATATTTTCATATGCAAAGAAGATGTATTATGAAACAGTCATCGATATATTTCAAAAAAATTGTACCAAAATAAACTCAGACTTTTAATTACATATTCCATGAACTTTTTGAAGCATCTGTATGTGTGTACATATATATATATAGAACATACCACATATTAGTATATTCATCTACATAAAATAAAAAAGATCTTCAATCTCATAAGAGGAAGAGACATTTTATCTTCCTACATAGAATCAGCTCATTTATTATGGAAGACTTCATAAATATATTAAATACTACTGGTTGTCCTCACTTTTTTTCTGTTTTAATACTTTTTCCCTTTCCTCTCTTCTTTCTTTTTGAGTTTCTTTTATGTGATAGGTACAAGTAAGCCAATAGCAAATATTTCTATTGCTAGTTCAGTGAAAGTACAATTTAAAATTACTGAGTTTATTTACAACTAAAATGCTTTAAATATTAAAGCAATAAAACATTTTGACCCCCCTCAAATATTTGTTTCAAGGTAAAATGTTGGATTACAGAAAACTTTCTAGAAGTAATCTAGAAGGTAACTAGAGTACGATACCAAATAGATTAATTTTGTTAATGGTGAAAAGCATATCCTAAAATTTCTGTTGATAATTTAGTAGGACAATATACTGGGAGAGTAGGGAATAGTTCATCATCTGAAAGACAAGATAATCACAGAAAGCAACCATTAATTTTTGCCTTTCTAATGAACAAAGGGAGAAAATGAGTTAAAGTCAATTTATTAGAGCTACCTCTGAAAAGAAACTTAGGCAGTATAACATAAAACTTCCAAGATTTATGATGCACGTAACTCCATTTTAAAGCAGGGTAATTCCACATTAAAACAAAGCTCATATAATTTTCTGGGACTGACCTCTAAGGCACTTTATTCTCTCCAATAAAAAGAGGTCACTCTTCGAACAGCTTACGTATTTTTGCTTTGAAATTCAATACAGTCTTGTAGGCAGAATATATGGCTCCCTACTTGGTTGGATTTGAGAAACCAAATGTCACAAAATGTCTGTTTTGAGAAGACACCGTGCCCTAAATATTTGTGTGTGGAGTCATTCCAGCTGGAGCGGAAGTAAATCTGTTAAAAAACATTGAGCCAGTCCCTTATCAGCTACCAGCGTATTAGCTGGATTAATTACCTAAGAAGGGTCAGAGTGGTGAGGCCCAAGATACAGCATTCATATGTTTTGACAGAGGAGTTACAAGAAGTGTTTGGCCTCTGACTTAGAAAGAATAAAATGAAACACAGCATCCTGATAATGAATTCTGAACACCCTGGGAGCAATAATACTCTCAAGCAAACCTTGAGATCACACCAAGGGGCATGATGGTAACACAGCAAAGGGAGTGAGGTGCTGGAAAAATCCTCACACAGCATTTTGCACATAGTCCTGAGCCTGCCCAAAAGTATAGCGTAGTTCTTTGATACAAGTCCCAGAAACCTACATTTGCTCACTTCATGAAAAAAAAAAAAAAGAAAAGAAAAGAAAAACTGTTTGTTGGAAGTAAGGTGGTAGGTAGTTCACAGAGTTTAAAAAAAGGCCAAATAAGGCAGAAGTTGGGCAGAAACATGGTCATGTCCAGAAAACTAAAGTAGAAGGTGGGCTAGCTACATAATTACTGGATATAGTGCAAAATGAAAATGTAGGTCTCTTCGTTTAGAAATTATGGAGAATTTCAAAAAGGTGACAGCAGAATATCACAACAAATGTAGGACCCTTATAAGAGTTGCACTGCAGGGGATTAAGCTGCCGCCTGTGACAGTGGCATCTCAAATGAACTCCAGTTCCAGTCCCTGCTGTTCTGCTTCCAGTCCAGCTCTCAACTAATGCACCTGGGAAAGCAGCAAAGATGGTTCAAATGCTTGGGCCTCTGCCACTCATGGGAAGAACTGGAAGGAGTTCCAGGCTGCTGGCTTGGGCCTGGCAGCAGATGGAAGATATTTCTCTCTCTCTCTCTCTCTCTCTCTCTCTCTCTCTCTCTCTCTCCTCTTTCTTCTCTCCTCTCTTCATTTCTATTTCTATAACTCTGCCTTTCAAATAAAATATATAAATCTTAAAATCAACAATATTGGGGCTGCGCTGTGGCAATAGGTTAAAGCCTCAGCCTGCAGCACCAGCATCCCCTATAGGCGCCAGTTTGAGTCCCAGCTGCTCCTCTTCCAATCCAGCTCTCTGCTATGGCCTGGGAAAGCAGTGGAAAATGCTTCAAGTCCTTGGGCCCCTGCACCCACATGGGAGACCCAGAAGAAGCTCCTGGCTCCTGGCTTTGGAACAGCTCATCTCTGGCCGTTGCTGTCATTTGGGGAGTGAACCTGCAGAATGGAATCTCTCTCTCTCTCTCTCTCTGGCTCTACCTCTCTCTGTAACTCTGTCTTTCAAATAAATAAAGTAAATCTTTAAACAACAACAAAGCCAAAGAGCCAAACCTTATGAGACAGTACAGAGGAAAAATCCCTGGATAGCAGGAAACAATGGAAAAGCTCTTCAAGTCTCCACCATTAGAGTAAATCATCTACCAAGGTGTTCTGTCATTGTGTTATATTTCTCAAGACAAATTTCTGAGAACCAAAGTCTGTAGGCCACGTCCAAGTCACATGGCCACATGTGCTTGAGCCACTTCCACTCATGTGGGAGATTCTGGTGGAGTTCTGTCTGGTTTTGCCTGACCCAGTCCTGGTTCTTGCAGATGTTTGGGGAGTGAAGCAGTGGATGAAAGATCTCCCCACCACCCACCCACCCACTCCTGCCATACCACCATCATTCTGCCTTTGAAATAAATTGAAATAATAAACATTTAAAAATAAAATACGGGCCAGCACTGTGATGCAGTGGGTAAAGCCAGTGTCTGCAACAACCAGCATTCCATATGGGTGCCTCCACTTCTGAACCAGCCCCCTGCTAATGTACCTAGGAAAGCAACAGAAGATGGCTCAAGTACTTGGACACCTGCCACCAATGTGGAAGACCTGGACAGAGTTCTGGGCTCCTGGCTTTGGCCCGATCTAGCCCTTGTTGCAGCCATTTGGGGAGTGATCCAGCAAATAGAAGATCTCAATCTCTCTCTCTTTCTCTCTCTCTCTCTCTCTTTCTCTCTTTCCCTCCTTCCATTTGTTGCTCTGTCAAATAAATAATAATTAAATAAAAATAAAACTGGTTTCAGTTAAATTTCTCAGTATAATGGACTTTTTTTTTAACCATACTGTTGACAAATGAGAAATGCTTTACATTAAAACAAAATTAAAAGATCATAGATATTACTCTAAGGTCAAATTAGCTTTTATCATCTAATAGGTATGTATTTATGACTTTCAGAGTCTGGCTTAATGAGCTCATTGAAGATTTTAGATGTTAGTCTCTGAAGAGGGAGGAGGGGATTGAAATATCTATACTAGAGCCAGACTTAGTGGTTTAAAACCCAAGTTGGCTATTTGCATCCTGTTCAGTCTCTGTATGTTAGGTAAATTATTAATATTATACTGAATATTAAAGGATTTTAAAAATGATACAAGTTAATATGTAACTAGTACTTACAAAAAAATTCATTCTTGTTATTAAAATGTCAATGTGAAAATTATTTCGTATTGTCATTTCAGTATGTGTTGTTTTAGGAATATAACTTGATTTGTTTTTGAGTAATTTTTTAATTATTATCCTTCCTAAACATGTAGTTTTATCTGGAGAGGAAAGAACAAAACAGAGGTTTTATTTTATCAGCTTTTTTGTTTTGTTAAGAAAAGAACTGGGTATTTTCTTTTTCATTCTCAATTCTGCTTCAAAGACAATTGAACATTGATACCAATCTGTGTTTCTTCTGCTTGTGTAAAAGAGAAACCATCCTATGCCACCAGCAACCACTGTTATCTGGTTTTAAATGTCAAGTGCACTTCAGCATAGAAAGAAAGAAACAGATAACATTCAAGCAGGAATATATTGGAGCCAAAGATAGAGTCCAACCATCTGAGTGTCTGTGTCTTCAATACAGGAGTTAGGAAATGATTGATCAACAGAAACCTGGAACATCTTGCAACTTCTAACTTATCTAACCTTGTGATTTATAGCCACGCATCATGTTTATGTGTATGATTGTGGTATTTGATGAATAATGGAAAGGTAATTCAGCTGCTTTAAACAGAATCATTTAAATCAGTCCAGCTTTGACACTCTATATCTGTGTCACCCCTTTCAAGGTCTAGCGTCAGATTCTCTTACGAGCCTCAAGGATTTTTTGTTTGTTCCTTGCAATAGACATTTATACTTTGACAGTTCTGTGATGCATAATTATGTTTAAACTGTTATATATTTTCATGTTCACAAATAATTTTGCCTGTAATTTCTACCAAAGTCCCATAGTTATTTCAGAGGAAGGATAAAAATTCTATTTCAGAGAGAAATAGTATAGATACCCTTTGTATTTCTTGTCTGTTTATGGTTAATTTTGTTATTATTTAGAAAATAACTTCATTTCATTTTTAGAATAAGCCCAATTGCTTGTTTTACCTGTTGTGTGTTTTTACCATCATGTTTACTATAATGCTTAGAACGCAGACTTGAAGCAGAGTATCTTCTTTGAAGCAATTTTGTGATAAGCTACCCAAATATTTTTCTAGGACTCCATTTATGATGGTATTTTATAAGTCCAGTTTCTTAGCATTAATAGATATTATGACTGCACAATTCATTGATAGGAAGGATGACTGAATTTTCAACTGAGTTTAAAAAATACAGGGCCAAAGTTAGCAGGATTTTCAGTTATTATTATGCGACTGTGAACTCCTAAATCCCTAAAAACTATTAATATCATTTGATGATTAATGGTGTTAAAAAAAGGAATCGTATTTTATAGTTCACATGTTCACACCTGTTTTTTATGTCATATGGGAGCAATCTATTATAGAATTGGATTCATAGAACTGGTTTCTCCCATGAGTAATTTTTAAAAATCTTGAGAAATGGAACTAAATGATAAGTTTAGTTTGGTGTAAAAATTTTGAAATTCAGGGCCAGCAGTGTGATGTAGTAAGTAAAGCCACCGCCTGCAATGCTAGCATCTCCTTTGGGTACCAGTTAGAGTCCTGGCTGCCCCACTTTCCATCCAGCCTCCTGATAATGCACTATGGAAAGCAGCAGAGGATGGCCCAAGTCCTTGGGCCCCTGCACTCACATGGGAGATCTGGAAGAAGCTCCTGGATCCTGGCTTTGGCTGCCCCAGCCCCAACCATTGTGGCCATTTGAGTAGTGAACCAGCAGATGGAAGATCACTCACTCTATCTCTTTCTCTCTCTTTCTCTGTAACTCTGCCTTTCAAATAAATAAAATAAATCTTTTAAAAAATGTTTGACATTTACGCATGTTTTTTCATAAAACACATTTCTATGAACTTTTTGAAGACCCCTCATATTTTCTTTAGATGCAATTTGAATTAAGCCATCAATATTCTGGACTAAAGTTTTGTAATTCAAACTAAAACCTGTAGGTTTGGTAAACAAATTAGTGCTTATTATGTATTATTAATATTATAATTTGGTAATGAAATTTCTTAAAGAGTGAATAATTTAAGATACAAGACTATTGATTAAATAAAACAATAGTTATTCATTACCAATTCATTAATTTTCAGCTGCTTTCAGATCTTTTTTTAATCTTACCTCAAGCACAAAAAAAATATAATGTGGTTTCCTCAGTAGTGAGCATTAGAATATTTTTCTAACCCATTCTTTTATGAGGAGTCTTCAAAAAGTTCATGGAAAGTACATATTATGAATAAACTATGTACAAATAAAAAATAAAGGTTATTTAGCCCATTCATCTCACTTAACATATCTTTTTATTCTTAATCATATATAGCGTAATTATGTTATAGAATTTTATATTTCAATAAATGCATACAATGTATACTCTTCAAATGAGACATTAATATTTCTAAGTTCTTAATATTTTAAGTTTGGAGCCACTGAGCTCCTCTGTCCTGTTGTTATTTAATATAAATAATAACTTGTGAAAAAAAATTTTGCACCAAATAAATCTTTAGTTTAATTCCATTTTTCATGAAGTTCATAAAGTAACCTTGATATACGCTGTGTTTAGTTAAAGCTAACTGCATAGCAAAGCAAGACAAGGTTATGATATAGTGGGCTGGAGGTAGAACCCTGAAGTAATGTATTTTAAAGTCACCTAGATGATTGTGTGTAAGTGGATTTGGTCAAGGCATTTGAGAATCTATGACAACTTGAAAAACCTTTTTCTAATTGAAATTGAATATAAACCATCATAATTCCTTTTGTTACTTGCCTTAATGAAACAAATGAAATTTGAATATTAAGGTTGAGGTAGCTTTTATTAATCTTTCTAAAATGGGTAATGTTGTGCCTCTATTGATTTATGGATAAGGCCACTGCCTGCAATGCCTGCAGCCCATATGGGCACTGGTTCGAGTCCCAGCTGTACCACTTCCCATCTAGCTCCCTGCTAATATGTCTGGGAGTGCAGCAGAAGATAGCTAAAGTGCTTGGGCCCCTTCAGTCTTGTGGGAGACCCAAAAGAAGTTCCTGGCTCCTGGTTTCAGTCTGGCCCAGCCCATTGAAGCCATTTGGATAGTGAACCAGCGATGCAAGATTTCTCTCTCTCTTTCCCTCTCTCTGTCTCTCTCTATAACTGTGCCTTTCAAGTAAATAAGATAAATCTTTAAAAAATTATTAGAAGTTTTAGCTTCCTATATATAGTATATTATGGCAGTAATTTTAGCTTTTGCCTTTATGCCATGTTTCAGAAGAAGAATTGATTTTCCTTTTGGAAGCATTGATTACTAAATTATACTTTTGTAGCTAGCATTTGATTTACTTAGATTGCTAGATCCTAAATATTAAAAATGAAGGACAAAGAAGTATCTCCTAAAACTAAATAGTAGCCTGTAGGTTGTACAACTTAAGCATAGCATTGGTGGTATATTTATATCAGAATTTCTTTTTGAGACAGTTTTAAGTATAGACTGTTTTCATATATTAAAAATGATTCCAGCTGCTTATATTTGTAAGACATTGACTTTTATAAAAGTTTCTTCTATTCCTAAAGGCAAATTAAAGAAATTGTATTGTTTTGCCTTAAGAAATTCTGGTATAATCAGAAGTAAATATACATACAGTAACATATTTTTATGAATGTACTTGTAAATTGTATCTACAGTTCCATTATGTGAACTCCATAAATGGTAATAAAGGAGAATTTTACATAGAAACTCTTAAAACAACATTAGCTTCTAACTATTTTATGTGATAATGAAATAGGATGGATTTTATGGTTGCAGCTGGTTCTGAAAGATTAATCAAATTTGCTACATGATATGGATGTGAAGTAAGCAAAAAAAAAATAGTGGTTTGTGCTTCATTATTCTGATAGTGAAGAGAATTGGCAGGTAACAAGAAGCACTGAAGATAAATTTATTTTTAAGAATATAATTCCCATCTTTGTAAATGTTTCTCATCTTATTGACTCTATTACACTGAGAATATAAAACTCTTATTGTCAAAAAGAAGTTCATAATAGGCAAATCATATTATAACTGGAGTTTCTCACAAAATATTTTTATTTTCAATAGCAGTGATAAAATGAAGAAGAATTTTTCTGTGTATTTCTCCCACTAAAAATATTTCATTTCAGTTATAGCATAAAAAGTTAAAGTAACAAATATACCTAACGTGTATGCGTCATAGGTAACTATAAAAAAACTCCAGTGTTTAATGTATTTATAGACTACTATGGCCACCAAAACATTAACTAGAATATAATAAAATTATTCCTTCTTTTTAGATGATTTTCTCCTGTGTCAGCACATCTGAAAGTAAATGTGGTAACAATGATCTACAATGGAATTGAACTCAATTATTTTAAAAGCTCTTCAGTATCATAGTGGTATGATTTCTCCTCAGAGATCAGATTTTGTTCAGCTCTAAGTTGGGCATTGTAGCACAGCAGCTTAAACGTCCTCGTGTGTGACACTGGCGTCCCAAGCTGGAGCACCAGTTCCTGGCTGCTCTGCTTCCAATCCACCTCACTTCTAATGTCCCTGGGAAGTGGGACATGTCCCAAATACTTGGTTCCCTTGTCACCCGTGTGGAAGGCCCACGTGGAGATCCGGGCTCTGTTGTGGAGATTTTGAGGACTGAACTAGGAGATGGAAAATTCTTTCTCTCTTCCCCCCTGCCTGCATCACACCCTCTCTCTCTGACACTCTGCCTTTCAAATAAATGAAGAGATCAATTTTTAAAAAGAGAGAGAGAGAGAAAAAAATTTTTCTTAACCTTCCTCCTCCAAAATGTGCAATTTGGAAAATGTTGAATATAAAAGTCTGCCAACACATCAGAGAATTTATGTGGTTTATGTGATGATCGGAATGAAAAACTAGAGATAAGGAATTTTAAGGTTTTTAAAATATTTGATATTTATTAAACACAGAGAAACCAACCAGTTTGTGATGTTTTCTAAGTTGAGAAACACTTATATAATATCAGGGGAGAATAAAAAAAATTTGATTTATTTTCATCTGTAAGGTGTCCTTGATTTTGCGCTCTCAACTTTCTCAGTTTCAGTGTTATGAGAAATTAACCCTGTTGTATTAATAATTCAATCATAGCTGAATTAATAGCATGCAATGCTGATAATTAAATGATTAATAACAAAGTGAAAGATGTGTGTGCAGAGAGATTTGATGTGTATCTTTAGGTGCGTGGTATTTTTTTAAATAATAATTTGAGTCATTCTTCGTTCAACCTTACTGTACTTCATCTCCACTTTCATTAATTCTAATTCCTTTCGTAAGTAAAATGCTCTTTAAGCTGGATCTCAAATCACATGTGAAAGCAAAAGGTAGATAATGAGAGAAATGCTCATGACGTTAATGGCCTGTGAAAAAGGTAATGAATACAGACAATCGAGTCAGCCTTGTCTTTTCAAGAATAAGCATGATCTTCCGAAGTTTTTATGAGTAGATTTGCACTCGCAGAGGTTTAATCTCTCTAGTCTTGGAAGAGGAGACTGTCACTAGTTTTAATTGGTAGTGGAGGCCCTTGCTATTTTTTCTAATTCCTTAAGACTGTAAGGTAATAATATCGTGCTATTGCAACTCTAGTGAAAACAGAACAATAAATATAAATATATTTTAAATTTTAACCCTTTTAAGAGATGTCAAAATGTGGAGAAAAGAACACTGGATTAGGAGACCAGCATCCTGTCACTTCTGTCTGACACTTCGAAAATTTGAGCCTCCTCATTTATTAAATGAGAATGATAATTAGATGAGCCAAATTCTTTTTCCACACTGAATCTAATGTTTACATAGAGTTGTGGAGGATTCTGTGAGCAAGAAATACAGGTACTGCTCCTAATGTCTTACAATGGACAAATCTTGAATATAATTACAGATATTTACACAGCTAGTTATGTTGTCTTATCCCTATTTTTAGACGTAATATCCTTCTCATTAGAATATGTCCTTTTGTAATTAAACTACTTAGCATTCTTTCACTTTCAGGTCAGAAGAAAGACCTAACCTGAAGTACACAGACAAAGATTATGCTACTTTTTCTAACTTGAATTACAGAGTTAGGGAATCTCCGGCACTGGTTCAATTCAGCGAAAAATTGACACCAACACAGAGGCAAGTTAACTCAGGTCTTTCAAACAGCTGACTTTCGTCACGTTTGAGGGCTATAACACTAGTTCTAAGAAAAAAACAGCATCCACAGGAAAGTGGCTGTCACTTTTATGTGCCGTTTTGCCAGAAAGGAAACATTGGTGTAAAATCCACCACCTCCAGCATGTTTCTTCTTACTTCTGAGTTATACGGAGAAGCAGCACTGAAACAGATTAGCGGGGTGTGTTTAATTGTTTACGGATGCATGAAGGAGATATAGATGATTAGTTTATACAGTCTTTCCGTAATAATTCTTTTCTGGGGCCTGTCTTGTGGCATAATGGGTTAAGCCTCCACCTTTGACATCAGCATCCCATATAGGAGCCAGTTTGAGTCCTGGCTGCTCTACTTCCGATCCAGTTCCCTGCTAATGAACAGGGAAAGCAGTGGAAGATGGCTCAAGTGCTTGGGTCCAGCCTAAATAGGGCAGTTGTTTTCCTTTTAAGGGAGGATATGGAATAATACTTTCTTCACCAGGATGAAAAGATTGGGTCTGGGATCAGATTAATGGAACCAACTAGAAGCTGCTACATTCTGTGGGAGGGAATCTCTCAGGAGTAAGGGAGGGTTTTCCACATCTTGTTTCCTTATAACCCAGTCCTGGGGTAGGGTGCTGGGAACTGTCCCAAGCAATGAGTTGTGATGGCCAGCAAAAAGGTGGTTGAGAGAACAAATACAGAACTGCTACTCCTAACCTCATTCCCACCATATACTCTGGGCTGATGACATTGTATTTATTTGCTCCTTTGGGACAACTGTGCTTTGGGTCCTGCTTTCTCCAGGATGCCAACTGCACTTGTGCGAACTATGTATCTTGTGCATTTTTACTTTTTTTTCTTAACATAAATTTTCTGGTTTTGTATTTTTGCATATTTTAACCCAAGACCCTCATTCCTGCAGTGTGTTCTCAGGTACATGAGCAATCTCAGGGATAAGTCAGCAGCAGCTTTGGCTCTGCACAGCAGGAAGTCTTTCTGTTATTTTTATCACCATGGAGAGCAAGGATGTGAAGTGCATAGCTTATTGAACTACCTCACTTTGACTATGAGAGCTGGCACTTTGGCCCTTGTGTATGCTTAAAACCCCCTCCACATTGACATGTTTCATGGGAGACAAGTTATCAATTGATGACTTGATGTCCTCCTACTGGAATATTAAAAATTAAACAGAAAAAATGGTACCAAGAAGTTAAGAGAGGCTCAGCCATGTGAAAGGTCCAAAGAGGAAGACATGGTTATGGTTGTCTGATCCTAAACGTGGGTCTTTTGCTTCATGTACTAGATCTATCCATCACCAGATTACACACAACAGGCTGTATGTGAGTGTGTGTGTATGTGTTTAAAAATGTGAGTTGGTAAGGATGAGTTTGAAGACCAGTACTCTGACATCCATCCTGTGCTGTCCAGGGACAGCAGCATAAAGCAAGATATGTATTTTCCATGAACTTTTTGAAGATTCCATAAATGATTAAAATTAAATTTGGCTATAATTTATGTAGTGTTTCTCCATATTTAGAAAGTGAGGTAGAATGTAGCTCTGTACAGTCTGTTCCCAGAGGTTTCCCTGAAATTAACTTTTAGCTGCACTTGTGAATGTGAATTAAAGGAAAGCTTATTGAAGAAAAAAGAAGTGTGTGTATTTGTGAAGGTGGGATTCCAGATGCAAAGATTTTCCTGGTGACATGGTATATTTTAAGGGGTATTCTGGAAGTGGGTAAGGTGCACGTTTTCATAACCCGAACCACATATGTGAAGGCCCTATGTGCCTGTCTGAGAGTTATTCAAATTAAGATTAAATTCATCATAAATAACCTGGACCTTTTAGAAATGAGGTTTATTTTAATCTTTTTTTTTTTTTTCAAGCAGAGTAGACAGTGAGAGAAAGGTCTTCCTTTGCCGTTGGTTCACCCTCCAATGGCCGCTGCGGCCTGTGTGCTGCGGCCGGCACACTGCGCTGATCCGATGGCAGGAGCCAGGTGCTTCTCCTGGTCTCCCATGGGGTACAGGGCCAAAGCACTTGGGCCATCCGCCACTGCACTCCCTGGCCACAGCAGAGAGCTGGCCTGGAAGAGGGGCAACCAGGACAGAATCGGGCGCCCCGACTGGGACTAGAACCCAGTGTGCCGGTGCCGCAAGGTGGAGGATTAGCCTAGTGAGCCGCGGCGCCGGCCAATGAGGTTTATTTTAGGTAATGGTATTTTCCCAAGTTGGGGTTTTTAAAATTACTATTTTTTTTTGACAGGCAGAGTTAGACAGTGAGAGAGAGAGACAGAGAGAAAGGTCTTCCTTTCCGTTGGTTCACCCCCCTCAAATGGCTGCTGTGGCTGGTGAGCTGTGCCGATCCGAAGCCAGGAGTCAGGTGCTTTCTCCTGGTCTCCCATGTGGGTACAGGGCTCAAGCACTTGGGCCATCCTCCACTGCCTTCCTGGGCCACAGCAGAGAGCTGGACTGAAAGAGGAGCAACCAGGACAGAATCCTGCGCCCCAACCGGGACTAGAACCCGGGGTGCCGGTGCCGCAGGTGGAAGATTAGTCAAGTGAGCCACAGCGCTGGCCTAAAATTACTAGTTTCTACAAGTCAATTAAATGATATTTTGGAAGAAGACCATGAGTTTATGCGTATGCTTATTTATTACACCAGGAAAATAGAGAAGAATTTTGTTTATTCCTTAAAAACTTGGTTTCAAAGTCAGTCACATCTATGAAGTGCAGGTAAAGGACATTCTGTTGGCTCTGGAGATTCCCTGTAATGAAAGCTATCAGTGCTAAATAAGGAGGAGTAGGTATGACCAGTAAGAGAATCAAAGCTGTGCACCAGACACCACCTTGTATTTTGTTTGTAATCTGGCCCTGATATTGGAAAGTTTTCAAATCATTTCATGAGTCCATGTAGACAGGAAAAAAAATATTCACTATCAGGCTAATAATACTTGTTTAACTAAATGGGAAAAATAAAAATACTCTTATCACTTCTCTGCTGAGGAAAGTGTCCTGTAGTCACTCCATTATTTATAGCAAATTTTATGTTTTCTCATTAAACTGGTCTGTGATAATGAAAATAGAGTGACAGGGCTGGCGCTGTGGCTCACTTGGTTAATCCTCCGCCTGTGGTGCTGGCATCCCAAATGGGCACCAGGTTCTAGTCCTGGTTGCTCCTCTTCCAGTCCAGCTCTCTGCTGTGGCCCAGGAAGGCAGTGGAGGATGGCCCAAGTGCTTGGGCCCCTGCACCCGCATGGGAGACCAGGAGGAAGCACCTGGCTCCTAGCTTCGGATTGGTGTAGCTCCAGCTGTAGCGGCCATTTCAGGGGTGAACCAACAGAAGGAAGACCTTTCTCTCAGTCTTTCTCTATCACTGTCTATCTCTATCTGTCAAATAAATTAAAAAAAAAAAAGAAAGTAAATAGAGTGACAGAAGAACTTTAGAATCAGCTTGGTAGAAATTTTTTTCACACAAAGGATCCCAGTGACAAAAGGAAACAATCAATTTATCATTGAAGTTTAGTGCCAGGTGAAATTCTCAAATCCTCTTATCTTTCAGGAATACATTTAAGGTAATATATATATGAATTTTGTTGTTACATTTGTTTAAAATCTTTGTTATTGTGGTACTTATGGACTAAGAGAGACCCTTAAGTCTCAATTTAACTTTATATGAATGTTCCGAAATTTTAAATTATGGAGATTTGGTCAGAATTCATAAGTGACAAAGCAGGTGTAAATATTCCTGAGCAATTCTACCCAAGATTCATGGAGTTGGCACAGAGAGGGTGAACTGTGTATAAATGAGCTCAGTGGAGATTATTTTGTCTTTGTTTTGTGTTTGCAGTAGTTATGGTGATTAATGGACTATTGTATACAGCTTCAGTATCATACCTTTTTCCACCAGAAGTTAAGGGACTATCTTTTTTGATACAAAGCACATTTGTTCAGTTCCATGAAACTGTAATAATTCAGAGAGTTGGCAGACAGAGAGCAATGTATCCCAAAGTGCATGAAGTGCATTATCTTGTGAGCTCTGCTAATGCAGGAACAGAGGAGCACCTGAACCCTGTCCTCCTCTCTCTGGTCTCATTATGAATTGTCTGTAATAGAGCAATCTGTGGCTTCGCTTTGGAGATTTTTCTTTTTCTTGCTAGCCACAGGTTTGTTTTTTTTTTTTTTTTCCAGTGAATTTATTTAAAAAGACTTGGGTGTTCTGGGCCCAATAATGATTTATTGTTTAGAACATTAATATTGAAAATATTGAATGATTATAAACCATTGACACTAACCAATCAAAAAGATAATGGCCGCAAATTAAAACAGGAGGGCTAAGCTGGCCTCTGCTGCACAGTAACAGCCGTGCTGCACAATCACTTCCCCAGCTGTTTTGACCTAAATTAGAATCATTTGATTATTATGGCCTTGTAGGAGACCTGTTTCTTAATGTAGAAATATTTTAAGATAAATTGAGTTGCTTTTCATACATAAAGGAATATGTTATTTTTGAGTGTCAGCTTCTGAAAAGTTGATAATTGTGGTGAACCTCTTGAGGTTAGTGACAGAATCCTCTCAATGTCTGCAACTTCAGGCACTGCTATCTACTAGACACCATGTGGATGTTTTCCATCATTATGCAAACAAAAAATGCAACTTTCTCTTTTTGGAATTAAGAATAGAAGCCCAACCACAGGAGTATAAAAGCAATAGCTGCTTTTACCTCCTGTATGCATGTCTCTATACGGCCCTTCTTAACCACTGAAAAAATGACAGGGATTCTAATATTTGTAAATGTTAGATTATAATCTTCAGACTCTCAGAAAATCCCCCTAAATGTAATCTGAGCACTGTACATTAGAATGGTTCTTGAAAGTTTTGTCAGTTCTCCCAGATGTCTAGATCCATGGTTGGATGAATAATTTCAAAGAATCTGTAAGCTAACTGAGAGGAATTAAAGAAACATTTGTTTGACTATTTTGTTGCTGAGTGCTGAAGAATTTTGAAACATGGGCAGCAGATCTGCAATAGGTAGCAAATTACTGATCAATGGACTTTGTACAAATGCAAATCGTATGCATAGATGATGTCAAATAATTGTGTTTTATTCATTTACTCATTACATCATTTATTCTATTTCGATGATATAAATAGTTACTGAATCAGCCTAATATCTGCCAAACACTGGGCTTCTTTACAGCGTAAACCTGATAAGCCTTTGAAATTTATATTATAACTAAAATATGACTGTACTTTTCTCAAAAACGACCGTAACTTCTAATTTTTATACCCCATTTCATTCTTACTGGAGTTAGGGAAAATTGTCATAGAAGACACTAACATTAGGAAAGTAAATCACTCCTGTTGCTGTGTAGCCACACAGAGCTTCAAATCCAGACCTGCTCCTTGCCCTAGGAGTGACCTGAGCAGGCTTCTGAGCCACAGTTCTTGCTTCTGTGAAATGAGGAAATAATATCTACACTGTGGAATAGAGGTGAGGTTTCCATGAGATCATATATGTAAAGGGTATGTGAACAATGAAAACTAATTCATTTAGGGGAAGGGTTTAGGAAGTATTTTTCTATCACCAAAATTAATCTATGTTATAGTTGAGTATTATTATTAATTATTATTGTGGAAGATCATTTCTTCCCTAAGTGGCTATAGCAATATTTTCAAGGTTCACATGGTCTTCCCAAATCGCACTGCCTTCAAGAGGTGCATCCCATATCCCACTCCTTGAAGCTGGAGGGTCCCTTAGAGCTGCATTGTGGAGAGTGGAAGTGGTGCTGATGACCTCTGATGCTGGGATATACATGAGATCTTCACAAAGGTCATGGAAAATGAGTTTCTATTAAAAAAAAAAAAAACTATGCTCAGATTTCAAAAACATTTTATACCAGAATGAACTTTCCTTTAATCTCTACTTTTCCCCCATCTTTTTGAAATACTGTTATAAGAGATGCAGCTTCCCCTGGATTTTCTGTTGGACACAGGTCTTGGAGCTTTGAGTCACCATACGAGAAATCTTGATGACTCAAAACTACATGCTGGGTAGACCACATGGAGAGGGAGTAGGGGCTGGGGAGAGGTGCCCTTGGCCAGGAATGTCTGAATATTCTCACCCCAGGGCTAGGCATGGGGATGTGGATGAACAATGTTTCAGATGACCTCTGCCCCCAGCATTCCAGCCACCTCCATTGATGCTGAGTAGAAATGAGCACTCCCTGCTGAGCTTGGCCCAAATTGTGGGTTCCTGAACAAAATGTATGGTTGAATAAAATAATATAGATTAAAATACATATTATCTTGTTAAATGAAAAACAACAACACAAAAGGAGGACACTAATGTAAAATAGAATCATTTAGTGATTATGCTATGGTTCACTGCAAGTTGTATATAATGTAGCCAAAATGAATCAGTCATATCAGAAAAAAATACATTTTAAAGAGAAAACATTTGTGATTCTGTGTGTGGTTATAAGAATGAAGCTTTTTATTCATCTGCTTGCATGTTTTCCAGAATAAATGTATGATGATGTAGTGGTTTTGAGCCGGAAGCTATTGCCAGCATTCACATCTCAGCAGTGTCCCTTGTTAGCTGTGTAACCTTTGACAACTTACTTACCCTCTCTAAGAGTCAAACCCCTTATTAGTGAAATGGGGAGTATAGGAGTACCTACCTAAGAGTTGTTGTAAGGATTTAATGGTTTGGCATAGATGAAATCCTTTAGCTACAGTAAATTATGTGTTAGTATAAATATTAGGTAATGTTCTATGCATACTAATTGTGTGGTTAGTAGGAAAAAAATGTCTTATATTATTAAAAGTGGTTAGCTAAGCCCATCTCAGTTCCATTTCTTACTAGTTCTTTAAATATAAGGAAATTTACTTATCTGTGTATCAATTTCTTCATAGGGAAAAAAGATACCTCTTTACATTTAATTCCTAGACTTGAACACGGTTTGAATGAATTAACACACATGAAACAGTTGGCACAGTTTTTGGCCAAGAGTCAGCCTTTAAAAAATGTTAGCTATGATTGTTTAATATTTCATTACCATCTTGTAATTTCAAGTGATGATTGTTATCAATGACCAAGTTTCTGAAGACAAGTAAATAATTGAATGTTTCAAAATTGTGTTTTCTTTATTAATTATCTAATAGTTTATAAATTAAATTATATTGATTTTACTGTAATCATATTTAAGTAAAATTAATTGAGGACATATTTTCTTATTTGTATATCTCTTTGACTTGGTGCCAATTACTGGAGCATACTTTTGTTTCTCCAATGTAAATTGCTAAGGGATCTTATATAATTCAGAAAATAAAATACATATGTCAGGTATTGAAATTGAATATGGGCTGGCGCTGCAGCTCACTAGGCTAATCCTCTGCCTTGTGGCGCCGGCACACCAGGTTCTAGTCCTGGTCGGGGAGCCGGATTCTGTCCCGGTTGCCCCTCTTCCAGGCCAGCTCTCTGCTGTGGCCAGGGAGTGCAGTGGAGGATGGCACAAGTGCTTAGGCCCTGCACCCCACAGGAGACCAGGATAAGCTCCTGGCTCCTGCCATCGGATCAGTGCGGTGCGCTGGCCGCAGCGCACCAGCCACAGCGCACCGGCTGCGGCGGCCATTGGAGGGTGAACCAACGGCAAAGGAAGACCTTTCTTTCTGTCTCTCTCTCTCACTGTCCACTCTGCCTGTCAAAAAAATAAATAAAAATTGAATATGAGCCCTAAGCTGTTTTTCATAAAGATTCTGTTATGTTATATTATCATTATTATATAGATTCATGATTTTAATAAACAAAGGCAAACAGATAAACATTTAAAAAGCAACTGTTATAGTATTTTTCATAGTTTTTTAAATTTACCATAATTTGTACCTTTGGAAAATTCTGAAAACATTCTTTCTTTTATGTGTATAAGCTACGTTAAATTATTTTAAAATCATCATTTTTAAATAATAGCTGATTTTCAACTAAACAAATACAAATGTGAGCCTGTGGTCTTGCGCATACTACTATTTTTAGCATTTAATCATTAGTTGATAAACATGTCTAGGGGAAGAAACATTTTCTATTTCTTCTACTCATCATCAGTTCATTCTTGGCAGAGGCCTTTTAAATCAGACTGACAAAACATTAACAAAGGAAAAACAGAATTGTGTAGGCGTGTGTATCATGCATACACATGGAAGCATTCAGTGATGAACTACCCGTAGGGATGGTTGGAATCTGAGCTGATAGAATATCTTAGAACAATGGATTTTTAGAGAACGGACAAGACAGAGGGAAAGGACTTGGAGCTTTTTGTAGAAAGGGAAATACAGGGTCTTCAAAACATTTATGGAAAATTCAGATTACTTTTTTAATTTTACTTTTCCATGAGAAGATGAGGGCTAGGTAGTGAGATAAAGGCCAGTGAGGAGAGTTTGTTATGTAGAGTCCTTGGGAGCTATTTCCGTGTTATGTGGGTCCAGAGTTTTCTCCACTAATTAACTTCTGTTCTTGGTAGAGAGGAGAGAGGAAGTGCCTCTGTACATTTTTATCCAGAGCTGGGCAAATACAGAGAGGGCAGAGAACTTTTCCTCTATGTGCTTCTGCTTTACCTTCAGCTGACAATGTTCAGGACCATGTGGCGTATTTTGGAGTATCATATTGTGCTTCCCTTCATATGTAATTACATAAGGGAGATAAACGTCTTCTCTGTTGCTCTCATTTGTACCATTTTTACATAAAATCCTGTGTATATTGCCTTTCCTAATCACTATAATGGTCATTCATTGCTTTAGTGATTTAAAATAATTAATTTATTTTTCCTAGATTTTTGCTAGCTAACTTTCTGTACTAGTTAATTTCAAAACATATTAACAGAAATTCTAAATAGGAAACTTGTCTTTCTAAATTCTAAATAAGAAATTCTAAATAAGAAATTTGTTTTTTGTTGACTTTGAGTATTTTTTAAAGTTAAATATCAGGTATAACTGAAATGGTAATTGGGGAATGATAATATCCTAAAACAGGAATTATTGAATCTGTCAACAAATAAATAACTGACCATTTAATAATTTCTGCAGAAGATCTGGTAATTTTCAGAGACTAATGTGACAAAATGTTGAAGCCCACAAGAAATTGTTAGTGTACTAGGAGCATTGGTCAACAGCTTGGGAAATAATGCTCCAAGCATGCTGCATTGTAATTTTTGCTCATTTATTTTCTTATTAGGAATCTTTCCTTGAAATTAACAAGAGATGTTGATCAGGAAGCCAGGTGTTCCCATCTCAGCCGAATGCCCAGCAGTCCATCTACAGATTGGCCACTCCAGGGTGTGGAAGAAAATGGAGGCATAGATTCTCTGCCATTCAGACTGATGTTACAGGACTGCACAGCAGTCAAGACATTACTGTTAAAGATGAAGAGAGTTCTACAAGAGGTAATGGTTTACTCTAACATGAATGACTTTCAGTGCTGGTGCTGGTGAACAGTGTGGTCTGTGCACTTCATTGCACTCTGTTAGTAAGTAGCTGCATGACATTGGGCAGGGGTCGGATATCCTCTTGGAGCTTAGCTTCTCTCATATGTCACATGAAGGGTTTGGGGTTCTGGTATAGATGATACGCTAAAACTCAGCTCTAAAGCTGTAAGATGCTGTGAAAGGATTCAAAAATAAATTGATGCCAAGCATCCTCTTATTTATCAGATAAGGAGAAATGGGCATCAGTTTTTAATTTATGGTTTTCATGTTATTGTAAAACTATTAAGGTGCTGGTGCTGTGGTGTAGCAAGTGAGTCTACATATCAGTGCCCATATCAGACTCAGGTTTGAGTCCTGGCTGCTCCACTTCCCAATCCAGCTCTCTACTATAGCCTGAGGAAGCAGTAAAAGATGGCCCAAATCCTCGGGCCCCTGTACCCATGTGAGAGACCTGGAAGAAGCTCCTGGCTCCTGGCTTCAAATGGGTCCAGCTCTGGCCATTGCAGCCATTTGGGGAGTGATTCAGCAGATGGATGACCCCACTGTCTCTGCCTCTGTCTCTCTGTAACTCTGCCTTTCAAATAATAAATAAATAAATAAATAAATAAATAGAAACAATTGAGAAATCTATTAAATGCACTTCACTTTATTGTTAGTTTTTTTTTTTTCTTAAGATTCTTTATTTGAAAGTCAGAGTTACACAGAGAGAGGAGAGGCACAGAGAGAGAGAGAGAGAGAGGTCTTCCATCTGTTGATTCACTCCCCAATTGGCTGCAACGGCTATAGCTGCACCGATCTAAAGCCAGGAGCTTCTTCTGGGTCTCCCACAGGGGTGCACTGTTTTCCCAGGCCATAGCAGAGAGCTGGATCGGAAGTTGAGCACCCAGGTCTTGAATCGGTGCCCATATGAGATGCCATTGCTTTGGACCAGGGCGTTAACTTGCTGTACCACAGTGCTGGCCCCTACTGTTAAGTTTTATTCATGTGTGAAACAATAAAAGTAATTCGTTTAATCATCTTTGTTGCAATAATCAGTAAAATTGAAGGTCTGCATGATTTTGCCCAGTGAACACAGTTGCCCTCCCTATACAGTTAGTGGAATGATGAGCTAGTCAGGAAAATGCATCATGAGATTTCTTTCTTACATATATGCCCAGGAATTAGCCACTCTAGAATACATGTAGGTTATGATTTGATTTTTCCATGGCAATTATTTTCTGGATTATATCTTAAAGTTTACACATTAATATTACTTCCTAGATATAGGTATGCAAAATAAAGATCAGAAATTTTAAAAACTTTCTTCTAGTAAGTGGGAATTTAAGAAAACAGCCTGATTCCATACAGTGAGTTTTATTATATTCCATTATTTTTCAATATATTTGTATTAACGACGGGGAATTTTAATAAATGGTATGAGAACAGAAATGTTACTGGTCAGAAGAAATAGTTGTATGGCTACCTTATGGTCATGGTTGCTATTATATTTTTTAAACAACTTGATGATAATAATAATGCTAGCAACTGCCACTGGAGGCCAGAACTGAATCAGGAAGAAAGAAGGCAATGTAGGAGAAATGACTGCCATGAACTACTGGGGGCATTAGGTCGTGCTCTTTAGCAGTTCTAAGCAAAAATTAAAAGAGACTTCTTTGTATCTCATGGCAGTTTGTATTACCAGGGTGGTCTTTGTGTCTAGTGTCTATGAAGTGGTATGCTAAAGCGGGGTGCTTATACCTGACTGCTATTAGAATTTCAGAAAATGTGTAAGCTGGAAGTTAAGCAAAGGCATCACAATAAAGTTTGTAAACTCATCATTCAATAAATTATGTTTTTAAATGGGTAACCTGTACTGAAACACATTTTTAGTTTATTTTACTATTCCTTACAATCATGAGCTTATTTACAGCCATTAGATTTAGATGATTAAAGTACTGTATAATAGCTACTGTACATATTTCCCAATTGTGGATTAATTTGTGTCATTTTGAAGCTTGAAATCAGCCTTTTGACAATATTTATGCAAAAGAAATTAGAGAACATTGCAAATTATTTTTTATTTTTGGCAAGGCTAATACCTACTAGCATAGCACTGCACTCAGATATGACTATATAGTTTCCATACTGACTGTGTACAGTCAGAATCTCCCTAACTTTTGGTTTATTACATAGTGTGAACCTCTTTGAACAAAGAAAACTTAATAACACCTGTTTTATTAAAAGATATTAATCTTAAAGTCTGTAGCCTTCAACTATTCAGCTTTCTACCTCTCTCATTGATTTGGATTTTAATAACAAGTCAACAGAGCATAAGAGAAGTAGAAAGAACAAACAGGGATTTTCAAGAGGCTTCCAGGTGTACATAATTGTTTAATTTTTAAATATTCAGCAATATTCACCATAAAGCCCATATTTGGAATATACTAAACTTGCTTTTTATACTTCTGTTTTCTTCATTAAAGGGTACTTGAAGAATCTAAACAAAACTGATTTTTAAAGCTAATGTACTTATATGGGATTGTGCAGCCCATTTAGAGAGCAAAAGAATTTTTTTTTTTGCAAACAAGAAAAAAAGCAATATGATTATATAATTAACAAACTAAATTGTCCTGATAATAAATTTTATGGTAGATGCCTTCAAAGAAAGTTGGCTATTAAAATATTCTATGAGCCAGGAATTTTCGAAGTGCAATTTGGATTTCTTGACTAAATGTGAGTGTAATGCCAACTATTCATCTTGGATTAGCGATATATTTTAATATAGAGAAAAATGTTTACTTCTACTTCATAAACTTATTTTTATACATAGTAGCACAACTTTTATAGATAATGTTTAACTGCAAGATATCTTTAATTTTAACATGTCGCATAGAGTAGGCTCTTATTTCTTTTTATTGCCTTTTTTATGTGAATTTAGCAAAAGTTTGGACATGTAAAACATGTAGATATTTTAGTTACTGTTTTGACTAACTTTTGTTTTAAAGGCATTTTTCACCTAGTTGTATGCTCTCATTTTATCATTACTCACCTTCCCCTCATTCTAGTTTCATTCCTTAAAGTTTTGTCTTTAGGAACTGATTTACAGAATTATGTAATAAGGTCAAGAAGTAATATGGGTTTAAAACTAACCAGTAGAAAATGAATTAAATTACAAATCTTTTGTGTACATTATCTAACATTTAAACATATCACTCATAGAATTCAATACATCTGCAGTAATTTTTACACTTTTATAAATCAAGGTTATTTTTCTTGCGAGAAAATCATGATATCTTTTTTTTCATTTTGAGGGAATAGCTTCTACATATAGCATTTGAAAATAGTCAGAAATAGGATCAGTGAGGTCACATGAAATTTTTAGCCAAGCCCAGCCAAGGTTATCTTGGGTTCTGGATAATGACTGCCTAGCTAGAATTACATTTAGAGAGATTGTTAATAGATCACCTTTCTAAAATTTCTAGAACTCATTCAAAGTTGAAGAGCACTAAGAATGATTTCCTTAGAAAGCCCTGTGCGATATTTGAAATCCTTTAAAATAATCTTGTCTATATAGACAGTGTTGCCTCTATGATTTAATCAATATAAGCATTAATGTTGAGATCAATTTATAATCATTTAAACTTAAGATTTTAATTTTAATTCTTGCTAACATGTTTTGATAGTATCACATGTTAAAAGTTCCTTGCAATTTTTTATTATTGGCTAGCTACCTTAGATGCTATTAAAATATTAAGCCTCATTAACCCATTCCAAATCTTTTCTTTTTAGTTAATTTGTCATTAATTGGCATTGCATGACTCACTATTCCACCTACTTTAGGATTAATAAAGCAATTGTTTCATAAAGTAGTTCATTCTGGCAATAATTCCTCTATTTTGTACTGTCAATGTTAAGAACATAAATAATACTAAACCAAGGAAGCTTTGGGAGTCATATTTGTTATCTATAGTGTGGACTTTGAAAGAAATATAATTCTGAAAGTGTACATGAAGGGGAGTGTAACAGTGTGCTTGCAACTGAATCACCTGCGGTATGAGCCAGGCTTAGAGGTGAGGAATGATGGGACACTGCTCTAAAAAGTCTGCTTGCATTACCCTGGAGTTGCACCTTAGCGTGTGAATCTGGAAGGTGTTCCCAGTGACTTTTTTTTTTTTTAACTTGAAAGTCAGAGTTAACAGAGAGAGGAGAGGCAGAGAGAGAGAGAAAGAGAGGTCTTCCATCCACTGGTTCACTCCCCAGTTGGCCGCAGCGGCTGGAGCTGCGCCAATCCAAATCCAAGAGCCAGGAGCTTCCTCCAGGTCTCCCACAGGGATGCAGGGGCCCAAGGATTTGGGCCATCTTCTACTGCTTTCCCAGGCCACAGCAGAGGGCTGGACAGGAAGTGGAGCACACAGGTCTTGAACTGGCGCCCATATGGGATGCCAGCGCTTCAGGCCAGGGCATTAACCCACTGCGCCACAGCGCTGCCTCCCTTTCAAATAGACAGGAAAAAAAAGCATCAAGGAAGAGGTTCTGGGTTAGGATACTGTGTTATAAACTAGTTTTACTGAACATTCTTGGAACCTTCCCCTACTCAGGACATACTTACTTAAAAGTCCTTTTCAGATCAGCCTGTATACTCTTCAACTGCTCGTATATTAGTGACAGCCAAGTTTACCTCAATACTTCAAAATTGATATTTCTACTTTTGTCTTTCCACACACACAACCAGTTTCCTCTGCAATCATACTATAATGAATCTGTGATCAGATCACTCACTCTCCTGTGAATTTTTGAGTGTTTTTCAATTGCCCTTAGAAATTCTTCTGTACATTCTCTAGTGGTCTACATTTCCTTTGTCATTAGAGCATTTATCTCTTCTAGTAATTGTCAATCCCCTCTCCCTGAAATATACAAAGAGATCGGTTTTTGTGGTCTTGTCCCTTGTATCTGCTCAACTTGGAATGTATTTGATCATTAACAGATAAGCTCTAAAGAAATAACATCCTTCATTGTTTCTAGCCTTCCATTAAAACAATTATTAATAGAATAAAATTTATAAATTTGAGTGCATAGTGGAAGAAGGAGCAAAATGAGTATGGAACGAGTTTTCCTAAACTCACAGAAGTGTAGAATATGCTCTTTCAGAATGTAAAACAGAGATACACCACAAAAATTATTATATGTAATTTAATCAACAGTATTAATTTGTGACATTGCTATTACAAATATTATTAATATTAATTAATATTAATATTAACATCCATCAATGCGCCAATATATAATTTAATCAACTGCATTAGAAAGACCAGAAGTGGTAAAGATATTTTGGATCTTTCCATGGAATAACATTTGGCTTTGGTATTCATTAGCTGTACTTTAAAAAGTTAAATTCAAAATCTTTCACATTAGAAGAAAAGATTAGGGGCTTTGAGATTGTTTTGTCTTTTGTTTTTTCCATTTGTACTTAGTCTTCACAAATGTTATAAATTTTTTTCAAAAAGTCTTGTTGCAATTTAAGAAGTGAAGAATAAATATAAATCATAATAAAACCGTAAAAACAGTAAATCTAATAATTCTTTAAATATAAAGCTGCTGGGGGACTATCATAGTAGAGCAGTGGGTTAAACACCAGCTTGAGATGCTAGCATCCTCTGTGGTGCTCTGATGTGAGTCCTGGCTGCTCAGCTTCTGATTCAACTGCTTGCTAATATGCCTGGAAAGGCTGTGGAAGATGACCCAATTTCTTGAGCCCATTCTACCCACATAGGAGACTACGGTAGAGTTCCTGGCTCCTGGCTCAGCTTGCCTCAAACCTGGCTTTTGTGGCCATTTGGGGAATGAAGAAACCAGTGGATGGAAACACTCTTTCTCTCTTTTTCTCTCTCTTGCTCTTACTTTCAAAGAAAATGTGTATATGTATAATAAGATTTATGTATATTATATAATTTATATATATTGTAAAACTTTGTATAAAACCATTATTACTCCTTACTTGTTTGGTTAAGCTTGCCATTTCCATAGTAGAGCACTGTTTATGTCTTTAATTACTGTGGTGAGCTAAATGGAAGTAATTTTAGTGGAATATCATACTCCTAATGTCTCCCTTCTTTCAAAATAAACTTTTATTATTTAAATGCACATGCATATTCCAAGTAATCCGAAACATCAAGCCCTTTAATTCTTTAATTAAAAAACATATTTATCTGAGAGGCAGAGAGAGAAAGAATGAGAACTGCAATCTGCTGATTCACTACCCAAATGCTCCAAAGAGCTGGGACTGCTTGAGGGTGAAAGAGCCATCAACACGGTCCAGTATCCCATGTGAGTGGCAGTAACCCAATCACTTGAGCCATCACTGCTGCCTCTCAGGGTCTGCATTAGCAAGAAGCCAGAGCTGAGAATCGAATTCAGGTACTCTGATGTTGGGAGATGTACATCTTATCCACAAGGCCAAATGCCTGTTTCTTACTCCTTAATATTTTTGAAAATGAAATTGTGGGTCCTTAGGCATTACATTATTGTTACTTTATTTGTTTAGTATTTGTGATAAAAAATTATATATTTTTAGTAATAAAAGGACTAACTGGGAAGATAACTATGTAAATTGTTTTCTTCCTAATGATTTTTCCATGTAATTTTATTATTCTATAGAAGAATATACATATATTATATAGATAGATAGATTCTATCTTAATGTTGCCTTTATTCATTTTTTCATCTCAGAAAATTTTTACTGTGGACCTAGAAAACTGTGGGAACAGATATGTAGTGTAGATTCTAGCAAGATAACAGTTCATGAGAAATTTTTTTTTTTGACAGGCAGAGTGGACAGTGAGAGAGAGAAAGACAGAGAGAAAGGTCTTCCTTTGCTGTTGGTTCACCCTCCAATGGCTGCCGCGGCTGGCGCGCTGTGGCCGGCGCACCGTGCTGATCTGAAGCCAGGAGCCAGGTGCTTCTCCTGGTCTCCCATGGGGTGCAGGGCCCAAGGACTTGGGCCATCCTCCACTGCACTCCCTGGCCACAGCAGAGAGCTGGCCTGGAAGAGGGGCAACCGGGACAGAATCCGGCGCCCCGACCGGGACTAGAACCCGGTGTGCCGGCGCCGCAAGATGGAGGATTAGCCTAGTGAGCCGCGGCGCCGGCGGGAATGTTTTTACCAAGATGGTTTCTAATCCCCCTTACTCTCACTACCCCATGCCTTTTAAATTTATAATTAACAAATGATTACTGAGAATATACTTAGCAAATTTTCTGAATCATGAGAGATGGTAAAGGAAAATTAGGTAAATGTTAGACAAACAGTATATTGATTTAAAGGGTGAATCTATTCTCAAAAAGTGTGGGGAGCAACCCGGACTAGACTGTTACTGGAATTAAGACTTATTCTATGCATCTGCTCTCCCACAATATGGCGCTGGGAGAGAAGAAAACAGCTTCTACACAGCTGCCTCCAGTTCAGCCAATAAACTGTAGGACTTGCTCCTGATTGGAGGAGAGCAGCGTACTCGGCGTGTGGGCAGCCGAGTTAGGATTGGCAGAGGAGGACTATAAAGGAGGAGAGAGACGGCATGCACCAGGAACATCTAAGGGGAACATCTAAGGGAACACCTGTGCAGCCCCCGAGAGAGCCGGCCGGCGGTGTGCCACTCCCCTGCGGAAGTGGGGAAAGTGGCCAGGGGGAACCGCCCTTCCACGGAGGTGGAAGGGACAGTAGCCAACCCGGGAAGAACCAGCAGCAAACCCGGGGAGGGCCGAGCAGACAAAAGAACAGCGCAGGGTCCTGTGTCGTTCCTCCACGAAGAGGGGGAGCGACATAATGGTGCCGTGACTCGGATATGAAGCCTAGGCAGGGTTTAGTGTTGCTCCTCCACGAAGAGGGGGAGCGACATAATGGTGCCGTGACTCGGATATGAAGCCTAGGCAGGGTTTAGTGTTGCTCCTCCACGAAGAGGGGGAGCGACATAATGATGCCGTGACTCGGATAGGAAACTTAGGAGGGAAGAAATGGGAAAATACCGGAGAGAGAGACTAGCAAACAGCCTAGGGAAAAGCCGGCCGAAAAAGGTGCCGGAAGAAGCTATGGAAAGCCTAGGCATAGACTCAGATACGGACTACGGGGGGAAGCTGGGAGAAATCTCTAAGGTCGAAAGCGAAAGTGAAAGCTAGAACAAACAGACTCGGATACGGACTGTGGGGAGAAGCCAGGAGAAATGAGGGAGGAATACTGTTGGAAGAAAACTTAGGGAAATATACCGGGTAGAGAAAAATGTTAGGGAAATTGAAGCCGCGGGGGGCAGGCCGAGGCGCCGGGAAGCCGCGCAGAGCCGTGAAGCTGCCGCGGGGCGAGGTGCCGAGAAGCAGCCTCGGGGTGGGCGCCGGGAAGCCGCAGGGATAAGAGAAACAGAAGTTTAGAAGTAAAATGAGAGAAATAGGAATGTTGGCAGACAGAAGTAAAATGGGAGAAATAGGAATGCCCGGAGATAGAGAAATAGAGAAATAGAAAGGCCTCCCCACAATACTGCAATGAGAAGGCTTGGATTCGGTCTGCCTGATTAGTGAGGCGATGAGCACCTGCGGGCGCCTAGCAGCTTATGCGCCGCAGGTCACCGAAGACAGGCACGTTATCAACACCAATAAGTCACCCCACAACATGGCAATGAGAGAGCTTGGATTCGGTCTGCCTGATTAAGGCGGTAAGCACCAGCAGGCGGCTCGACCAGAGTATGAGCCGCAGGTCACCGAAGACAGGCACCCATCAGCGCCTAAAAACCTCCTCACAACATGGCGAAGAGAGGACCTGGATTCGGTTTGCCTGATTGATAGGACTTGTAAGAACCTGCGGGCAACTCTAGCAAGCAGAGCAGAGTGTGTGCCGCGGGACACCGAAGACAGGCGCGTATCAACGCCAAAAAATAAAAAGAAAGGGGGATCTGTGGGGAGCAACCCGGACTAGACTGTTACTGGAATTAAGACTTATTCTATGCATCTGCTCTCCCACAATATGGCGCTGGGAGAGAAGAAAACAGCTTCTACACAGCTGCCTCCAGTTCAGCCAATAAACTGTAGGACTTGCTCCTGATTGGAGGAGAGCAGCGTACTCGGCGTGTGGGCAGCCGAGTTAGGATTGGCGGAGGAGGACTATAAAGGAGGAGAGAGACGGCATGCACCAGGAACATCTAAGGGGAACATCTAAGGGAACACCTGTGCAGCCCCCGAGAGAGCTGGCCGGCGGTGTGCCACTCCCCTGCGGAAGTGGGGAAAGTGGCCAGGGGGAACCGCCCTTCCACGGAGGTGGAAGGGACAGTAGCCAACCCGGGAAGAACCAGCAGCAAACCCGGGGAGGGCCGAGCAGGCGAAAGAACAGCGCAGGGTCCTGTGTCGTTCCTCCACGAAGAGGGGGAGCGACAAAAAAGTAGCCAAGGGGCTGGTGCTGTAATGTAGTGGGTAAAGCCTCTGACTGCAGTGCCTCCATCCCATATTAGCACTGGTTCAAGCCCCGGCTGCTCCACTTCTGGTCCAGCTCTCTGCTATGGCCTGTGAAAGCAGTAAAAGATGATCAAGTCCTTAGGCTCCTGCACCCTTGTGGGAGACCCAGAGGAAACTCCTGACTCCTGGCTTTGAATTGGCCCAGCTCTGGCCATTGTGGTCATTTGGGGAGTGAACCAGTGGATGGAAGACCTCTCTCTCTTTGTGCCTTTTGCTCGCTGTAATTCTGCCTTTCAAATAAATAAAGAGATCTTTTTTTAAAAAAAGTAGCTAAATATATAAAAATCAGGGAATTATTTATTTGACAATCAAGATAATTTACCAGCTCATGTTGACGCACATGTTTAGGCTGTGGAACATTTGGAAAAGGCTTAACATTGATTAAAGAACTCATCCATTTCCTTTTTCTTTTCCAATTACCTAATACTTCAATTTTTAATTTCATTTTCTCTATAAGGAATAATAGTGGAAACTTTCAAAAGTAATTTTCAATGTGAATTTTTTTTTAATTTTAAGTTTAATACACAATTATAGGACAAAATTTAGAGTGTTTTGAGCTTGGCCATTCATCATTGTTTGTGCGAATTTTTGAAGTTATAAAGTTATTTTTAAAGCACATTCTGATGAGATGATTCTAAAAGCTATAATAAGAATTTTATGGCTTATATTTTCCTGTAACTACATGTCAAGAAAAAAAAGAATTCTACAGAATATGAACTACAGAAATGGATAGTTATAGAAGGACAAAGCAACACTGGAGAGCATAAAGAAATACACCACAAATAGGCAAATATAGATAGCAGTCTAAAATATTTTTCTTTGTAAGTATCTTTTGAAAGGAATAAAATTAGAAATTATTGCTGATTTTAATATATTTTTTGTTTGCAAGACATATTTTAAAGTAGGAATTAGAAAAAGGGGTACAGAAAAAACTATAAATGCAAGAAAGCTAGAGTACATACAACATCAGAATACATACAAGTATAAAGCTGAGACAATACAGAATCCAAGAGTTATACATCATCATGGTAGAAGAGTTCATTGGAAAGACATAAAGTCATATATGGGGTGGCCTATTTATAAAATATATAAATATGTGATGCTAATGCTGATAGAACTGAAGAAAATGGGCAAATTAATAACAGTTGAAGATTTTAGCACTCCTTTTTTTTAAAAAAAAATCAAAATGTAAACTGACAAATGTTTCAGAAGATTAAAATAAACTGAACTTCAAACTTTATGATATGTATTGAATACTACTATTAGCAACTGAATTATATATTGATTCTTTTTGAATGTATGTGGAACATTATGAAGACAGACTATATACTGGGTCATAGAGTAAGTTTCAATAAATTTCAAAGAAAAACATCTATGAAATACATGTTTTGAGACCAATGGAAGCAAATTAAGAATCAAGAATAATAAAATTGAACAGCATCAACAATTTGGAAATTAATTAAATCATCTATATAATCCATTAATCAATTTAGAAAACAAAGCGATTTTTAAATGTTCCCAACAAGAAAACACCACAAATCAAAATTCATGGGATATAATTAAAGTCATAATTAATTTTAAAAGAAAGATGTTATAATTGATAATGCAAATGTCTTTTCTTTTTAAAAAAGATTTGTTTATTTAAAAGTCAAAGTTACAGAGAGCGTAGAGACAAAGAGAGAAAGAGAAAGAGATCTTCCATCTGCTGGCTCACTCCCAGGGGGCTGTGATGCCCTAGACTGTTTCAGGCCAAAGCTAGGGGCTTCATCTGGGTCTCCCACGTGGGTGGCAGCAGACCAAACACTTGGGTCATCTTCCACTGCTTTTCCCAGACCATTAGCAGGGAGCTGGATCAGAAGTAGAGCAGCCAGGATATGAACCAGAGCACCATATGGAATGCTGGCTTTACAGGCGGCAGCTTAACCCACTGCACCATAGCACCAGCCCCTGATAATGTAAGTTTCTTCCATAAAGATCTTCCATAAATTAAATCCAGGTGAAGTAAAAAGAAGGAAATAATAAAGAACAAAAACCAATGAGATTGAAAAGAGACAAATACAAAATTTATAAAACCAAAATTGGTTCTTTGAGAAAGTTGGGGAGAAAAAACAGACTGGTTAAGAAAATGAAGAAAAAATAAAAAAACACAAATTTTCAATATCCTCAATAAATTAAGAAATGAATAATCACCACAAATCCTACAGAAATCAAAATGATAATAGAGGACTATTATAAACAACGTTATGACAAATTGTTGTCAGTGACAAAATCTTTGAAAACTGCAACTTTCCAAAGTGATATATGGAGAAATTAAAAATCTGAATATGCCAATTTCTTTAAGGAATTAGTTTTATTATTTTAAAAAGTAAAAGTGAAAATGGCTCCCATAAGGAAAAATCCAATTCCAGAAAGTTTCGTGGGTTTATTCTAGCAAATATCTAAAAGAAATACAAAAGACAAATAATATGTAAAAAATAAAAAAAAAACATCAAGAAGATAGTCACAGGTTGGCAACATCTTTCCAGTGTGCCATGGAAGCCTGGTGTAATCACTTGGTCTGTCTGGTTCTGCCAAGGCAACCACACGTGGGACTGGGAATTCAGTACTTCTATAGCAGCAGATGATGGGTCAAGTACTTGAGTTCCTGCCACCTATGTGGGAGACATGAATAGAATTCTTGGCTCCTAGCTTCAGCCTGGCCCAGCCCTGGCTGTTGTGGCCGTTTGGGCAGTGAACCAGTAGATGGAAGATCCTCTTTCTCTCTCTGTCTCTCTCTCTTTCCCTCTCCCCCTTCCTCTCCCTCTCTCTCTCTCTCTCTGAGATTCAAATAAGCAAGTAACTCTTTAATAAAAAAAGGTTTAAGTACAGTAACTCAAGCATGGTTTTCCATTTTGATCTGTGAACTTGTGCACAGGTTAGTAACTTCTTAATTAGGATTCAAAGCCTGGGAATAATTCTCTGTAGATTTTAGTTCTGAACTCTGTGTTCTTGATTCCACCTCTGAATCATCCTTTATTATAAAATTAGCACATGTCTGCAGCACATACTTTTCTCATCCTCGCCTGTGCTTTTGAGATTGCCAACCACAGGCTTCTTTCCATTTTACACTCTCTTTGTCTCATTAACTCCAAACTGGAAAGTGTTTCTGTGGAATATGACTCTCTTACATCCCTTCTGGGTTGCCTGTGAACCTTATTTGGGATTCACTTAATTAGACGAAAGCTGCTTGCACAATCTCTTCAAAATAAGCCCTAACTTAAAATGGCCAAGGGATACCTCCTTTAAAATGTTAGTTGATTGTGAAATCCCATGGGGCAAAAATACTCAAGCAAGAGGCACCTTCTGTCTGAGTAATTTGAGTTCTCTGCCACATGCTCTTCCCTCTTTCCAAAGTTTTCTGTGTCTATTACATAGATCCCCAAGGTAATACGGGTTTGCGCATCTGAATTGTTGTGGGTATTACATAGGCTTTCATGTGTATCAGAACTCAATGAAATCACACACACTGAAACTGGCAAGACATGAATGTTATCATGTGATTGATAGTTCTGTTCATCTTATGAAATCTGTTAGTGAATTATGACCATTTATACATATGGATACGGATTAAATACGCCTACTAAAAATATCAATTCTTACAAATGCTTTTATAGCCTAATTTTCCTCTCATTTTTAGAATTAAAAAAACCAAATATATATATATATATATATATACACACACACACACACACACACACACACACACACACACACCATGGAACTCCACTGAAAAACCCCAGAAGAAACCACTGATTTAATTAATGGTATATCTGAATTTTATTGAGGACTGATAGGTTTCTTAATAAGAGTGTTCTGCCTACACAAGGCCTGACTCTTTGAGACTGTAAAACCTTATTTGTTAAATAAGTAAGGAGAAGGGGGAAATATAATTCTGCAGCTCTTTTGCTGTATAAGCATCCCTAGTTTTTGCTAGTTCTCTGGGAGAGGTGAGAGATGGCAGAGCAAAGTTACCCTGTAATCCCACTTTGTTCCCTTTCACTCACAAAGTCCCATTGCAGAAAGTATATTAAAGTGATAAAGATAACAGGTGTGTGGCATCAGAGATCTGTGTGCAACACTTCTCCCACTTAATAGCTACTACATGTCAAGTAAGATTTTGAGAATTATTTCATCATGTATAATGTGAATGATTACCTCACAGGATTAAACAATAAAGTATATATTGCAGGCATCACAATAGGAGTGTGGCATAAGCACATGTTAATATGAGCTACACCATAACCTTCCTTGTGTCATAATTATTAACTGTGTCATGCCAAGTGAAAAATATTTTAGATTTATTCAACACTTGGAAATATCACAGTAAATGTGCTTTAATAGCGTAAGGTGCTACATGCACTGACTGATAATTCGATATTAATAATTTCCAGTAAAGTTTATATTAACTGAAGCTGAAAGTAGAAGTATTATTGGCATTTGTGCTTTCCAGAACTCAGTTATGGAAACGCATTTGACTTGGCATTCCTTGGGAAAGGGATGACTGCATGTCAGTTGAATTTCCTGTTGACAGTCAATATATAAGAAAGTTGTTCCAAGGGAGGTTTCATGGAGACAGACTCGGGTAGCAGCAGTTGAAACTGAGAGGCTGGAAGACCTGTGTGAAACGTTTGGAAGTCATGCTAATCCTCCTTGCTGCTAAATTGGAATGCAGTGGTGACAGAAAAAGAGAAGATACCTTTGAAAGCTGGGATCTGAGGAATGGGTACTTATTATTTCCTTTTTCTGAGCTTGTGTGATTCAGAAGGAAATCATTTCTAAGTTATGATGCTTAAAAAAAAAAACAATTTCTTTGAAAGGTAGGATGTTAGTGATAGAGGGTGAGGAGAGGGAAGGGAAAGAGAGAGCTCTCCCTCCACTGATTTACTCCCCCAGTGTGCTGCAATCAGGTCTGGACCAGGATGAAAGCAGGAGCCAGTTTCTGGCTTCTGGTCTCCCATGTGGGTGGCAGACCCCAAAATATCTGGGCTGTCATCCTCTGCCTTCCCGGGCTCATTAGCAGGGAGCTGGATTAGAAGGGGAGAAGCTGGAATGCAGCATCCCAAGTGGCAGTGAAACATGCTGCACCACCACGTCAGCCCCACTGAGATGCTTTTTTAAATATGCAAGGACATGTGTGAAATAGAAATTTGAATTTGATCTGCATATTCAAGAAGATTGAACAAGATATTATATATAATATTCATGAACATAAGGGTTGTTTAAAGCTGCAGAGGAGAGAATTTGTATTTAAAACCAGGATGGAATGTATTCAATGATGAGAAGATCAAGAAACGGGATGTTCCATGAGATAGGAAGAACCCAAGAGTGCTAAGTGTCTGTCAACAAACTAGGAGAAAACATTGTTCCCAGAAAGTTAACTTGAGGTGGGTGTTAAATAATTTTTTCACTCCTTTACAAAATATTGATACATCATCTTGAAGGATGTAAACATGGCTGAGTTTTAAAACTATATTAAAACTATGTTTTAAAGTAAGATATGTCTTAGTTTTGGAAGAACACTGTAGATTTTATAAGGTTAATCAAGAATAATTACCAAAAGTTCCTTTTACTCATGATACCCTCCATATGGAGGTTTTATCTTTCTTTTTTCTTTTTTATTAAAGATTTATTTATTTATTTGAAAGTCAGAGTTACACAGAGAGAAGAGAAGCAGAGAGAGAGAGAGAGAGAAGTCTTCCATCCACTGGTTTACTCTCTACTGGCCACAACGGCTGGAGCTGCGCTGATCCGAAGCCAGGGGCCAGGAGCTTCCTCCGGGTCTCCCACAAGGGTGCAGGGGCCCAAGGACTTGGGCCGTCTTTCCCAGAACACAGCAAAGAGCTGGATCAGAAGAGGAACAGCCAGGTCTCAAATAGCACCCATATGAGATGCCGGCGCCCCAGGCCAGGACATTAACCCTCTGTGCTACAGCGCTGGCCGTCTATCTTTCTTTTTAAAAAGTATGACTAACATTACTAAAGGTTGCTACTTGTAATGCAGAAGCAATGTAATATAGTGATTGCAAGATGCAGATGCTAGAACAGGATGATCAGATTTGAATTTCAGCTCTCACACTTCCTGTGGCAATGTGACTTTGGCCTAGGAGCTTAAATTTTATCTCTCAGTAGTGGAATTACTAGACAAGGACATGTTCAAAAACTCCTAGGTTTTTCGAAGGTTTTCCCAAAATATTTATGGCAAAGTTTTCAAGTAGGGTGTAGTATATTCATCTAATAGAATGCATCATTCTGATTTCTTTCATGCTATACAAAGAAGTTTTTGAACATAAACATCTAGTTACAGATAAATTTAAAAAGAATATGGAGTTCAAAAATATTCACACTTAATATATTGCTAGAAAATGCATAATATAATTGCAATATATAAACCATGAGGCAATAATAATAAGATGCTAAACACAAACACAATATACAGGATAAGATTACCTGTGTAGAGGCAGTAAGAGAAAGTTGATGCAGTCTGAAAAGGGTAGACGGGGCCAGCACTGTGACACACAGGTTAAAGCCCCTCCTGCAATGCAGACATCCTGGTTGGCAGCTGGTTCCTTTCCTGGCTTTCAATCCAGCTTCCTGCTGATGTTTCTGGGAAAGCAACAGAGGATGGCCCAAGTCTTTGGGCCCCTGCATCCATGTGGGAGACTCAAAGGAAGCTCATAACCTTTGTTGCCATTTCAGGAGTGAACCAGCAGATGGAAGACCTCTCTTTCTCAGACTCTACCTCTCTCTGTAACTCTTGTCTTTCAAATAAATAAAATAAATCTTTGAAAAACAATTTTAAAAAAGACAGATGTCTTGGTAAGTACTACTTATTTTATGTTCATAATATATATTTGTTTCAAAATCATTATATGTATTTTTCTAAATACAAAACATTATATTGAAAAACTCAGTTTTTTCAGATTATTTATCCTCTGAGTGACTCCCTGCCCACCAACTCTCTTCCCCTCAGCCCTGTTTGTGTCTCTCTATGCCTGTGAAAGCTGCAGAGACATTTTGGTTACTTCTTCACTGTCAGTGAATATTCTGATATTTATTTGATTTCAATATAAAAGTGTTTTGAGAATAAGAGAGGAGAGGGGAGAATGGTGGGAACATGGGCAGGAGAGAGGATAGGCTGGGCAGTATCATTGTGTTAATAAATCTGTATATGAAATACATGAAATTTGGATACCTTAAACTTAAAAAGGATTATAGAAAAAATGTCTGGGGACCAAGGTGAGCCCACGCATGCGTTTCCATCACATATTTTATTTTTTCTGGCATGTGTACTTACACAATCTGCTAGTCGAATATGACTTGATTGCTCATAAGAAAACAAACGGTAATCCACAGTGTTAACAATAAATACCTCCCTTATTGTACTTAACTGCTGTGGTAATCTGCTGTTTGTGTTGTAATCATACTCAATAATTAATCAAATAAGCACTAATGTGGTTTTGTTATGCATGTCTAACTTTCAATTTTCTTCAGGAATCCAGCATTAATGTTCTGGTTATAAAACAACTCAGACACTTCTGTGTAATTCCATGGGCTGAATCTGTCAAGGAGAATTTCAAGCTGCAACGTAGCAGATACACAGCAGATGGCACCCTATAGGATCTCTAGGGAATACTTAGAGTAATCAACACTTCTGGTTGGAGAGGAGGGGAGAGAGCTGAGAGCCACTTAAGCAAAGGGTACTGTGGAAGGCTGCAATTGTGTTCCTCTGAGACACAATTTTTACTGAGATTGTGTGTTATTTTCAGTTGAAAATCAGAATCAAAAGCATATTTAACTGAGTGAAAAAAGGTGGTGTTACAGATTTAGTTAACATGCAATTGCTTAGGAGTAATACAAACCTTAAAGGATCCATATGTTCACAGATGAGCTGAAGTGTTCCAGTATATACTGACTCAATTAAGTGAAAGGCAGCTATTTCTTAACTATATCACTTAACCTTATGTTTATGCTTTCAAAATAAAGCTTTCAATGCAATTATTATTTTCCATTATTGTTTTTTAAAGTAAAAGTGAATAATATAGAGGACTAGATATATTGAATATAGAGGACTAGGTATATTGAATCATTCTGATTTCTTTCATGCTATACAAAGAAGTTTTTGAACATAAACATCTAGTTACAGATAAATTTAAAAAGAATATGGAGTTCAAAAATATTCACACTTAATATATTGCTAGAAAATACATAATACTTTTTCTATATAGACAGCAAATAAGTAAATAGATCTCTTTGTCTTACCCTGTTTGGTTAGCTGGACTTCTGTGCTGAGAAGGGGGAAATAAAGAGTGTAAAAGAATGAATTATCACAAGAGTCCCTTCACTTACCTCAAAAACCTCTCAATATTATTTTTCATCCAGGGTTTACATTAGGATTTAGCAAACTTTTCCCATCAAATTACAAAATACGTTAGATTTTCATTGCCATAGAGTCAGTATTTGGCCAACTCAACTATGTTGTTATAGTGAGAAAGCAGCTATATTCCTTTTTTTTTTTTAATGGATGTTGTTAGTTTCCATAAAACTTTGCTTACAAAGACAGGCAGTAGGCCAGTTGTAGGATCTGACTTGGGCTGATCATCATTTATTACTTAAGTGAGAGATAATAAATGTGTCATGGATAATCACTGTGCTATTAAGAGTATTAGTTTTAGGAGTCAGAACACATAGTCTAAATTCTATTCCATTACTAGCTAAATAATCCTAGGGAAGTTTTTAAATTTCATGCCTTGGTTTTCAGATCAGTTAAATGGGGATAAGAATATTAACATATCAATTAGATTTGTTGAGACCATTAAATGTGTTAATATATTTAAAATTCAGCTTGGCCTGTGCCAGGGCTTAGTAGGCTAATCCTCCGCCTTGTGGCATCGGCACACCCGGTTCTAGTCCCGGTTGGGGCGCCGGATTCTGTCCCGGTTGCCCCTCTTCCAGGCCAGCTCTCTGCTGTGGCCACGGAGTACAGTGGAGAATGGCCCAAGTACTTGGGCCCTGCACCCCATGGGAGACCAGGATAAGTACCTGGCTCCTGGCTTTGGATCAGCACGGTGCGCCGGCTGCTGCACGCCAGCCGCGGCGGCCATTGGAGGGTGAACCAACGGCAAAGGAAGACCTTTGTCTCTTTCTCTCACTGTCCACTCTGCCTGTCAAAAAAATAAAAAATAAATAAATAAAAATAAATAAAAAAAATAAAATTCAAGGAACAGAGTTGAATACTTAGCCAATGCTCAATTTGTATTCATGTGGTAATATTAGTGTGGGAAGTCTAAGAGCCACCAGTGAAATCAAAGTCTTCAGTTTGCCATTAGATAAGACTGAATTCAAATTTTACATCTCATACACTTTAGCAATACTATTTTATTCAGTTTCTTTGATGTAACTTAAGTTTCCTCATGTATAATAATGAGAGGAAAGTTCTTATAAATTTTATTGGGAAAATTAGATTTAATATGTGTTTTACAATGTGATTTACATTTGTTTATGTCAGTTTTCAACTCTCTGCTACCACTTCTCTTATACAAAATCTTGCCCTGTTCCAAACTTGTTGCCCAGATTGGGGTTTGATTATTTGCTTGATAGCATATCTACAATTCTTACTTCTTTAGAACTGATCCTGTGTTTTGGTATCACAATTCCTTTCATGCTTCAGAGCCAAAGTTTGACTGTTGGGCCCCACATTTTTTGCAGAATTTCTTCTGCTGGTTCACAGAACTCCTAAATACTTTCTGTTCACTGATTGATCAAATTGCATGTTTTTATCATAAAATTGGGTTAGGATATCAGTAAGTAAGCATTACTCATGTGTCCAAATTTATCTCCTAAATTTATATTGTAAAATTTTTTCAAAATTTTCTGTTTAAAAACTATTCATAAATAAATGCCAAAATAATAGTTTCTTCTAAAATGCTTCTTTTACAAGGAATTCTATGTTATAGAAATAACATTTATAGCTTCATTTCACACTCAGATGCAAAAAATTTTAATTCATCTACTTCTTCCCCCCAAAAGTTTTGCTTTTCCTCTAATCCGTATGTGCTAGTTTACAAAGTGATACTTCCTCCATAACTGGAGTGATTTACCACTTGTGACTTAAAATATTATTTTAATCATATATTATCTGGTGAAATTTAATTTTAATTCACTGTATTCTTAATTATGATATTTTTTTAATTTAGGACTTTGTGAAAAGCTGATGGTACCATAATGAGAGGTTTTGTTTTGTTGTTTTTTTGACAGGCAGAGTGGACAGTGAGAGAGAGAGAGACAGAGAGAAAGGTCTTCCTTTGCTGTTGGTTCACCCTCCAATGGCCACCGCAGCTGGCACGCTGCGGCCGGCACACCACGCTGATCCGAAGCCAGGAGCCAGGTGCTTCTCCTGGTCTCCCATGGGGTGCAGGGCCCAAGGACTTGGGCCATCCTCCACTGCACTCCATGGCCACAGCAGAGAGCTGGCCTGGAAGAGGGGCAACTGGGACAGAATCCGGCGCCCCGACCAGGACTAGAACCCAGTGTGCCGGTGCCACTAGGCAGAGGATTAGCCTATTGAGCCGTGAGAGTTTTTTTTAAAATTAATATTAGTGAACTCCTGGACCAAGGTTTAATACCTTGGTTATATGGTTATAATGGTTATAAAATTTTACATTGATAACATGTCATCTAATTGACTATCTACTGGAAATTCTGTGTCCCAATATTATCTGTTGCTTTTGATATCTAAGGCAATTTTGAACCAATGTCTGATTTTAAAGTATTAGAAGGCTTCCACATTTGCTACTCATTCTTGAGAAAAACATGTATTTTATCTAAGTACTTTACAAATTTCCTTCTCTGGGGAAGTGTCAAATTTTAACTACCCCTGGAATAGAAAATTGCAAGCTGTAATTTTTTTTGGATTGTTTCTTCTGGACATTTCTCTTTACTTGGTTGACATCCAAGATTACCCATCTTATTGGAAATTATTTAATATCGACCAAAGTTATATTTTTTCCATCAGTAAACCTTAGAAGATGAAACATTTTTTATAGCAAATGCTGCTAAGAAAGCAGCTAATATTGCCATGGATGTGTGTAATTCTTGGATACCAGATCAAAATAATGTTGTCACTGATTTTAGAGGGAAATTTCTGCCGATAATACCTACATCTCTGTCTATCCAGAAAACTTAGGACTTTTTGTTGAAAACTAATCATATGGTACAGTTATTCAAGTGTGCATTTGAAAATATTGTTACGTTAGGAAATGGAAGATACTCTATGATGCCTGGTATGCATGAATGTGTGTGCGTGTGAGTGTATCTGTGTGTGTATTCACACACACAAGTGCCTATGTAGACTGGAATTGCTGAATGTATGTATTGATATGTGTTGGAGTTGATTGGCAAAAGTGGGAAACCCTTTGAAAACATCCAAATAAACAACCTACTTAAAAGTATAGGTGTCTATTTGCTTCCCCCTTGTGGGGAGCAACTCGGACTCCACTAAGTTACTGGAATTAAGACTTACTCTATGCATCTGCTTTCCCACAATATGGCGCTGAGAAGGGAAACAGCTTCTACACAGCTGCCTCCAGTTCAACCAATAAACTGTAGGACCTGCTCCTGATTGGAGGAGAGCAGCGTACTCGGCGTGTGGGTAGCAGAGTTGGGATTGGTGGAAGAGGACTATAAAGGAGGAGAGAGACAACATGCACCAGGAACATCTAAGAGGAACATCTAAAGGGAACATCTATCTGAAGGAACACCTGTGCAGCCCCCGAGAGAGCCAGCCGGTGGTGTGCCGCTCCCCTGCGGAAGTGGGGAATGTGGCAGGGGGAACCGCCCTTCCACGGAGGTGGAAGGGTCGGTAGCCAACCCGGGAAGAACCAGCAGCAAACCCGGGGAGGGCTGAGCAGACAAAAGAACAGCGCAGGGTCCTGTGTCATTCCTCCACGAAGACGGGGAGCGACATAATGGTGCCGTGACTCGGATATGAAGCCTAGGCAGGGTTTAGTGTCGTTCCTCCACGAAGACGGGGAGCGACATAATGGTGCCGTGACTCGGATAGGAAACCTAGGAGGGAAGAAACGGGAAGAAGTGGGAAAATACTGGAGAGATAGACTAGCAAAGAGCCTAGGGAAAAGCCGGACGGAAAAGGTGCCGGAAGAAGCTATTGAAAGCCTAGGCATAGACTCGGATACGGACTGTGGGAAAGAAGTTAGGATTTAAAGTGAAAGCAAGAAGAAACTTAGACTCAGATACGGACTGCAGGTTGAAAGTGAAAGTGAAACCTAGAAGAAACTTAGACTCGGATACGGACTGTGGGGAGAAGCCAGAAGAAGTGAGAGGGTTATATTGTTGGAAGAAAAGTTAGGAAACATACCGGGTTGAGAAAAATATGTTAGGGAGGATGAAGCTGCCGCGGGGCGAGGCGCCAAGAAGCAGCCTCGGGGCGGGCGCCGGGAAGCCGCGGGGATAAGAGAAACAGAAGTATAGAAGTAAAATGGGAGAAATAGGAATGCCCGGAGATAGAGAAATAGAGAAAAATAAGGCCTCCCCACAACATGGCAATGAGAGAGCTTGGATTCGGTCTACCTTATTAGTAAGACGATAAGCACCTGTGGGCGGCTGCAGGTCACCGAAGACAGGCACGTTATCAACACCAATAAGTCTCCCCACAAGACGGCAATGAGAGGGCTTGGATTCGGTTTGCCTGATTGGTAGGGCTTGTAAGCACCTGCAGGCAGTTCTAGCAGAGCAGAGCATGCGCTGCAGGGCAACGAACACAGGCATGCATCAGCGCCTAAAAACCTCCTCACAACATGGCGAAGAGAGGACCCGGATTCGGTTTGCCTGACTGGTAGGGCTTGTAAGCACCTGTGGGCAACTCTAGCAAGAAGAGCAGAGTGTGTGCCGCGGGGCACCGAAGACAGGTGCGTATCAACGCCAAAAAATAAAAAGAAAGGGGGATCTGTGGGGAGCAACTCGGACTCGACTAAGTTACTGGAATTAAGACTTACTCTATGCATCTGCTTTCCCACAATATGGTGCTGAGAAGGGAAACAGCTTCTACACAGCTGCCTCCAGTTCAACCAATAAACTGTAGGACCTGCTCCTGATTGGAGGAGAGCAGCGTACTCGGCGTGTGGGTAGCAGAGTTGGGATTGGTGGAAGAGGACTATAAAGGAGGAGAGAGACAACATGCACCAGGAACATCTAAGAGGAACATCTAAAGGGAACATCTATCTGAAGGAACACCTGTGCAGCCCCCGAGAGAGCCAGCCGGTGGTGTGCCGCTCCCCCGCGGAAGTGGGGAATGTGGCAGGGGGAACCGCCCTTCCACGGAGGTGGAAGGGACGGTAGCCAACCCAGGAAGAACCAGCAGCAAACCCGGGGAGGGCCGAGCATACAAAAGAACAGTGCAGGGTCCTGTGTCGTTCCTCCACGAAGACAGGGAGTGACGTAATGGTGCCGTGACTCGGATATGAAGCCTAGGCAGGGTTTAGTGTCGTTCCTCCGCGAAGAGGGGGAGCGACACCCCCCATTAGAGCAGATTTTATCCTATGAAAATATACACCCAACCTTGCAGAAAAGTAATGAGTTGCCTACACCAGGACATATGTCTGCAGTCACAAATTTGCTTCTGGGCCATGTCTTGAGTATCCTAATTGTCAGCTTTCTTAAAAGCTTTTCTTCACTGTGTTCACCTAATTTACTGTTCATGTCTGATTCTAGGCTCTGACTTTCACCTTGGTTTCCTGTACAGATTTAATTTCTCCTTCATAGCAGTAAAGCAATGGATAGATTATTTTTTAATGGAGAAACTAGATAGAATAGCATGCTTAAGATAATTTATACAGTTTTTTAAGATATATTTATTATATTTGAAAGGCAGAGTTACAGAGAGGCTGAGGCAGAGAGAGAGAGAGTCTTCCCTCTGCAGGTTCACTCCCCAGATGGCTACAACAGCCAGAGCTGCGCTGATCCCAAGCCAGGAGACAGGAGCTTCTTCCAGGTCTCCCATAAGGGTGACCTTGGGCTTGGGCCATCTTCCACTGCATTCCCAGGCAGGGAGCTGGATCTGAAGTGGAGCAGCTGGAACTCAAACCCAAACAGGCACCCATATGGGATGTCGGCACTGTAGGTGGTGGCTTTACCCACTACACCACAGCACTGGTCCCTATACAGTGTTTTAATCTTGATTCCATTTCTAAAGGGGATTTTTTTATCATTCAGTATGTGCTTAGTTTTAGGGGCCTCCTAAAGGTTCATAATTAGTATATTTCATGCATTTATTTTATAAGCCCTTTACCATAGTCATGCATTTAAATTTAGTAAAGGCTCACAGTGTACTTTTCTGTTTATCAACAAATTTTCCTTGAATATAATTTCTGAGGCTACAAAAACAAAAGAAGGGACAGAGGGAGGGTGGGAGGTAGGGAAAGGACTTACTTTCAAGAAATAATTGTACGAAGTTCATATATTCAGAAAATAAAGCCAAAATTAAAGCCTGAAATTTCTTTGTGATTAAGAGCTAGTACAAGAGACATGTCTTGAAAAAAGCAGTTGTCAAGAGATGACTTCTGTCTCTCCACAATTTGTATGTTAAAGTCCTAATCCCCAGTGTGGCTGGATAGAACTTTAAAGTGATTGTTAAGGTTAAATGGGATCATAAGGATAATCCAATATGATCAATGTCCTGTAAGAAGAAAGGGCCAAGTGAGAGAGCATGGACCTTACTGGCTGAACTCCTATAGGGTATGTAATCTGGTGAGTTCCAAGCCAAGTACATAAGAGCAGAGACAATTCCCAAATGAGCAGAGCAGCTACACTCTTCCCAGATACAGAAATGTCCTTCACTTTGAATCCCTGGGAATGTAAACTGTCCAAATAAGAGCAAAGCTGTGGCTTCTGATTCCATATGGAGAAGTGTCGCTCCCCATCTTCATGGAGGAAGGACACAGGACCCTGCGCTGTTCTTTTGTCTGCTCGGCCCTCCCCGGGTTTGCTGCTGGTTCTTCCCGGGTTGGCTACCGTCCCTTCCACCTTCGTGGAAGGGCGGTTCCCCCTGGCCACTTTCCCCACTTCCGCGGGGGAGCGGCACACCGCCGGCCGGCTCTCTCGGGGGCTGCACAGGTGTTCCTTCAGATAGATGTTCCCCTTAGATGTTCCCGGTGCATGTTGTCTCTCTCCTCCTTTATAGTCCTCTTCCACCAATCCCAACTCTGCTACCCACACGCCGAGTACGCTGCTCTCCTCCAATCAGGAGCAGGTCCTACAGTTTATTGGTTGAACTGGAGGCAGCTGTGTAGAAGCTGTTTCCTCCTCTCCCAGCGCCATATTGTGGGAAAGCAGATGCATAGAATAAGTCTTAATTCCAGTAACTTAGTCGAGTCCGAGTTGCTCCCCACAGATCCCCCTTTCTTTTTATTTTTTGGCGTTGATACGCGCCTGTCTTCGGTGCCCCGCGGCACACACTCTGCTCTTCTTGCTAGAGTTGCCCACAGGTGCTTACAAGCCCTATCAATCAGGCAAACCGAATCCGGGTCCTCTCTTTGCCATGTTGTGAGGAGATTTTTAGGCGCTGATGCATGCCTGTGTTCGGTGCCCTGCAGCACATGCTCTGCTCTGCTAGAACTGCCTGCAGGTGCTTACAAGCCCTACCAATCAGGCAAACCGAATCCAAGCCTTCTCATTGCCGTCTTGTGGGGAGACTTATTGATGTTAATTCGCGCCTGTCTTCGGTGACCTGCAGCTCATACTCTGGTCGAGCTGCCTGCTGGTGCTTATCGCCTAATCAGGCAGACCGAATCCAAGCTCTCTCATTGCTGTGGTGTGGGGAGGCCTTATTTTTCTCTATTTCTCTATCTCCGGGCATTCCTATTTCTCCTATTTTACTTCTATCTGCCAGCATTCCTATTTCTCTCATTTTACTTCTATACTTCTGTTTCTCTTATCCCCGCGGCTTCCCGGCGCCCGCCCCGAGGCTGCTTCTTGGCGCCTCGCCCCGCGGCAGCTTCATCCTCCCTAACATATTTTTCTCAACCCGGTATGTTTCCTAACTTTTCTTCCAACAATATAACCCTCTCACTTCTTCTGGCTTCTCCCCACAGTCCGTATCCGAGTCTAAGTTTCTTCTAGGTTTCACTTTCACTTTCAACCTGCAGTCCGTATCTGAGTCTAAGTTTCTTCTTGCTTTCACTTTAAATCCTAACTTCTTTCCCACAGTCCGTATCCGAGTCTATGCCTAGGCTTTCAATAGCTTCTTCCGGCACCTTTTCCGTCCGGCTTTTCCCTAGGCTCTTTGCTAGTCTATCTCTCCAGTATTTTCCCACTTCTTCCCGTTTCTTCCCTCCTAGGTTTCCTATCCGAGTTACAGCACCATTATGTCGCTCCCCGTCTTCGTGGAGGAACGACACTAAACCCTGCCTAGGCTTCATATCCGAGTCACGGCACCATTATGTCGCTCCCCGTCTTCATGGAGGAAGGACACAGGACCCTGCGCTGTTCTTTTGTCTGCTCGGCCCTCCCCGGGTTTGCTGCTGGTTCTTCCCGGGTTGGCTACCGTCCCTTCCACCTTCGTGGAAGGGCGGTTCCCCCTGCCACTTTCCCCACTTCTGCAGGGGAGCGGCACACCGCCGGCCGGCTCTCTCGGGGGCTGCACAGGTGTTCCTTCAGATAGATGTTCCCCTTAGATGTTCCTGGTGCACATTGTCTCTCTCCTCCTTTATAGTCCTCTTCCACCAATCCCAACTCTGCTACCCACACGCCGAGTACGCTGCTCTCCTCCAATCAGGAGCAGGTCCTACAGTTTATTGGCTGTACTGGAGGCAGCTGTGTAGAAGCTGTTTCCTCCTCTCCCAGCGCCATATTGTGGGAGAGCAGATGCATAGAATAAGTCTTAATTCCAGTAACTTAGTCGAGTCCGAGTTGCTCCCCACTGAGAAGGACACTGATTACCATCTGGTCTGGGTGGTTGAAAGGAAAACTTGCTGGGAAGGCTGACGTCCTGGGACAAGGAGACTGAGTTCTTTGCATCTGTGGTGTCTCTGTGGACAATGAACAACAAATGCAGATTGTGGATCTGAACAGAAAGGGTGAAAATTCAGTGATTTTAGTAGTTCTGGGTCGGGATTCCTATGGGAAAGGCATGGAAAAAATGGGTTGTTAGAAGGAGCTGTGTTTGAGGTAGAAAATGGCCCCTCGAGTGGAGATTTGTATGTAACTCCACTACCTTGTGAAGGAGGTGAGAAGCTATGGATTTTCTCCTAAAATGGTGCAAAGTAAAAGAGAGTGTACATGAATGGTATTATACCTCAAGGCATGGCAGTGAAAGCTGACATCTTGGGTGAAGATACTTTGATTGAAGTGTATGGGGAGGATGTAGAAGAAACAGTTGAAAGGGTGAAGACATGGAGAAGCCATGACACGTTCCTGAGATGGGTAAAGCCCTTGATGGGCTCCATCACAAGCAGAAGATATAATTTAAGAGAGAAAATGGCCAGTTTGAACTTGCTGCCCCACCTTCCCCAAGTTGTGGAGATGAAGAAAGGAAGCATTGCCTATGGTTTTATCTGAGGCATGCCCTCAACACAAAGGTCAAATTATCAAGAACATAGATTCTGGAAGTCCTGCAGAGTGGCTGGCTTGAAGAACCATAACCTGGTATGTACTATCAAGAGTGGAAGCCTCCGTCATGACAGTGCGATATGATCAGTTAAGAGAGGTTGATTTCAGACTTCTCTGTTAGTGGTAAGCAAACAGATGAACCCCCTTAAAATGGCTGATTTTTCTACATTTTTCTACTATCATGGTCAAGAATTGCCAGTAGTTCTAGCAAGAAGGTTCTATCTAGCTCCTCTGGCATTCTCAGATGCTACAGAGGAAGCAAGCGATTATAAGAATAAATTCTGGTGACAAAAGGCAAAAATAGCTATAGCTTTTACTTAATTGTGTTTTGTGGTCCACCAAGCTCATTCATCAGAGGAACAGAAAGTCAGTCCTGCTTACTCATCTGGGCTGAAGGATGAGGGTATTCTCATCCAAATGAATGGGATGAATGTGCTGAATGAACTCTATGAGAAGGTGCTAGAAAGGAGCCACAGCTTTGGAGAAAACATCACTCTATTAATCCATGGAAAGGAGGCCCATGTCTATTTCCAAGCTGAGAAAAACTATTGTTTCCATCATGGTTGATCAGCTGAATGCCCCTGCCCTCCAGATTCCAAAACAGGAATACTGGCAGAATCAGCACACAGCTCACGCCTGGCAGAAGGATGAGCCCACAGTATAGCCTCACATTCTTTTTCCAATTCTGAAAATACAGAGATATGATGAGAAAAATCATGGCTTTGATTGACAGCTGTTTCTGGGTATCTAACAATAATGCTTTCTTAAGGAATGAGGTGGCACTTGGTTACTATCAGGGAAGAACCCCTCTAGAAACCATTGCCATGTACAATTGTCTTCTGCTGTCAGTCTTTGTAGGAGCTACTATTGCACACTGCATATTTATGGTTAACTTAGGGAGAGCTGGGGCAGGAGCCAAATTCCTTTCAAGTGCTCTCTTCCAACCTTCCACATAGCTGCATTTCTCTGTATGATGATATCTTTTACTTCTGTCAGCTCCTTTGACACCAAAGATGATTCATAAGTCTGTATCTGTATATATGAGAGCTGCTAATTACAGTATCTGAGCATGTAAACTTATTAGAATTATGGTTTTATAGCAGTATAGCTGTTGCTAGAATAAATACCATTAAAATGTCATTTTTAAAAAGAAGATTTATTTATTTATTTATTTATTTATTTATTTATTTATTTGAAAGGCAGAGTGACAGAGAGGCAGAGGCAGAGGCAGAGGGAGAGAGAGAGAGAGAGAGAGAATCTTCCATTTGCTGGTTTACTCCCCAAATGGCCACAATGGCCAGAGCTGGGCCAATCCACAGCCAGGAGCCAGGAGCTTCCTCCATGTCTCCTGTGTGGTGTAGGGACCCAAGGACTTGGGCCATCTACTGCTTTTCCTATATCTGAGAACTGGACTGGGAGTGGAGCAGCTGGGTCTCAAACCGGCGCACCTATGGTATGCCAGCACTGTAGGCAGTGGCATTACGTACTACACCACAGTGCTGGCCCCTGAAAATGTCTTTTGAGAATGCATGAAACTGTCCTAGTTGCTGGTATAACCTTAATTATGCTTTAATTTTGTATGAACTTTTAAAAAAGGCCTTGTGGGGACACAGTGAGTAGGCAGCCGTTTGCAAGCCAGGAAAAGAGCCTTCACCATGATCTAAACCTACTGATGCTTTCGTCTTGGACATCCCAATCTCTAGAACTATAAAAAACACATACCTGTTGATTAAGCCACCAGTCTATGGTATTTTGTTATAGCAGCCCATATGGTTATATTGGTGAAAATAAAGGGTTAAGAGAGTAAGAAAAGGTGAAGATTATTTATTTCTTAAATTAAAAAAAATGAAGATTGCCATGTTTTCTGCAATGTAAGGCTCATCATCATCATAATAACAATAATTAGATTGCAAATGAGATCCTTCATTTTAAGAAGGAGCATGTTAAGATAATGTTAGATAGTTTGCATGCAAGGCTTTCAGTCTTTGGATAAAATTTATGATGAAGAAAACAAGGTGATGAATAGAAACAAGTCATTGGAAAACAAGCAAGCAAGCAAACAAACAAAAAGTCTTGATTGTAGACATGAAGTAAGGGGAAATAATTGATAGTAAAAAGTTCATATGTGTTCCATTCTGCTCAGCTGCTGATTTCTCTTCTTATTTTTCTAAGGATTTATTTATTTATTTGGAAGTTAAAGTTAGAAAGAGAGAGGAAGAGAAAGAGGGATATTCCATTCGCTGTTTACTCCCCAGATGACCCTCATGGCCAGGGCCAAAGCCAGGAGCCAGGAGTTTCATCCAGATCTCCCACATGGGTGGCAGGGGCCTAAAGAGTTGGGCCACTGCTTTTTCCAGCTGGATGAGAAGTGGAGCCATGGGGACATGAACTGGCACCCATATGGGTGGCTTTACCTGCTATATCACAACTCTGGCCCTGATTTCTTAAACACCACTTTGAACCTACCATGTTAGTGGATACTGATTCCTAATATAAATTTTCTCCTTTGCATATATATAGTTTTTTTTAAAACTGAGGCCTCACTTTGACACTGCTTTCCTGTTAGCACCTTGTTACTAAGTCTTTCTCTCTTTAAAATATTCCTTTCTAGCTCATCTTGTGCACTCCATTTCTGTAACCAATGCTTTTGTTCAAATTTTCATTGCTTTATATTTATGAAAATAACTATGGTCTCATAACCAAGAAGCAGATTTGTGGTGTTTAAGAGGATAAACTATCAAGTCAATCCATATTTTGGATAGAGTCCCTTCTCAACATTTGCATACCAAATGCCTTCAGGAAATTATTTAATGTCTTCAAATCTGTTTTCTCATCCGTAGAGTAAAGAGTTGAATAATAATATGCAGGAAAGACTAATTACCACATATTAAGAGAGAGGGGAAAATAGCTATTATTTTTCTTCTTTCTCCTCATAATCTACCCATAGCTCTGTTATCATGCTATTTTTCTTCAAAAACATCCAACAACTGCCTGTTTCATGGAAAATGGAGTCCATGCTCAGCCACGTCTCCCGGTGAATGTCTCTGCTGTGCTGTGGTCAGTGTTCCCTTTTCATGTTTGTCTACATATGCCATGCTGATTTCTTACTGAAAACTCTTGAACAATTTATTGCCTATGACATGGCATGTCCTGCTCACCTACTATGCCTGTGTATATGCTTACCTTTAAATTTTACCTTTTTAATAAGCCTTCCTGAATGGTCTTGTTGTCTCTTCAGTGCACTTAATCACCCACATTGCTGCACTGTTATTTTATGTTTAAGATCCATGCATGTGTTCTCAGATGGGGAACATATCTTTGTTTTCTTTGATTTTCATCAACAGTAGCATGATCATGGTTAGAAAGTTAGAGGAGAGCTGACCAAAAATCCCCAGGGTATGAAGAGAGTGTATGGATGTTACAGAGGGAAAAAAAAAAAGACAAATTTATTTTCTGAATGAGTGTCTTAAATTTTATTTTTATATTTTTAACAATAGCACAGGTGTTTATTGAATTTTTTTCATTAAATCCTTATTTCTGGGTTTTGAGAGATAAAGGATATAATAGTCATTCATTTCTGAATTTTCTTTTTCTGCTTTAATTTATTTGAGAGACAGGGAGAGACACAAAACAGAGAGCTCCCATTTGCTCGTTCACTTCTCAAATGCCCATGACGGCCAAGACTGGGCTGAGCCAAAGCCAGGAACTGGGAACTCCATCTGTCTCTCCCATGTGGGTGGCAAGAACTCAGTTGCTTGAGCCAACATCATTGCCTCCTTGGGTCTGCATTAGCAGGAGGCTGGAGTCAGGAGCAGGAGCTGGAGTCAGAGGCAGGTATCAAACCCAGGCACTCTGATAGGAGATGTGGGCATCTTAACTGTATCATCACTGCCACAGCAAACACTCCCCCTTGAATATAATTTCTTTAAGATTTGCTTTAGCACTGTTTTAATTTTAAAAAGAAAGTATAAGTTTGAAGCCTTAATGAGCATAATGAAAAAAGTAAATTGAAACATACATGTGTGAATATAGATCAAGTACGAAAGTGTCAATGTTGCATACTAATTTCAGCATTGTTAAAATAGAAGTGAAATTGACATAGAAACCACTACACTGGCTGGCGCCGCGGCTCACTAGGCTAATCCTCCACCTAGCGGCGCCAGCACACCGAGTTCTAGTCCCGGTCGGGGCGCCGGATTCTGTTTCGGTTGCCCCTCTTCCAGGCCAGCTCTCTGCTGTGGCCCAGGAAGGCAGTGGAGGATGGCCCAAGTGCTTGGGCCCTGCACCCCATGGAAGACCAGGAGAAGCACCTGGCTCCTGCCATCGGATCAGCGCGGTGCGCCGGCCACAGCACACCAACCATTGGCGGCCATTGGAGGGTGAACCAACTCTCTCTCTCTGTCTCTTTCTCTCACTGTCCACTCTGCCTGTCAAAAAAAAAAAAAAAAAAAAAAAGAAAAGAAAAAAGAAAAGAAACCACTACACTAATTGACATAAATGTAATATAAATGTATGTGTGTTAGAAACATGATAAAATAGAAATGAAAATAAAATCATTGTCATTGTCTTTTTATTTAGACACAAGTCATATTGTAAAGGTTTGGATGAAGAAATTGTTGGAGAATAATTCTCTGTGTTATTTGTTATGACAGCTCTTCTTATAGACTGCTTTCCAAAGACTAGTTTGGAAAATAGAGTGTCTCCCACAGGATAATGGGAAAATTCTAAAGATAATTTTATTACATTAGTAGATTTTAGCTGCTTTTGTAGCAAAGCATGTGAAATAGTAGATACATTAATTTGCTCTACTGTAATACTCTATTATAATAACGATTTTTCTATGTACATGTATCTCGTAACTTCATGTTGTAAATTTCAAATATACACAATTAAAACCATTTAATGGGGCTGGTGCTGTGGTGGTGCAGTGGGTTAAATCCCCTACCTGCAGTGCCGGCATCCTATATGGACACCAGTTCAGGCCTGGTTGCTCCACTTTTTGTCCAGCTCTCTGCTCCTGTGCCTGGGAAAGCAGTAGAGGATGGTCCCATTCCCTGGGCCCCTGCATCCACTTGGGAGACCCAGAAGAAGCTCCTGGATTTGGATGGGTTCAGCTCTGGCCATTGCAGCCATTTGGGGAGTGAAGCAGCAAATAGAAGACCTCTCTCTGTCTGTCTCTACCTCTCTCTGTAATTAGGTCTTTCAGTAAATAATATAAATATTAAAAATTTGTAAAGATATCAAAATTCTTAAAGATTATATACTTATTTATTTGAAAGGAAGAATTAGAGAGAGATATTAGTATATCAAATTTGTGTCAATGCTTTTGTGCTAAAATATTGATGATTATGTTTGCATGTATTGCAAGTATTTCAACTCACATATATTTCTTGCCAACAATATACTTTTATTTATAAAACATATATTTGGAGGAATTAATTTTGCTTTGAAATCACAACTATTAAGAGTTTTATATGTGCTTGTTTTTATTTATTAATCGCAATAGATTATATCCTCTTAAAAGAAAGTTACACAGTAGATAGTAATGATTGTAAAATGATCCCATTTTAATTTTTTAAAAAAGTGTACATTTTTATGTTCTTCAGGTTCATATTTGAAGAAGACTGGACATAAATCTGGTATCATATATTACATGAAAAAGATTAGGTCAGGAAGTAAAGAAAGGTAGTTGATTTTTTTCCTGTATTCAATTTCATGCCTATATATATATATATATTTTTTTTTTTCAATTGCAATGTGATTTTGTGCTATACTAGCAAGCCAATAAAGTAATTTAACTTTTTTGTTATTTTTTTATCAATGTTTTTTAAAAAGATTTATTTGAAAGACAGACAAAGAAAGTGAGTCAGAAAGAAAGAGAACGCCCATCTGCTTTGATTCACTCCTCAAGGTCGATGATCAGGGCTGTGCCAAGCCAGGAACCTCGAACTCCATCCTGGTCTCCTGCGTAGGTGGCAAGGACTCAGGTACTGAGCCATTGTCCCTTGCCTTTTCAGTGCATTAGCAGGGAAGTGGATTAGAAGTGGAGCAGGTGGGACTCTGTTACGGGATGCCAGCCCCCTGTTTAATCATCTTTCAAAGGGTTTATTTATTTGAAGGGCAGGGATGGAGAGAGAGAGCAAGTAAGCTGTTTTACTAAAGAAACATTAACATGAAGACTGTGGAGGCTCTCAACTTTTGTTTTTTTTTATGGTTAAAATTAAAGTCAGATTATTGTTTATATATTTATGTTTATATATTTTGTTTATATTTTTCTTATGTAGTAAACATATTGTGAATGTTTATTTGACACAATTTTAAATTAAAATATTTAGATTCAAAATGTGTACCACTCATGTCTCTATTAATTTGATTTGCATAGTACTTTAAATTTTTGTAAATCTGCACATATATATTTTCTTTCATAGTGGTTGGCTTTCTAGATATTTTTCCAATAATTAATTTATTCATGCATTCAAACCTATTTATTTAGCTCTTGTTGTATGCCTAACCCTCTCTCAGTTTGTTAAAACATGTATTAGTTACATCTCTCTAACTGAAAAAGAGACACTCTTTTTTAAACTTCTTTGGAAACTTATTGTCATATAGCTCTTGCAAGTGTGATATCAGATATGTTACTTTTACCTGAAATAAAAGGATATTGGCAAAATCATGCATTTTACTGGGTGTAGGGGAAGAGAAGGAAGCTAAGATTGAGATTGCGTTTTGTTTTCTGAAATTTTCATTTCAATAGATACATAAGGTTTAATTATAAAATATCAAATGACTGTTTTGAATATTTAAATTTGGGCTATTCTGGCAATTGTATTTTGAAATGAGTTGGATTTGATATGCAATTATATCACTATAGAAACAAAAATGTGTGTGCTCCTTTGCCTTGTGGTTTTTGACAGTGTAACTGTAGGAATTTTAGTGTTGAATTTCTCATGTCAGATCTTTCAGATTCAATGAAGAATTTAATGATTCTCTGCTTATCTGAGTTCTAGGTGGTTAATCATGACAAAGTTTTATAATAGGATCCTGTCTTTTTACCTTTTTTTTTAACCTTTTTTTTTTTTTTTTTTTTTGGACAGGCAGATTTAGACAGTGAGAGAGAGAGAGACAGAGGGACAGGTCTTCCTTTTCCATTGGTTCACCCCCCAAATGGCCGCCATGGTCAGTGTGCTGCGGCCAGCTGGTGCAACGTGCCAATCCGAAGCCTAGAGCCAAGTGCTTCCTCCTGGTCTCCCATACGGGTGCAGGGCCCAAGCTCTTCGGCCATCCTCCACTGCCTTCCCGGGCCCCAGCAGGGAGTTGAACTGGAAGAGGAATAACTGGGACAGAATCCAGCGCCCCAACCAGGACTAGAACCCAGAGTACTGGTGCTGCAGGCGAAGGATTAGCCAAGTGAGCCATGGCGCCAGCCATCTTTTTAACTAAAGAATCCTGGTGGATGTGATGAGAGATGCATTTTATGAACAAATTTCCATAGCATATTTTGTAACCTACTACCATGACAATAACTGTGTAGTGTTTTCATGGCTTTTGATAGCTATGGGTTGTATGGTAAAAAGAACATCTGGAAATTTTAAATTCTCTTCTTTCACACTAAGACAAAAACATTCTATTTCCTAACCTTTGCCATTCTTTTCCTTCCGGTAAGAGCAGCATTTTCCTCTTTCTCTGTCACTCTCGTGGTCTCTTTTTATCTCATATTTGGAATGCCTTTGTGAAATTTTGAGATTAAGTAAAATCTCTTCACTATAAAATTCAGGACACATCATACCTGACCCGTATCTTTCTGGTAGAATCCATTGTGTTCCCAGGTTGATCCTAATGATATATAGGTTGTTTCTTTATCATTTTTAGTTTTGTGTCTCCATGAGTTCTAGTTTGGGCAGTCATCCAAAGAAGCTCAGACCACACGTTAAACAAAAAAAAGATGTTTATTTGGGGTGTTAAAATTGCAGTTTCAGAAGCACTGTTTGAAGCAGAAACTAGAATGTGTTTTCTTAAGTGATGGAAGAGTTCAGCAGGTCCTTTTAAAAGCATGGAAAGCCAAGACACTGTGGCAAAAATATGACCTAAATGAAAGATCTCTGTGAGTGAGATCCCAGAGGAAAGAACGGGCCATCAGAGAAGGAGGTACCTTTCTCTGATGTGGGGAGAGAACTTCCACTTTGATTATGACCTTGTCTAAATAAGGTCGAAGTTTGTGAACTCAAGAGGCTTCCATAGCCTTGGCAGCTCATGACGAGAGCCTCAGATGATTACTGATGTCATAAATAAGAGTGCCAATTGTTAAATCAACAGCAGGAGTCACTGTGTACTTACTCCCCATGTAGGATCTCTGTCCTTAATGTGTTGTACTATGAGAATTAACAGTAAAACTAGTATTCAAACAGTACTTTATACTTTGTGTGTCTGTGAAGGTTTCAAACTATTGAAATCTTTACTTAGTATATACTAAATTGATCTTCTCTATATAAAGATAATGAAGAATGGGATAAGAGAGGGAGTAGGAAATGGGATGGTTTGTGGGTGGGAGGGTGGTTATGGGGGGAAAAACTTCCATAATGCAAAAGTTGTACTTTGAAATTTATATTTATTAAATACATTTTTTTAAAAAAAAGGTAAAGGAGAGGAAGTTTGAGTGAGGAACTATGTTGTCTTTCAGGGATTACAACTGGAGGATACATTTACTTCTGTAGCTCATCAGTCCACAACAGACCAGGTTAAAGCCTAGTGGTGTTCTCAGAAAGAGTTTATGTTATATGATCCTCAGGATGTTCCTTCTCAGCAAGTAACTTTATTTTGCCATGTAAGCAGTTCCATAGAGTGGTCACCACAGTTCAAGAGTCTGGGTCATAAAATGGAGTCATTGCTGTCAATATTTTTTCATAGCAGTATTAAAAGTAACTTTAAAGTTTCGAGGGTTCCAAAATATAGCTCAGATAAATGTGTATATATACATTTGTTCAGAATTTAAATGAAAATTATGAATGGAAATATAGGATTGAATACATGGGCCCAGAGAAATTATTAATCTTACGTTACCTGACAGTGTTAAATATTTTAAAAAATAATATGCAATAAAATCATGACAATCAAAAGTATGCAAGAGTGAACATCCTCAGAACAGATTTGAAAAATATATTGTAAGATACTACACAGATACAATATTCTCAGCCTTTTTCATTTACCAACCTTCTGCCTCCCCAAGTGTAGAGTCATTTACTTTATTTTATTCTCCTTCACTCTCATATTGTTCTGATCACTACTTCATTTGTTGGAAGTATTGACATTCAAATTGTTGTTAAAGATTTTTCATTATTGTTGTTATTTAACAAAATAGATATTTGTTTTTTAAAATATTTATTTTATTTGTTTGAAAAGCAGTTACAGGAAAAAAGGGAGAGAGAGAGAGAGATTTTCTATCCACCAAAGTGATCATAACAGCTGGAGCCATACAGAAGCCAGGTGCTCAGAACTCTATCTGGGTTTCCCACTTGGGTAGCAGGGGCCCAAGTACCTGGGCCACCTTTGTTGCTTTCTCAGATGCACTAGCATGAAGCTGGATCAGAAGTGTAGTATCTGAGACTTGAACCAGCACTCGTGTAGTCTGCCACCATTACAGGCCGTGGCTTAACCTGCTGTACACAACACTGGCCCCCCAGCAAAACAGATATTTTAAAAACCTCTTGGAATATCTAAATGATGCCAGGAAAGGATCTCTATGTCCCTGTTTGCTTGCCTCTGCATATCCAGTCAGTTTCTGAGGGAAGTGTGTTAAAACCTTGAACTGTCATTATGAATTATCTTTCTACCTTCTGTTTGTTTTGTCAGTCTTATTTTATATTTTGAGAATATATTATTGGTTAGATTTCCCCCATATAATTATGATATATTTCTCTTCATCTCCATTGAAGATTCTGATTTTAAGTCTGTCTTGTCTAGTATGAATATTGGGGCACCAGTTTCTGTTGATTAGTATTTGCATGGCTTTTTGATTCTTAATATTTCTGCATTCTTAGATTTTACATGTCCCTAATAAATACAGTGTAGTTGGATTTTTTTTAATCCTAAACCCTAGATTTAAAATCCTTTTTATCTTTTAATTGGAACCTGTGTTTTCTTTATATTTGAAGTAACTACTGTAATATTTAAATTGAAATATATGTTCTTAATTTTGTTTTCTATTTGTCCCACTGGTTTCGTACTCCTTTTTGTTTCCCATTGGATTAGTTATTTTTTAATTATTCCATTTTCTCTTTTATTACTTTGTTAGTTATGCAATTTTGAAAGCTGTATTCTTTTACTGGTTATTCTAATGATTATAGTATACTTTTTGACCTGGGGAAAACCAAATTTAAATGAACAAAAGTAATTTTCTGTATAATGCCAGGACCTTAAAACACTTACTCTTTATTTTTTTTAAATTTTATTTATTTATTTATTTTTTTGACAGGCAGAGTGGACAGTGAGAGAGACAGAGAGAAAGGTCTTCCTTTGCTGTTGGTTCACCCTCCAATGACCGCCGCGGCCAGCGCGCTGCGGCCTGCGCACCGAGCTGATGCGATGGCAGGAGCCAGGTACTTATCCTGGTCTCCCATGGGGTGCGGGGCCCAAGCACTTGGGCCATCCTCCACTGCACTCCCTGGCCACAGTAGAGAGCTGGCCTGGAAGAGGGGCAACCGGGACAGAATCCGGCGCCCCGACCGGGACTAGAACCTGGTGTGCCGGCACCGCAAGGTGGAGGATTAGCCTAGTGAGCCGCAGCACCAGCCAACACTTACTCTTTAATACTATTTATCTCCTAGTCACATATTTAATCATGTATTTTAATTTTACACATATATACTTATAATATATTATCATTCTTTCCTTTCAGTATTTATTGACTTACTAAGATATTTTTCATTTTCTTTGAACTTTACACATTTTTCTATGTTTTATCGGAGATTCTGCTGTTTTTTCTTCCATTTCTAGCCAAAAGGCCGAGTAGCGATTCTGCACTTATCTTTTTTAAAAATTTGAGAGCGGCCAATGCTGTGGAGTAGTGAGTAAAGTCACTGCCTGTAGTGCCAGCATCCCATACGGGCACCGGTTTGAGTCCCAGCTGCTCCACTTCCTATCCAGCTTCCTGCTAATGTGCCTGGGAAGACAACAGAGGATGGCCCAAGTGCTTGGGCCACTGCACTCTTTTGGGAGGCCTGGAGGAAGTTCCCACCTCCTGGCTTTGGTTCAGCCCAGCTCCAGCCATTGTAGCCATATGAGGAGTAAATCAACAGATGGAAGACCTCTCTCTCTCTCTTTCTTTCTCTTTTTCCCTGTCTTTACCCCCTCTTCTTCCTGTGACTCTTTCAAACAAAATAGACAGATGTATTTCGGGGCACACACTGTGGTGTAGCAGGTTAAAGCCCCAGCATACAGCTCTGGCATCCCATGTGGGCACTGGTTCAGGTCCCAGCTGCTCCTTTTCCAATCCAGCTGTCTGCTATGGCCTGGGAAAGCAGTGGAGGATGGCCCAAGTCCTTGGGCCCCTGCACTTGCATAGAAGACCTGGAAGAGGCTCCTGGCTCCTGGCTTTGGATCAACTCAGCTCTGGCCGTTGCTGTCATTTGGGGAGTGAACCTGAGGAATGGAGACCTCTCTGCCTCTCCTTCTCTCTCTGTGTAACTCTGACTATCAAATAAATAAAATAAATCTTCAAAAAAAAAAAACCAAGATCATTTTAAAAAATGAAAAAGCTGAGAGACAGAGAGAAAGTTAGGTGGGTGATACAGAGAACACACCCTCGTTAACTAGTTCATTCACCAGATCCCCGACAATTGCCATCATCATTGCCTACCAGGGTCTGCATTAGCAAAAAATTGGAGTGGAACATGGACATCTTTTTATTTTTTTTTTATTGTTGCTAAGATTTACTTGTTTTTTTGAAACAGAGAGTTACAGAGAAAGAGAGAGAGAGAGAGAGGCATTCCGTCTACTCTTTGAATCCCTGAATGGCCGCAATGGCCAGGGCTGGGCCAGGCCAAAGCCTGGCGCTTCGTCCGGGTCTCCCATGTGGGTGGCAATGGCTCATATACATGGGCCATCTTCTGCTCTTTTCCCAGGTGCATACTTGAGTATCTTCTGCTGCTTTTCCCAGGCACATTAACTGGCTAGGAAATAGAGCAGCTGAGACTCAAACTGACTCCCCCATGGAAGGCAAGTGCTGCAGGATGTAGCTTAACTCAGTGCACCACAGCACTGGCCCCTACGTGGGCATCTTAACCAGTGTCTTAACTTCTGTGCCACCTGCCATGGGATTATGTAAGTCTTTTTACGTAATCTTTTCTTAATATTTGTTTTAATGTGGCTGTACTAGTGATTAACTCGTCAGTCTTGGTCTCTCACTTTGCCTTTCGAAAAAATACCTGTTTCAATTTCATTTGAAAAACTAAATAAAGATTTTTGTGATTATAGTTATTTTTATTTCTAGCATCTGCATTTTCTGGCTTCCATTCTAACCAGATTCTTATTGTTGCTTTTGGAAGCTCATCTGTTTTTCTCTGGCTGCTTTTAATATTTCTTTTTCTTGGCTTTTAGTAGTTTTTGGATGTTTGCAAAGAATTTTGTTTATCCTTCTTGTAATTCGAATCTGTATTTAGATCACTTTCTTCAGCTTTAAAATCATCTGATCCCGGGGCCAGCACTGTGGCACAGTAGGTTAACGCCCTGGCCTGAATCGCTGGCATCCCAGCTGGGTGCCGGTTTGAGACCTGGCTGCTCCACTTGCAATCCAGCTCTCCACTATTGTCTGGGAAAGCAGTAGAAGATGGCCCAAGTCCTTGGGCCCCTGCACTCACGTGGGAGACCCAGAGGAGGCTCCTGGCTCCTGGCCTCGGATCAGTGCAGCACAGGCCATTGCGACCAATTGGGGAGTGAACCAGAGAGACCTCTCTCTCTCTCTCTCTCTCTCTCTCTCTCTGTGTGTGTGTGTGTGTGTGCAACTGTTTCAAATAAATAAATAAATCAAAAAATAATCTGATTCAATATATCCTTTTTAAAATTCATATTTTATTTATTTGGGAGATAGAGAGATAGATGCAGAGAGAAAGAAAAAAGAAGTCTTCCATCCACTGGTTCACTCCCACAGTGGCTGCAGTGGCTGGAGTTAGGAGCCTCTTCTGGGTCCCCCATGTAGGTGCAGAGGACCAAGGACCCAGGCCATCCTCAACTGCTTTCCCAGCACCCATATGGGATGCCAGCACTGCAGGCAGCAGCTTTACCCTCTATGCCACACTGCTGGCACCATCCAATATCTCTTTAAACTTGGTTTCGACCTATACACTCTCTTTTCATGGTTTTACTTGTGTGACTTCAGTTACATATACAAGGACTTTAAAAGGTTATGGAACATTGAATTAAAAAATAAGTTCATTTTGGTACAAAAATTGAAATTCATGCAGATTTTCTTCATCCATGCTTTCCATGAACTTTTTGAAGACCCTGCGTATATTGATGTTTTACCACATTCTATGTCTCATATTTTGCCTGTATTGGCATTGTTTATTCTCTCCATGTTTCATTCTGATTATTTTCATCTGACCCATACTTCACTCCATTCATTTTTTCTATAGCTGTCTTTAGTGTACTGCTAAACCCATGAGATTTAAATTTCCATTACTGTACGTTTCAGTTACTATATGCTGTATGTCCTGGTCTGTTTGATTTTATATCACATTGTTCTCTGTTGACATTTTCCAATTTGTCATATAATTGTTTGAACATATTAATTACAATTATGTTAGCTCATGTGTTAGAACTCTACCCCCGCATCTCCTGTGGGTGTGTTTATATTATCTGGCTTTTTCCTTGTTATTGATTTGGTTCTGTCTCCCGGCAATTTGAGGTGCTGCAGAAAGGACTTACTTTCGCAAGTAAGATTGAAGGATTTCATCTCGATTCCATCAGAGACTGGAGTGATTTGAAGATGAACATCAGTGGTTGGGAAGTTAGCAGGGCTCCAGTGGAAGGAAAGCAGAAGCTCCTGGGACCTCTCTCCAGTGGGAGACTATTCCAGTGCTGTCCTTTTAACCCATTGACACTGGGGACAGATCTGCCTGAGATCTTCCATTCTCAGGCCAGGTGTTTAGCCAAGTGGTGAAATGTCAATTAATACTTCCACCTCAGAGTGCATGGGTATGAGACCCAGCGTGAGCTCTTGACTCCAGCTTCCTGAGGCAGTGGTGATGATTCAAGTACTTGGGTTCTAGCCACGTGGAAGACCTGAATTGAATTCCAAGCTTCTGGCTGTGGCCCTGGCCCTCCCCTAGGTATCGCAAGCATTTGAGGAGTGACCCAGTGGATGAGAGATCTTTCTCCATGCCTATCTATCTCTTTGCTTCTCAAATAAACAAATTAAAACAAACAAAAATAGTCTCTCATAATCAACCACTTACTTATTTCTGCTCAACTTTTCAAGGTTTGCTCTCAAATTGGCAAGTGACCCTATGGATATAAACTGAACCAGATGTCCTGTCTACCTTTCTGGGATCCTGTTTTTATTCTGGAATCTTGACTTCAGTTTTTTTATTTTTTTAAAAAATATACTGGTAGCCTTCTGAAGTCTTCATACTGGGTTTTTTGGAGTTCCAACTTTTGTAGTTTCCTTAATAAATTATTGATGTAATCCAGAGGTTAGAGAACTGTAACCTATGTGGCAAATCTGTACTGCACCAATTTAAAATTTTACTGCAATACAGAAGCATCTGTTTGCTTATGAGCTGTTTATGACTGCTTTCCTGTTACAAAGACAGACTCAGAGCAGAGCTGGATGTTTGTGAGACATTGGATGGTCCATAAAGCCAAACATGCTTTCTCTCTGGCTTTTTGGAAAAAAAAAAAGAAAAAAAAGGTCAACTTTTGCTCTGATCCATCATAATCAGACAAAAAAGAACTATGATTTTCTATAATTTATCAGGTTGTCATCATTTTCTTATATTAAAAATTTTATAAACTACATCTAACAAATAATTATTTTTCACATGTAACAGGAATTCTAATTATACTTTATGTTTTTATTATCTGAATTCCTTTTTATCTTTCTACTTACTGTGGTCATCACCTATTTTTGCATCAAGTTGTTCACATCACAGATACCTGCAAAGGCTGGGACTGGGCCGGGCAGAAGCCAAGAACCAGGAACTCCATCCTGGTCCCCCACATGAGTGGGAGGGTTCCAACTACATGGACCACGGTCTGCTGGCTTTCCAGGTGCATTAGCAGAGAGCTAGCTCAGAAGTAGAACAGTGGGAACTTAAACCCACACTCAGGTATGAAATGCCAGTGTTGCAAGTGATGGCTTAACAGTCTGTGTCACAATGCCAGCCAATGAGCAAATTATTTTTAAACAGAAGATGCTAGGAAATTTCTGTAGCCATGAAAAAAATGCCCAGAGACTAATGTGCATTGTATTGTATCTGGAAGCTGTACTATTTATTTAATTAAATCAAAACAAAAATTTATTTACTGAACTTTTCAAATATTTAAGGAACAGATAAAGAACAGATAGTATATTTTGTTACCATTACCTGACTTTGGACAAACCCTCAGCTGATTATTTGTGTAGAGACTAGTGTATATTACTCTTTTTTTCCCCTTAAGATTTATTTATTTATTTGAAAGGCAGGGTTACAGAAAGGCAGAGAGAGAGAGAGAGAGGTCTCCATCTGCTGATTTATTCCCCTTATGGCCACAATGGCAAGAGCTGAGCCCATCCGAACCCTGGAGCCAGGAGCTTCCTCCAGATCTCCTATGTGGGCACAGGGGCCCAAGGACTTGGGCCATCTGCCACTGCTTTCCCAGGCCATCGCAGAGAGCTGGATTGGAAGTGGAGCAGCTGGGTCTTGAAGTAGTGCCCATCAGGGAATCCAGCTCTGCAGGCAGAGGCTTTACACACTACGCCACAGCGCCAGCCTGAGTGTATATTACTTTCAAGCCATTAGTGTTCCGCTTTCTGAAATTCAGAATAGTATTCTTGAATTAAGAGCAAGATTTACTACTGTTTTGTGAACGATTTTATGTAACTCTTCCTCTAGGAAAAACTTTAAAAAGACATGATAACTCGGATTGCATTTAAAGAGTTAATAAACATTAAAATATATTCACAATGGACATTTTCTTTGTGAAGACTATAAGTTAGTGGGGGGCCACTGAATTTGATCCTTTCAGCATTTCATGAATTAGTAATCTTAGAATAAATGGTGCTATCTGTAGTTATATAGTTTAAATAACTAGACGCCAATAGTCATATTAAAGAGCTCTCATATATAAAATATATGTATTATATATACATACATATTATATCTTCATCTTCATATTATTTTTCTATGTGGTTTCAAGAAAAGGTGGTAGGTGAAACTATTCTATTTTGAGTTAGATTGTTACAATAATCAAAGATTTTATTCAGAGCTGCAAGTAATAATGAAGACTTACTCCTGACTTACTTTTAATAGTTGAACTGGTTGAGTCATAGCAGTTTCCTAAATGGATCCCAAGGTTAAGAATTTCTGAGATAATATTCTCTTGTTCCTTCTACTTTGCTAGTGCAACACCCTGAAGATATCAACAAACAATTAGATGACTAACAGAAGTAATTTTATGCTAACCCTTGTGTCCCATTAAGGACCTCAATTCTGGATGATACTTTCTGATTATGAATCCTAGTTCTAGTACCAAACAGCTGTGTAACTCATGGCAAGTAACTTTTTTCTCTCAGGCTCAAAATTGTACCTATTTCTTACAATTAAGAGAATTGAATGAGAAATATAAGTAAAAAGAATACTGGTCACTCAGAGTTTTATCACCAACCTTTTCATCATCACCATTACTGCCAATGTCACCACCAGGGTACTTCCAAACTAGTTACTGTAGGCTTTTACAGTTATTATTAGTATTTTTATCATGTGACTATGATTATTCTTGTTGAAGATAGCTAAATGTTGTAGTCAATATTATATAATAAATTCTACTTCCCAAAAACCTTCTTTCTTTAGTAATTACATTTCCTTAATGACTGGTGTGGTATTGATTTATTTTAAATTTGCTTTTGTATGTGTTTTTTTAGAAGATGAATTACAGAGAGGTAGAGGCAAAGAGAATGAGAGAGGCCTTCCATCTGCTGGTTCACTCCCCAAACAGCTGCAACAGCCATGCCTGAGCTGATCCAAAGCCAGGAGCTTCCTCTGGGTCTCCTACATGGATGCAGGGACCCAAAGGCTTGGGTCATCTTCTACTGATTTTCCAAGCCATAGCAGGGAGCTGAGTTGGAAGTGGGATACCCAAATGGGATGCTGGCACTGCAGGTGGTGACTGCCTGCTATTCTACAGCACCGGCCCCTGTATGTGTTTTATATGCCATACATATAATTTTGACTATTCTTTTTTGTATGTTTATTTTTAATTAAAAGCTGAAAACTGTTGGTATGCTTAAGATAATATACATTTCACTATGTATAAAATTTAGCTCCAAAAATAAAACAAATACAAAGAAATATTGAAGCCTAGTTTATTATATACTTTCTGGAATGTTTAAGAGTATCATATATCCAGCTCTCTGCTGTGGCCTGGGAAAGTAGTAGATGATGGCCCAAGACCTTGGCCCCCTTCCACCCACATGGAAGACCTGGAAAAAGCTCCAGAAGTACTGTCAGTGTTTTATTTATATTTATAGGCTACATGATAAAATGAATTAATGTTTGTTATTTTGAACTTTTAACTAAAAATATTATAATGAAATTTTAATTATGACAAAAACTTGAGGCAAAGTAGAAGTGGTAATAGAACCAGTTGCACTGCAGATGGGCTACCTAAGTCAATTCCATGTTTTGCACAATGTAGACTTTTGCCTAATTTTGCAATCTCTCAGTGCCTCAAATTTTTCATATGCTAAGTAGTATATTAATAATTAACTTGAAATTTTGAGATGAGGAATAAACAATATAAATGTATAAAAAACATTTGGCACATAATTGATAATGATCAGGAAAGGTAAGGATATTATTGTTGCTACCATCTTGAGACAGGCGAGTACAGCGATTCTCATGGTGATTTTTGTGAAATGTTTACTTTGTTGTCTAGATTTTGATATACTATATGTTTAAAATCATTCAAATTATTTAAATAACTAAACACTTTTATTATTCTGTTACTGCTTTCCTTGAATCTTGAACCAAATTATAATTTACTTCTAGAGGTTCCTATATTGAGGTTTGGTATTTTTGCTCCTTTACATTATTCTGATTTTTTTAAAGATTTTATTTATTTATGTGAAAAGCAGAGCTACAGAGAGAGTGAGGGAGGGAGAGATCTTCTACCTGCTAGTTCACTCCCCAAATGGCCACAACAGCCAGGGCTAGGCCAGACTGAAGCCAGGAGCCAGGAGCGTCTTCCAGGTCTCTGACATGAGTGTAGGTTCTCAGGGACTCGGGCCATCTTCCACTGCTTTTCCAAGTTCATTACTGAGAAGCTGGACAAGAAGTGGGACAGCCAGGACTCGAACATGTGCCCACAGGCCTCTGTTCTGTGATTTTCTAATTAAAGATTTATTTAGTTGAAAGAGTTACAGAGAGAGGGAGAGATGGAGAGAGAAAGATCTTCCATCTGCTGTTTCACTAACCAGATAGTCTCAACATCTGGGGATGAGACAGGCTGAAGCCAGGTGCCAGGAGCTTCACCTGGGTTTCCAATGTGGGTGGCAGGGGCCCAGGCACTTAGGCCATCTTCTGCTGCTTTCCCAGGCAATAAGGAGGCAGCTGGGTTGAAGTGGAGAAGCCAGCACACTAACTGGAGCTCATATTGGATGTTGGCACTATTACCTTGTACGCCACAACACAGGCGTGTATTCTGTGACTTTTAAAGCTGCCTTAGCATTTCGAGTAGCTGGTAGTCTTGAAAGCGGTAATTATACCTCTATTCTCTGTCATAAAGGTTTTGGTTTGGATATAATTTTGCCAAATCCCATTTTTTTCCTGCTTCTGTGCTTCAGTGGTGTTGGTAGGGATGGGTATTTAGCCCAGCAGTTAAGACATCCACATGCCGTATTGGATTTACCTGAGTTTGAGACTCAGTTCCAACTCTGGACTTCAGCTTCCTGCCAAAGTAAACCCTGAAAGACAGCAGTGATGGCTAGGATCCCTGCCACACACATGGGAGACTTAGAGGAGTTTCGAGCTTCTCTGCCTGGCCCTGCTCCTGTTGTTGCAGTCATTTGGAGAATAAACCAGTGGCAGATCTCTGTTTCTATCTCTTTCTCTTGATCTATCTGCCTCCCAATTAAAGAAGGAAATAACTTTTTGAAAGGCTGTACAGTTGATTAATAGAAAAGAATTAGAAGAACAGAATAAGAAACAATGGAAATTCTTTCTATGAGGAAGCAAAATTTCAGAGGTTGTTCAGACTGAAAAAGAAAAAAATGGAAGCATGATATACAATGAAATGAGTTTGTCCATAGCATAAGGTACTTTGTATTAGCTGGAAAGGAGAACTTCCCAGTGTTGATTGATAGATACTGGATAAACTGTCAGGATATCCTACTTGAGATTATTTTGATTGTTTTATTAAAATAATGGATTTTATATGTACCATTTTTTCCTTTTTTTAAAAGATTTTTAATATTTCACAGGTAGAATTATAGACAGTGAGAGGGAAAGACAGAGAAAAAGGTCTTCCATCCATTGGTTCATTCCCCAAGTGGCCACAAGGACCAGAGCTGTGCCAATTTGAAACCAGGAGTCAGGAGCTTCTTCCAGGTCTCCCACATGGGTACAGGGGCCCAAGCGATTTCCCAGGCCTTAGCAGAGAGCTGGATTGGAAGAGGAGCTGCTGGGACTAGAACTGGCATCCAAATGAGATGCCAGCACTGCAGGCAGAGGATTAATCTACTGTACCATAGCACCAGCCCCCTCTTTTTTTCTTAATAAAAACATTTAAGTTTAAAAAAAAAACCCATATCCATAAGTAATATGTAATTAAAAAACATTAACTGAACACAATGTAAGAAGTATCAGAAATGTGCTTCCTTGTTTAGTAAAATTATTGTTCCAGTCTAGCTTAGTTTTTTTTTAGGTCTTTTCCAAAGTGATAATTGTAAGAACTGTAAGAACTGATTTGCTCTAATGAACTACCCTATTTGTGGGGAAAAAAGTAGCTCAACTCTGTGTGAAGGCTTTAATGTCCCAATAAATGCTCTGCTGCTTCCTGTGCAGTCTTGGATAAGTCATCTGAATTTTCAGTATCTACTTTTACTCAGAATACTAGCTGATCTCTAATATTTTTTAAATGCAATATTGTATGATTAAATTTTAAAATGTAAAAAGTATTTTTTAGTCTACTACAGTAAGGTACACATAATGCATCTCCTAAAGGGTTTAATGTACATTCTAATGGGGTTATTCATTCAGTTGGAAGTCTTGAAAGGCACACAATATTTGAACTTAATTTGATTTGCCCTTTCATATGGTTGTCATAGGTGATCTAAGAAGGAAAATAAGTTCTATAGAACAAAAACATTTTTTAAAAAGAGGGTGTTTCATGAGAGAGACCCATTTTGAGTTCCTGCCTTCTAGCTTTGGCTTGACCCAGCCCCAACTGTTGAGGGCATTTGGGGAGTAACCAGCAGATAGGAGATCTCTTGGTCTGTCTATCTCTCTTGTCTTTCTGTCTCTTTCTGCCTTCCAAATAAGTAAAATGAAGAAATAAAAATTACAAAAGCAATAAAAGAGAGAGAGTGCTAATGTAAGCTAATGAAAGAAAAACAAACAAACAAACAAAAAAAGCAAAGCTATGAAATCTTTCATTGCTCTCTTACTGCCTGCTGGTGTTAGTACAAGCAAATGCCATGCCTTGTGGTTTCACTGGGGTAATGTTTAGCTTAGAGATTAAGACAGCAGTTAAGATGTCCATGCTCCTGGGTCCAGCTCCTGACTTCAGCTTCCAGCTGATAGACACACCCTGGGAGATGGTGATGGCTCAGGTGATTGGGTTCTTGCCCCCCATGTGGGAGACACAGTTTAAGTTCTTGGCTTCCAGGGAAATGAATACTATGTGATCTGTGTAATTCATTATTTAATAATGAAATACTGTGATGATTCCTATTTCCTTACAAACGTCCAACCAATTTTCAAGCATTCAAAATGTAACTTAACATAATCACATCATTTTAGGGTTAGTGTGTCTCATTTAAACTTTTCATCATAAGTTAAATTTTGATTTTGAAATGTGATCACACAGCATAAAGATAGCATACATTTTTGCTATGTACACATGGAACAGAGATTTTTTTTTTTGCCAAAAGCACTACGCAGTTTGCTAATAGAATTTAGTTAGCATAATATTTTTGTCTTAACATTTTGCCAAGTGGCTTATATTATTAATAACAATATTTCATTAATTATATACCTGTTTGACCTGTATCTATTTACAAAGCTGTTTTGCAGCTGAAACATTAATTACATTTTTGGCATAAAGTAATTCATTTACTGAATTTTAGTGCTGTGGTCAAGTTCTCTGCCAAAATTATTATATTAAAAAGTGATCCTGACAAATACATGTGCATGTTTAATGAGCTTATTTTTACATTTCTTTTGGCTTTTTATTATATTACTACCCAATATAATTTTAGTGAGTACTTAGCAAATTCAAGCACTATGTTAAGTGGGAGGATATAGCATAACTACATCCAGAGTCCCTGGAATAATAGTACAGCAGGGAAGAAAAACAGATAAATAGGTGTTAAGTGTTTTCTGAGACTTGGAGCATATAGAAATAATCTAGGCGTGGGAAGCAAAGTTTTGAGGATTGAAACATGTGCTGAAACTTTAGAGATGAAAGCTGTATTTCTGACAAAGGGAAGTACGATTCTGAAGGCACTGAGGTCAGGTGTTCACAAAGCAGTCTGTATCAAGAGTCTATTGGTGCTGTAATACATTGTAGAAACTCACAAATCTAAGACAACATGCATTTATTACCTCACATTTATGTAGATTTGAAGTCTGGAGGGCTCAGCCAGTTTCTTTGGAACAGGTCTCAAAAATTATAGTGCCAGCACCTTGGACGCATGTGGACATTCTGATGGGGCATGGCTAAGAGGAGGGAATGTGTTTTCAGGCTCCTGTGTGTTGTTAGCACAGTTCCTCACAGAGTAGAGGAATGTTGAAAACTAGGGAGGAGTGACACCCAGTTGCTCCAATGGCTTGTCTCCTCAGGTGCTGAACTTGAGAGACTGAAGTTCAAGGTGGTACAATGTGTTCTAAGGATGACCAGGTTTTAGGTAGGTTGAAAATCAGGCTGAGTCCTCTGTGCAAGAGTTAAGGAATTGTAATGTTAAGGAATTTATATAAAAGAGATCTGGCTTTTCAGGGGTAAAATAGAAAATCTGAGAGTGAGAGGAGCAACCAGTGGGAATGGATCAGAAGAAACTTCACAAAGTACACCATGGGGATGACAGCCTCAGAGGGAAATGACAGGCTATAGGAGGCAAAGGCACAGTGAATGGAGTTGACTCTAGACTTGGCAAGAAAATAAGAAATCCAATAACCTCTTTCCCCTTGGAAGTGGACACATTTCTTTCTGTCATTGTCAGGTAGTCTACAAACAAAATCCAGGAACTGCATGGTCTGTGGTGATTGGGGGTAGGGTTGACACCAACCAGGGACTGAAAATGTGGAGTGTGTATGATTGAGTCAACAATTTATTTCCTCAGTTGCTTGCTGTGTCTTGTGAGAATCAGTGCACCACAGTGGTTAAATACACAAACTGTGACGCCAGAGTGTGTAAGTTCCAGCTCTGGCTTTCTGACCTTGAACAAGTTACTTAAACTGTGCCTGCCTCAGATTCTTCAGCAGCAGAGTGGAAACGATGACATTTGAAGTCATTTCATTGAGTAGTTGTGAAAAATAAGTAAATCCGTGATGCATTAGAAGCAGGCTGAAGTGTTATTATTATTATTAAATGGCTACCGCTGCAATATTTTCCCCACCTATAAGAAATAAATATGAAGAGAGTTTAAAAAGTTTATAGAACATGGAATCAAAAGCTGTTTGTTTTGGTGCAAAAAAAAAATTTTGAAATCTATACAGATGTAAGGTCTTTAAAAAGGTTCAGGGAAATGAAGATTATAAGCAAAGATGTATGGATTTCAAAAAATTTTGCAGCAGAATAAGTTTATCTTTAATTGTACTTTTCTATGAAATGTTTGATGTACCTACATATTACAGAATGCACAGGATAAATAAGCCGCTTTCAGACTAAACTAGATTCTGTGTGTGTCATTTTGGTACAGTTGTACCACTTCAGAAACAAAATAATAACCTTAGAGAGGTAGATATTATTTGTTGTGTGCTACGGTAGAATTGTGTCAACATAGCTGATGGGAAAATGGGCTACAGTTTAAGTGATTTTGTTTGATCTAAAGATGCCAGGCCTAGCAATGTAAACTTGCCTGATGGATTATTTTTTCTTTAATAAAAACAGCCATGATCTTCTAGAAGTAATACTCTTGAGAAATGTATTTGTCACTAAAAACAAAGGAGGTCAAATGATTTTTCTAGGTATAGTAGTCACAATAAATATCTACTGTCACCTAGAGTGAAGCGGAAGAAATATACTGTCACTTCTGTTATTGGGAAACTGTCCATCTCTTTTCTGGCTCTCTCCTCCAAGCACCCTTCAGTGGGGAATTACCCTTGTACAACTCAATTTTCAGCAGAGGAAAAACTTTTTAAGATGAAGAGCCATATCCTAAAATGCTAGCCTATTGCCACTTAGTTCAAGTTATTTGAGTATGGTTGACAGTTCAAAAGCACTTACATGCTCATTTTAATGCTATGTGAGTTGAATATGTTATAGAATTCATTCTAATATATTATTTTAGAAAAAATATTCTAAATGCACTGGAATGCAATATGTTTAATTTGGACAAAAAGATAATTGTATCACAAGGATATAAAAATTATTAGCCAAGAATATGAGAACAAATTTATTTTCAAATACATCTTGCTTAAAACAGTAAAAATCAGAAATTCACAAATGAATGATTTTTACATATTAAGCAATTTTTTGATACTTGTTACTTTGGTAACTATATTTTTGTATTAACTTTTTCCAATAATAGAAAATTAACATAATCATTTATGCATAATTTGGTTAGATTGAAGGCTATTTAAAATTTATATGTACAATTAGAAGGCACTTTGTTAACTATTTTAGGGAATGTAAATGTTATTCAATTTAGTTCCTGCCTTAGGGTAGTAATACAACTAAAGGAGTGGATCATGTGTACAGACATACCACTATTGCACAAGGCACTGCACTAAGACCACCTAGGAAGAAAGGAAAGATGAACAGAAGTCCAGCAATCAAAGCCCTCTTTTTTATACTGCAAATAGACAATAGAAATACTTAGTGAAAAATGGGTTTCGGGATGTGTAATTACAATATAGTAAAATCCAATAATGCACAATTTTTAAAAAGATTATTTATTTGAAAGGCAAAGTGACTGAAAAAAATGGAGAAAGATAGAGAGAGAGGAAAAAGAGATCTTGCATCCACTGGTTCACTCTTCCAATAGCTGCAGTGGCCAGGCCTGGCGAGAAATTCCATCCTGAGCCATCTTCTGCTACTTTGCCAGGCACATAAGCAGGGAGCTGGGTTGAAAAGGGAGCAACTGAAACTTGAACTGGCACTCCATTATGGGATGTTGTGGCAAACAGTGGCTTAACCTGTTGCACCACAATGTCAGCCCCTGCACATTTTTATAAATATACATATACAAATAGAAAACATCTAAGGTTTTAACAGGTCTCCTCCCCCTTCAAATTTCTCAATTTTTGTACAGTTGTATTTTTCCATTTAAAAAGTCATTAAAACATATGTTCTGATATTATCCTGAAATATGGAGCCATGAGAAAATTGATGGAAGAATATTAGGAATTTTTAAGTATATGTTGGAGTATAAGGGAGTCTTCAGAAAGTTCATAAAAATAATTATTATAAATACTATGCATATATTTCAAAAATGTTGGCATCTGGTGCAGAAGTTAAATTTCTGCTTGTAATGCCTGCATTCCATCTTGCAGTGCCTAGTCCCTGCTCCTTCACTTCAGATCCATACCCTGGGAGGCAACACGTGACGGCTCAGGTATTTGGGTCCCTGCCACACACATGGGAGACCCAAATTGAGTTCCAGGTTCCTGACATTGGCATGGCCTAGCCCTGGCTATTGTAGCATTTGGGATGTGAGCTAGTGGATGCAATATTTTTCCCTATCTCCCTCTGCCTTTCAGATAAAGATAAAATAGTGTTTTAGAAGTAAAGTTATCTTTTAATTGAAATTTTCCATTGCTTTTCTGAGGTACTCTTTAATCAATTTTAAAATGTGGTCCTGGGAAGGAAAAAGAGAAACAAAACCAGTGCACAAGGATACTTGGGATGCTTTAAATTTTTTAAGATGTATTTATTTATTTACTATAAATGCAGAATCACACACACACACACACACACACACATCTTTGATCTATTGGTTCATTCCCTATATGGCCACAATAGCCAGTGCTAGGCCATGCTGACGTCAGGAACTCCATCCTGATCTCCTACATGGGTGTCAGGGGCCCACGTACCTGGGCCATCTGCTACTGCTTTCCTATGCACATCAGCAAGGAACTTAGTTGAAAGCAGAGCAGCTGGGACTCCAACCGGCACTCCAAAATGAAGTAAAAATGTGGTGGCTTTATCTGCTGTGCCATGATGCCCACCTGCTGCTTAAAAGCACTATAGAATCTATTTCACTGGTTATAGTGTATGTCTAAGGAAAATTCTCTATTTGTTATATAAAAGTAACTATCATTTATCAAAAATACGTTATTGCCTAATAAGTTTGGTTTTGTTATAACTTGGAAGAAGAAGATGTCATTGAGGATCAGGGATACATGCAACTAAGAATTGGATTCTCTCCCACTTTTGAGTGAAGCAAAAGAACGTGAAGGAGAAGTACACTTTTAAAATGAATGTGTATGTTCAATTAGAAAACAAGAGAGATGGCAAAAGTTTGTCAAACTTGTTTTTCATGAAAATCATTGTTCATTATAGGAGATCAATGAAATAGCTTTCTTTTTTTAAAATTTTTATTTGTTTATTTGAAAGTCAAAATTACAGAGAGAGAAAGAGAGAGAGACAAATGTTCCATCTGCTGGGTTACTCCCCAGATGACCCTAATGCTTAGCGCTGTGCCAGGCCAAAGCCAGGAATTGGAAGCTTCATCCAAGTCTCCCACATGGGTGACAGGTTGCCCAAAGACTTGGGGAATTTTCTGCTGCTTTTCCCAGGTCATTAGCAGGGAGCTGGATGGGATGTGGAGCTGTCTATACAGGAACAGGTGCCCAAATGGAATGCCGGCATTATAGGCAGTGGCTTTACCCACTATGCTGTAATGCTGGTCTCATAACTTTTATTTGAAGGTCAATTGCTGCAAGTTTTAAAAGGCTTTGAAATTTTCTTTTATAAAGTATATAAATAAATACATATCATAAATACTAGGTCTATTTTTAAAAGCATTCTTAAATGATGATATACTACAATTATAATCTCTAGCTTAAGGATGTTAACATTTCCATATCTTCTTTTCCTGCTTTTAAGAGCTTTCTCATTGTTCTATTATGCAAAAACAACTAGATTTCTTTTAGTGACATAGATTATATTGCAGTCTCCTGAATTATAAGTTGGCCAGAATGTCAACAAATGTGGTGCTAAAATTTAAGAAAATGTTCACACTACTGGTTATTACTATTTTTTAATTTTCTCACTGATATATTATGTCTGAGGTTGGTCTTTGTCACAACAATCCTGATAACGGGTTTCAGTTGCATATGACTTATTGGTGGTGTGTTCTCGAGATAAAGGGAGTGAGGAGTTAGTCCCTGTGAGAGTTTAGATTCAGCCTGATGCATAAGGACAGGCGAGGGCTCTGAAGCAGTACATACCACAAAGGTAGTCCAGCTTGGAGCCAAAGGGGGCTGCTCTTCCATACATTCATTTATTTATGTACAATGTATTATGTGGTAAAGAAATGCTCAATATTTATTTTAGGAGAACAGAGAGGGACTCAATTATTGGTGCCAGCTATTTATAAGTTTTAAATATACACTATCGTACAAGTGTGTGTGTGTGTGTGTTTATAATAGATATGGTTGTTTTTTTAACTCAATATTTTAAGCCTTAATTATCTGGAAAATTCGACAGTATGGACTAGCCCACTTTGTGGAATGCTGGATAAAGTATGTATGTTCATATATCTATGCATGTTTATATGCTCCCATCTGATGGTACACTTCTCAGATGCCATATAAACATATATGTTTATATGTTTAATAGCACCTCACTAGGTGACCACTTATTCCTAAACTTAAAACAAGTAAAACACAATTTGAAAATTAGTATTTAAAAACAATAAGCACAACATTGAGAATCACAGGAAAGGGCACAGAAATTAGGGCTGAACCCTACTCCTAGAGAATTATAATTGAAGACAAATCAGAAATCAGAAATAGGCTTCACAAAAACAGCAGAGAAAGAAAACATTTTTATTAATAAATAAGTAGTAAGAGTGCGGTGGGCATTGCGGGTGAATCTGACGAGAGATTGCAAAACAGAAACCTCACTCTTGTGCAGCCAAGCACATACAACTCATTACATAGATAATTTCAAGATCAACAGTTAAGTAGTCCTGAAAGACTCAACAGCACCATTTGTCATGTACAGTTTATCCCAAATTTCCCTGTTATTTAGGGTGGCTATCCAGTCAGTCCAAGGGCTGTGTGCAGGTGATAGTTATTCTTTGCTCAGGGGCTGAGTACCGAAAAGAAACCCCTCAAGACAAGATGAACACCATGATGTTTTTTTATGCGGAAATAAATGACCTCATGGGTCTGGTGATCAGGGGTAATTGGGTACCTTATATGACCAACCTCATACTTCCTAAATTCAATGAGTTAATTTCAAAAAAAGAGATGATTTGCACTCATAAAAGCAGGTAAGGAAACTTTAAACTAAAGGAGGGAGTCCTGGGAGACTAGGACCTGAGGTATATAGCATCTGTATCCAAGACATTATATAAGGGCTCAATTTTAGAAACAAACCTCATTTATAAATATAGATATAGATACAAGTCTTGTTTATTTGTCAAGCAGCTTGGGGTGGGGAGCTCCCATCTGATGGTGCACTTCTCTGATGCCCACAATGATTAGTGCTGAGCCAAGGCTGAAGCTGGGAGCCAGGAACTCAATCCAGCTTTCCAGCATGGGTGGTGGGAACCCAATTAATTAAGCCTTTACCAGCTGCTTCCTATGGTCTGCATTAGCAAGAAGCTGGAATTGGGAGTCAGAGCTCGGGATTGAACCAGTGCAATGGAATGGTCATGTCCAATCAGTGTCTTGACAGCTGTACCAAAAGTTCATCCAAAACATCCTGTTTTTAATTACTGGTAGTTTTGCAACTTGGAGAAAGGTGCCCAAGGAAGTTCAGCTCAGGATGTGCCACAGAAGCCTGGAGATTGGGTGCTAACTCCCTTGCTGTTTACATTTCAAAGCGATGGCTCCCAGGTCCTGGAGAAAGAGAGCCCTAGGTCATAAAGCTGACAGAAGTCTTATCTAAGCTTTCTAAAGGATTTATATACATTTCAAAGGGAGAAGCATGTACCAGAATTATAAGTTTCCTAAAGTGAATGCTCTAAGAAAATGGAGAGGAGAGAAATCTGGTTTCCCCACCCCAACACCCCACCACACACACAGGGAGAATTAAGCCTTTATTTGTGATTTTATTTGTCCTTAACATTGCTCCTGTTGGAGCTCGTTAGGCCCTGCGGGAATCATTCACTGTTATTTCTGACACAGTTACAGAGTTTGAAATCCCACAGCAGACTGTATATTATCGGAGATGCAGGCATCTTGTTAGAGTGAGAGATGCTGCCTACAACATGATAAAAGCACAGTTGTCAGGTCTGACAGTGAAGAGGTAATCCTTACAGGACCAGATGGATACCTTTACTACAGAAGAAGATGGGAGCCAGTGGCATGAAGCAGACAGTCTTGAACCTTTCTAATGGAAAGAAACAATGCTACTGTTACCTGTGAATGGCAGGGTTCTTGTCTTCGTACAAGAAAGAATTCAGGCGTGAGACAGAGAGTAGTGGAAAGTAAAATAGCAAGGTTTATTAGGGAAGGGACATCTATAAGAACGGATGGGCACCTCTCCAGACAGAACCTGAGAGAGAGAGTGCCCAGTTGCTCAGTCTCAGGGAGTCTGAGGTTACATGGTTGAGTGGAGAGAGTACACCTAGCCAGGCCAAGTGGGCAGCTCAGCATGGAGGCAGAGGGCTGAGTTCTCAGTCTGGTTGAGGGGCTGGGGGTTTTTCAGGGATGGGCCTTGCCTTCCCGGCCTCTGCTCCTGCTGGAACAAAGGACTTTTTGGATGTAAATACAAAAAATTCCTTTCTGAGTTTTCTCCTGAGGTTATCAGACAGGGGGAAGCCTGGCTGGCACTGAGGAAGGATGGGCAGGATCCCCTGGAAGGTCCGGATCCAGAGCAGGGTATTTGAAATGCAGATACTGGGCTGCATCTGGGAGATTATCCGGCAGAAGGTGGGGGGCACCCACCTGGCAGGTTATCTGGTAGAAGGGGGCAGGGCAGGAAACAAATACTGGGCTGCCCCTGAAAGGTTATCTGGATGACTTTGAGATGCATATGCTGGACATAGAGGTCTCCTTAGGCCTTTGTCACACACACATAAGCTCATATCTGACTTCCTACCTAACACTACCAGTTGGTTCCTCCTGAGGACATCTTTTTATTATCACACAAAAATTATAACTGACCTTTAAAACTATCTTTTGATCACTAAGAAATTGGTAATACCTTCAGTCCACCGACAAACTCATGGCCACTTTGAGGTCACAGTCCTGTCCTTACAAATCTTAAAGCATGTGCTTTGACGACGTCTCCTTCAGTCTCTTCTTTCCTCATAGACTGTGAGAAAGTGTGCACATCTTCAGCATGTAAGTGGCTACTGGTTTTTATAAAGTGTTAAAGGAGGAGAACAGAGTATTGAGTTCATGCAAAATTCACTCCCAGCACAGAGGTAACACTGAGCCAGGATGAAAGCAAGCAACAGTTGCATTCCACAAAGTATTATTGCCCTATATTATTATGGCTATTTTCAGTGTAGGTTGTTTAGTTACTGTAGCATATCCTTAGTAGATATGAATACTGTCCTCTGGAACTGAACTACCTGGGTTGGAATCCCAGCTTTGCCAATTACTCTCAAGGTGACTTTGAACAAATGTTACCTGTCCAAAGTGAGTTCACTTCTTTCTGAGTGGAAATCAGAACCTTCAGCAGAAGTCACACACAGTGTTATTTGTCATGTGGAATCCCTGAAACTGGTTGGTGGTGTTCTATAGAAACTCCCAAACTGATCTCCTCCCCAGGTGCACAGGTTGAAGCTAGAACTCAGAAGTTCTTGTTCAGACCACATGCAAGTTCCTGATTGGATCTGCAGTGCTCATGGCTCTTCTTTGGTTAGCAGTGTCATTGCCTTTAGGGAATCTTTATGATGAGAGGTAGACTCCAGTCTGTCTAGGGGCCATGTGAAGATGGTCTAGAGTTTCTGGAAAAGAAACCCTTCAAAACGAGACCAAATATCATGGTGTTATGTATAGGGGAAATAAATGACTTCATGAGTCTGGTGACTGGTGACCTTGGAAGGCAGGTAATTAGGGACCTTTCAGGCCCAGCTGTACCACTCCCTTAACTTTAGCAAGTGGTTGATTAGCAATCATAAAAGCAGGCCAAGGAAGCTTTTTAAAAAGATTATTTATTCAAAGGCCAAGTGATGTGTGTGGGGAGACAGAGAGTAGAACTCTTCCATCCACTAATTCATTCTTCAAATGGCCACAACAGCCGGGGCTGTGCCAGGCTGCAACCAGGAACCAAGAACTACATCCATGTATTCCATGTGGGTTGCAGAGGCCCACACACTTGGACCAACATCACTGCTTTTCCCAGCTGCATTAACAGGGAGTTGGATCAAAAGTGGAGGAGCTGGAACTCCAGCTGGCACTGCAGTATAGGATGCCAGTGTTGCAACTGGTGGCAGCCCGGGAGAGAGGCTGAGAGCCTCTGGGACCTGATGGAATCACCATTCACATTTCCTTTGCAGCTTTTAAAGAGACCACAGAAAATTTTCCCAAAGCCATGGTTCCCTGAGCAAGGGAAAACAGGTTCCTCTTATTTGGGGTGAGAAATGAATATTCAAAAGGAGAAGTTTTGTCACTATTGGTAGCAGTGTAAGCCTCTGCATACATGCATGTTAAGATAACAAGGCTAAAGCTCCTCCTGGAGCAGATACCTTAATACCAACATTAAGCTAGCAATGATTTTTGGACATTTTTTGGCCCATGTGCATAGGCATTGCTCTTGAAGTGGGGTTGGGACCAGTTCAGGGTGGCTAGTGATTGCATCTCTCCCAAGAACATGACTGAAAACAATTTAAAAGACATCAGGCACGTTGAAAGTTTCAGGGCTTTGAAGTAAAAATGAGTCATGATAAAGACTTTTGAACTGCTTGGGGCACTAGCTGGTAACACAGACTATTTCAACCCCTAGTATTTTAATTTCTGAATTGATAAATGGTGATTATTGATAGTACTTACAGGGCTGTGATGAAGGTTAATTGAGTTCCAGAAGGAGAGACAAAGATTGTTAAAACAAATCAACAAATGTAAACAATTACTTATAAGTGTTCCTTAAAATTTCAAGCTTATATCAGCTTTGGAGACAAACTGCTTTATTGAAGAAAAAAGAAGTAGGCTTAATATTTCTTAGAAGAATTTTTAGGCAATATGTATTTTTTATCACATGTGAGGAGTGTGCTCTCTGAAAATCCAAGAAAAATTAATATGTTGTATTTTGCCATGTAGTCAGTAAATGAGTATAGTTTGAAATTGTGTTAGAATATTTTCCTAGGTTAATTATGTTGAAAGCCATCTTGTGATTTCTAATGTTGGTATATATCTTAGAGTTGGAACATGATTTTTGCTTTGGTGATGTATTCTGATGTTCATGATGTATGTAAACACTTTTTTTTTGATAATGTAAGGGGTATACACACTAACTGGATTTTTTCCAAATTTTTGTCTCTGGGTTAGAGATGAATTCAAAGCAGAGACTCAGATTAAGTGCAAGGATAGGAGCAGGATTTATTTAAAGAGATGAAAGAGACAGTGCATACCCAGAAGTGAATGCAGGCTTCCTCCGGAGGAGAATCACTTGCACCCCAGTTTGGTCAGCCCTTCTATTGAGTAGGCGTGGCGCCCCAATTGAATATGCAAATGGAGTGGAGTTTGGGGGGCTTCAGTGCTAGTGATGACCTTTGGGAACATTTTATGGCATCTCCATCTGGAGATCACATGCATGTGTTCATCAAGGTGTCTTTTTCTTGGTGGAAAAGGCTCAGCTACATCAGCAGAAAGTCTGTGTACTGAATTGGCATGGAAGGAGCTGGAAATTCTTTTGTGATTCAGGACAAGGCACAAAGACTGCTGGAAACCTCTCAGCTCCTTTGTTCTCTAACTCCCTACCTAGTTCATATCAACAATACCTATAACCCGATTCAACTTAATATGTATTTTTTAAAAAGGAATGTAACTTTTTAAAAAGATTTTATGTATTTATTTATTTGAGGAGCAGAGCTATAGACAATGAGAGGGACAGAGAGAGAGGTCGGTCTTCATCTACAATGGCCACAATGGCCAGAGCTGGGTTGATCCAAAGCCAGGAGCCAGGAGCTTCCTCCAGGACTTCCATGCGGGTGCAGGGGCCCAAGGACTTTGGCCATCTTCCACTGCTTTCCCAGACCATAGCAGAGAGCTGGATCAGAAGAGGAGCAGCCGGGACTAGAACCAGCACCCATATGGGATGCCAGCACCAGAGACAGAGAATTAACCTACTGTGCCGCAGTGCTGGCCCCTAATATATATATTTTATATCCTATCCCACTTGGTAGCACATTCATTTATAGACTGAATTAAGAGGTAACTGTTGTACAAACTTCATAGAACACAGGAAAATAATAAATCTATATTTTCTTTGGGTGTTGCAATCTTAGAAATAAAGGAAAGAAATGAAATATCTAAATGTTTCTGTTTTCACACATTGCCTTAAGAAAATAAAAGTAATACTCTTTGTATACTACCACTAACCTTATACTGAAAAAAAATATATATTTCTTATGATTTTATATTTACTAAATTTTGAGTGAGAAATATTGTTGAACAAGTGTAAAGCAAGCTTTCTTTTACTTCTTTTGATGTCCGGAATTATATCCTTACTCTGATCTGGCAAAATCATGGTAGATAAGTCATATAGGATTTCTAAAAAGAGTTTAGAAACAAATCTTTATTTAAATTCTAATAATTCTGTGTATATCTATCTCATTGTAAATCATGCCTATACTAAAAATAAGTCATTAGGGGCAGGTACTTGGAGTGCCTGGGTTCATTCAGGCTCTGCTTCTCTCTAGCTTCCAGCAAATGAATACCCTGGGAGGCAGCAGGTAATAGTGAAGTCCTTGGTTTCTCTCCCCTACCCCCATCTCTGTCTCTTTATCTCAGACTCTTTGCCTTTTGAATAATAAAAATAAATAAATAATTCTTAAATGTCATTTGACTAAAAATTTTTCACTGGATTCATTAGATTCTTTTCAGATCCTCAAAACAGTACTTTTTTGTGTGTATAAGAGATATATTCTAAAAGGTCATGGGAAATGGAATGAGAAGTTAATGTGAATTTTGTGTGAACTGATAGAATCCCCCTCCTAGTGTATCATAGATTCATAGGCCTTTTTCTTCTTTATGTTATAGAGAGTTGTTTCTCAAAGGGATCTATAATAATCAGAATGGACTCCATGATGACAGTAACAGTTGAACACGTGGTCTCTGTGTTTTAACATAACAAAGTTCATTCTGTTTTGCTGCTTGTTAGTGATGTAACAGGGGTTCTGTTCTGTAAAATCACTCTTGGAGGTGTCCAGGCTGGGATCAGGCCTGTTCTTAGTTTTTTCCCCGGGTGGGGGGGGGGCATCCTTTATTTCTGTTCACGTCCCTCCAGCCAGAACCAGTCCCATAACCCCACATTACCAATGGAATTGGGAAGAGAATGTTTCCTGAGTCTTTACAGAAAAAAATGGTTGTGGTGGGCTTTGTGGCACAGAGGGTTAGCTGCCACTTGGAAGACCTTCATCCCATACTAGAGTGCCTCAGATGGAATCCCATCTCTCCTTCTGATCCAGCTTCCGGTTAATATGCTCAGGAAGCAGCAGATGATGGCCCAAGTGCTTGGGTTCCTTCCACTCATGTGGGATGTCTGGGTGGAGTTCTTGGCTCCTGATTTTGGCCTGCAACAGCCATGGCTATTGGTTGGCATTAGAGGGTGAAGTAGCAGGTAAAAGATCCTCTCTCTCTCTCTCTCTCTCTCTCTCTCCCTCCTTCTCTTTCTCTCTCTCACATTCTGCCCTTCGAATAAATAAGTGCAAATTTAAAAAGATGAAATAAGTGCTTATTGGTGAGCACTAATAATGTGACTGAAATCTGTGACATTTTTGCCTTGAATGTGAAGTTTATGCAAAATTTCAGAATTTTGTGAATACATAAGTGTTACTGTATAGTCTGTGTATTAATCATTGAATAACTAAATTTATAATTAAGTTTAATTAAATTTTGAAAGCATTTTCATTTTTTTATAGTTTGACAGCAAAATATATTCTTTCTCACAATGACTGTTTGCCTAATGGCAATCATATTGCTCTAAGTTAATGCATATTTCCCACCCCAACTTCCCCCATAAATCATAGTTTAGCTAAATACGTAGCAAAAATGGTGAACTGGCTTTCATTAATCTCTGAGTCATTTTAAATTGTAATTTAAAATAATCTAACCAGTTGCTAAATTACTTCATTATAAAAAATTTGTAGGGGAAATGAACAATTTGTACAGTGAAAGTGGTTTTAAAGCAGACATGCTCTAATTAAATTGCTTTGGAAACAACATCTTTTTAATCACCAAATATGTGTATTTAAAATGACTTTCTTCTGTGATGATTGATTATGCTTTCATTATTAAATTATTAAAAACAAAAGAATATACCTACTTGAGTCAAGAGGAAGTATCATATCCCTAAAATAAGAGAATTTGGGGTGTTGCCAAAATTAATTTAAAAATTACATCTTAAATAGCAAACTAATAAGCCACAGTATACCTTAGAATAGTTTGAGATTGTCTTATGAACCATTTTTGTTCCATTAAAAGGGAAATGGAACAAAGTAATTGCTATCTTCTTTCAATCTTTTCCTCTAACATATTTCTAAGTCTTCAGAGGTTAATAGCAGTTATACAAAAGACACTTTCCCATGGCCTCAAACCCATCATGTTTTGTTTTGTTTGCACTCAAGGGAATGCTCTGAGTTTGATTCAGTTATTATGTGTTGGGTTAGCAGCTTCACATCATCTTCCAGAATTTAAAATAAGATCTTTTAACATCATCAAAATTACAAAAGCAGTGATCACAGAAACAGTTCTATGCAACAAGGCTTATGTCTATGTCCTTTTGCTTTATCTTGGGATGTAATAATTTTCATCAAGAAATTATTTTTTAATCTGGGAGAGAATAATGGGCAATAGAGAATCTTAGAGAAACTTAGATTTGAAGTATATGTTTCATCTAACTTCTCTAAGTTTGAATTTCCTTATTTCCAAAATAAGCTTACCAATACCTATTTATTTTGAAGAACAAATGGTATAACTATTAAAGTGTCTTCATAATATATTCACTTAAAAATAACATCCTATTCATTACTTTTGTGCTTTATGTTTAAACTTCGTGTGTGTTTAAGTCTGTAAGTCCTTAGAGTTAGAAAGAACTTTTAAAGTCCTGTGGTTTCTTCATATTCCTTATTTTAAATTAGGCTTATATGTTATTTTTGATAAAGCATATTTCCTGGCTTAGAATTAAAGAATCCAAAGAAAAATTAAATGGGGTATGTTAAAGTTGCTAATTAATGTTCTAAGTGTTATAGAGGACAGTGAATAGATATGGTTGTCTGTTAAATGTGGATGCAATTTCATCCACTGATAATCTGCATTTTTAAACAGATTGATGTATTTGAAAGGCAGAGATACAGAGAGACAGAGGCAGAGGCAGAAAAAGAAGTCTTCCGCCCTCTGGTTCACTCCCCAGATGGCTGCAATGGCCAGAATTGCTCTGATCTGAAGCCAGGAGCTAGGAACTTCTTCTTGATCTTCCATGTGGTGCAGGGGTCCAAGCAATTGGGCCATCTTCTACTTCTTTCCTAGGCCATAACAGACAGCTAGATCAGAAGAGGAACAACCAGGGCTTGAACTGGTGCCCATATGGGATGCCTGTGCCACAGGCAGAAGGGTTAGCCCACTACACTCAACAGATTTTTCAGAATTCCCTTCTTTTAAAAAAAATTGAAAAATAATAAATTTATTACTCTTTGAGGAAAATAATGGATATTGGAGTATCAAAGAGAACTCTAAAGACTACAGTTTTAGCTGCCCATCCTATAAACACATTTTTCCCCTGCATATGTATTTCCAAAAGTGTCCATGGTCATCAAATACATTTATACCTTCTCCAGAGAGACAACACAAGGACTGATACAATTACTAAAGCAAGCTCAAGTTCAGGGTCTTCATGTGAAGTGTAGTCTTTTCTGTCATTTCAGAAGGTAACTATGTAACTGTGTGGTGCATAGATTTTTGCTTTCTGCCAAGGCAAGAAATTTCTGGTAAGTGGAAAATAGGAAAAGTGCAGAGACATTAAAAACTCATATTTAAAAAATGTTAAAATTAAACATAGTAGTACTGAGTTGTAGCTTTCTGCTGGAAAAGAAAAAAATGAACACTTACTAAGGTTCTGGTAAGCTCCTCATTCTGCAGCTATCACAGCTCCATGTGCCAGGACAGGATGAGGGCGATGACTCTCTTGTCCATATCTACCATGGACATTTGGGGGATGGCCATGTGGAACAGGGCCTAACTGAGGCTCCACAGCATTTACGACCCCTTTGTGTTGAGTGGGTTTAATGAGCTGGAGATTGGTTTAATTATAAGAATTTATTCGTGGTGGCTCTGAGCCTTGCTGACTGCATTTTGAAAACAAGGTTTGTCTCCTTTAGTAGATGAAGGATGCTTAATGACATGTGTTTACAAAAGCCCAGCATGACAGGATTTTTATTTTTTTACTTAAATCGAATATTCTGTTCAGTCTCCATTCTTCCTATCTCTGCTTGCATTATCTATTGCTTGGAGTGGAAATTTTGGCTATTCCAGCCTCCAAGAGTTCCAAATTATTAGTCTCTAAATCAATTTAAATTATAGCCTAGAAACATGAACAACCTCATTAAGCAGAACTGTATTTTATTTCTTCTCTACTTCTTAATAGATCAACTTTAGCCCAGGCATAACTCTTTCTGAAGGACTTAAGTCACAGTTGCAAGAAATAGCCAGAAACATCAACATTCTGTAATTTCATGTCAGTCCCTGAAATGGGCATTTGTCCAGATTCTTCAACACCCAGAAGAAGGGTTGTCCACTGTGAGCTTTGAAATGTTAAAGTGGATTCTCCTTGTCCTTGCTTTATATCCTTTCTTTTGCTAATTCAAGGTTTTAAAGTCTGTTATGTGTGGCAGCTCATTTTTAGTGACAGATTTGGTATCTATAAACTCTGTCAACAAGTAACAGAAAACATCAGCTTTACAAAATAAAGTAAATTATGCCATATAAGTAGATGTAGTAGAATCCCCAGGTGCCATACATCAAGGTTCAGCTGTGCCATCATTTCTTGGCCATTGCTTTGCTACAGGAAGTGTAGCAAAATTGCTTCCGTTCTTTCAGATAAGATGTTTACAATGACTAGGAGAGAAAGTGGAATGGTTTTTGTCCAGGTCTCCCAGATACGAGTACATTTTTCACAGAAGCACTTCAGATTCTTCTTTCAGTGTCTACTGTCTCTAGTGTAAAATTCTCGAGAACTATACTTCATGATTGACAGGCCCCAGATGGCTTTCTACTGCAGAGAAACACCTTTCTGGAAAGTAAGAGACAAAAGTATTTTTTGAGAGGTAGCTGTACCCTGACTCTTACCTCTCCCTGAAGCCCATCACTCCCTGCCTCGTATTTGTAAAGATGGCCTTGTTGCTCCTGAGTTCTGTTCAAAAACCCAGGAAAGCTTGGCATTCACAACCATTTCTTTCAATGGAAAAGCAGATTATTAGCATACATTTTTGTGAGGTGGTGATAAACTCAGAAGCCCAAATATCAAGAATGGTAGCAAACATTGGTTTTAAGTTCTCAACTGTGGATGCTACCTGCAGGCCATGTGTTAAGCACACTTATCTATGTCATTAGAAACCCAAGGGCCAAGATAATCACCAGAACTTGCTGCTTCTGCTCCCTCTCAAAAGCCTTGCTATATCTCTCCTGTGTTCTGTATCCTTTACTAGATAACTTCTGAATCTTAAAGCGCATGGTGTGTACCTATGTGCTGTTGTATTTCTGGTCTCTTATCAAAAATCATAATACACAGAGAAAAGTATTCTTTTCTTTTTATTTATTTATTTGACAGGTAGAGTTACAGAAAGTGAGAGAGAGTGACAGAAAGGTCTTCCTTCCGTTGGTTCACTCCCCAAATTGCCCAACGGCCGGAGCTATGCTGATCCGAAGCCAGGAGCCAGGTGCTTCCTCCTGGTCTCCCATGTGGGTGCAGGGGCCCAAGCACCTGGGCCACAGCAGAGAGCTGGAGTGGAAGAGGAGCGACCAGGACTAGAACCCAGTGCCCATATGGGATCCCGGCACCACAGTCGAGGATTAACCTAGTGCGCCACGGCACCAGCCCCAGAAAAGTATTCTTTAAAACAAACTTCTATCTAGGCTACTTCCTAAGTGGCTGTCATAATATTTTACATTTGTTGTGCTATCAAAATTCAGTACCATAATAAACATATGCTGACTTAATTACTGCAAGACGTTTTATCTATCAAAGGAATAAAAAAGACTGAATTCTTCTGGTAAAGAACCTTGTTAATCCTCATGCAGGAAGATGTTTTATGGTGGCATTTATGTCTCTCGGGTGAGCCAGTTCTCACAATATTCAAATTATCTTATTCACACACAGAGACAAAGAAAATATATGACAAGACCACTTAACTGATGCATCCATGAAAACGCTAAATGAAATCTCTTCCTCAGGCTGGGAAGTATTTATAAAATTGATAAATCAATTGTGCTTTCCGGTTCTGAGGCATCTCAAGACTCAGTACTATTTGGGTTTTTTTTTTATTAGTGGAATTCCATATATGAAAATATTTTCATATTACCATGCTAGAAAGCTGATGAAATTGCTTGGGAAGGTAGCTTTTTTACATTTAACTGGGCTGAGAATAGTAAAACAAACCTGAGTCGTCGTGTTTTTAGACAGAGTTATGCATGCAAATAGATCCTAGGAAGAGCATACATTTACCTCTATCTCTAGGTCATGATATTTTAATCTTTGGAAATGATGAAGATGTAAGAGTTTAGACATGAAGACATTTTCTGTCTTAGTCTTTTAGCATTCAGATTACTGTAGGGAACACATAATTAGATCTGAAAAAGAGAAACAATATCCATGCCTTCTGGGGATGACTGAACAGATTATTTGGTATTCTGGATGTCCCTGGACATTGAACATTTCAAAATGTAAGTCCTCCAAGTCAGCAGGTGATGTTCTAGAAGCTCCCCTGTGTGAAAACCAGTCCTTTGTAGTATTGGGCATATCAGAGAAAGAAGAAGAAGGAGGGGGGAAGGGGGAGGAGGAGGGGAAGAGAGAGAGAGAGAGAGAGAGAGAGAGAGAGAATCTTCCATCTCCTGGTTCATTCACAAAACATCTGCTACAGCTAAGGCTGGACGAAGCCAAAGCCTAGTTCTGCATCTGGGTCTCCCACATGGGTGGAAGGGGCCCAAGCACTTGGCTATCTTCTGCTGCTTTCCCAGGTGCATCAGCAGGCAGCTGCATGGGAAGTGAAACAGCTGGGACTTGAGTGGGTATTCATATGGGATGCCAGTGTCACTGGTGGCAGCTAAATCAACTACTACACAGTATCGCCCCTCTTTTAGCCCTTTTAACATCAGATGACAATATTAAATGAAACAGTATAAGTGTTTTATTTTTCTCATTCAAATGTAATAGATGAGATGGTCTTTTGAATCTCAACATTATTCTTAATTTTTTCTCATTTTATATGCCAATTATTTATTCTAAAGATTTCCATCTCTCTATTTATCCAAATAAATTAAAGAGACTAATACTACCCCAGACAGATTGATGCATTTTCATATTGCTGCAGTCAAGGTTAAAGTCAGTGGAATGGGACTGGACTTGTAGACAAGAGGTTAATTGTGAGGTTAAACTCACTAAATTTTATTCTACTTTATAGTGGCCCAAGTCTTCAAATTCTCTTCCTAAAAACAGCTAACACTGAGTGCATAGTAAGTGGTAATTAGTGTTCCAAGAGAGAGCTTTACCTGTATTTGAACATATTTAATCTTAATCACAATCTCATGAGATTTGAAAACAGTTTATCATATTGTTCAAAAATAATTCTTACCTCATATTCGCATGTTGTCTTTTTAAAAAAAAAATATTTATTTATTTATTTAAAAGTCAGTGTTACACAGAGAGGAGAGGCAGAGAGAGAGAGAAAGAGAGGTCTTCCATCCGATGGTTCACTCCCCAGTTGGCTGCAATGGCCAGAGCTGCGCTGATCTGAAGCCAGGAGCCAGGAGCTGCTTCCAGGTCACCAACGCGGGTGCAGGGGCCCAAGGACTTGGGCCTTCTTCTGCTTTCCCAGGCCATAGCAGAGAGCTGGATCGGAAGTGGAGCAGCTGCCACTAGAACCAGCACCCATATGGGATGCTGGCACTTCAGGCCAAGGTGTTAACCCATTGCACCACAGCGCCAGCCCCCATATGTTGCCTTTTACCTTATTTAAGCTGCAAATTGGAGCTGAATTATTTAAATTATGAAGAAATGGTTACAGCGGCCAGCGTTGTGTCGTAATGGGTAAAGCCTCCACAAGCAGTGCCGGCATCCTATGGGCACCAATTTGAGACCTGGCTTCTCCACTTCCGATCCAGCTCTCTGCTATGGCCTGGGAAAGCAGAAGACGGCCCAAGTCCTTGGGCCCCTGCACCCATGTGTGAGACCCGGAAGAAGCTCCTGGTTCCTAACTTCAGGTGGGCACAGCTCTGGCCATTGTGGCCAATTGGGGAATGAACCATTGGATGGAAGACCTTTTTCTCTTTCTGCCTCTCCTATCTCTGTGTAACTCTGACTTGCAAATAGATAAATCTTAAAAAAAAAAAAAAAAAAAAAAAAAAAAGAAATGGTTACAAAACTAAAAATTTGAATTTAATTGAGGAAAGTTTTTTAGCAGGGTGATATTAAAAGAAAATATCATAAGGTGGTAAAGACTAGAAAACATGTGAGCAAGGGATAAATGTTGGAATGTACATGATGATTTTAAGGTGTCTTTTCATTGTTCTGCTGACAGATCATTGATTATTATATAGTAATCAGGAGGTAAGTAACCTGGCTCTTGTCAAATTCTGCAACAGATCAATTGTGTAACCTCCAAAGAACTCTTTTAAAAAAATGATTTACTTATTTGAAAGAGTTACAGAGAGAGAAAGAGAAGGAGAGACAGAGATCTTTCATCCACTGGTCCACTCCCCACATTGCCACAATAGCCCCCTTAAAAACTTATGATCCCATTTCTTCTTAAATAGATACAGGTCTAAATTACTTAAAATTCTCTTATTTTTTGTGATACTCTGAAATTATGCTACCAATTTTCTGAAGTATTTAATGAATGTCTTACACCATGGTAGCTACTTTGCAAAGCCAAAAAAATAGAGAGGGCACAAGCAGACAGAGATAAAAAAAAAAAGAGGAAGAAGAACAAAAAGAGGAGATGAGGACAAAATTCCCGTCCTTCATTTTTAGTATAGCTGTCAAAACAAGGATGTATACATGTTAAAAAAAACTCTGTGAATTAGGTAGGGGTCAGAATATTTGAAACAAATATCAACTTTGCTAATATTTTCCTTCTTGAATGGAAATAGAAATAATTATTGAACAGGTATCATCAATTAGGTACCACAGTTTGAGATTTCATATTTTAGTCATTAATTAAAAAGAACAACCTGTTTATTCCCTGTGGAGAAATTTTATGTTATGAGCTTTTCTAAGGGTCTTCATAGTTAGGAAGGAATAGAAGTTGAATGAGTAGTTATTTCATGTCAGCCAGGCAGTGATTCAGTGTGGGAGCTTCTTGGACGCTTTCAGTGCCAAGGGAATGTTTTGTGCCATAGATAAACCTAATAGTTCAAAATGTTCTATTCTTTGGCAAATAGTTTTATGTTTGTTTGTTGTGGTTTTTTTGTAAAGAAAATTTTCAGAAGTGGGAGGAACTTTCAAAATCTCTTTTTAATCTTACAAAGAGTCAGAGCACTTAATAAATGTGCCAGCTCTGGCAAATACTTCTTCAGTATAAACAGCTCCATTAAGCCAGTACATTGGGCACTTTCTCACGGCATGATGCGTGTGTATTTTAATTTATGGATCCAATTTAAATACTGCATTCTATAAAAGCTGGCTACTATCCTCAATTTTACAAGAAAGATGTTTGAAAATTGTTTAGTTTACTAACAAATCTGAATGCCAATGAGCCACAATTTACTAATAACATCTCTTCTTTATTAGTACAGCCTTCTTTTTCTTTCGAGGACATGTAGGCAGAAGGCCCAAATTGGGAAAACAATTGTTAATTTTTTTAACCAATCTAGAACTTTTGATTTCTATATACTTTGGCAACCAATGGGAAATGAAAAGCTATGTAATTCAAAAAGAAATTAAAATGCTCAATTCAAGAACACAATGCTTTAAATAAAAGCCTCAGATATGTGGACCTTGTAAGTTTATTAATTATAAAAGAAAAATCTAGCTCAAGTGGTGGATTTTGTGACTTGTGAGACTAGAAGAGTTTTAAAACACATTTAATACAATGCAGTATTACAGAACATTACTATGTAAGCCAAATCATTGACCTGTAGAAATTAGATGATAACATCTTAATTTTATTGTACATTATCAATTCATAAGACATTATGTGAAAATTGTAGAACTTGAAGCGGAAATGGATCTTAAAAACCCTCTATATCCATTAACCCCTTGGTAGATGTTATTATTTGAAGTGCCATAGAATGTTAAATCAGGAAAAAAAGTAAGGAATGAATGAAGCCACTAGTTTACATTAGAGGACCATTTAAAGGAAGGGAGTTGTGATTGTCTGAAGTCATGTGAGAGTCATCTGTCGTCACAACATTTTCATTGGCTCCTTTAGGTAACTCATTTTTCAGAGGGAAAAATAAGTCCATGTTTACAATAGTACATTTGGTTTATTTTATTTACTCATCTTATTCAACCAAGCATTCATATTTAATACCCTAAGTGATATGTAAATTTTAATAAAATTCTGCAGTGTACTTCTAAAAAATACTCATATTAAAAACCCATTGTAAACTTTTCCTAAATGTAAAGCTGCTATCCACATGTCAGTTTTCATTTATAGTCAGAGAACATTAATGTTGGATTAGTATCATGCTGATTTTATTTTTTCATTTTATTTTAATTGAAAGTAAAGTATACCACCAGTCAAGATGAATAATGTTCATAGACATGTGCACCTGTGCTTTGTGGCTGTTTACATTCACATTAGCTGATTAGCTCCAGCCAAGCAGTTCCACATTGAACAATTATTCACAGAAAGGCCTCATTGTATTTGTCATATATTTATCAGTTTGGATTATAAGATGGATATTCTAATATGCTGTATTGTATTATACTAAAAATTTATGACAAATGGCCAAATTTTTTTGAAGCTATGAAGAGAATGCAACGTAGGTCAGCAGAACTCAAATAAGATCTTTGCAAAATAAATGCTTGGTTTTCTTTTAAACTAATTATCTAAATTCGGCTCTATAATAAACCCTAATTGAATAATTGATGGCAGGTTCTCTGATCCAAAGACTAAAAAGCCATGAGCCTGTCCTGAAGTTGACTTACAGTCTTAGCAGGCAGACACATAAATAAGTAATTTGAATACAGCAGGGTAATTGCTAGGACCTAGCACGTATTTAGCACTTTTTTGTACCAGCTTTGTTTTAACTAGTTTTGCGTCTTTTATTTCTCACAACATCCTATCACAGTGGCTTCTGTTACTGCCTTCATTTTACAGAAGGAAAAACAGCTGCCTAGAGAGGAGACTTGTGTGAAGTCACACAGTTAATCACTAGTGGAGGTGAGATTTGAAGTCAAACAAGCTGAGATGCACTTCAAAAGGGAAAAACAGAGATATGCGTGTGATTCCAGTGTAGCAGAGAGATGTTGAATTGTAGCTAAAAACTGAGGGGAAAGGAGATACAGCAGGGGTGGGGAACAAATAAGAACAATTCGCGCTTCCTGGAATAAGAAAGACTTAGTGATGGCAAAGAGCATTAGATGTATGCAGGGAACCTTAGCAGGTTCTTACTACCACAGCCACATTTCCCCAAGTGAGTCTGCAGTGCACAAAGAAGCCCTTGAACACAGGTTGAAACTACAGATTCCCAGTGAGTCAGGATCCCTGCAGTAGGACCCCAAAATAAGCATTTTAATAGAGCATGTCAAATATGTAACTTCTCTGCATCAGAAGTTCAGGAGCCTGTGTAAGGTTGTAAAGTTCACATTGAGAAGTTTCAGCTGAGTCAAAGTAGGTAGAAAAGGGCTAGACTATTGTAAGTTTGGAATTTTCCTTTCTGACTATATAATTTCACAAAGTAAGGAACAGTATTAAGAAATACATAATAAATATAAACGAAGGTTAAAAATACATGAGTACGTGGTGATTCACCATGTTCCCAAATCTGTGTATATTAAATGCATGGAGTTTGTATTCCTTAAGTAAAATTTTTTAAAAAAGAGTAAATTATGAGCAGCAGTGATGGCTCAAATAACTGGATTCCTGCTACCCCTGTGGGAGACTTAGATTGTGATCTGCATTCCTGGCTCCAGTTGTGACCCTGTCCAGCCACGGCCATTTTGGACATTTGGGATGTTAAATAACAGAAAGGAAATTTCTCTCCACCCCCTGCCTCATTCCCTCTCTTCTGTCAACTAAATTTTAAAAAAATAATAATTTAAAAGGCTTAAAACATATAAATAAATAGTGATAAAAATAAACATATAAATAAATAGTGAATAAAAAATAAAACATTTTGTCCAGATTCTCATTTATCCTGTAAGGAAATCCATAAGCAAATGCCACTAAAAACTACTCTTTTATTCAGATTTCCTCTGTCATCCTAGTCCATTTATTTGCTACTTGCACAGATTTAGGGAACCTTTCAAAAGGTACGACCAAGTTCAATATTCATTACTTTATTCATTTAATATGAGTCTTAATCCTAGTAGAAGACAGAGAAGATCTGAGCTACTTTTCATAAAAGGAGAACAATTCATTTATAGATATTTCCCTTATATGTAGTAGGTGAAAGCATTTTTATGCTGAACTGGGTAAAATGTGTAATACATGTACACTGTCCATAGGGTGCTTGACATCCTGAAAGGAAATAGGAGATGCATGCGCACACACAAATGTAATAAGGTTAGAATGTTGTAGGAGCTCCAGGGAGGTACAAGTGATGCACAGTGTACAGAGAAATGAACATTTGCTCGTTGTTGAAGACATTAGGGAAACTTTCATGGTGGGTTGGGCGTTTGAGCTTGGTTGTAAATTAAGAATGAAAATTTGATATTGGGGTTACTGTGGAAGGGCATTTCCAAATGTGCAGGTGTCAAGATTATTATGACTGCAAGCAAATAAATATGCGTGGAATTGTGGTTAAGGGGATGGTTGGAAAACTGATAATTGTCTACAAAGTTAAGTCAATTAAGAGTGACCCTCAGTTTGAGGGGTTAGATTGCCAGCCTAGCATTTGTTCACTCTAAGTATAACATTGGACTCCTTCATCAAAGAAGAGGCATGGAGAAAGGTTTCATCAAGACCAATCTGATAGCAGGATCTAGGAATGACTGGAGATGGAAGGGGCTGAGTTAGAGCACCAGGTAGGCTGCATAAAATTGGACAGACAAGGGTTATGGTTTTAACTCAGCTCTAGTGACTGCCCCATAGATTGATACTGAAAAATGATTGGGTTTGCTAAGCCAGCCCTATTTAGAAATTGATCTCCTCCAAGTGTTTTATGATTATTTCTTTCCAGAAAGGGACTTGTAATATTTGCTAATTTCTGTGAAATAAGTGACCCTTCCATGGATAACTTTAAGCTACCAGTTTGATAGAACCAAACTTGAATTTGTGAAGTGTTGTCAGGAAAACATATCTAACTGGTTGGAGAACTGCAAATGAACTGACAAAGACATGTTAACAGCAGGAATGTTTATTACATAGGAGAGGATACTCAGGAGTGACTAATTCACTGAACAGCCAAGGTAAAAGTTTATATGGCAATTTAACAAAAAGGGTGGGGGAGCTGGTAACACCTGGAAGCTTCATTTGTCCTTCTTTGAACTGACAAGCAGGTGAGTTTGTACTTACCTGTGCTAAGGATCACTCTTCTCCCAAGGAGGCAGCTTCCTGGCCGGCAGCTGTGTTTGGGGAGGCTCTGTTTAAGCTTACACAATGGTGTGGTTGCTGATTTTTCACAAGTTTTCAATTTAAGGTAATTTTCATACCTCTTTGGTGGGCTGCTAATCACTTCAGGAGGAGATGAATAAAATATATGCAAGGGAGTCCAGGCTAGGCAACTCCTGCTGTCCACTATGTCAGTCTGTGGTAGTGTCAGTGTTTGTGTATCCCTATAATTCATCCATTGAAATTTAATCACAAATTCAGTGGTTTTAGGATGTGGGGACTTTGGGAGGCAATTAGGTCATGATGTCAGAGCCTCTACATAAAGGCCTCCGAGAGCCACCTGGTCCCATCCTCCATGTGAAGACGCAGCTAGGCTGTGATATCTGTGAGCCAGAAAGTGAACTCTGAGCAGACACCAGGTCTTCCAGCGCTTTGATCTTGGACTTTCCACCCTCTAGAACGGTGAGAAACGAAATCCCTATTGTGTGTAAGCTCCCAGCTTATATTTTGTTGCACCCACCCAAATGGGCTGTGTTGGAACATGGCCTCAGAATTGCCTATTACAGTGGTGAATTACATTATTTCAAAACAAAGTAACATACAGAAACAAGACGTAACCTTGCCCTTAGCACATGTAAAAATCACATTGCATTGTAGAGAGGATTCTTTTAGTCATCAGGATTCAGCTATTAGGACTGGAGGGAATTTTGAGTACAGGTTTTGCGCGATAGCTTGAGGGAATTTGGACAAGGGCGAAGAGCAGGGATTGAGGTAAACTGTATGTTCCATTCCTAAAGATTAGCCTATATAATACAGGCAAAGAAAACTTGGGTACTAGATGTAAAGGGGAAGCAAGTCCTATGTTTATTCTGCTCCTTCTCTTGCTTGATTTCCATTTGTTGTGAATTACTTGGCTTGTCCTAAGTGTACTGCCACAGAACATGCTGGGTCTCCGAGAGGCTGCATGCAAGAATAATACAGGTGGAGTCACTTTCGTTTCCATTGCCATACTCCTCAGGTTACAGAGCAGACAGAAGACAGAAGCAGGTGTCCTTGCCCCCCCTCATAATTTCCTGACCGCTGTCTCTCTTGCCTCCCTAATAACTCTTAGCGGAAAGCTCAAGGCATCAGATGATACTTATTTGCTATCGCTCTTTAATGCAGTCTTCATGAGAGGTCCACTATACTCTCCACCTGTTCTTTGAATATAGCTTCTTATTCATCTTTATTTCTACTGTTGCTAAAATAGTCCTTATTTATACAAATAGATTATCCGTACCACTTACCTTGGCGTCTCAACTCCTTTTTTATTTTTAGCCTATTTTAGCCACATATCTAAATGTCAGAATATCCACTTTGAAATTCCAATTGGACAGCAAAGTAAAGATACAAACTTAACTTGAATAAATTGAATTACTGATTTTTTAAAAAAAGCCTTAGGGGTAGGCGTGACACTGAACAAAGCCACCATTGGAGATCCCATATCTCATAGGTGTGCCAGTTTGATTCCTTGCTCTGCTGCTTTTAACACAACTTCCTGTTCATACACACCTCGGGAGGTAGTAGGTGATGGCTCAATTGCTTGGGTCCTTTCCACCCTAGGTGGCAACTTGGATGGAGTCCCTGGTTCTTGGCTTCGGCCCGGACGGCCCCGGCTGTTGCTGGCATTTGAGGAGTGAGCCAGTGGATGAAAGATCTTTGTTTTCTCCTTCTATCTGTCTGCCTTTCAAGTTGATGGAAATAAACATTTAAACATTATTTAAAATATTTAATTTACTTGAAAGGCAAAGAGACACAAAGCGAAAGACATACAATGAGAGGGTATGAAGGAGAGGGAGATGTCTCATCTGCAAATGCTAGCAACAGCAGGAGCCAGGCGACTGTAACTGTATCTGGATTTCCTAAATGGGTGGCAGGGATCCAAGTACTTGTGCCTCTACCTGCTGCCTCCCGGGGTGCACATTAGTAGGAAGGTAAAAGCAGGAGCTGAGTCACGACTTGGATTCAGGATCCCAAGCAGCATCGTAGCCACTGTGCCAAAAGCCTGCCCCTATGATTACTGACTTTTCACTCCAAGTATATTCCTTCTGTTGTGTTGTCTATCTTTATTAAGTTCCTGTGTTGTCTATTTTCTTGGGCAAAATGTTAGAGAAATCATTCTTGAATCCTCTATTTCTCTTGAAGCCCATATGCAATCAGGAAATTGTCATTTCTACCTTCAAAATATATACAGTGTTCAGTTTTCACTACCTCAGCTACTGAAATCTTCATCCAAACAACCACTCTTCATTTATTACAATCATCTTCTAAGGAGTCTTTCATCTTCTACACTTGTTCTTCAATCCCCCTTTATTTAGCATGTACTACATTTTGTTCGTTATAGCCAAAGTTTCTAAATCCAGTTCACACTCAGTGGGAGGGGATTACGTAAGTCTGCAAATACAAGGAGGCAGGGATATCCTAGAAGCTGCCATCAGAGGCAATGTACCTGGTTGTTAACTTGGGACTGGCTCTCAATTTAAGAAACTTTATAAGCACTCAACACACACAGAACTCAGCTGTCTTTCATTTGAAAAGTTTCTAATATTGTACCACCAACACTTAAAAAGCCCAGGAATGAAACAACTTTCTTTCCTTTCAATTCAGTGGTCTATCAGCCAAATATGCAAATGCAAACCACTCCGGGTGACATTTGGTGTAGTGGTTAAGAAGATCACACTGGTTGGGACACACCGCCACTCTGCATTCCATATCAGAGTGCCTGGTTTTGAGTCCTTGCTCCAACTTCCTGCTAATGTGAACCCTGGAAGGCAGGGGGTATAGGCTTAAATAGTTCGGCCCCTACCACTCACATAGCAGACCCAGAATGAGTCCATGTTCCCCGACTTTGGCCTGGCCTTTTTTAGCATTTGGGGAATGAATCAGCAGATGGGACCTGTCTTTCTGCCTCTCAAATAAAATATGTATAAAAGAAAAACTATTTCTGTATATTCAAGGTTAACCAGCGACAGTTGTTTTAACCTTCTGAAGCCCTGGTGTCTAGGATTTTGTTGTAGATTTTTCTTTTCACCAAATTTTTAGAAATGTTATAGCTCCTTTGTGATATGGCTCTTACTCTCCATTGGAATTAAGAATCTGGTGTGGCGTAGCAGGTAAAGTCAGAGCCTAAAGGCAGAGGATTCAGATCTCAGGGACCTGGATGACAGTATCCTAGGGCGCCTCTAGAGTGTGGATGGAGGAGTCTTACCTTACCCCACAACAGTTGAGTCTGGTGTTGGGATTTGATTTTGGTCAAAAGGCAAGAAGCCCTGTTCTGGAGGTCAGCTTAATAGAAAAGGAGGGAAGAAAAGATAAGACCGAGCTCAGCAGGCAGTAGTGCTCCTGAATGTCTCAGCAGGAGGGGGTTGGGCAGGCTAAAGGAGAGAGAAAAGATTAGGCCCAGGCAGCTCTAGGCTCCCAAGCCCAAAGCCCATTTCTGAAATGAAAGGAAAAGGGAGTTAACTCTAGGATAAAAGTTTGGAAGGAGGGAGGGGTTTAAGACATGAAAAGACCCATTCCCAGTATGGACCACCAGTATGTTAGGTTTGGAGTAGCTTGGGGTTCTGGCCTTTCATACCCCCAGAAAGGAGAGAAGGAAAAAGGAGACAAGGCGGAGACTGACCTCAACAGACAGGTGGCTATATTGAAGCACACAGGTGGCAAGTCTCTGAAGAGACTGAGCACAGGGTGCACATAGGGCTTGTTTTTGAACTCATCTGGTTGCCAGGAACTTGGCACCAAGGGTTTTCCAAAAGCCTTAGAGGCTTTTTGCTTAGAGAGTGTATGCTCTGCATGTACACACAAGAGGGAGGGAGGGGGGGAGAAGGTTAGGGAGTTGGGAAGGGGCAACATGCCCCTTTAGAGAAGGGTTCTGAGAATGGGGTAGCCATTAGGGTATCTGTCTAGGGGTTTTATAGACTAGAAAGGGGAAATTCTCATGGGGCCAGAGAAGGTACAAATGAGGCACTGAGCATTGATTGCTCTGATTGGTGCTTGACCATGAGAACTGGGTGAAAGTCAAGTCTCCAGTCATAGAAGCCTGTTGTGACTGCTCTTGGAGGGGCTCATCCTCATATGGTAGAGAGGGGCCCCTGTGGTCTCTGGCTCTTTACCAATTTGGTTGAGGACACCCCTGGCCTTTGTCTTTTCTGAGGTGGTTAGGACACAGAGGCTTTGCTAAGGCCCATTCAGCCCAAAAGCCATCACTTCAGTCTCACAAGGCCCCATAAAAATAGCTCCTTGCCTGACGGGAAAGTCTTTATAAGCCTGGGACAACCTTCCAGGTTAAACCCTCTCATGATCTGAGGCTTAAAGCTCTTCCTCAGACCTTAGCAGTAAGAAGCCGGCTGCACAGTTGTTGAGCAGAGCAGATGTTCTCCACATGTGACCCGCTAGCAAAAGGGAGAATGAGCTGAACCAAGCATGCCACGTAAAAGTATCACAGATTTATCAGCAAGAAAAATGATCTTCTGTTTGCTTGGGAGTGAAACCGAGAGTATGTTAGTAGAGTTCCATTTAGATGGCAGACAACACCAGGAATGAGAAACAAATGTTCCCAACAAAACTCATTTTCCAAATACTGTCTATATAATTTTATGATATTTCCTTCAATATACAAAAAAATTCAACTCTCATATGCCAATGTTTGACATTATGATATTTTTTGTTTTTGTTCAGAAACCCTCCCCATTCTATGATAATCAGGCAGTGTTTACTTAAATTGTCTTCATATCACTGTTTTTATATTTAGTGGTTTTAATCTATTTGGAGTTTTTAAAAAGTAATTTAATGGTCTGTTTTTCCCCTAATTAACCAACTGATAAATCAGAGCATATTAAAAATTGTGATGTATTTATTTGCTTATTGAATATATTATATACTTCATTAGCAATAGTAAAAATATATTAACCCTAGAGAAAAATTGAAATTATGTTTTATTAGTCAGCTTTCATTACAATGACTGAAATACCAGGTGAAGCTACTTATGAAGGGAGAAGCTTTATTTTGCCTCCCTCTTTTGGAGGTTCACCGCCCCGGCTGGGATGACTCCATTTATTTGACCATATGATGATGCTAGAGAGTGGTAATGGCAGAGCAACTGAGGACAGAGTATTACAGGGTGAGCCATTCAGTAGAGAATAGGTAGGCCCAACTTGAGAATTATGTTCCACTGGCACATCCCAGTGACCTAACCAGCTCCCACTAGGCCCACTGTCTAAACACAATAATTGGCCTAAGTAGTTGGATTCCTGAAAACCACATGGGAGACCTTGACTCAGTTCTGGGATCTTGGCTTTGGACTGGCCCAGCCCTGGCTCTTGAGCATTTTACTCTTTCTCTCTGCTATTCAAATATATTTTAAAAATATATTACATATGAATGTGTATGTGTATATCTTTATCATATACCAGTATTATCTGTGGAAGGTTATAATACATTGGTAAACTAAAAAAATCGCAAAATTGATGCCTCCTGGCTTCTTGGAGACAAATGGTAGAAGAAAAACATTTTCCTGGAAAAATACATTATATCATTTGAGTTTTGGAATATGTAATTGCATTACCTACTCAGAAGTAAAAGATACATACTCTCTTATGTAGACATTTTTGGCCAAATCTCATGAAGTTCCTAAGTAAAAAATAGATACTCTAAGTTCTCTAAAATTAATAAAATAATTTAATAATTTTGTCATAAAATATTTGTTCATATAAATCTTTCTAACTTCTCAACCTTGAATAGAGAGTAGTATCATGGCTTTCTAATTGTGTCAGTCAGTTGTCAATTTTAGATTCTACAACCAGCATTTTCCTAACTAGTGTGCTTATTCCTGTTTTAGGTTAGATTCTAAAATCTTATGGATACTGTTTTCTGAAAATTATTTGACCGTGTTGAATGGTTTGTCGGTATATCAAATAGAATTCAGTTTCTTTCTCTCTGTTTCTGGATTGACTATGAATTAGATTTACTCCTAGGGATGTCCTGTCTACTTGATGGCCTATGGTAACTTAGACATAGCATATTTTTATGGCCTCTATAAAATTAGAATGAGAGCATCTCTTTCTCAAAATTTCAACACAGTTGTCAGATTTGAATGTCATTTAAATGACTTGGCTGCTGTGCCTTTTGGTGTCTAGTAGGAAAGATAGACTTAGGCTTTGACTATATGCTCACGTTTATTTCAAGGATATTAGGCTAGGAATACCCTAAACAAATGAATTGGGAGTTTAGGAGAAAATGTTGTTAACATAGTCCAATGAATTGCCTGCTGAAAAGACAAAAATAGTAGATATTAATTATACAAAGATACCAAAAAATAACCTTAAATTTTCTTCTGGGAAAAAAAAAGATCTGTAAAAGATCAGAAATAGTTGTTAAAGAAGGCCAAAGTACAAGGAACTAGTCCTGATTTTGAGATTGAACTCAGTTTCCCATTTCTCTCTTTGGTTTACTGCTAAAATAAATAAGTATGTCATGTGTGTGTGTATATATATGTGTATATATATATTATATATAATATGAAATTAAGTAACTAAAATCAGCTTCCCCATGGCTCACCAGAGGTATGCCTGAAATCTAATGGTCACCACGCCGGATTGGAGGAGTCCACGCCTATTGACTCTTTGCCCTTCATAGGACGTGATTGGTAAGGGACAGGTTTTACAGCTCAAGAGTCTTCTCACTAATAATAAAAAATCTTTTTCTGAACAACATTAGCTGTTCCTTTCTTAAGACCTTGGGCCAACAGCAAGTCTGACTAGATCTTGCCAGTTGAATGGATTGTAGCGAAACTTTAATCTGTGGGCAGCAAAGCCTAATGTGTGTTCAACATCTATTGAATAAGTGAATGAATAAATTACTGAATTTTAATGTCTGAGAAATGAAAAATATTTTTAAGAAACCCATATATACTACAGAAATCAAAATTATTCTTTGTATTTTATCAGTAATAATAACATCAATTGAACCAGCAATATGCTGTATTATATGTGCATATATTTCATGTAAATGTAGAATTTGAAAATGCATCTGCAAAATAGTACATTTAGGTGGAAAATCATTATGATATCCCAAATGGCTTAAAAATTTAAAATATTTCACGTATACTCATGTCTGTTTATGTACTCAAAAGATTTGAGCCCAATTGATTGTTTCACTTCAAGAAATCCTTATAAATAAGCTTTAATCCCATAGGACAGAGCTATTAAGTGTACCTACCCTGAAAGCATAATTAATGGGTCTGTACTATGGAGTTATGGCCTTCAGTAAATATTAATAACATAAACTCACTCTACCAAGCACTTTAAGAGTATCCAAACAAATAGATCATTTTATATGGCTGAGACATTCCTTCAACATTCCCATATGGAACATGCAAGCATGCAAAAAAATTCAGTTTTTCAGTGAGATCTTAATAGAAGATTAAAAGTTCTTTGGGAAGGGTATGTATCCCAATAAAATGGTCTGTCAACTTATTAATATACAATTAGAAAATCCTTGATAGAAGCCTAGAAGCCACAAGTAGTATGACTACCATTATTATAATCCTTAATAATATGGTTGCTAATGAAGACTTTTTAAAAATAAATTTATATTTAATGAGATCATATAGCAATATCCTCATTACCCTTTTTCCCATTTGCCTTATCATCCTATTTCAGAATGGCATATTTGCCACAAAATAAGAAAATCACGTTGGTACCTAGCTATTACCTAAACTGGGCAATTTGTTCAGATGCCACAGTTTTCCTCATGTTCTTTTTGCTGTTCCAGGTTCCCATTCAGGGTACTATATTGCAATTGTTCATCATGGCTTTTTTTATATATATATTTATTTGACAGGTAGAGGTAGAGGAGAGACAGAGAAAGGTCTTCCTTCTGCTGGTTCACTCCCCAAATGGCTGCTACGGTCGGCACTGCGCTGATCCGAAGTCAGGAGCCAGGTGCCTCCTCCTGGTCTCCCACGTGGGTGCAAGGGTCCAAGCACTTGGGCCATCCTCCACTGCCCTCCGGGGCCACAGCAGAGAGCTGGACTGGAAGAGGAGCAACTGGGACTAGAATCTGGTGCCCATATGGGATGCTGGCGCCACAGGTGGAGGATTAACCAAGTGAGCCACGGCGCCGGCCCCCATCATGACTTTCCAGTAGTGTAGTCTGAAAATTTCTCAGGCATTCTTGACTTTGATGGCTCGATACTACTGGAGTACTGGGAAGGGATTTTGCAGAATATCTTGCAATTTGGGGTTGCCCAAATGTCTTTTTTTTTTTTTTTTTTGAGCACTTCCTTACTGTTTAGCAAAAGATTTTCCAGGGTCATCCTTTTTTTTTTTTTTTTTTTTTTTTTTTAACAGGCAGAGTGGACAGTGAGAGACAGAGAGAAAGGTCTTCCTTTTGCCATTGGTTCACCCTCCAATGGCTGCCGCGGCCGGTGCGCTGCGGCTGGCTCACTACGCTGATCTGAAGGCAGGAGCCAGGTGCTTTTCCTGGTCTCCCATGGGGTGCAGGGCCCAAGGACTTGGGCCATCCTCCACTGCACTCCCTGGCCACAGCAGAGAGCTAGCCTGGAAGAGGGGCAACTGGGACAGAATCCGGCGCCCCGACTGGGACTAGAACCTGGTGTGCCGGCGCCGCTAGGCGGAAGATTAGCCTATTGAGCTGCGGCGCCGGCCCCAGGGTCATCTTATACTTTCCTTGATCCATCCCTCTCATGGAGTCAGGTGTTTCTCTAAATTATCCTGGTTCCTCTGTTAAAAATAATAATAAGGTCTAGGCATTTGGTGTTAATAAGGAAGATTTTATATAATTAACACATTTCCCTCAGAATCCAAGTAAAAACCTAATATGACTTATAGTAATATATAATACTTGTAAAAATAGCTCATTTTAGGGATTAAGTTAAGCATATAGTTTATGAATTAATATTTTTAAAGCTTAATTACAGTTTTAATTTTAGAAATATTTAGTTTTGTTATCCCAAAGGCTGTTTTGGAATAGTATACACAGATACTGTTAATATCAAGTGATGGATTATTTGTAAATAAGTTAAGGGCTCTTCATTTCTTCACACTTAGAATGTTTAAGAGGAGGATGATACCCCTTCTTTCTCATACTTTTATGTAAAATAGTTCTTCTGCTTATTCTTCCCCTTTTCTCTCTGACTTCAAAGGATGAGTCTGTATTAAGAGGACCAGTTTCTGAGATGATAGAAACATTATTTCTCCTGGCATTCCTGTTCTGTTTCTCACCTAAAGCTGTGTTTTTCTCCTCTGTTAACCCCCCTGCCTAGGAAGTTCCATGAGCATCCACACTCAGGAGAGTCTTGCATTGGAAGTATTCACCCTAGTGTTGGAAGGAAGTGAGTTTTCTATGGGACTTAGGGAGCGGACTTATGGACACTTGTAAGAATTAGGATATGATTCTTGCAGCATGTCAAGAGCATTTAGTGCAATCTCCAGTGGGTTTAAAAACCCAAGTGTGTCACAAGAAAATTAAGGAGACTCATTCCATTGGAATGTGTGTCTCTGTTACAGAATAGGTCTTCTGTTTTCCTCTTGGGTTCACTTTGACATTATTTTTAGGCAACCATTTCCAAAGGCACAGATACATACCACGAAAGCACATGAAGCTGTCATTCCAACAAAATATGTTATGAAGAAAGTGTAGGGTTGCCTACACTGTTGGCTTTAAATAAAGATTTATTTACTTATTTGAAATTAGGGACAGGCAGAGAGAGGGAATGAGCGAGGGATCATCTGCTGCTTCACTTGCCAAATGGCTGCAATGGAGTAGGATCAGAATTGGAGCCACCAGGACTTGAACTGGTGGCCATATGAGATTTAGGCACTGAAGGCAATAGCTTTACCTGGTGTACCACAGCACAGGCCCCCTTGGTTGGCTTCTGAAAATCCCATATACCTTTTAAAGTATTTCATCAATTTGTATTTGGGCATACAATTGAATCTGCATTGCTGTCATTGAGTGAAAGTTTAAGTGAATTGAAATATGAAGTATGGATAAGACTTATCTCCTAAAGGTTTATTATAGTATTTTATCTAAACAAGTAAGCAAATTGGAATGACACATAAATTACAGATCACTAAAAAGATAATGGGAAAACAGTAAGATAAAAGTGAGGATACTTTCATTTGACTTTTTGATATATATATATGTATTTCTCAACCTACTGATTAAGTATAGTTTATCATATGTTGTCTTATAAGATTTATTTTTAAAAACTTACCAGGATTTTCTAAGAACTTTAGAATTAGTGTCAAATTGTAAGATGGATTTGAAAATTAAAGCTAGAATAAAGTTTTCTCCAAGACTAACATTCAGAGAATCACTATTAAGTGATGCAAAGTGTATATTCTGTTTTCTATTGTCCTAGGATTATTCATTTTTCCCCGTCCCCCAGGGATATTGTAGGTGACATCAACACTTGAGTTCCTCATCTTTTGGTAGTTTAAAACCCTTCATCTGCAAGAACTGGTTTTTTAAATTTTCACAATTGAATGCCATCTCTATCTCCTAAATATATGGTTTTAAGGGCATGATACTTTAATAAACCATGCAGACCATGACTACTACAGGTAAATGTCAGATAATTCAACTATACATGGATTGTGATCTGTCACTTAATTAAATCCTCGTGATAAATTTAACACTGAGTGAAGCAGTCTTTTATGTATATTTTTTCTATTTATGGAATAGTTTCATATGATAGAATCCTGCTGTAAATTGCTAAGAAAAGCTTTATTTCTTTATCGTTTCATAAAATCTGAGAGAGTCGGCAATTACTGATTTTGATCAGATAAATGACCTCAACATTCTGGATAAATTTGGTAATTAAAATCAGTAGGTGTTGTGGGACAGTGGTTTAAGCCTTGGGATGCTTGCATGCCATATGAGAGTCCCTGGTTCCAGGCCTGGCCATTCTGCTTCTGATCAGCTTCCTGTTAATGCGTCCAAGGAGGCAGCAGTTGCTGACTAAATGCTTCAGCCCCTGACACTCATATGGGAGACCCTGTTAGAACTGCAGGCCCTGCAGTTTACCTCGATCATCTGGAACATGTATTTTTCTGCTTCCATTAGCAGATTATAGATATTCAGTTTTAACTAATTTCTTCCTTTAGACATTTTAACACAATGTGCAGATTTGTCAGTTTCTAAAGTAGATATAGCATATGTTGTTTAATAACTATACTGAGTATCTTGGTCCCTGTGTTTGATAGTACTAACCTTGGTATTTGGAATAGATTAATCCATCTTAATTATTTAAAGAGTGCTCAGATTACTGTACAGTTGAATCAGATGGATTATAAACATGTAGCATAGTAACATATGTTGAAACTTAAATCAGCCAGACTTGTCTTGTTTCTCTATTCCCATCAAGGTTAATTCATTCTTTTCTGTAATCTTTACTACCATTTTTCTGTTTTTATATGTTTGTGTGTTGGGAAACTAAGGTTTTTCAATTTTTTATTTGCTTACTAATTAAGTGGAAGAAGATTTCTGAGAGAATATGTTGAAATATAATAAAATGACTTCTGATGTGACCTAATATTGGTATCTTCCTCTTTTAGAAAAGCAAATTAATGATGAACATCTAACTAATATCACTTTTCAGGCTACTGTTATCTTATTTAAGAATTTCAATACATTATACTTTTATTTGTGTAACTTTCAAATAAATCTTTAAAAAGAGAGAAGGAGAGGCAGAAAGGGAGGGAGGGAGAAAGGGAGAAAGGTCTTCCATCTGCTGGTTCACTCCCCAGTTGGCTGCAACAACTGGAGCTGTGGTGATCTGAAGCCAGGGGCCAAAGCACCTGGGCCATCCTCTACTGCTTTCCCAGGCCATAGCAGAGAGCTGGATCAGAAGTGGGGCAGCCAGGACCAGAACCAGCACCCATACGTGACGACGGCACTGCAGGCCGGGGCCTTAACCTGCTGCACCACAGTGCCGGCCCGTGATTATACTTTTAAAAAGACAAGAAAAGCATTAGCTGCATACTAATCATTTCTTAATATTTTTGTAAATCTTTTGTGCTTAACTTTTTTTTTGTTTAGCAGAATTGAAGAAAGATTTTAATATTCTTTAAAACTTATGAGAGATAGAGACATGGATCCCAAGAGACACAGAGATCTTGCCCACTGGTTCATTTCCCAAATGCCTGCAAAGGCCAGGGCTGGGTCTAGTGCCAGAGCTGGGAACTCAGTCCACGTCTCCCTCGTGGCTGGCAGGGACCTAACTGTTTTAGCCATTGCTTGTTGTCTCCCAGGTTCTATATTGGCAAGCACCTGGAATTAGAGGGTCGAGCCGAAAATCAAACTCAGGTGCTTGGATCTGGAACAGGGCATCTTAACTACTACATCAAATACTTGCCCTAAGAAAGGATTTATATATAAAGGGCTATGAATGTTTAAAATTCAATATTTCTTCATTTTTCAATTGTGTGTTAATGGCAGGTATGGTTTACATGATGAAAAAAAAAACAAAACCGGATGTAACAACATAAATCTTCATAGAAGAAAGAAAATGTATCACCCATGTTTGAAAGTCAGCTTGGGTGCTGGCACTGTGGCATAGTGGGTAGAGCTTTTGCCTGCAGTGCCGGCATCCCATATGGACACCAGTTCAAGTCCCAGCTGCTCCACTTCCAATCCAGCTCTCTGCTATGGTCTGGGAAAACAGTAGAAAATGGCCCAAGTCCTTAGCCCCTTGCACCCACGTGGGAGACCCAGAAGAAGCTCCTAGCTTTGGATCGGCACAGCTCCAGCCGTTACGGCCAATTGGGGAGTGAACCTGTGGATGGAAGACTTTCTCTCTCTCTCTCTCTCTCTCTCTCTCTGCCTCTGCTTCTCTCAGTGTAACTCTTTCAAATAAATCTTTAAGATAAAAAGCCTGAAAGAAATATCAAAATAACGAATCATTATATATAGTTTAATATTTAAAGAAAAGATAAAAAATACAAAATTAAGATAATGCTAAATGGCACCCTGGGAGCAGACATTTCACCTGTGCCCGTGTCCTGCATTAGAATACCTAGGTTTGGTTCTCAGTTCCAGCTCCTGATTCTGTGTCCTATGGGATGCAGCAGTTATAGCTCAATTTCCTGCCACCTATGTGGGAGCCCTGGATTGAGTTTCAAGCTCCCAGCCTTGATCCCAGCCAAGGGCCTTTGAAGGCATTTGGGGAGTTAATGGGAACTCTCTGTGTCTGTCTGCCTTTGTGCTTCTCAAATAACATTTTCAGAAAAAGTAAATAGGAATATAACAAAAAAGATAAATATATTTAATAAAATGTACTTTAATGTGTAAGGAGAATGATATTTAATTCCCTAGTTAACTATTTCTACTTATAGAACAATTCATTATATAACCTGATTAGAATTTTTTTTTCTACATCTATTTTTTAAATTATTTGAGGTGCAGAGTTACAGAGGCCGACTGACTTGCGGACTGACCAAGAAACATCTCCCATCCATTTGTTCACTCCCCAGTGCCCACAACAATTGCGACAAAAGCCGGGGAGCTGGGAGCTCTATCCAGGTCTACCTTGTGGGTGGCAGTGACCAAAGCCGAGTTATCCCCTGCTTCCTTTAGGGTGGCCATAATTGGCAGCTGGAATGAGGAGTAGAGGCAAGATTCAAACCCACGCAATTTACTGTGGCATGCAGGCCTCTTTAATCACTCCCTCCGGCTTTTCCAAGAGTGGGGGTCATCGGGATAATGAATGAATATGAATAAATAATTCACTCCTGGTTCGCTACAGGTTCACTCCCCAGATGGCCACAACGACTGGCCTGGGTTGGGCCGAAACCAAGAGCTAAGAACAACATCCAGGTCTCCCACATTGGGGGCAAGGGCTTAAGTACTTGGGTGTATTAGCAGGGAGCTAGATCAGAAGCACAGCAGCTGACACTCAAACTGACACTAATATGGGATGTCCCACAACACTGGGCCTTCTTTAAGCATATTTTTTGTTTAAGACAGAGCTCTAGAGAGAAAAAGAGAGGTCTTCCATCTGCTGGTTCACTCCCTAGATGGCTGCAACAGCCAGCACTGGGCCAAGTCAAAGCCAGGAGCCTTATCTGGTCCCTCACATGGGTGACAGGGTCCCACACACTTGGATCATCTTCTGTTTCTTTCCCAGACCATTATCAGGGAGCTGGATTGGAAGTGGAGCAGCCAGGATGTGAACTTGCACCCATATGAAATGCTGGCATCACAGGTGGTAGCTTTAACAGCTATGCCACAATGCTGGCCCCGCCCCAGAAGTATTCCGAGTTGGGAATACTTGAAATGACTATAAAAATGCCCCTATTTAATTTCATCTTGCTTTCCTTTCAGAGTGCAGATATGAGCCCAGCAAGCAGCACCACTTCACTTCCTGTTAGTCCTCTCACTGAAGAGCCAGTGCCTTTCAAGGTAAACATGAAACAAAGTACGATTTATAATATTTTTGAGAATTAATGAATGTTTGATAGTTTATGTATAATGGTGAGGAAAACTGGTTACATCTTTAAGGGTTTGTTTTAATGGTTTAAATGATTGTTTTTGTTCCATTGTCACTCTATTGCTAACTAAATTTGGTAAAGGATAGGAATGCTTTCTGGAACAGTAGTTTGCCTTACACATAAGGGAAGGGAAGTTTCTTGTAGTCTGATTCATATGAATTAGAGGTTCTTTTTTTTAATCAAGTCATTGGCTTAGAATTAATCACTCCACCCTCATCTAATGGTTAATTTTCATTAGCAATGGTAGGTCTCCAACAATTAGTAATGTAATCATTACAGAATAATAGTCAAAATTAAGAATTAAAATATGGAATCATGCTCTGAAACACATTATTTTTATAATCATTATGTAAGTAGGTAAATAAGTACTCCAGAGGTATGACTAGTAGCATTCTTCAGCACTGGAAGCTATGCGCATTACAAAAATAAAGAAGTCTTTATTAGCCATCTAAGAAAAGATGTTTCCCTTAAGCTAAAGTTATAGATCAGATATTTTTATTATACATACCAAAGATGTTTTGATATAAGTAGGATTGTTAAAATTAAGTCAACTTGTAAGAGCACCAGGAATAAAACTTTGAAAGTTGGGATAATACAGTGGTTTCAGTATAGTTTGATTTAGAAACAGTAAGGAGCACATTTTGGTGTTCATTGTGACTTTCATGATTAAGGTACTTTGTTCTAAACTGTATTTAGATATTAAAATATACAGCAAATCAAAAAAATAATACTTCAAAATGAATTACTGGACATTCCCAGCATATACTATATGGGACAAAATATACAGAAAAGGCATATATTTAATGAGAATTTAATGGAGTTCTCAAAACTGCAGCAGTAACAATTTTCTCTTTTTAACAAAATGACTGCAGTCCTTTAAACAATAGATTTTTAACAGAAGTTAAAAATGGTGTGGGGAAGGACAAATATTCCAGAATCTGCTGACATAAAGCTAATATAAATTTAATTAATTTAGTTTTTTTGAAGGTTCTAAGAGATCAATGTTGTTCTTGGGTTCATGAGTAAGTGCTTTATAATCAATAAAAACTTTCAAGAGCTTATAACATGTAATACACACTTTTGATGGACAATATAGTTATACTGCTTAATTCTTTTATGAAAATATTTTTCAAAATAGTACAACCTGTAAAATCATCCCACTAGTCTATAAAACTATTAAAAATTAAAATTTGAAGTTATTAAATAAAAGTCCAGCATTTGTTTCTCTTAGTTTATAAATTGGCATTATATAAATGAGTAATATTTATCCTTATAAAAACACAAAATGTATTGAAGTTATTTTTAAACAGTTTCTTATCAATACAGTGTTATAATTTCAGAAATGTGTGGAAAACTGTTGAACACATAGAAGACACTTAAGTTTTCTTGTAGCTGCACCTTGAAAATACTTGATATAATTCCCATGCATCTAAAATTTTTTTAAAAGAATATTTTACTAACATGGTAACATTTTACTAACATGGTAACTAGAACAAAAATGGTTACCTTTTTTCCCCTTTCACTTCATGATTATGGCATTATCTTTCCTGTGAGAATAAGATTGATCCTTTTTAACATCTTTGTTTCCTTGTGTAAGATAACAAGATTCCCACACCTACCTACATTAATAGCCACGCTAGTACTAGAAGAGTTAAGCCTCTGAAAAATGAGCAGTGGTGGCTGGTTCAGGGACTTTTTATTTCCCTTTTTCCTTGGAATTAATTAGGTTGCTAAAAGATGGACCCTTTCTCCATCTTCTTGGTGTGTTTTGGAAGGAGTCGAAGAACAATAAGAGTAAGATGTCTTGTTTTTTGCTCAATTGTTTATGAAAATGGATGATTTCCTTTAGTTATGTCTACAATGACATTCAGATTGCATCGATTTTACCATGCTATTTGGAATAAAGACAAATAGTATGTTGTCTTTAAAAAGTCTAATACTTTCCCTCAATATCTAAATCTTTATTTTTGACTTGAGTGTTAGATGAGAAATGGACTATTATTAGGAATGGACTACTATGCTACAGTAAAATCTATTCAATAAAATGTGGAAGAAAACTGGATAACACCTGGGGGATATCCCAAAGGGTCGGGAGAGGTAGGTTAAACTTTGGAGATACGTGAATTAAATATGACAATTAAATTGTGTTTAGGACCAGTAGTTTGTTTTTCTCAATAAGGCAATGTTTTCCAATTTTATTAATATTGGAGCCCATTTAGCAAATCAAATGAAAACAAATCACTAAAAGATAGTCTAAGTCTTACATAATTAGTTCTGCATTCTGTTCCACACAGTAGTTCAGCTCCTGTTAACCCTCTTGTGTTACTGTTTAACCTACTGCTCTAGCGTTTTGTGCTACTTTGATAGTGTCAAAAATGAGGATACTTTTCACAAAAATCTGTTCTTGTTTTAAGCAATTGGAAAATCTGGAAACTCTGTATCTTTTATCCACTAGAACTGATTGACTAGACATAGGTGGGATCTCACCCTGGATCAGGCCCATGAACTCTGGTTCACAGTCATCACCTTCTGTGGTGTAGTCAGCAGGCCGTGAAAGCATTTGAGAGTATCCCTTCATGGAATATGATGCATAATTAATGATCCCCCAAGTATACCACAAGTAATAAACTCAAAGATTTTCCAGTAAGTGTCTTGGTAGTATGAATGTTCTAGGAATCCAATTTTTTATAATTTTGCTGATTGTTATGAACATATATTTCAAAATGACAAAAATGTGATCTGTATTTTTAAAGAGTGTTCTGCATTACAACAACTATATGTGCATATGTTCTGACTCATACCACTACATCGTGAAAGGGCAAAGGATGATCAATTGCACATAGGCAAGAACAATATCAAGTGATCCTAACAGAATCATAAAAGATCACAATTGTTCCTTTCTTTAAAAAAATGCTCTGACCAAAAAAAAAGAGTGCTTAGCCATTAATTATTTTTGCAGTTTCCTATAGAATAACACCAAAAAAAGGACATCATTAATTTTGATGTCCTCATACTACCCTGCTCTGTGTTTTCCTTCTGTCGTTCTCTCTGATTTCTTGCAACCATAGCACTTCTCACCCAATTGCTCTCCTTTCTCCTAAGTCAGTCCTATTAGATGTTCCACATCAAAGACGCCTTGGACTACCAAATATTACTGTTTTTGTAAGATGACACTTTTAATGTTTTTGTATAACTACAGGTAGTAGAAGCCTCATTGAAGGCTTTGTTTTCAATCTCTCCAAAGTCATGTCATAGGGCGTGTCCTTTTTTCTGAGCATGTTCATCATCATATATTCTGATATGTACTTGTGCTTCAGTGAAGCATGATGGTTACAGTTTAGTCAGTTTATCTCCAAGAAACGTCTATTATTAGACATGTGAGAAAAGTGTATCTGCCTGTTTTACTGTCTCATGTTGAATTTATTAAAGAACAAACATAAAAGAAATTCAACCCATTTTTCCTGATTTGACTTCAGTTGTGAGTTGCGACCTTTGATTCCTCTGTCTGCTGGTTCACTTCCCAAATGGCTTGCAGCAACCACAGTTGGACCAGGATGAAGCCAGGAGCCTGCAGTTCCATCCAGGTCTCCGATGTTGGTGGGTGTCAGGGAACCTAGCACTTGGGCCATCTTCTGCTGGTTTCCTAGGTGCATTAGTAGGGAGCTGGATTGGAAATAGAGCAGCTGGGACTCAAACTCAACGCCTGTATGGAATGCTGACATTGTAGGTCACAGCTTAACAACGCAGGGCCTCAAGATCTCCAAGTTTAATCCAAGAAAGTCCTATATGAAGGTAGATCAGAAACTTCATAGAAAGTTGGAATTAAAAAAATGCTTATTTTGATGTAATTTTTAAAACTTGTATTTGTGAAGGGTTTTCAACAAGTAAGTGGGAAATTAGTATTATGAAAAAGCAATATATGAATTATAAAAACTGCACCAAAATGAACTTTTTTAAAAAGTTTTATTTTATTATTTTAAAGGCAGAGTTAGAGAGGCAGGGGCAGAGAGAAAGAAAGGGGGCCAGTGCCATGGCGCGCTAGGTTAATCCTCCGCCTGCGGTACCAGCATCCCATATGGGTGCTGGTTCTAGTCCCGGTTGCTCCTCTTTCAGTCCAGCTCTCTGCTGTGGCCTGGGAAAGCAGTGGAAGATGGCACATACTTGGGCCTTGCACCTGCATGGGAAACCAGGAAGAAGCACCTGGCTCCTGGCTTCGGCTCGGCGCAGCTCCGGCCATTGTGGCCATTTGGGGAGTGAAACATCGGATGGAAGACCTCTCTCTCTCTCTCTCTCTCTCTGTAACTCTGTCAAATAAATAAATAAATAAAAGAGAGAAAAAGGTTCCTGAGCACTTGGGCCATCTTCCACTGCTTTCCCAACCCATAGCAGAGAGCTGGATTGGAAATGGAGCAGCCGAGACTCAAGTCAGCACCCATGTGGGATGCCAGCATTGCAGGCGGTGGCTTTTCCCACTGTGCCACAGTGCCAGCCCCCAGAATAAACCTTTTAATCCTATTTTTTCAAAGTTTTGGAAGTACTTTTATATGTCGTGAGCAATATGGAGCAGAAATCCTTATGTACAGTTCCTTGTACTTTGTTTTCAAATGTAAGAGAAATGTATTTTAAACATAAATCCTCTACTTCAGTGAAGATTGGTGCTTCATATGCATTGCTACAAGTCATGCTGTTTATTTCATACCCTCAAGTATTCACTTGAGCTCATATATCAGGTTCCTTTTATGAAAAATAATTAATGGAAATATTCATTAATTGTGAGGGAGAAGGAATAAATATAATAAATTTGTCTTGAGGGAAAACTGGTAAATAAAACATTACTGGGGAAGAAAAGAAATGCATGATAATTTCTATAACAATCAGAGCATATGGTATCTTATGTCAGGAATACACCATAGTAAATCTTTAATCTCTAAACCTCTGTAGTAAGGTAACCATCTAACTTCATGAATGTATAACCTCCTATGAATGAAAACATTATTCAATTACTTCGGAATATTGAGACAGGGATGGAAGCATGGTGAAGAAAGGGCTGTTGATTGTTATTTTTTAATTTAATTTATTTGACAGGGAGAGGGAGGGAGATGGAGGAGGGGGATATCTTCCATCTGCTAGTTTCAATTTATTTTGTCTAACAGTATCATAAGACGAAAGAAAAGATTCTGAGGCTCTAGGAGCCTGTGTGATATAAGGGTAGCTATTCCTGCTTGCTTTTAGTTTCCATTGCCTGGTGTATTCCAATCCTTCACTTTTAGTCTGTGTATATCTTTGTTTGAAGTGAGTTTCTTGTAGACAGCATAGAGTGAGGTCATGTTTTTTTCTCCATTCAGCCAACCTAAGTCTTTTTGTTGGTGAATTTAATCCACTTATATTCAAGGTTAGTATTAATGGATAAGAATTAAGACTGCCATGTGGTTTATTGGCTAATGATTCTGCCTGCTCTGTCAATGAATTTGTTGGTGACTGTTTCATGTTTCCTTCTAATGCAGGACACCCTTCAGAATTTCTTGTAAGGCTGGTCTGGGAGTGAATTCTCTGTTTTTGCTAGCTGGAAAATACTTCATTTCTTCTTCATTTTTAAAGGATAGCTTCATTGGATGTAACATTCTTGGCTGGAAGTTTTTTGTTTTGTTTTTTCCATTTAAGACCTTGAGTCTGTCATCCCACTCTCACTATCCTGTAAAGCATTTCTGCTGAAAAGTCTGATGTTTATTTAATTGGTTTTTCTGTATATGTAACTTGACACTTTTCTCTTATAGTCTTTAGAATTCTTTACTTGTCTTTAACTTTTGACAATTTGACAAAAGTATGCCTTGGAGAAGTCCTTTTTCAATTGAGTGTGCTTGGAGATTTTGAGATTCTTGTTTCTGGCTGTCTATGTCTCTCTGAAGACCTGGGGAATTTTCAACTATTGTTCATTTAGCAGGTTCTCAACACCTTTTTCCTTTTTTCCTTCAGAGAGAGGGAGAGAGAGAGGGGGAGGGAGAGGGGGAGATAGAAGGGGAAGGAGAGGGGAGGGAGAGGGGGAGGGTAGGGGGAAGGAGAGGGGAGGGAGGAGAAGAGGCAAGGGGGTAGGGAGGGAGGGAGGGAGAAGGGGAGGGAGGGGGAGAGGGAGGGAGGGAGGGAAGGAAAAGGGGAGAGGGAGAGAGGGAGAGAGAGGTCTTCCATCTGATGGTTCATTCCACAATTGGCCGAAACAGCCGGAGCTGTACTGATCCAAATCCAGGAGCTTCTTCTGGGTCTCCCACGCGGGTACAGGGGCCCAAGGACTTGGCCCATCTTCTACTGCTTTCCCACGCCATAGCAGAGAGCTGGATTGGAAAAGAAGCAGCTGGGACCTAAACTGGCACCCATATGGGATGCCGGCACAGCAGGTGGCCCCGGAATATTGTGTTCTTCTGGAGGCATCATGCTACCTTGCTTCTTCATTTCTCCTGCATCCCTATGCTGATGTCTGTCCATTTAGTGCCCTTATCCCTTCTTTATGAGTAGGTTTTATTGAAAAGAGTTCATGGTTTAGCTGGAATGCAGGGTATCACTTAGCTTATTGCTTTGACTTTGGTTCTAGGTGAGCTCCGGAGTGTAGTCTCTCAGTGATTTGTCTTTCTTAATGTCAGTTATGTCTGTGAGTGACATAGTGGACTAGTCTGCTGCATTTTGTATGGATAGAAGGGCAGCTTTGAGATGAGTAAGGGTTTCCTTGGGTCTCTATATTTGGCCCACATAGAGTTCAGTGTTAGTCTCCCTGGTGAATGTGATAGCCATGGCCTTGTTCTTGTTGCTATAGGTGGCAAGGGTGGCTTCCCCTTTGTCCTACTGGCAAGCTTCAGTGATGCTGGGGTTTGTGATATTACTGTGGCTCTAGGACTATGTGATACAGATGAACCCTTCCTCAGGTCCTACTAGGAGAGCACTGTAGCTTATAATACCAACACTTCACAAGATGTGAAGTGAACCCTGTTCAAGTCCTACAGGGTGACCACAACGTATACAGATTTTCTGTGGAGGGTATGAGACCAGAGAGGTAGAATACAGGTAGTTTCTTCCCTGTGTCCTCCAGGTGGGTTCCAGTGGCATTGAGAAATTTAGAACAAATTTTAAAATCCTGGTTTTGCAGTATACAATGGGCTCACTACCCAGATTTCCCAGGGTGGGAGTATTAATATTTTTTTATCAGCCTGCTTCTAGTGTTAGCCCACAGAAGCTTAGGCAAATCCACTGGCACCTCATATTGAGTTCAACAGCATGGTTCTGGGACTAGTGCCCCCACACTCCCGTAGTTGCAGGATGTAGGGGATCTGTCCCTTGCCCCACTCATTGCCCTGACTCTGACTGCGATGCTGGTAGGAGCAGAATAGAGGCACTATGTGGTTTTTTGCTGCTGAGTATGGTGTTCTGTGTGTGTAAGGGAGGAGAGGAAAATAAGAGCATGCAGTTTCCCTTCTGCAAGCCTGGCTCAGACCTGAATGGCTCAAACCCCATTCAGCTCTCAAGGCTTAAGTAAAAGTCAGTAAGTGACTGTGGAATTCCCTCTCAGCTAGAACTGCGAGTGGAGAGGCAGGGGGAATGGCTTCCTACCCTAAGGTGATAAGATGGCGGCTTACAGCTAGCAGCTGGCAGCAGCAGTGTCTCTGTTGTCTTCTCTCCTCTTCCCCACCGGGAGACTCTTTGTCCTCCCTGGCCAAGATTTTGCCAAGATTTCCATTAGTCATAAACACCCTTGGAAAAAATAGCCCTTCCTTTGTTCTTTTCATATCCCAGAGCATCTTAAGTTACTGTGGTTAAACCCTCAACTTAATCACTTTTTAAAGACTTTATCTTCAAATGTGTTTGAGACTTCAGCTTGTGAATTTGAAGCAACACAGTTAATTTGCTCTGTAACAGATAGGCAGACTCAGTCCTGCTCTGTGAATGCCTTGAGGAAATAAATCTTGAGGAAATAAATGCCTTTTGACAGAATTTACAAAAAAATTTACCATATTGACATATGATATTTTTATTAACTAAGTTTGCAGTACTAATAAATTCTCAGGTATGAATTTATATGAGGAACTGTACAAGGGGAAAAATAGATTTCCTTAGTGTTTTACATTTATTAATTAGTATACTCATTTGAATATTTTCCAATGTCACATTGCTTTTCATTAAATTTGGAAATACCACTAAATGTCACAATATTCAAATTACCTTCAGGTTGAGGGTAAGAAATAATTTTATTTCTAAAACATATTTCTGTTAGGTATGGAATAGCTCGGGGTTCTGGCCTTTCATAAACCCAGAAAGGAGAGACAGAAAAAGGAGACTGAGACCGACCTCAATAGAGACAGGTTGCTTTATTTGAAGCAAAGAGCTTGGCAGTCGTCTTGTGAAGAGACTGTGTGCACAGGGAGCATTTAGAACTCGGGTTTTTATCTGGTTAAGAAGGGAATTTTCCCCTGGGGGCGAGTAGATGGCAGCTGGTGGAAATTAGGGGGCTCTCTGAAGCCTCAGGGAACTTCCCTCTTATCCTCTTTCACAAGATGCCCTGTGCAGCTTTGCCATTTGCATTGCAAGGAGTTGGGAAGTGTCTGGTTGGCACCAAGGATCTGGACAAAAGGGAGGAAGTGGGGTGGGGGAGGAAGGGATAGGGAAGAAAGGGAGTGTTGCTGTGGATTCATTTCTGGGAGGAGGACTGTAGTGGGGGCAAGAGGCACCGAGTCACCACACAGACCCAGGGAATCCAGTTAAAGCTGGCCTGAGACAAAGGAATGGTCTATGCCCTAACCAATCACACCCTGTTGCCAGGCAGTTTCTGAAGCCATCTAATCACAGCCTGTTGCCAGGCAGTTTCTGTTGCCAGTGGCCATCTTGGCATGGCCTTCTCATTCCACCACATTTCCTTTTCATTTATTTTTGAGCAACGGGAGGCATAATTCTTGGCCATACCATTGCTGACCCTGTTTCCATATGGTCTCTGTATGCAGCTGTGCCTGTCTTAGGTTGTCCTCCAGGGGATCTTGCCTGTCGTTGACTAACTAGCGCTCAAATCAAGAGACCACAGGATTGCTTGCTCAGATGGGGGTAGGAATGAAGAACAATGTTAATCAGGAATGGCATGACTGCACACAGGCTGTGGGCTGTTTGAGTGGCTGACCAGACTAGTGGGGTATAAAACAGTAACAGATGTGGCTATGGGCAATTCCTCAGGGTAGGATGATAGGGCTGGTGTGTTCACTAACAAGGTGGACTCTCAGTCTTGTTCAGCTGGTTCTGGTTGGCTGTAAGTTGCAGGCTTGATGTTTCTGGCTGGTACCCAAATGGGCTATCCCACATTCTCTGGAAAGACACAAGCATATCCTCGACCCTTGGTTAGCAGAGGGGGTGGTCCCTTCCATTCTTCTGTCAGGGGGTCTTTCTACCTAACTAGGGGCTGGGGTCTGGGATGGAAAGGATCCCCAGTGTTTATAAGCTGGGCTGATCCCTTGGGGATCAAAACGAAGAAAATTGATAGTGAAAAGGACCTAAGTCAAAGCAAGCTGTGGGTCTGGGAGCATATGATTGTTTTTCTGTCTTTGTAAGAGATCTTTAATTGTCCTGTGAGTTCTTTCAATGATGGCCTGTCCCTGTGGGTTGTATGGGATACCTGTGGCAGACTGTATATTCCAGGATTTCAGGAAGGAGTTAAATTCCTGTGATGTATACACTGGCCTGTTATCAGTCTTTAAGGTCCAGGGGACACCAAGGACCAGCATGGCTGATTTAACCTCCTTTATCGCATTACTATCCTTTTCTCCAGTTTGGGCTGTTGCAAATACAGCCTTTGAATAAGTATTTACCACCACATGGACAAACTTAAGTTTACCAAAGGAGTTAATGTGGGTGACATCCACTTGCCAGAGCTTATTAGGAGCAAGGCCTCGCGGGTTCACTCCTGCTTGCTGCAGTGGGCCTAACGGGGTGAGGGGTGCACAATTCTTGTAAGGGAGGAGGGGAAAGGTGCAACAAGTCCTTTATTCCAGCCCCTAGAGGGAAAAAGGGAATGGGGCATGGATTTCATCTGGCTATTTCTGCTGAGAAGGGGCAGTGCCTCTGGGGTTTGCCTCTAGAGCCTGGAATCCTCCTCAGGTTATAAGGGAAGGGGCTAGTATCCTTGATTTAGGTGGTAGAGTAGCATCATGATCTTAACCTGGTGTTAAGAGATGGCTTTGATAAGGTTCTGTAAGAAGTTTTGGAGCAAATTAAATAGGCATGGTTCGAATAGCAGGACCATGAGGATGACCATGACAGGTAGAGAAGTGGAGCTACCCATCCCCACTCTTCTAGTGTAGCAGTCCACACCGCATTTTGTTGGTTTTGAGCCTATGCCCGCTCCAGTAGTCTATTTTTTATTTTGTCTGGGGAGTCAGTTACCACTCCAGACTGGCTGGCATTATAACAGCATTCTTCTCCCAGGAAAAGACAGGTGCTGCCCTGTTGTGCTGTCAGGAGATCTAGTGCTCTCCTGTTTGCAAGACCACGGATGCCACAGAGTTTGTTGTAATGTAGAAGCCGCCTGGTGGAGACTTTCAAAGTCAATGTCAATTTGTTGGGCCAATTGGTTTAATGAGTGCTGAGAGAAATTTTTTTAACGCTGGTCCAATCAGTAGGAGCGACTGCCACTAATCCTACAGCAAGAATTGGGGCAAGGACTGCAGCTACAGACAGCAGCAGGTTGTGACAATAAAATTAAACAAAAGTAAAACAGATATTTGCATAGGAGTGAAGTCACTGAGGGGACCACCCAGGGGCCAACAGTAAGATTAACCTGAGGGTGAAGAAGTTGATCTGCTTGGAGTGAAGTTCGTGAAGGTTCCCAGGAGCCAGATATCTTTGACTAGGTATTGGAGGTTGTCAAATGAGGAGATCTGAGGCGAAGTCATCCAGAGGTCTTCCTGAAGCACTATGAGTCAGGCATAGATGTGAGGCAGGGTAAAGGCCAGTAGGCTAGAAGGTGACTGTGAGACAAATCCTGCTCAAAAATGGGAGATAACTTGGGTTAGTTTGAGTGATATAGGGCTGGTGGGGTGGCCATATATCAAGAGTGGATTGGCATGGGAGGGGTTTCTCTTAATGAGGCTTTCTAGAAATTGTTGGGATAGGACTTGTGAGGACAGGGGAGTCTTTATGAATTGCTCTAAGACTTGAGTAGAGGGATGAAAAAGGGTAGTTATGAGAGGATTTCAGAGGTAGAAGGATTAAATGGGTGTTGGGATAGTTCTGAGGTTGTAGCTTTTAGGGTAAGTACAAAGTTTAGGGGGCTGAGAGATGGCACTGTGGCATATTGGGTAGAGCCACTGCCTGTAGTGCCGGCATCCCATATGGGCACCCTTTCGAGTGCTGGCTGCTCCTCTTCCAATTCAGCTCTCAGATATGGCCTCGGAAACTAGTAGAAGATGGCCCAAGTCCTTGGGCCCCTGTACCCATATGGGAGATCCAGAAAAGGTTCCTGGCTCCTGGTTTCAGACCATTGTGGCCAGTTGGGGGTGAACCAGCAGTTGGAAGACCTCTCTCTCTCTGCTTCTCCTCTCTGTGTAACTCTGACTTTCAAATAAATAAATAAATAAATAAATCTTTAATGTAAAATAAAATTAATTAAAGTTTAGGGAGCTGTCCAAAGAGTGAGTGAGGGCAATCTGTTCTGCCACTTTGTCTGTGATATTATTTAAAATGGTCAGGGGAAACTTATCTCTTTGGTGACCTTGAAAGTGGAATAAAGCAACTTGTTTGGGAAGGAGGGCTGCATCAAGAAGAGCTTTAATGTGAGAGGCATTGACTACAGTAGTGCCTTCTGAATGAGAAAGCTGTGTTCTCTCCAGATAAGGATATTAGAATGAAGAATATTATAGGTATGTTTGGACTCAGTGTGGATGTTTATCTGTTTATCCTCTGTTAGTGTGAGAGCTCCGGAGAGCACAATGAGCTCTGCTTGTTGGGAAATAGTTTTGGGTGGCAGCAGTTGTGATAAGTTGTGTTTGGGGGGATTAGAGATGTTTCCTTGTATGATTGTATACCCTGCTGCATAGGGCAGTATTTTAGGGAACTGCTGTCAATAAACCAATGTGGGATGTAGGGGTCTTGAAGAGGCTCATTGGTGATATGGGCAAAGGGGTTGAGACCTCACAGCAATTCTGTGGGAGGGGGAGGAGTGTTGCAGCATTTAGAATGGAGCATGGGGAGAGGGATAAGGTTGGGTAATTCAGGTAAGATCTGGACCCTGGAAGGAGGAAGAGTAGAAAAGTCTAATGGCTCACTAGGTCTTGGAGGTAATGGGGTGGTTGAATATGTAAGGGTGAGGTAGGGACCTGTGGTCAAGATAGAGTTCAAGCAGAAGGTGGCTTCTGGAGGGTGCTGCAGCACCAGCTCACAAACACTGTATACATTAGAGGTTTCATGTGCAACAGCCATCTAGGCTCTCATTGCTTTAAGTCTGGATGAAATAGATCTAGCAAGCAAATTAAATATGTAGGGTAAAACTAAAGACAGAGTCATTGTTAGAGGACCTAAGAGAGGGTGCTGTCCAAACCAGAAGGGAGTTTTTCATTGAGAGGCAAACAGAAAAATAGATTGAAAATTTATTAAATGAAAATAGATTGATAGCTTTTGTATTTAAAATTCTTCTTTTATAACCTTCTATGACTTCCTCACACCTTCTGCAACTTACTTAAACCTTCTTAGCTTTTCATTCCAGTCTAGAATAAACTAGCCATTAGGATAAAGTCTTACAAGCCTTGTCCTTTCTTCATGCAAAATTCTCTTTCTATCTTGATCTTTATGCCTAAACCCAATGACCAGTTATAGCTGAAATGAAAATTTATGGATGGGGTTATTTTTATCATTGTTAGGTTAATGGGAGAGGGCATCTATCAGAGTAAATGGACATCCCTCTGGTTGGAGAGAGAAATTTTTAAGGAGGAGAATCTGAGAGGTGATAGAATAAGGGACTGTTATGGAAAAGGATATATGCCTAAAATAGTTATTAACCTGGTAAGCCCATTGGTTTGTGGCACCAGTAGTCTTGATTATTATTCTATATAGGCTAGAAGAGATATTGTTAAGGTAACATTAGGCAAGGGACCTAATGTTAGGAGGGGGACCTTTATTACTATATTTGTTTTCTCTTTGTGGCACATTGCTGGGTACAGGGCTTCATGGGTGTGGAATTCCTGAAATTCCTCCCAAGATTTTACAATGGACTTGATGGCACTCTTGGTGCAGGACTGGGGAGCCAAAGAAGAAGCCACTAGTTAGAGCAGACTTTGGAGCTGAACCCATCCAGAGGGCAGAGGGGTAGGCTTGTGGGTTTGAAGTAGGCTTGAAGACCAGAGCTGTTTGTTGAGGGAGGTGAGAGTGCCTGATAAAGTGGAGGGGTGGTGAGAGGAAGGATCCCTAGCAAAGTTCACAGTACATTGTTTTAGCACTTTGGAACTTCCCAGATGAAGGGCTTTCCAGAGAGGAGTTCATAGGAGGAACAGTCCTGACATAAAGACGGTCAGTTGTGACAGATGAAGAAAGCCTGGAGGTATGGGGGTAGAAACTGGTCCCACATGGTTGGAAACAGGAGCAATGAGAGAAGAGAGGGAGGAGGGAACCTCAGACTACTTGTCATTCCATTTGAGGATGTTACATGGGTCTGTGAATAAAGAACATTTTGGTTAAAGGTACCAAATTCTAGCCAGCAATTGCAGTTATCTAATTTGTATTGAGGCCAAATTTGTAGGCAAAAACATGTCATTTTGCCGGCCAGCGCCACAGCTCACTAGGCTAATCCTCCGCCTTGCGGCACCGGCACACCAGGTTCTAGTCCCGGTCGGGGCGCCGGATTCTGTCCCGGTTGCCCCTCTTCCAGGCCAGCTCTCTGCTGTGGCCAGAGAGTGCAGTGGAGGATGGCCCAAGTGCTTGGGCCCTGCACCCACATGGGAGACCAGGAGAAGTACCTGGCTGCTGCCATGGGATCTGTGTGGTGCGCCGGCCGCAGCGTGCCAGCCGCGGCGGCCATTGGAGGGTGAACCAATGGCAAAAGGAAGACCTTTCTCTCTCTCTCTCACACTGTCCACTCTGCCCATCAAAAAATAAAAAACAAAAAAACAAAAAACCCAAAACATGTCATTTTGTAAGCCAGAAGATCCTTAAGCACCAGAGGCTTAAGATTTAACATGCAAGCCAAGGGCAGTCATTCTCTTGGAATGGAAATTTTGGACCCCATGGTGTAAGGCAAAGAGATCAGATTCATGTCTCTGGGCCAAATCCTCACTTAATCCAGAGGCCAGAGAAATGGAGACAGAGATGCAGCAGTGAAGTTGAGCGTCCCCTTATTCACTGTGGATCAGGCCAAAGCCAAAGCCAGTTAGGCAGAGTGCACACAGCAGTGGACTTAGGTGTCCCCTCATTCACTGGTGGGTACAACTGCAGTCGGACATGACCTCCTAAAATTTACACAAAAATGTGGCCCTTTAAAGTTCCCCAGAAGTGCCATCTGGGATGCCACATATGCTACCAGAATTTGGGGTACCATACGATTTCACCACGGGCTTATTACTAAATCCCCAATATTAATAAGCCCGAGAGGGTTCTTGCCTAATATTTAGAGAAGCATTCTAAATACTGGCATCCATAAATGAGGCAGCATGGTATGTTTTAAGCCTTTATTTAGTGAAAAAGGTGCATAGGAGAGTGAGAGCTTTATTTTAGAGAGAGAGGTAAATCTGGGTTCATACCAAGCACCAGGAACCAGCCACATGGAGGAGCATCTAGGCCAGGAAGCCTAGGGTGTGTGGCACAGGGCTACAGCAAGCCCCCCTCCTAAAAGGCCAGGGAAGAAGAGAAGGGAGGGACACACTGTGTCCCAGGCTTTTAACCCACTTCCAAAGGGGAGTGGTTAATTAACCTGATTGGCTGGTGGGCACCCAGGTGTGGCCAGGTAGGGGGATGAGGTCATACAGGGGTGTGTCGAACATATCGGGTAGGGTGTGAGGTCACACAGGGGGCTTCGTGAAGGTGTGATCTTCCAGCTCACAAACCTAATAGATTTTAACCTGTTTGCCTGCCTACTTTAGTCAGAGCCTACAGGCAGAAGATCCTGGTCCTAGACCCCGAAGACAATATCCTAGGGTACCTCTAGAATATATCTGGACAGAGAAGTCTTACCTTACTGCACAAGGGGCCAAGGTCGATGTCTGGATGTAGTTTGATCGAATGGCAAGAAGCACCAAGGATCTGGACAAAAGGGAGGAAGTGGGGTGGGGAGGGGAGGGAAGAAAGGGAGGAGGGGAAAGGTACAACAGGCCTTTAAATGCCACAGTATTCAAATTACCTTCAGGTTGAGGGTAAGAAATAATTTTATTTCTAAAAAATATTTCACTAAATTCTGATTATAAACACTAAGGGTAATATTTAAATTGCAATAACAACTATCAAGCAATATTTACATCTGTGTAGTATTACTTTGCATACATATGTTCCTTTCGGTCTGATAAGATAAATTTAGAATGAACATTATACCTATTATTTGACTTCTATATACAGCATTACTGATATATGATAAATGCTTTTATAATAAAGTGAGAATTCTTTTTCTAGTAAAGCAAATATTTTTACATTAACACCCAAATGAATTTCATTTGTTTTAAAAGATATGCATTTTCTCTCAGATCTCAGAAAAAAGTTTTAATGGAAAAGATAAACAAATGCTTTTGTATTGCCTACTAGCTTCATGTTACTGGTCAGTTCTTTTTCAGACTTGTTCAAATGGTTTTGAAGAGGCATGTATTAGGTAAATAACTTGTCAACATTAATATGTACTAAAAACCAGTGAAGTACCTTCTGACATCATCCTACACTGAACTACATATTCATTTTCTTCCTTAAATTCATGTTTTAAAAAAGATTTGTTTATTTGAAAGTCAGAGACAGAGAAAGATTTCATTCCTTGGGTGACTCCCCAAATGGCCACAATGGCTTGGGCTGGGCTAGGCAGAAGCCTGGAGCCTTGAACTGCATATAGGTACCTTCTGTGTGAGGCAAGGACCCAAGTGTGTGGGGCATTTTCCACTGGTTTCTAGGGTGCAGTAGCAGGAAGCTAGATGAGAAGTGGAGCAGCAATGGGACTTGAACCCAGCCTCCTATGTGGGAAGCCAGCATTGACAATGGAGACTGAACCTGCTGGCCCCTCTTGCTTACATTTAAATCTCCCTGAGTTTCTTCTTCTTTGTCCAGGTCTGTGACTTATATTTTGTTAACATTTTTGGGGTTCTCCAAGTGATACTAATAGAAAACTTACTTTGTAAAAAGGCTTATTTCATCATGCTTTCATTCAGTCTTAACCCTGTTTAATCGGAATCATTTTAACAAATTTATTGGACTGAGTATTGAATTCAATTTTTAAGATCATCTTTTAAGAATCTATGTCACTGAGTTAAACAGAGTCCCAGAAAGCTGCCCAATGCATAGATTCATATTGTATTCCATAATTGGATAGAGCAAAGTTTTGTAGGATAAATCTTAGAGGTGTGATAATTTTGGGGTATAGGTATTGAAGGTCTTTCTAGATTGATTTTTGTATACAGTACAGGATGTTTACTGCTTGTAAAATTCAAAAGCCAATAAAGGCCTGGAAAATTTGCAAAATGCAGTTTTTAACATTATAACATCGATCTTGGTTCTGGAACTAACTTCAGAGTGAATTGACATTACTAAAATGTTTGTTCTGTCTGCCAGCAAGATGCCAAAACAATTTTATTTGGAAACAGTTGAAGTCATCTTGTGCACAGTTGGCTGGTCCTCAAAACATGTTGCTCCCAAGCATGTAGAAAACCCTGATGTGTGATCATCATGAAGGTGGCAATCACTGCTTGCACATCCACATTAACAAGATTCCTTAACATTTAATGTAGACATCAGGTATTATAATTATTTTAGCATTAATACTTGTTTTGAGATAATATTATCAATGATAATCTAAGCATCTCATATGTGACACATCCAGTATGTATTTCTTGTCTTAGTATTATCATTTCTGTAAACCCTGAATAATATTAATCAATACTGTTTTTTTCTCTAATACTACACCAGAGTTTACCAATAAGTGTGAAGTATATCAAGTGTAAATTAAATATACCATAACACATTTCAAACTTAAATAAGAATTTAGCTCTGAAGGTAAAATTCAAAAACCATGAGTTATTAAAACATTGCCATTGAAGATAGACCATGAATATGAGAAACTACTAAATATGTACTCAGCAGGAGTCTAATTTATCTGGCACTAAATTTCATCTTTTCTACCTTGGAATTGACCAGTTAAGTAACAAATTAGTTTTAGAGTTGAATCTTATCAACATGTATGCTATAGATAGAATTGATATCTTTCTAAAATGGCTCTGTTGAACCTTATCCGCAGTATGATGATGTTAGGAGCTAGGACCTTTGGTAAGTGTTCAGGCAATGGAGACAGAGACCACCTGAACTAGTATCAATGCCCTCAAAAAAGATTTGAGAGAACAGCCTGATCCCTTCCATCCATAGAAAATTTTCTGTTTTTGAGTCAGGAAGCAGGCCCTCACCAGACCACAGATCTGCTAGAACTTTGGTCTTGGGTTTTCTAGCCTTACTCCAGCCCAAACGGATTAAGATAATGCACTTGAAAGTGCATTTCATTAAGTGCAATTCATGCAATTAAATAATTTGAAAATGACTGTATTTTCCTTGGTTACAATATAATAAAAATATGAGACCAAAATATTTTATTAAGACATTGGGCTTCCTTTATTTTTATTGTACTGTAAGGAGATATCAGGCAGCCGTGGTAACAGATACAGTAAAATGAATAAAATAAGCAAATATTCTGGATTGAAGTTTTCATATCTCATAAATTTAGCATTTCTTTACTTTCCATAATATAGATAAATAATTTGTTAGGGATTCCCCTATTTCTAGTAATTCTCTTTGGTAAAAGTGGTATATTGATGATAAAAATTAAAACTTGGGTAGTTATGAGAAAATCAGAAAATTCTATTTAGTCTTACCTATAATAAAGGTGTTTGTTGTAGTGTAGAAGAATAATGAATATCACTTTAAAATGCCTTTCAAGACAGAATGAAAGGTGCAATGTGTTTTGGCATAACCTACTTCTATTCCTTTGAATAATGGCTGAGGCATCGTGCAGAAAATTAGAGGTAAATGATTGCCAGATGTATATATTCCACTATAATCAACAACCTAATAGCAATCACTTTGAAGACAGATGTAATTCTGAGTGTGACTGTTGAAGCATTTCTCTTTTCTTCATCTTTTTTTTTTTTTTTTTGGTCAGGCAGAGTTAGACAGTGAGAGAGAGAGAGAGAGAGAGAGAAAGGTCTTCCTTCCGTTGGTTCACTCCCCAAATGGCCACTACAGCCGGTGCTGCGCCTATCCGAAGCCGGGAGCCAGGTGCTTCCTCCTGGTCTCCCATGCAAGTGCAGGGCCCAAGCACTTGGGCCATCCTCCACTGCCCTCCCAGGCCACAGCAGAGAGCTGGACTGGAAGAGGAGCAGCCGGGACTAGAACCCGGTGCCCTTATGGGATACCGGCGCCGCACGCAGAGGATTGACCAAGTGAGCCACGGCGCCAGCCCAAGAATTTTTAAATATTATATTGTCAACATTCAGTTTATGTCTTTGTACCTGGATGTGCTTTGTTTCTTAAACTCTTTGTCAGCTTTTCGTCACCTAAATATCTGAGAGCAAGAGCATACAGGAGAATAAGGTTTATTTTGTCTTACTGTTTTGGAGGTTCACAGGCCAAAGCCCGGCAGTCTCATGAGTTTAGACATCTGGTGGAATAACAGGATGGAGGAAGTCATTACATGGTGACCCAGGAAGCAAAGAGGCACAGGAAGCATGCTCTACTTATATAAAACAACCCTCTTGCAGGAACTACCTTTTGAGGGCAAGTCCCCAATCAATTAAAGACCTCCAACAAGGCACACAAATCTCCAGCTATAATATGTGAATGCATTAATCATTAGTATAGAACTTTGGGGTTTAAACAACTGCGTGAGTTTGTGGAGCCAAATCCTGTTCAAACCATAAAACTCTTTTACTTAGCAAATATGATGGAAAACCCTGTGTCAAGATAAGTAGCATTAACTGTAGAGTAAATATGTTTATATTAAGATTGTGCCACATATACTTCTTAGAGTGACTACAAAAACCTGCTAAACCAGACAGAGTTTGGTAAGCAATATTTGAACCAAAAATTAAAAGCTGAGAAGAATTTTCAAAGCGTAATTAATGGTAGAGGAATTAAAATACTTTCTCCCCTAAGTATTATTGCCATAGACTGAACCAAGTAGAAAAATTGAACCTTTCTAGATTCTATACCATGTAGTTAAGAGATTGGCCATAATTTCTGGCAGTAACACCCACAGGAATAAAGCCTGCCACTGTGGTCTATCCTGTTGTTAGTTAGCATTAACACTTCTGATTCTCTTTCTGCTTATTGCCATGAGCCATGGTCACTTACTGATACCAGTTTTACTGTTGTCATTTCTATTTTATTGCTTCCTTGAATGTGAGGAGTCATTCAGAACAATGAACAAATATTTGTTAAGGTCTTTGTATGTTTAAGACACTATGAAAATGTTCTAGGATTGAAAATATTTTTATTCTGATTGTGGAAAAAGCTAGAAAAGAATATCATTGTTTTTATTTGAATATGGCCTGGAAAAGTACAAAGTATTTCTACTGGAGGGAGTTGATAAAAGGGAAGTGTCTGAGATCTAAGAGAAATAACACTAAAGGCCTTTAGCTGGACCCTGGGAGTAGAGAAATGATAAATATGCAGTCATGTTTTCAGTCAGACTGTGAGAAGTTGTGATGTGAAGGACATCATATCCTTTAGTAAAGAACTTGACAGGAAGAGTGCGGATTGGTGCCTCCTCACATGGGGCACCAAAACGTAAGGAAAATAGTGCAGAACAGAGAGGAGACAGAACATGAACTCACAGCCAGACCAAATTTATTCAGAGAAAATGAATCCACAGAGGTCAACCAACTGCCATCATGTTCACATACCAAACACAGAAGCCCAGACCCCAGCAGGCTGGGCCTTTTCATCTCTTAGGTGGATTAGGGGTGGGATGGGGGAACAGCAGGCAGAGATGAGCTTCCTCATGCTGGTTCTTCAAGTTTGGCCTGCCTGCTTCCAAACCCAGGGAAGAATGCAGAGGGTGGGGTGGAGAACAGCACAGGATGTGAGACAGAACTGGTCTCTTGAAAGAAGGCAGAGGTTACAAGAAGCCTAAAATGGCTGAGGCTTAGATCCTTGTACCATCAATCCTAACTCTGAGTATAGAGAAGGAGATGGCACGCCAGGTTCTTTCTGGCTACTTCCTGCTGATATGGGGTTGGACATGGAATGAGGATCTACTTGACTGAAGAAGAGCAGTCGTGGGTTGTTCCTGCTTGATGCTTGGGAGATAGCAGTCATTTTTTTTTTTCCTTCAAGAACCTTTAGAATAAGTTAATGATACATGGAAGAAATAAGAGCATTATGATTATGAGAACAAAAGGATATATTAAGACATTGCCCATGGTGGAAATGATGGCCGAAATGAGGAGGACAATGGGGAAAATAGGACAACAAGAGTCCTGTCCAGTTCGTGGGAAGACAAGGGTATGCCTCATTGCCACAGGCAAAAACATTCCCATTTTGTTTAGTGTGTAGGTGCTGGCAAGGAGCCATGGGATAGTCAGTCTGGCCTGCTTCTAGTCCTGGGCTCCCGTATTTTCTCCCTCTGCTTCTGGAAACCCTGGCTGCTGTTAGAGGTTTGAGTGAGGACTGAAGCTGAGTTCTTCAAGCTGAATTGGGGGCAGAGTAGGGACCCGTGGTCCAGGCAGGGTTCTGGCAGGTGGTCTCCTGAGGGGCTGCAGCGCTAGCTCACAGAAATGGCCTCCATTCGAGGTTTCATGCGCATGGCCATCTAGAATTTTATTGCCTGGAGCAAATGAATGTAACATGCAGATTAAATAATACCAGGGTCTAAAACTAAGGACAGAGTCATTACTAGAGGAACTAAGAAACATGCTATCCAAACCAGGAATGAGTTTTCCCACTGAGAGGCAAACAGAAACTGACAGAAGTGGATTGATAATAATCAGGTGGACTTTAAGGCCTGGCCAGATATGAGACCCAGACCAATCTATCTCTTCACATGGGTGGGGTACTGGAAGGGATGTCATAAGGGAGGTGTGAAACTCCTTAGGGAAGGCACCCTGTTAACTTTCATTACCAAGGTGGCCTGGGAGGAGAACTGGTCTACATAGGCAGTGAATATCGAATAGGTGGCATCTCTAAAAGCAAATCTATAGCTCAGCCTGTAAGGCCACCACAGAACACACTAGACACCAGAGTAAGGAAAAGAGTTTATTGGGGGAAACCCGACAGACTGGAGGGAAGGGGCGAAGAAGGAAAAGAGGAAGGAGAGTGTAAGAGATCAGGAGATGGAGAGAGGCGATGAGAGGAGAGACAGAGAGAGAGAGAGGGAGAGAGGAGAGTTAGATGTTCAGGAACAGGTTCTTTTAAAACTTTGCCAGAGGGCGGGCAGGGAAGTAGGAGCAGCAAATCCCATTAGAATGGGGGTGGAGCTTGATACCAGTGGTTGGGCCATGTGGCCACCTGGCTTCCAGCAATGGTGGCGGGGGCTAGAGCCTAGGATGGTGTCAGGCTGTAGATCGTGCCATAGATAAGACTGCACCATTTTCCTAACACTGCCTGGATTGTTACTGATCCTAGACTTTCCCTATGATGGTTGGTGGTTACTTTGGAAGCTCTGCAAAGTGAAGGGCTTTTCTAGCTTAGAGCCAACAGGGTCTGCAGTTCTGGCCCCAGATTCCTTCAACCCCCAGGGCAGTTCAATTTCCAGTGACCTGGCTCTTGGCAGAGCTGACAGGGCTCTCATGACAGCTGCTTGCCCACTGCCCTGACTCTTCATAACAGGTGCCATTTGGGAGGTGGACTGGCCTTGTTGGGTCTCCTTGTGTTGCATCCACTCATCAGCTAAAATAAATATTACAAAAACCAGTGAGAGTCACACATGAATTTTATTGAAAATGAGAAACAAATGAGAGGCAAGGTAACTGATCAGGACCGGCTACTGATCGGGACCAACACTCCTTACCAGAGTGCGGCTGCCAACAGCGGGTTACACAGCTTTTTATAGTATTCTGTTCACTAGGGCTTACGATTTCAAATCGGACCCCTGGTATGCGGTGAACAATAAAAAGGAAAACCAGAATATGGTTGTGACATAACAGTTAACAATAACAAACCCAATAACAGATCCAAGATCCGGTTGTTAAGATAACAGTGAAGGACACATTTCGGTCAACCTAGTTCCTGGGAATTTGGGCCCACATAGTTTCACAAGATACGACCTTAGCCATTAGAAAGCAAAGCTAATACGCACAGAAGCAAGAGATCTGCAATTAGCTTTTAGCCACACTCACTCCATTTTGATTCTGATTCTACACTTGCTGGCAGATCACTGTGTAAAGCTGTTATTAATTGGCCTGCCAACTATCATGCCACCTATCCTCCTGCTGCCTAGCTCACTACTCTTCCTCCTGGGCCCTATTAGAAGTAGGCCACAGGGGCTGTTGCTATGGTTTAGTGGGTAAAGCTGCCATCTGCAGTGCCAGAATCCCGTATGGGCGCCAGTTTGAGACCTGGCTGCTCCACTCTGATAAAGCTCTCTGCTATGGCCTGGGAAAGTAGTAGAAGATGGCCCAAGTCCTTGGGCCCCTGCACCCACTTGGGAGATCTGGAAGAAGCTCCTGGATCCTGGCTTCAGATCGGCTCAGCCCTGGCCGTTCTGGCCAACTGGGGAGTGAACCAGCAAATGGAAGACCTCTCTTTCTCTGCCTCTCCTTCTCTCTTTGTGTAATTCTGACTTTCAAATAAATAATTCTTAAAAAAAAAAAAAAAGTAGGCCACATGGGCAGCCTGTAGGAATGTCAGCCAAAAGGGCGCTTAATCCCCTCCATAATTTGAGTTAGAAATCTAGTCACAGACATGTAATGACAATGTTCTTCGTATGATAAGACAGTGCCCATGGGAAAGCTGTGTCTTTCTATGTAAGATCAAACATTAAGACCACCTTATCCAAACTGTATTATACAAAGTCCAAAGATCAAACTACATCCTGATGGAGAGTCCTATAGAATAGAATCAGTTTTCCATCTTGAAGAGAATAGAGGAGAAATGAGGGAACAAGCCAGGTTTCCCAGATTGCTTAATCAAGTGAAAGCTTAGTAGCTGTTATATAACTTAAAAAAAAAAAAAACATTTACCAAAAGGTCCAGTGCCTTCCATAGATTCTAAGAGTACATGTAGTTGGAAATATTTCTTGAATATCTAACGCAAGTTTAAGCCAATTAAAATAAAGCTGTTAATAAATTTAACATGTAGGCATATAATATGTATGCACATATAACACATAGCAGGAGTGAACAACAAAATTGTTATTAGCAATAAGATTTTTGGCTGCCACTGCACAAGGCAGGGGAAAAGATAGAAGAAGGCTAGGTATGGAGCATTCTTTGGAGCAAAGTTGCTCAGGATTTACCACTGTTCTAGAGTTTTTCTTTGCTACCTTTGACAAATATATTGCTGGAGATGGCTGGAACACAGGTTTCACCTTCATGCGAGATGTGGCTCTAATATTTTAGGTTTTAGGATTAAGTATTTGTAGAAGAGGAGGTGGCTGGTTAAAGAAGAATGTATTGTAGGTAAGACAGAATGGGGGAGGGGTTAAAGGAGGAGTAGGGGCTGAGCTCCCCAGGACAGAGGGCAGGGGTGTGGATGGGGGTGTTGAAGTTAGGCTTCATTGCATTTGAACAGCAGGCAGTCCTTTCTGGGGCTGCTTGTTGGGGGAGGTGCAGAGCACTGCATGGACCCTGATTAAGGGGTGGGGGGATTGTAAGAAGGCTGCTGGTGATTGTTCCAGGTGCGGGGCTTCCCAGAGCAATAAACATTCTGCTAGCCTTTACACTATCTTTCTGTGCCCAAGAGGAGAGACTGGCAGGACAGGGGAGTGGGGTAGGGGTGGGGTGGTAAGGAAGAGAGGAGAGAGGCAGTTTTGGCTTCCTGTGAGTTGGGGGTGAGGAAGAGCCAGACTAGGGGGCAGAGCAGGCACCCCTGAGGGAAGAACAAGAGGGTTCAAGAAGAAGCTCCCAGTCTTTCTCCTGCCCAAGGGCTTGGAATGAGGAAGGGTTGACCTTGGAGGACAAAGGCTTAGATGTAGGGGAATCTGGTGGCCTTGCCAGAAAGGAAATACCGCAAGGAGGCTCAGAAGGGCCAGACTGCTGGGCAGGGATCTCAGAGGATGGGATGAGGGAGGGGTGGAGGACCTATGGGGAGGCCAGGATAAGAGAGTTCAGGGGAGGAGAGAGGGTGGAAGGGCAGCAACTGCACCTACTTCCACTGGTGAGAGGGAAGAGGAGGCACTGTGTGTGGGGGGGATGCAGTGAGTGGAGGGCTGTGTGTTCCTGAGGTGCCAGCCTCTCAGGCGGAGAGGGAGAAGGGATCGGTGGGGAGGTAGAAGACTTAAGGGGAGGCTCCAGGCCTTCTTCCTGTGCGAGAGTGTGGAAAGCTGACCCCAGAGGAGGAAAACGGCTTGAAATAGGGGACCTCTGACCATTTGCCATTTCTCTGTGTAAAGGTATCTTAGGGAATCTTCAGATGAAAATGCCAAATTAGAACTTCTGAACTTTGAAATTTGCCAGTCTTTGAAATATCAAATGATACAGGTAAAGAAAAAATTATAATAAAATTTTCTTATAAATGATTGATTACCTATATCTACAAACGCTCTGAATGGATGGAAATTGCTTATGTTTGTATTAAAATGATAGTTTACAAATGATCTAGACAATCTTAAGTATGTACTAAAAATCTTACATTTATCTTTATCTTATATAGTTAATGTATTTTTACATGTTGCTGCTATAAGAAATTACCACAAATGTGTCTTAATGCATTACATAGGTATATCTTATCATTTGGAGATCAGAAGTCAGAAATGGGTCTCCTGGGATGAAAAATCAAGGGGTTAGCAGGATTGAGTACTTTCCGGGGGTTCTCGGAATGATCCGTTTACTGGGCTTTTTGAGATAGTGGAGCTCGCCTTTATTACTTGGCCTGTAGGGCCTTTTCTACCTCCCAATCCGCATGGTCCATTCCGTCTTTGTTATCCTGGCACTGATTCCGACCCTTCTGCCTCTGCTTCCCTCTTTGACATTTAAGGAGACTTTGATTGATTTCACTGTGTCTACCCTGAGAGTCCAAGAAAGTTTCACCATTTTTAGGTTCACTGATTAGCTATCTTAATATCATCTGAACCTTAATTTCTCTTTGTCATCGATGCCTTTTCATGAGGGGAGTGGGAGTCATTATTTGGCCTATCGCAGTCAGCAACATCACAGATGTAAAATTTGAGTTTTGTTTTTGACCTAAATATTTGGAATGTGCACCGCTTTTCTGCTACAATTGTCAAACTGGTTATTATATGAACACAGATAATACCATTCAGTATAACAAAAATTCCTTCATCTATTTCCCTTACCTTTGATACACTTTCCCATCTTCTGTCTAGGAAACTTCTTTTCAATTTAATGCCACCTCCTGTATAAAAATTTCTCCATAAAATTCCCATAATTCTTTAATCAAACATCTTTTTAAAATTTATTTATTTGAAAGGCAGAGTTAGAGAGGCGGAGAAAGAGAGGTCTTCCATCTGCTGGTTCTCTCCCCAGATGGCCACAATTGCCAGAGTTATGCCCATCCGAAGCCAGGAGCCAGGAGATCCTTCTGGGTCTCCCACGTGGGTGCAGGGGCCCAAGGTCTTAGGCTACCATCTACTGATTTCCTAGGCCATAGCAGAGAGCTGGATTGGAAGAGGAGCAGCCAGGACTTGAACTGGTGCCCATATGGGATGCCGGCACTGCAGGCGATGGCTTTACCTGCTTCGCCATAGTACTGGCCCTAATCAAACTTCTAAAACAAAAGCGCAGGATTCCATGATAATCATGTTTATTTAAAGTCTTTACCAGCAAAACTAGATGTTCTTAATATCAAATATCACATTTAACATGTACAACATCCATTGTTTCAGTACCTAGTATGGAACCAGTACATAATACACTGTTAACAGTGAGTAAATTATTGTGAGTAAATTATTGAATGAATAAATAAATGAGGAAAACCTTTCAAGTAAAACCAATTTTGGGGGCCAGCATTGTGGCATACTCAATAAAGCTACTGCCTGTGACACTGGCATCCCATATGGATGCTGGTTTGAGTCCTGGCTTCTCCACCTCTGATCTAGCATCCCTGCTAATGGCCTGGGAGAAACAGTGGAATATATCTCAAGTGTTTGGGCCTCTGCCACCATTGTGGGAGACCTGGATGAAACTTCTGGCTTCAGCCTGGCTCAGCTCTGACTGTTATAGTCATCTAGGGACTGAACCAGTGGATGGAAGATCTGTCTTTCCCTTTCTCTGACTTTCAAATAAAATTTTTTTAGAAGAGCTGATTTTCTTTCAAGTCATATTTTCTCCTATTCCACAGTAGTGATTTTATTAGCAATTACAGGCTGAAATAATACAAGTATAACAGTACCTATTGTGCTATATTTGTAAGTAATATCAGCCTACTAAATTTTCCATAGCTTATCACCCTTTCCTTCCCAAAAACTCTCAACATGGCCCATCGAGTTCTGGGTACAAATTACCCATTTTGACATTAATTTTGGTGCTAAAGAATTTCAGTGTCAAATCACCTTTGTTCTTTGTCAGGATCTGTGCTGGGATCTGCAAAGTTGGCCTTTGTCTTAGCTAGTGTTCATTTGCTAATCAGTATCTATTAGACAACTACATTCCTGCCAACTGCCTATTGGGATTTGTAAATATTATCTTTCTTAATATTTTCCATAGCAATAACTGGAAATTTCAGATACAAACCTTTCTTCAAATTAGAAATCTTAAATGCTGTCCGGTTCTTTAGAATATTAATTCTAAATACACAGGATTATTGTCTCATTTTAAAGAAAAAGGAAATTGAAATTGAGGTTACTTAAGTAGCCTTCCTGGAGGTCCCAGCGCTGGTTAATTACTGAGGTGCCAAATCAGTCCTTAAAAATTCTAGATTGTGCAGTTAACTATGTATTACAGGCAATCTATGGTAGTTTTATTTTATGGATGATTTGGACTTGTTAACCTGTTTAAGCAATTTGGAGAAATAATGCAAAATAGAATCTGAGCAGTACAGAGAAAGGGATGAAAGAGGAAAAAATGTACACAGCAGACTAATAGAATGGCAGATGTCCTAAACAGCACTCTGGCCTCAGAATGAGCCCTTAAGGCATTTGGATCTGGCTGAAGAGCCCATGAGAGTATTTTAGGCATGGAAAGCCGAGGCACTCTGGCAAAAACAAACAAACAAACAAACAAAAAAACTAAATGAAAGATCTCTGCGAGTGAGATCCCAGTGGAAAGAACTGGCCATCAAAGAAGGAGGTAACTTTCTTGGAAGGGCAGAGAGAACTTCCACTTTGACTATGACCTTGTCTAAATAAGATTGGAGTTGGTGAACTCAAAAGGCTTCCATAGCCTTGGCAACTCATGACAAGAGCCTCGGGTGATTACTGACGCCATAAACAAGAGTGCCAAGTTAAGTCAACAACAGGAGTCACTGTCACTTACTCCTCATGTAGGATCTCTGTCCTTAATGTGTTGTCCAATGTGAATTAATGCTATAACTAGTACTCAAACAGTACTTTACACTTTGTGTTTCTGTGTGGGTGCAAACTGTTGAAATCTTTGCTTAATATATACTAAATGGATCTTCTGTATATAAAGAGAATTGAAAATGAATCTTGATGTGAATGGAATGGGAGAGGGAGTGGGAGATGGGAGGGTTGTGGTTGGGAGGGAAGTTATGGGGAGGAAGCCACTGTAATCCATAAACTGTACTTTGGAAATTTATATTTATTAAATAAAATTTAAAAAAAAAGAAGAAAAAATGTATGAAAACATCCCTAGGTTGGGTTTGGCTTCCATTGAGATAATGATCTGATTAAGGTTATATATTTCTTTTATTACCAAACCTTGTAATTTTGAGTCATCTTTGCAATCCTAGAAAGACAGTTACCTAGACTATTAGTTTTCATATATACAGGATGGAAGATTTCTAACTCTCTCCTTCTGTCTGTAACTTTCTCAAATAATTATTTAAAAATAAACTTTTCTTGATTCCAGCATTATGCTTTTACAAATTGAGCCACTGCCTGCAACAATAGCATCCCATATTGGTGACAGTTTGAGTCCCAACTGCTCCACTTTTGAGCTAGATCCCTGCTAATGGACCTGTGAAAGCAGTGGAACATGGTCCAAGTACCAGGACTCCTGACCCACATGAGAGCCCAGGATGAAGCTCCTGGTTTCCAGGGTCATTTGGGGGGTGAACCAGCAGGTGGAAGTTTTTCTCTCTGTAAATCTGCCTTTAAAATAAATAAATAAATCTTAAAAAATGTTTCTGAGGCTGGCATTGTGGCATAGTGGGTTAAGCTGCTGCCTGCAATGCCAGTTACCACATGTAGGCACTGATTTGTGTCCTGGCTGCTCCGCTTCTGATCTAGCTCCCTAATAGCCTGGGAAAAGCAGTGAAAGATGACCCAAGTATTTGGGCCCCTGTTCACCCATGAGGGAGACCCAGAAAAAACTCCTGGCTTTGGCCTGCCCCGGTGCTGTCTGTTGGGGCCATCTGGGGCATGAACCAATGGATGAAAGGTCCCTCTACTTCTCTCTTTTCATTCTCACTTTCAAAGTAAATAAAATTTTTTTTCTATTTCTGTTATTATAGATATATGGCTTTTCTATCCATTTTTTAAGAGAAATTCAAAGAATAAATCTGTTAAAACTGAGGTGAATGCTATACACATGATTATACACTTAAAATGCAAATATTCAGTTTTATATGAATATTGGTACAAGATGTGCTCTTAATATCTTAGTTTGATAGGACCAAAGGTCAGCACTTTGAGTTTTGTTTCAACTTTTTCTTTCCTTATTGCACAGACACTATTCATTAAGTGTTTAGGAAGAGATTTGGTTAAAAAATTTGGAATTATCTCTTTTCTGAAATATGTCTTAATGTAGCACTCACTCTATTATGAAAGTATCCAAACTTTATTAGTAATCATTTCTGCATTATGGGAAATATGGTGGAACTAACTTATTTTAACTACTTCATTTAGTGCTTTCAACTCTTTGAGGAAAGCTTCATCTGCAAAAATCAATGCTATAAATAGATTTACATGTTGTTCTACAGTTATCTCTAGGAGATGAGCATCAAGTACAGATATAAAGAAGTGAGACAAATTTTCATAAGCCACATGGTTTAATATCATTCTTTACAGTCTTATAAGTTAGTTTTAAAGCTTAAGTAAAACTACAGAATGAGATTTATAAATGTACGCAGAATTCAGTTTTTCAGTGTATTCATGCTGTATAATTAGGTTATTAGCTACATAATTTGATACATTTTTATGTGCTAAAAGCAGTTTAACTGGTAGCAGCTGCCTCTAAAATAGCTGTACACTTATTCTGATTTAAATTACCTGTTGACTTGTAAGTAATTATAATTGTGTCCTTACACTATGTAACATATGGTGTTTACATTCTTCTTAAAGCTCCTTGAGAGAAATATGTATACAGAAATATTAATATAAATGGTGATTTAAGGAATCAATGAAAAATATCTTGAAGGATCACAGTAGTTAACACAATATTAAATGGTTTCTAAAGTATTTTAATTTGTTCTATTGGATTATTGATTTATGAGATTATATTTTCAATTGTATTGGCATATTTACATAATATATTTATATGAAGGGATAGTTTTCTAAATTGAGCTTACGTTTTTTGATATCACAGGCTCAATTATAAGCTGTGTTCCTATTTCATAATAACAAAGCATTATTTTACATTTATGTTTGTTTTAGACTTCAATATATGTATATAAGAGGAAAAAGACCCAATAGGTTTTTTAAGTTAAAAAATAATAGGATATAAAATTTGAAAATATTAGGGGCCGGCGCCGTGGCTCACTTGGTTAATCCTCCACATCCCACATGGGCACCAGGTTCTAGTCCCGGTTGCTCCTCTTCCTGGCCAGCTCTCTGCTGTGGCCTGGGAGGGCAGTGGAGGATGGCCCAAGTGCTTGGGCCACTGCACCCACATGGGAGACCAGGAAGAAACACCTGGCTCCTGGCTTCAGATCCACGTAGCTCCAGCCGTAGCGGCCATTTGGGGAGTGAACCAATGGAAGCTTCTCTCTCTCTCTCTCTCTCTCTCTCTCTCTCTCTCTTTTCACTTTCTAACTCTATCTTTCAAATAAATTTTAAAAATTATTAAAAAATTGAAAATATTAAAGTTATAAATCTATTAAATTCTAGTATATGTTGGTGTGATTCTAAAATAGGCTATTTGCAAATGTCTGTTCAAAAGTTGTGGTCTTTTTTCTTTTTTTTTTTTTTTGTGTGTGTATCGCCCTTTCTAATCCACAAAGTCTCTTCAGGTATATGGCTTGTCGTAAACTTAGCTATACTACCAACATAATTGCATTGACCATTTCCAGTGGACTGGGCATGTTATAATGTGTTTAATCCTATATTTTCCTCAGGAAAAATGCAACCCCATGAGTTAGGCAAGACTCTTACAACCACATTTTCTGTCAGAAGGAATTGAAATTCAGACTTCTAATACTAGTATGCCATTTGCCTGTAATAAATTGCAGAGTCAGATTGATTTTAAAACTCAAGATTGTAACTACCGTGTGATTCTATATTTTTTTTCATTTTTTTTGGTTAATTGCAGTTACCTTTTTCTATTTTTGTGAAATAGCTTGTTAAACATATGAACTTGGAATTATTTACGAAACATTGTCTACTAATGCATATGAGAGGAGAATCTTTGCTCTCTAACTTCATCTAGCTTGCTTACAGGGTGTGGGTGAATGTGGGCCTAAAATCGTGTGTTAATAACCTACATCTGAATCAGCATAGGTACTACTTAAATTTTGTTTCTAAAAATTTTTATGCTTTAATGAGTCATTTTCCAGGTGTTATTGTTTCCTTCCTGTTAGGTACAAGTCTTAGAGGTTGATCTTTAATAACCAACATGTAAATATCGTATTGCTCTTCATCTAGTCACTTCCCTCTGTGATCTTTTCACTTCTTTGTATTCTCACTTCCTGGGTGATTTCATACCATCTATGGGCCTATGCCTCATTATTATTATTATTATTATTATTATTTTTTTTGCCTACCTCAGATTTCTCTGTTTCTGACTCATATATACAAATGCCCATTCAGTGTCACCAAATGAATGTCTACTAGGCATCTGCAAATTGACAGAACCGTTGAAAACTTGATTTTGATCCTGTTATACCCACTTGCTGAACTAAATATGTTGCTCTTCGAGTCTCCGTATCTCCTTTTCAGTTTCATTATATGATCCCAGTGACTACTTCCATGGATAGGGATGGAACATAATTTCTTCCTCTCTGCTCATAAGTTCCTACTAGGAAGGGATCCCTGTTTAAAAAAAAAAATTAACAAAAGAAAAGCAGTTTATGCCAGCACCGCAGCTCACTAGGCTAATCCTCCGCCTTGCAGCGCCGGCACACCGGGTTCTAGTCCCAGTCAGGGCGCCAGATTCTGTCCCGGTTGCCCCTCTTCCAGGCCAGCTCTCTGCTGTGGCCCGGGAGTGCAGTGGAGGATGGCCCAAGTCCTTGGGCCCTGCACCCCATGGGAGACCAGGAGAAGCACCTGGCTCCTGCCTTCGGATCAGCGCGGTGCGCTGGCCGCGGCGGCCATTGGAGGGTGAACCAACGGCAAAGGAAGACCTTTCTCTCTGTCTCTCTCTCTCTCACTGTTCACTCTGCCTGTCAAAAAAAAAAAAAAAAAAAAAAAAAAAGAAAAGCAATTTATTAATACGTGCCATGTATGCCATGCTGTGAAACCTTGACAAAAAGTAACTCAAAGCAGTGGCTTCAAACTCGGGCTTACAGAGTATCTCCAACAAAGGACAGTGAACTTGTAGAGAAGTGATAGGAAGGAAAGTTATTTTAGGCTTCCAGGGGTGGGAAACTGTGGAAAGGTAAATATCTGGGAGGAAAGCATTGATTGTTTTTAGGTTTCTCCTTTACCTTCCTGGGCTGATATAAGTGTAGAGTTGTAATCCAACAAAGGATTACACATGAAATGGGTCTGACAGTAGGCATTCCAGAGAGGTAGAGCCACTCCCAGAAGTTGTCTGGGGCCCTTATGATATCGGAGATGACCCCCTAAAATTTATACAAAAATGTGGCCCTTTAGAGTTTCCCAGAAGTGCTATCTGGGGTGCCACATGCTACTGGAATTTGGGGTAGGTACCATACAGTATCACCATATGCTTATTAGTAAATCCCCAATATTAATAAGCCCAGAAGGGCTCTTGCCTAATATTTAGAGAAGAATTCTAAATACTGGCATCCATAAATGAGGCAGCATGGTACATTTTAAGCTTTTATTTAGTGCGAAAGATGCATAGGAGAGTGAGAGCTTTATTAAGAGAGAGAGGTAAATCTGGGTTCATACTGAATGCCAGGAACTAGCCATGTGGAGGAGCAGCTAGGCCAGGAAGCCTAGGGTGGGTGGCCTGAAGGCCACGCACCCTGGAGGCACAGGGCTACAGCAAGCCCCCTCCTGGCAAGAGGTCAGGGAAGAAGAGAAGGGCTTTTAACCCACTTCCGAAGGGGAGTGGTTAATTAACCTGATTGGCTGGTGGGCACCCAGGTGTGGCCAGGTAGGGGCATGAGATCACACACACAGGGACGTGGTGAAGGTATCAGGTAGGGTGTGAGGTCACACAGGTGTGTGGCGAAGGAATGGTCTTCCAGCTCAAAACCTAATTGATTTTAATCTGTATGCCTGCCTACTTCACTTATTCCTATTACGGTTGCACTCTGCTTTTCTCACGTCCAGATTCTCTATTAAATACCACAGCCTCATCTAACTTCTTTAGCAATTTTAGTTCCCTGTCCTCATGTAAGTCGTAGGAAGGATACATGTCTATTGTGCACACCAGTGGAAACACAAAGACAGTGATTGGAACAATAAACTGAAGGGAAATTAACAGGTTGTGCAGGCCAAGAGTAAGGTTGCCTTGTGACCGAAAACCTGGTTCCCCAAGCAACAAAGAGTTACAGTATTTACTGAGTTTGCTTTCATGGCAGTCAAATATACTCATTAAGTTTGGGGGAAGTTGAGGGAGGAATTATGCACATTCAAAAGGGAGCAGATATGCATACCCTTAAGGTATCGTGTATGTTACTGTGTTTCATGTGCAGTTGTGGTTAAAGCCTTAGCATTATTGTAAGGGGAGGTTGGTTTTCTGCTTTAGAAAAGGCATTGTGAGGAAGCAGGACTGCTGCTTTTGTTAATGCAGAAATCTAAGCCTGGCTTCAGCAGGGCCAGAGCTCCTGGTTTCTTACCAAGGAAAGTTCGTCACTAAAATGCGTCTTCATCCATTCGGCTCTCTCATCCATCTTCAAGGACATCTGATTTGTTTTTAACTAGGATATTAAAATAAAGTTGATGGCTGGCACCGCGGCTCAGTAGGCTAATCCTCTGCCTTGCGGCGCCAGCACACCAGGTTCTAGTCCCAGTCGGGGCGCCGGATTCTGTCCCGGTTGCCCCTCTTCCAGGCCAGCTCTCTGCTGTGGCCAGGGAGTGCAGTGGAGGATGGCCCAAGTGCTTGGGCCCTGCACCCCATGGGAGACCAGGAGAAGCACCTGGCTCCTGCCTTTGGATCAGCGCAGTGGCGCTGGCCGCGGCGGCCATTGGAGGGTGAACCAACGGCAAAGGAAGACCTTTCTCTCTGTCTCTCTCTCTCACTGTCCACTCTGCCTGTCAATATATATATATATATATATATATATATATATATATATAGAGAGAGAGAGAGAGAGAGAGAGAGAGAGAGAGTTGAGTTGTTTTCCTTAGAGGAGAGCATATTAGAAATAGGAAAGCAGAAAGGAAATGCACTTGCTAGCTCAGTCAGCTTCACATGAGGAGCCACTCGGAAAACCCACAGGCTTCTGCCTGTGTCTCATTGGCCAAACTTCACTGCAAACAAGACTGGAAAATTAATATTTTAATTGGGTACCTTGCTACTCCAAATAACATCAGAGTATCTAACCGAGGAACAAGGAGGAATGGATATTGGTGCACAAGTAACCATCAAAGCCAAATCCATCTCAGTTTCTTATAGAAAATATTGTGCTATCATTATAGCTATTGGCATACATTTATTTTTCCACATTTTTCTTAGATCTCTCCCATTATTGTGCTCTCAGTCTGCCCTTCTATCTAGCAGGGCCTTTTACACAGTTGTTAGTAAGTACTTGTTAAATTTGGATTCAAATGACTGAAACCTATTAGCTTGATTTTATTAGCACTTTATTTTGGCAGATGCTAAAAATCTGGAGAAGCCTGTGTCTGATGTTGTTGGCACTTCCACAGATATTTTAAAAACAGGAAAAATGAACACATTGTGTTTAGTATGTATTCTCACATATAAATGGCCAAGTTACATACAAAATTTGAAAGAAAACCCAGCTGAAGTATCAACACACTCCCAGAAGAGAACTATTAGCAATGCAAACACTGTTAGCTATCATTTGTATTAAATAAAATAAACAAAAACTTGAACCTCCTAAAGGAATTTGTGACTAAAAGGACTATCAGTCACCATAATGAAGTTAAGCACAGGGGGACAAAAATCCAACAGTACTTCTTTCTTTTGCTAAATAAGCTCTGAGAAATTTGCATTTCTAAAATGTTTCCTGTTTTACTCAAAATGTTTTGTTTTACTTAAAAGAGAAGCTTTTAAAATATGTAAGAAAATATTTAATATAAAATTGCTTACTTTTATCTGAATATCAAATATCATCTCCATAGTTTCAGTAACTTTGCAATGTTTTCATGAATATAACTTTTATCTCTATATTCAAGTATTATACACAAAAATACAAACAAAAAATTTTTATTGTGTAAAAAGGAAGAACTCTAGGGGTGGGAGTCATCACAGGAGTGTTGGTTACCCAGCTGCTTAACATTATTCAGAAATTTATATACCCCTGTTTCTAAAGGGGAGGGAAAGGATGTGGAATGTAGACAATTTTGAGAGCTTTTGAGTAATTATTTGGGGAATGAATGGTCCCAGAAATTCCAATTAGCTTATAATAGCTACATATTGGATAATATAAGCTATATATACACATATAATAGCTATATTATCTGCATATTAACCAAGATAAACTAGCCATAAGAAGACTCTTTGTAATTAGAATAAACTAAAGAAACAGTCATTATTAGGTATTGGAGGTCCATCTAAGAGCAGATGCATTCTTTTTTTTTTTTTTAACTTTTATTTAATGAATATGAATTTCCAAAGTACGACTTATGGATTACAATGGCTCAATGGCTTCCCCCCCATACCGTCCCTCCCACCCACAACCCTCCCCTTTCCTACTCCCTCTCCCCTTCCATTCACATCAAGATTCATTTTCAATTATGTTAATATACAGAAGATCAGCTTAGTATACATTAAGTAAGGATTTCAACAGTTTGCTCCCACACAGAAACATGAAGTGAAAAATAATAGATGATTTTTTTTAAATGATGATGAAATCAGATCAGACCTATTGTCATGTTTAATCCCAATGAGAGTCAAGTTGGGAATTGATAATTTCTTTTTTTTTTTTTTACAGAAGATCAGTTTAGTATGCATTAAGTAAAGATTTCAACCGTTTGCACCCCCATAGAAACACAAAGTGAAATATATTGTTTGAGTACTCGTTATAGCATTAAATCTCAATGCACAGCACATTAAGGACAGAGATCCTACATGAGGAGTAAGTGCACAGTGACTCCTGTTGTTGACTTTACCAATTGACACTCCTGTCTATGGCATCAGTAATCTCCCTATGCTCCAGTCATGAGTTTCCAAGGCTATGGAAGCCCTCTGAGTTCTCCAACTCTTATCTTGTTTAGACAAGGTCATAGTCAAAGTGGAGGTTCTCTCCTCCCTTCAGAGAAAGGTACCTCCTTCTTTGAAGACCTGTTCTTTCCACTGGGATCTCACTCACAGAGATCTTTTTGCCAGAGTGTCTTGGCTTTCCGTGCCTGAAATACTCTCATGGGCTTTTCAGCCAGATCCAAATGCCTTTAGGGCTGATTCTGAGGCCAGAGGAGCAGATGCATTCTTGAGCCTGGTTTTGAGATAAATAATGAGATTTCATGGTGAGGATGGAATTGTGTACTTTTGATCCTGGACTTATTGCAGATAAAGAGAATTCCAGAGAGAACTTGTATTTGAAATTACTCAAGCTGGCAAAAATGCCCTATTTGGATATGCCGTTCTCTGAATCCCAAGACTAACTAGTAAAATAGTTTTCCAGTGTCTTACTTTCCAAGCTCTGGATAGACTGATGTTTTTACATTATATAATGTCTATTACTGACAGTTTCATGTCATGTGCCAAATAACTTCTAATTTTAATTTTTGAAATACTTGTGACATACACTTTAATTTTCCTGCAATTTTCTTATAAGACTTGAAAATATATGAAAATTATCTTCCTAGTTCATATGTCAAATTGTGAACCACTTATTTGTGTATTCTGAGGTCTTCTAAAAGACCTAGAAAAGTACCTTGCATATTTTAGATCTACATTAAACACTTATTGAATAAAATTACTTCTTCAATGTCTTTGTTTTCATTCTCAAACAAGGTAGGTTTGTTGCCCACCAAAAATTATGGCCTGGCTTCTACGAAAATTTATTCAAGAATCTCACCAGAAGGAGTAATCACACAAAGGAATTTATTTGCAGCAAGTGAGACCCCTGGGAATCATTTCCAAAGCTGTGGCTCTCCAAGTAGGGGAAATAGGTACCCTAAGGGAAATTGAGTACACAGGATGGGAAGCTTTTGTCCTCACATGTAGGGGTGACTGCAGGCACAATTATAAACATGCTCCAACAGTCAATGTGTGTTACAGTAATAAGGCTTAAGCTTGCTTGGGACAGAGATCTTGTCATTAAGATGAAGTAAAGTGTGACCTTTTGATACTTTGTTCTAGGCAGGCATGACTTTGCACTCAGTCTGAACTGGGTTGGGATGACTGGTGACTGAATCTCTACTCTGAACATAACTGAAGACATAAAAAAACTAACAAACAGAAACACCTTTGGGAAACATCAACTACTTTTATTTATTTATTTTTTTTGAATTTTTTTATTTGGAAGACAAAGTTACCATTTGGGTTCACTCCCCAAATGGCCTCAGCAGCCAGAGCTGTGCTGATCAGAAGCCAGGAGCTTCCATTTTGTTGCAAATGACTGGATTTCATTGTTTTTTACTGCGGTATAGTATTCTAAAGAGTACATATCCCATAATTTCTTTATCCAGTCTACTGTTGATGGGCATTTAGGTTGGTTCCAGGTCTTGGCTATTGTGAATTGTGCTGCAATAAACATTAGGGTGCAGACTGCTTTTTTGTTTGCTAGTTTAAATTCCTTTGGGTAAATTCCAAGGAGTGGGATGGCTGGGTTGAATGGTAGGGTTATCTTCAGGTTTCTGAGGAATCTCCAGACTGACTTCCATAGTGGCTTGACCAGTTTGCATTCCCACCAACAGTGGGTTAGTGTCCCTTTTTCCCCACATCCTTGCCAGCATCTGTTGTTGGTAGATTTCTGTATGTGATCCATTCTAACCGGGGTGAGGTGAAACCTCATTGTGGTTTTGATTTGCATTTCCCTGATTGCTAGTGATCTTGAACATTTTTTCATGTGCCTGTTGGCCATTTGGATTTCCTCTTTTGAAAAATGTCTATTGAGGTCCTTGGCCCATCTCTTAAGTGGTTTGTTTGTTTTGTTTTTGTGGAGTTTCTTGATCTCTTTGTAGATTCTGGTTATTAACCCTTTATCTGTTGCGTAGTTTGCAAATATTTTTTCCCATTCTGTCGGTTGCCTCTTCACTTTCCTGACTGCTTCTTTTGCAGTACAGAAACTTCTCAATTTGATGCAATCCCAATAGTTGATTTTGGTTTGACTGCCTGTGCCTCCTGGGTCTTTTCCAAAAACTCTTTGCCTGTGCCAATATCTTGAAGGGTTTCTCCAATGTTCTCTAATAACTTGATGGTGTCAGGTCGTAGATTTAGGTCTTTAATCCATGTTGAGTGGATTTTTGTGTAAGGTGTAAGGTAGGGGTCTTGCTTCATGCTTCTGCATGTGGAAATCCAGTTTTCCCAGCACCATTTATTGAATAGACCGTCCTTGCTCCAGGAGTTGGTTTTAGATCCTTGATCAAATATAAGTTGGCTGTAGATGTTTGGGTTGATTTCTGGTGTTTCCATTCTGTTCCATTGGTCTATCCATCTGTTTCTGTACCAGTTGCAACAAAATGGAGGAATCTGGAACACATTATGCTGAGTGAAATAAGCCAGTCCCAAAGGGACAAATATCATATGTTCTCCCCGATCGGTGACAACTGACTGAACACCAAAAAGGAAACCTGTTGAAGTGAAATGGACACTATGAGAAACGGTGACTTGATCAGCATAGCCCTGACTGTTAATGAACAACTTAATACATTATCCCTCTTAGTATTTTTTTGTCTGTTCTACTTAATACTACTAGTTTAATTCTGTAATTAATACAGTTATTCTTAAGTGTTGAAATTTAACTGGAATGTGATCCCTGTTAAATAAAAGAATGGGAATAAGAGTGGGAAGAGATGTACAATTTGGGACATGCTCAAGCTGACTTGCCCCAAATGGTAGAGTTAGAAACATACCAGGGGATTCCAATTCAATCCCATCAAGGTGGCATGCACCAATGCCATCTCACTAGTCCAAGTGATCAATTTCTGTTCACAATTGATCATAATGAAAGGACTAAGAGTCAAAGGGAGCACATAAACAAGTCTAGTGCCTGCTAATACTAACCGATAGAATAAATAAAGGGGAGAGTGATCCAACATGGGAAGCGAGATACACAGCAGACTCATAGAATGGCAGATGTCCTAAACAGCACTCTGGCCTCAGAATCAGTCCTAAAGGCATTCGGATCTGGCCGAAAAGCCCATGAGAGTATTTCAGGCATGGAAAGCCAAGACACTCTGGTCAAAAAAAAAAAAAAAAAGGGGGGGGGACCTAAATGAAAGATCTCTGTGAGTGAGATCCAGTGGAAAGAACAGGTCTTCAAAGAAGGAGGTACCTTTCTCTGAAGGGAGGAGAGAACCTCCACTTTGACTATGACCTTGTCTAAATAAGATAAGAGTCGGTGAACTCAAAAGGCTTCCATAGCCTTGGAAACTCATGACTGGAGCATAGGGAGATTACTGATGCCATAAACATGAGTGTCAGTTTGTAAAGTCAACAACAGGAGTCACTGTGCACTTACTCCTCATGTAGGATCTCTGTCCTTAATGTGCTGTGTATTGAGATTTAATGCTATAACGAGTACTCAAACAGTATTTTTCACTTTGTGTTTCTATGTGGGTGCAAACTGTTGAAATTTTTTTAATGTATACTAAACTGATCTTCTGTATATAAAGAAAATTGAAAATGAATCTTGATAAGAATGGAAGGGGAGAGAGAGCGGGAAAGGGGAGGGTTGCGGGTGGGAGGGAAGTCACTGGGGAGGAGGGGAAGCCAATGTAATCCATAAGCTGTATTTTGGAAATCTATATTCATTAAATAAAAGTTAAAAAAAAATAAAGAAGCCAGGAGCTTCTTCCAGGTCTCCCATGGGGGTGTAGGGGGCAAGGATTTGTGCCAACTTCTACCGCTTTCCCAGGCCATAGCAAAAAGCTGGATTGGAAGTGGAGCAGCCTGGACTAGAACCAGTACCCGTATGTAATGCCGGCACTGACCTGTTGTGCTGACCCCACATCAACTACTTTGTAAGCTTTTTTCATGTTAATATGATATTAAAACAAAAGGACAAATTCAGAGTAGTTCATGGATAGAATTCTAAGAATATAATATTCTCTCTCCTTCTCTCCTCCTCTTCCTTCCTTCCCTTCTTTGTAATACCACATGTTCTTCCTTCCTACCTTCCCTTCTTACCTCCTTTCTTCAGTTTTTGAGATAACATATTATTAATTTATATTAAAGTCAAGGAGTTCATCCTCCAATAAAGAGTTCAACAAATAGGCCGGTGCCGCGCCTCACTAGGCTAATCCTCCGCCCCGCGGCGCCAGCACACCAGGTTCTAGTCCCGATCGGGGCGCCGGATTCTGTCCTGGTTTCCCCTCTTCCAGGCCAGCTCTCTGCTGTGGGCAGGGAGTGCAGTGGAGGATGGCCCAAGTGCTTGGGCCCTGCACCCGCATGGGAGACCAGGAGAAGCACCTGGCTCCTGCCTTCGGATAGGTGCGGTGCGCTGGCCGCAGTGCGCCGGCCGTGGCGGCCATTGGAGGGTGAACCAACGGCAAAGGAAGACCTTTCTCTCTGTCTCTCTCTTTCACTGTCCACTCTGCCTGTCAAAAAAAAAAAAAAAAAGATTTCAACAAATGAAAAGTCAAAAGACTAGTTTTGCAGGATTATGGGCAAGGGCTATTAACTACCAGCTCATGGGAAGATGACCATTTTACCCATATACACTAAACTTTAAAATACTCACAGGTCATTAAAACTGTAGTTGTATAACATTTTTTTTGACAGGCAGAGTGGACAGTGACAGAGAGAGAGAGAGAGATAGAAAGGTCTTCCTTTGCCGTTGGTTCACCCTCCAATGGCCGCCATGGCCGGCACGCTGCGGCCAGCGCACTGTGCTGATCCGAAGGAAGGAGCCAGGTGCTTCTCCTGGTCTCCCATGCGAGTGCAGGGCCCAAGCACCTGGGCCATCCTCCACTGCACTCCCTGGCCACAGCAGAGAGCTGGCCTGGAAGAGGGGCAGCCGGGACAGCATCCGGTGCCCGGACCGGGACTAGAACCCTGTGTGCCGGCGCTGCAAGGCGGAGGATTAGCCTAGTGAGCCGTGGCGCCGGCCAAGGTGTATAACATTTTAACAGTTGGTTTGACAAAGATATAAAACAAATTTGACAAAATGTATTTTCAGCAATAATGATATACACAAGGTTTATTTTTATTGTGTAATTTTAGTTCCCACATATAAGAGAGAATATGTGGTATTTGTCTTTCTGTGTCCACCTTATTTCACTCAGCATCATGGATTCCAGCTGCATGCATTTTGATGCAAGTGGTGGAATTTCATTCTTTTGTTTAGCAGAACAATATTCCTATGTGTGTGTATCACATTTTCTTTATTCATTTACTGTGTGATGATGAACACCTTAATTGATTACATATTTTTGCTTTTGTGAACAGTACTGCTTTAAACATGGTGGTGCAGGTATCTCTTTGCTATGATGTGTTTATGTGTTTGAGATATGTACCAGGAGATGGGATTGTTGGATCATATGGCAAATCTATTTCTAGTTGCCTAAGAGTTCTTCATACTGTTTTCCACAGTGCCAGTGCTAATTCACATTGCCACTAACAGTATGTAAGTGGTCCCTTTCTTCCATATCTTTGTCAGCATTTGTTACTGTCTTTTGTATAATAGCCATTCTGACCAGAGTGAAATCATATCTCATTGTGGATTTGATTTGCGTTTCCCTGATGGCTAGTGATGTTGAACATTTTTGTATATATTTGTTGGCCATTTATGTTTCTTCTTTTGAAAACTGCCCATGGTTTACCTGGATTGGTTGATTTTTGTTGAATTTTTTGAGTTGCTGATATATTTTGCATGTTAACACTTTGCCAGATCGCTAGCTGGCAAATGTTTTTCCCATTCTGTTGGCTGTCTTTTCACTGTTGATCATTTCCTTTGCTGTGCAGAAGCTTCTGAATTTAATATAATCCCATCTGTTTAGATTTGCTTTTGTTACCTATTAAATTTGGAAATTTTATCTGAGAAGTTGTCACCTACACCAATATCTTGCTGTGTTTCCCCTATATTTTCTTCCAGCAACTTAATAGTCTCAGGAATTAAATTTATGTCTGTAGTCCATCTTGAATTGATTGTTGTGTATCGTGAGAGAGATGGATCCAGTTTCATTTTTGTACATACACACATCTTGTTTGGGGTGCTTTTGCTGATAATCAGTTGGCTGTATACACATGGATTAATTTCTGAGCTCTCTATTCTGTTCCCTTAATCTATATGTGGGACCTTAAACCAGCACCATGCTGTTTTATTTGCTATATCTTTGTAGTATGTATCCTGATGCCTTCAGCATGATTACTGCCCACCCCCATCCCTGAGGGTCCTGTCCCGCCCCAGCCTGTCGCTCCCCCTCTTCGCGGAGGAACGACACAGGACCCTGTGCTGTTCTTTCGTCTGCTCGGCCCTTCCCGGGTTTGCTGCTGGTCCTTCCCGGGTTGGCTACCGTCCCTTCCACCTCTGTGGAGGGGCGGCTCCCCCTGCCACTTTCCCTGCTTCCGCGGAGGAGTGGCACACCACCGGCCGGCTCTCTCGGGGGCTGCTCAGGTGTTCCTTCAGATGTTCCCTGGTGCATGTTGTCTCTCTCCTCCTTTATAGTCCTCTTCCACCAATCCCAACTCTGCTACCCACACGCTGAGCACGCTGCTCTCCTCCAATCAGGAGCAGGATCAGCTCCTGCAGCTTGTCAAACTGATGAGGCAGCTGCGTAGAGGTTGTTTGGTCTCTTTCTCTCAGCGCCATATTGTGGGAGAGCAGATGCATAAAATAAGTCTTAATTCCAGTAACTCAGTCTAGTCTCAGTTGCTCCCCACACCAGCCCAGGATTGCTTTGGCTATGGTGGGTCTTCTGTGATTCCATATGCATTTTGGGATTGTATTTTCTAATTCTGTAAGGAATGCCCTTGGAATTTTGGTGGGGATTGCATTGAATCTTTAAATTCTAATTGTAATTAAGTTCTAATTGTAATTTGATCACAAAGGGTTGAATCCTATCAAATGCTTTCTCTGCATCTTTTGAGATGTTCCTATGGTTTTTCTCTCATTGTTATCAATTTGTTTAGATTGTCTATATTTTCTCAATTCAATATTGGCAGATAATGTGTATCTAGGAATTTATTCATTTCTTCTAGGTTTTCCAGTTTAATGGCATATGGTTTTTCACAGTAGTTTTTTTTTTTTTTTTTTTTACAATTTATTTATTTATTTATTTTTTTAAAGGCAGTAGGTTAATCCGTTGCCCGTCACGCCAGCATCCCCTATGTGTGCCAGTTCTAATCCTGGCTGCTCATCTTCCAATCTAGCTCTTTGCTGTAGCCTGGGAAAGCAGTAGAAGATAGCCCAAGTGCTTGGGCCCCTGCACCACATTGGAGACCGGGAAGAAGCACCTGGCTCCTGGCTTTGGATCGGCGCAGCTCCGGCCATTGTGGCCAAGGGGAGTGAACCAATGGAAGGAAGACCTTTCTCTCTGTCTCTCTTCTCACTGTCTGTAATTCTACCTCTCAAATAAATAAATAAAATCTTTAAAAAATTTTTTAATTGAGAAGTAGAGTTACAGATAGAGAGATAAAGAGAAAGCTCATGTCCAAGTTCTTGATTGGTGTTTGATGCTCCTGGCCTTTGATTGGTCTGTAATGTCATGCTCTTTGGGGAATGTGTATAATGGTCAGGTGGGATTTTGTTGGTCTGTGAGTTATGTGCAGGTGGCAGTTACATTCTATCCAGATATGGCATTACCTAACATAAACCAACCCGGGAAAAGACTGGCCATCGCGGTTCTTATTTATTGGAGAAGTAAATGACTCCTTGAGTCCAGCAATTAGACTCTTGTAAGGTCAGTTGTTCTTCTCCCTCAATTCAATGAATTCTAATTGCTAAAGGACAGGCAAGGACACCTTGAGCTAAGGGAGATAGACAAGAGGCTGGACCCTTCCTATACATTGGAGGGGTTTGTTCTCACCCTCTGTGTTCTCTCTTTGCTTGTGCTAACATGTTCTAAGCAGCTCTCCTAAGAATACAGGAACTTAAAATATGACCAGATCCATTGTAAAAGCATAAGACGGGAAGCATTCAGGAAAGGAATGGGGAAGTTTAAAAGTTTGGAGCATCAAGAGGACACTTGGTAAAGGTTCCATCTGATATCAGTTCTTGAAAGTATAACAGAACATTGAGTTAAAATAATGGAGTAAGGAACATAGAGAATGTTTATATGTATTTTGCCCACTGATATGAATACACCATTGAAACTAAAAGGAAAATTTTGAAAACTCAGATTTAACTCACATTAAAACTTTATTTAAATTGAGGGTAAAATTTTCCCTTCCTTATAATTGTCAAAATAATTTCCCTTAGTACAAGAACAGTAACCATAGTTTCTTGTTATTTTCTGTCACTTTTAAAGTGAATTTGGATAACAGATAATAAGGACCTGGGTCTAGGTAGTGCTGTAGTATCTTGGTCATTTAATCAATAGAACTAAGAGAGCAGACAAGTGTCAGATTCTAAGTAGGCAAAGAATCCACATCGAATCGCTAATTAGAGACCTGGTTGCAAGGGGTCCTCCAGGAACATAACCAAGTGGCTGTTAGTGTATTCCATTCAGCTTTAATGGTGATGAACTGAGACTACAGTTTGCCCTTTTAAACCATTATTTTCTTCTACTTATAAATGTGGATTAAAATGTAAAGTAGGCAAAGCTTAAAGTGAAGTGAGAATGACTTTTTGTTTGATTATGAATGATAGTCTGTTTCTTTTTTTTTTTTAAGGTTTATTTAATTTTTTTCCTTGAAAGAGTTAGAGGGGAGAGAGATCTTCCATCTGGTGGTTCACTTCCCAAATGGCTAAAATGGCCAGGGCTGGACCAGACTAAAACCTAGACCCAGGAGCTTTATCCAGGTCTTCCACGTGATTGCAGGATCCCAAGTGTTTGGACCATCCTCTGCTGCTTTACCAGGTACTTTAACATGGAGCTGGATCTGAAGTAGAGCAACCAGGGATTGAACTGGCATCCATATTGGATGCCAGCACTGTAGGCAGTGGCTTAACCTATTATGTCACAGTGCTGGACCCTAACAGCCTGTTTCTTACATCAATAATTATCCTTGTTTTTTGTTTGTTTCCATTAAAGGCCAGAGAACTGAATTGTATATTTGAAATCAGGTAACAGAGATGTGATAGGAAAAAAATTATAGTGCTTTTTTCTTTTCTGATGGTTTTAAGGCAGTTTTAAGTCTTTTCCCATTGAGGGCTCAATAATTTTAGTCTGATATAGGCTGACAATAGACAGCACCCCTGCACACACACACACACACACACACATTATCACATGTATAAGGCATAAGAGTATGAGACTCAAAAGCATGATAACTGACCCCTGGAGAGAACTTAAGACTCCTGAGCAAGGGGAGGCGGTGCGCAGTAAGGGTTGCCATGGTATGCTGAGGATATCACATGGATAAAGCAGCCTGGTAACCTCTGTCTGGGTCTGGTGTTAAGAACCCGGATCTCTTCTTCCTGTGGGATGGTCTTTGTGTGTGTGTATGAATGGGGGTGGGAAGTAGAGAGGTATCAGATAGGTCTGTGCTTTTATCACTGCTACTTTATTAGTGTAGGTAGTATAAACTTTTTATAGAAGTACAGTTTGCAGAACAAATTCTGTGTCTGCAAAGGCATGCAGTTTCTCTTGCAGTTTCTGTTGACTGTGCCAAAGAAATATATTTGAGATGGATTATTTTCCTCCACCCTATGGGAAAATTGCTTAGTAATTTAAGACATATTACTTGTAGAATAAAAAGTTACTATTTTTATATTTGAGGAAAAATATTACTAACACCTAGTATACACATATCTAATACATTGATAAATGATAAATGTTAATTTATCTGGGGGAAAACCAAACAAATTGAATTCTATAAATATAATTTACATACTCATTTTATGATTTACTATGTATTTCATACTTAATCTTATTGTTTTTAAAATAAACAATTTTAGCTGTATTATGATGCCAAACCAAATGTGAGTTTTAGGTATATTCTCTATCATGTGCTCAATAACGTTAAATTATTATGTTCAAATCCACAAATACATCTCAGGCTCTCTAACCATAAGGCATTAGGTGAGATACCTGTAAAGGATGTTAAAATGAGAGAGGTATAGAGTCTGTCCTCAACAGTTTAAAATACAGTGTTTTGGAAAAAAAATATAATGTTTAAGAAATTAAACATATGTCCCAGAGTAAGCTGGTATAGTAAACCCAAAGAAGTTCTTATGTTTCATGTTTCATTATGTTTACATAATGTTATTTCAGGCATTGTATCTGATTTTTCCCTATTTTGTCATGCTTGTTTAGTACCATCTATACTCTCCCACCAATCTATTTACCCTTAAATGCTTTGTCACCTCTGCTTGAACATCATATACCTCTTTCTAAGCCATCTAAATTACCAAAGCTTAGCCATCCCAAAATTCAAAGAATGATCTTTGGGGCTGCCATTGTGACACAGTGGGTAAAATCACTGCCTGCAATGTCAGCATCACATATGGTAGCCAGGTCAAGTCCTGGCAGCTCTGCTTCCAAACCAGTTCTCTGCTAATGGCCTGAGAAAAGCAGTGGATAATGATCCAAGTGTTGGGCCCCTGTTGCCCACATGGAGACCTAGAAGAAGCACCTGGTTGCAGCTTGGCCCAGCCCTGGCCATTGTGGCCATCAGGAGAGTAAACCAGCGAATGTATGATCCCTTTTTCTGTCTTTCCCTCTGTAACTCCTCTTTCAAATAAATCTTTAAAAAAAGATTATCAGATTCCCTTACCAATATTCCTATGCATGAAAATGTTATTTCCAAATAGTAGACAATATATTTCTTTACATTTATCCTCTGCACTCCTTAATATGAGCCCAGTGACCGAATCAGTGCCTTTACAGTACAGTGATTCCTTACCTGTTTCTCCAGCAGACTTTACGTGATCAGAAGGAAAGTATGATGTCTCATTATCTCTGAATCACTTGTGAGTGTAGTATTCCTAAAATACGTGTTAACAAACTTTCAACAAATCTCATTGAATAAAGAGGATAACTAGAAAATTGCTTCACTTTTTTAAGATGTTGGAATAGTAGCAAAACTCAAGTTATCTCAGTAAAATGACTTTATTTTATAAATAAAACAGGGGATTAAGAAGGAAATGAAATAGTCTCAGAAGCAAAATAGCCAGAAACAGCGATGAGCTGGTAAATGCTTAATAATTAGTTCTTTGAAAATGAAACAAATACATTTCAGTATTTTCCAATTTCTGTGATTTCATTGTTCCACCATGGCCAATTCCAATTTTCCAAGTCAAGTAATTGGAGTTAGGAGAAGATGAGCACAATCAGCTCTTGCAAACTGGTACAAGGTGACTTCAAGTGGAAAATTGTCCCTTTTAATATCCCACAGTGATTCTTGTGGTGTTACTTGTCAGCCTCTACAATAGTCTGCCATGTTCTTGGCTTTTTATATTGGTCTTTTTTATCATATGATACTTTATTTTTCCTGCTAACATGATATTAATACAAAGGAAACAGAGTCAACATAGATGCAATTCTAAGAATATAATGATCCTCCCTCCCACCCTCCTTTCTGTTTTAGTTCTTGAAATAACTTTGTCGACTTATAGTCAAGGGCTGTGCTGCTTTTTCTTCATTTGCTTTGCTGCTTTGCTGTTGCCCAACCTCTCTCAACTTTCCTTTAGAGCTGCTAATGTCTGCTCAGGATTGGCTTCATATTTCCTCACGTGTCACGTCTCTGCATCCCAAAGTCTGTAGGCTTTTCTTCTGCCTGGTGTCTACTGTCCCTCATGCACTTGGAATGATTGATACTTCTTGAGAGAAGTTTTAATAATGCAGCAAGTTACCATCTTGAATGCTGTTCGAAAATTAGTGGTTTCTGGATGATTTGTCCTTATGCACCTGTCAGGATCAATGTCAGGGCCAAGTCACTCCCACCCACCCATCGACTCAGAAACAGGATAAAACAAGAACTATAAATAAGAAAGTTCTCAGAAACTGTGTTGAGAATGGCAAGTTCTCTGATGCTTTATTCTGTGAGTATGACTCTTCCTAATTCTTTGAGCGAGGGCTCTGGGGCAGACTATATATTGCTCAGACAGAAATTCAGGTGCCACAGTTTAGAAATCTCTATGATACTAGTATGTTCCTGTGTACAAAATTCCGTTGGTATAATCTGACTGAACAGCATAATAGTAATTCTAATGTAAACTTCATCTTATGGTCATAAACTGCAACTGCTTTTTCCTAAAAGGCCTGGATACTACCTTTAAATTTAACTTGAGCTGAAAACCTAATCTATAGACATACGAACCAATTTGGAAAGTACAACTGTGAGATATACATAAGACCTCTTTAAACTTATTAAGTAAGCATTTCTAAATGCATATATGTGTGTGTAAATAGCATGTATGTTTTATGCACACACACACACACACACACCCTTGTATTTATATATCTTCAGGAATAGAAAACGGATACCTATGTAACAGAATAGATTGAATTATTTTCAGCAATAATTCCCCTTACCACATATATATATCACAAGTGTATATTAATTAAAAAAGACAAATTCAACTGCAAATGCATTTGTTTGGGGACTAGTGTTATGGCACAACTGGTTAAGCTGCTAAGTTACATCCTGTTTCAGAGCACCAGGGGAGCCCTAGATGTTCTGCTTCCAACCCAGATTCTTGCTAATAAGACTGGGAAGGGAACAGAAAATGGCCCAAATACCTGGACCTCTCACCCCGACTTGGGAGACTTGGATGGAGTTCTAGTCTGGCTTCAGCCTGCCTCAGCCTTGGGTGTTATAGCCATTTGGGAAGTGAACCAGCAAATGGAAGATAAGTCTTCTCTTTGTCATTCTGTCTTTAAAATAATTCTTTTTAAAACAATTTTTCATTTTATTAAAATATTGTATACATAGCAAGAAATGTAAGCAAGGTACAGATAAATGAGTTCTTGGTTCTCTGCTCACACTTATAACCAACACTCCAATTAAGAAAACATTACTAGTGCCCCAAAAGTCATAAGTATACCCCTATTTCTTTTTTAATTTAGAAGAGTATATTGTCATTTACATGGTATGATTCAGTGAAGCAATATTTGTAACTATATACCAAATGAATTGACATCCACATAATTTTTATTCTTTCTATATTAACTACCACAGATTAGAGAGTTCCTGTAAATATTTTACTTTTGGGGTCCAGTTTATTTCACTTAGAATAATGATCTCAAGTTGCATCCATTTCATTCTTTTTATGGCTGAATAATTTTCATCAAGTATATATATCATGTTTTCTTTATCTAAATCATCAGTTAATAGACATCTAGGTTAATTCCATAATTTCACTGTTGTGAAATGAGCTACTATGAACATGGTAGTGCAGGTTACTCCTTTGCTGATTTCATTTGCTTTGGATATATTCCCTGAAGGGGCATGGCTGGTAATATGGTAGATCTATTTTTAGTTTTTGGTACAATCTCTATGATATTTTCCATAATGGTTGTGCCAATTTGTATTCTCACCAACAGTGTATTAGGGTAGTTTTTTTTCCACATCCTTGGCAGCATTTGTTATTTTGTGAGTTTTGGATGATAGCCATTTTAACTTGGGTTGAGCTGATACCTCATTGTGTTTTTTATTTGCATTTCTCTGATTGCAAGCAATCTTGAGAGTTTTTTCATGTGTCTGTTGGCCATTTATATTTCATCATTGAAATATGCCTGTTTATGTCATTTGGCCATTTCTTACCAGGATTCTTTTGTTGTTGTTTGAGTTTCTTGAGCTCCTTATAGATTCTGGATATTAATCCTTTATCAGTTGCGTGGTTTGCAGATATTTTCTCCCATTATTTCTTGGCTTTGTTAATTGTTCCCTTTGCTGTGCAGAAGCTTTTTAGCTTAATGTAGTCCCATTTGCCTATTTTTGGTTTTTTTGTTTGTTTGTTTTTTGCTTAAGACCCCTTCTAGGTTCTTACTTAAAGTTTTTGCTGGGGATGGTGTTGGCACTGTGCCACAGTGAGTTAACGCCCTGGCCTGAAGTGCCAGCATCCCATATAGGTGCCAGTTCTAGTCCTGGCTGCTCCACTTCCGATCCAACTCTCTGCTGCGGCCTAGAAAAGCAGTAGAAGAAGGCAAGTCCTTGGGCCCCTGCACCTGCGAGGGAGACCTGGAAGAAGCTCCTGGCTCCTGGCTTTGGATCGTCACAGCCCCGGCCGTTGTGGCCGACTGGGGAGCGAACCATTAGATGGAAGACCCCTCTCTCTCTTCTTTCCTCTCTTTGTGTAACTCTTTCAAATAAATAAATCTTTTTTTTTTTAAAGTCTTTGCCTAGACCAATGTTTTCTTCTAGCAATTTGATGGTGTTGGGTCTTAGGTTTAGATATTTGATCCATTGTGTGATTTTTTGAATAGAGTGTAAGGTAGGGGTCTTGTTTCAAACTTCTGCATGTGGAAAACCAGTTTTCCCAGAGCTATTTGTCAAAAAGACTTTCCTTTCTCCAGGGACATATTTTAGTTCATTTGTCAAAGAAAATTTACAAAATGTTAGAAATTTGGCTTTTAGAAATATACACAGCAAATATGTTTAAATAGCTGTAGTAAACTACTTAAATGTCATATGAATATTTTCTATAAAATTATTTTAATATTTAAAGATTATAAAGTGTAATCATTTTGATGAGAAACCTTAAGGAAAATGAACCAAGTTGAAATAATCTGGAAAGTAATAATTATTGCTTATTTAGAATGAGACATTCAGTATATATAATGAATAAATGCGTAAATGAGATAATATATTCCATTTTGGGTTGAAAAGTGATCATAAATTTAATCAATAAATTATTTTCAACATAGGCATGATATTACATTCACTTCTGATATGAATGCTGACTGCTCATAATTTTATTCATTTTAAATTTTGAATTAATGCTACTTTTAATAAAATCTTACCATTAACATGTAATAGGAGTAGATATGAGCTCATCCCTTTTCTATCACATAAATTCTGTAATCTTCTTCAGCAATTTGAATTTTTATCTTGTCTTTTTGGATCTTTCAGAGCACTTACTATTATAGCTATAAAATTAAAATATGATCGTGTATTAATATTTGGAAAAATGACAAAATATACTGATAATACTATTCCTAATTCACTTAAGACATTAAACAAGCACTTTGTCTCAGTTGTTAAGCTATTGATAATACCACATTAGTTAAGAATTTGAAGATTTTGAATTTGTGAGAAATATTCAGTTTAGAGCAATAAAGTTCTGTGTCATTAAGAAACCAAATAGTTAGATTTATTTCTAAAATATGTATTTTTAATCTAGGTTGAATTCATGCTGTGTTTTGTGTTAGGGTCTGCAGATATGTTCTTTGATTCACTTAATGAGTGAGTTCTGTGCTGAGGGTGTAAAAATAAAAGACAATGTCTCTATCCTCATGAAAGTTTTTGCTTTCTGGTGAATACAAACAGTAAATCATCAGCCCTTGCTATCTCTAGGTTCTATATCCATGGATTCAGCTAACAGCAGGTTAAAAATATTTCAAAAATGTTGTACATGTACAGACATCTTTTCTTGTCATCATTCTCTAATTTAATAAAACAGCTATTTACATAGCATTTATGTTGCATTACATAAGTAATTTAGAGATGACTTAAAGTACACCAGAGAATGTGCATAGATTAATGTGGATACTATGCTGTTTTATGTAAAGGGTTTCAGCCTCTACAGATTTTGGTATCCATAGAGTATCCTGGAAATAGTCCCCCAGGGAGACCATGGGATGACTGTACTCATGGTGTGGTAATGGAAAAGTACAGAGAATCACAGGACTAATGAGCAAGGGGTCCTTAATCTATTTTCAGAATCAGAAAAATCTCATGAGAAGGGTGGTATTTAAGCTGAGAGTTAAACTGGGCAAATCCAAATATTTTAAATGTCAATAATATGTCATTTCTCTGTAAAATTAACGTGCTACAGGTAAATCTCTTGACACAGTCCCTGTCAACTCTTAGATGCTGAGTAAGTGGTGGATATTACTGTTCTTAATTTCATTAGACTCTCAACCTACACACTTGTATGATACCTTATGGTTACAATTATGATATAAATACCTTATGCTTTAACCATTAGTTTTATAAAACTGTCTGCAAAAATACTGTAAGTTCAGTGAGACCATCAAGTTTATCTGATTCACTTTTGTATATTTATCTGCTTGCACTGTTAAGAATTTAATTGGTGCTCTGTAAGTTTTCTTTAGCAAGCCTGAACATGAATGAATAGGAAAGATACAACTTTTAGATATTAATAGAGAAGTCAAGTTTTGGGACTTGATATAGTATCATTCAATGAATAAATGCAGTCATAATCCCACTACTCCCAGTATTTGGCCTCTTATTTATTGGATGGATGTGTAGAATTTCCAATTAATTATTCAACTATCCAGGTACCAGTTGTCGCTCCCCGTCTTCGTGGAGGAACGACACAGGACCCTGCGTTGTTCTTTCATCTGCTCGGCCCTCCCCGGGTTTGCTGCTGGTTCTTCCCGAGTTGGCTACCGTCCCTTCCACCTCCGTGGAAGGGCGGTTCCCCCTGCCACTTTCCCCACTTCCTCGGGGGAGCGGCACACCGCCGGCCGGCTCTCTCGGGGGCTGCTCAGATGTTCCTCAGGTGTTCCCCTTAGATGTTCCCGGTGCATGTTGTCTCTCTCCTTTATAGTCCTCTTCCACCAATCCCAACTCTGCTACCCACACGCCGAGTACGCTGCTCTCCTCCAATCAGGAGCAGGTCCTGCTGTTTATTGGTTGAACTGGAGGCAGCTGTGTAGAAGCTGTTTCCTCCTCTCCCAGCGCCATATTGTGGGAGAGCAGATGCATAGAATAAGTCTTAATTCCAATAACTCAGTCCAGTCCGGGTTGCTCCCCACACCAGTGTCTTCAGAAGAATAATTACACAGAGAGAAGGTTAATGGGTATAGGGATGCATTTTCATAGGAAGAAAAACTTCTAATGTTCTATAGCAGAAAACGATAATTATAGTTCGAACAATAGATTAAATATTTTATTTGCAAGACAGAGACAGACAAGGGGAGTTCTTCTGTCTACTGTTTTATTCCTCAGATGTCCAAAACAGCTGGAGCTGAGCCTGGCTGATTCCAGAATCCTGGAATTCCATCTGCGTCTCCCACATGGATGGAAGGGACTTAAGCACTGTAGCCATCTCCTGCTTCCTCTCAAGGTGTACAGTAGCAGGAAGCTGGACTGGAAGTGAAGGAGCCTGGATTTAAACTGTGTACTCCAGTATAGCATGTGGATGTCTTCAGCAGTGTCTTAACTGCTGTGCCAAGTCTGCCCCTGGGATAATTTGTTATAAAGCAGTGGGTACCTCATACAGATTTTGATTCTGAGTGTGGGATGCTGCTGTAACAAAAGTTTAAAATATAGGAGTTACTTTGCATTTTACAGTAGATTTTGGGGAAAATATTAGTGAAAGTGCAAAACATCTTAAAAGAAATGTTACTATATACCTCATAGTCCTCAATGGCTGTCAGTCCAGAATTTCAGGAAAGTCAAATAAATGTTATTGGAAACTGAAAGAGAATCCTTGTTATGTAGTATTGAATGTTTAACATTGTTGAAGCAAGGTGGAAGAGAAAATGTGCATAATTTACTTGATATTCTACATAAGATATTCAAGCAAAGTGTTTACATTGCCACCTCTTTTCTTATAATGATATGACAATAATATGGAAGGATTGTTAAACAAAAATAAGGCAGTACTTTTGGTGCCTTAAAAATCTCTCAGCCTCTGTAGACATCAAGTAATGCTAAATTTAAGAAATGGTTTCAAGTAAAGATAAAGTCCTGGGCACTTCAGGAAACTGTAGTCTCAATATGAAAGTAAAAAAACCTTTTGTTAAGACCTCAGAGAAATTAAACTTGGTAACTTGGGAAGAAGAGATTAAGAGTGTACTCCAGTGTACACTCAAACATTATTAGTGTGGCTTCTAGAAAGAGTAAGGACATCATTGTTCATCCGTAGAAGTTGGAACTCAAGATAGAAAAGGGCTTATCTCAAGAGATTTGTGACTGTGGCTTTTGTCAAATGATATAAACCCAAGAAGATTCATAGAAGACATAAGAAGTTCTTAAAAGAGTTCTATATGCAGAAATGTTGCCAATTTGAAGAGAGACAGTTCCTGTGGACTCTGAGTTCTACTGACAGAGAGGAAGCTGAGAGACTCCTTGGCTGATTGCTGACTCAGGGGGCAGAAGAACCAGAGTCCATCAGCAGAAGCCAAGAGTCATGGAGAATTACACAAAGGCTTTTGATCTTTTAAAGTAACTTTACCAATAAGTGGCTGAATATACTTCAGAATTACTCTTATCAATAGCTTCTCACACCATGATTTCCCTCTTGTTGAATAGGAACATTTATTGCAGTTACCAAATACAGGTCCCACTATTGTGTGTTGTATTTGAGGTGCCAGTATCTACTTAGTCTTTGGACAAAGAAGGCTTATATTCAAGGAGATGTATTTATGAACTATACCTGAGGCACCTACCTGTAACTGGGCATGATTCAGATGATGAATATGTACTCTGAGAGTTGATTCTCTACTGGTGTTAAAGGTGTGGGGACGAGTGGGATAGGTGAGTAGGTTCTATATGGGAGAGAGATGTTAATCATTTGAAGCCAGAGACTGTGCAATGACCCCGGATTATCCCTGCCTGCTGATGTTCAGGACCTCCTTTATTTTTCCCTTGAGTGAGTATCGTATTTATTAGTTATTTATAATAGAGAATTCATGGGAGTTTTCTTCTAAGAGTAGACTGTGAAGAGGCTGTGGTTTCCATCTTTGGTGCTTTGTCTCATTCTCCCTTGGATGACTTGCTATGGGCAAAGCTTCCGTATCACAAAGCACTCTATGGAGAAACTTATGTGAGTAAACCTGAAAAATGAACTTTCAACTCCAGTCTGTCTCAGATGAGAAGATAGAGCCCTGGCCTAGAGTTTGATTACAACCACAAAAGAGCATGTGTTTCAGCACTCGGCCACGTCACACCCAGATTTCTGACACAGAAATTATGAGATGACAAGTCTTTGTTCATTTATTATACAAACATAGATAATTAAAATAGTACTCTGTAAGTATTTGCTGTCAAATACATGAGTGGAAGGCTAAAAACTACACTTGAAAAGAGAAAAATTGGGGAATATAAAGATTATAACTTTGTGGGGCCAGCCCTGTGGTATAGTGGGTAAAGCTGCTGCCTGCAGTGCCAGCATCCCATATGAGTGCTGGTTTGTGTCCTGGCTGCTCCACTTCTGATCTAGCTCTCTACTATAGCCTGGGAAAGTAGTAGAAGATGGCCCAAGTCCTTGGGCTCCTACGCCTGAGTGGGAGACCCAGAAGAAGCTCCTGGCTTTGGATCAGCGCAGCTCCATCCATTGTGGCCATTTGGGGAGTGAACTAGTGAATGCCTTTCTGTAACTCTACCTTTCAAATAAATAAATAAATAAACCTTTAAAAAACTTTGTGATAAGGTCATGGGTATACAGATCAATAATTCAATAATAACATATATGAATGAGCAAGTCATTCAGCAAGGTTTTGCATATCTTAATATTGTGCTGTAATTACAAAACAAAGGCCCCAAACAAGTTATACTCCTTTATTTCTCATTCTTTACTATATTTGGAGGATACAGTGCTGTCTTCCAGCCATTGTCTTCTTTTCTTTCTCTCCTTCTTTGCCTCTCTACTGCCTCTATGTGCCAAATCTTTCACTTGGAAACCTTTTATTCCACTACTTTTTTCTTTCAAAAGATCTTTTCTGTTTCACAGTTGTGCACACTCACCAAAGTACTGCACTTTGAAAATGGCATTTTGAGTTACTGATGTCTCCAAAACTGTAGGAGTCACATCTTTTACTTAATACTTTACTAAAAGTCTGAATAAATCAAGCGATTTTGCCAATAACACAAATGAAATTCATCTCTTAAGTTGGAAAAGTAGTAGTTTTTATGTGTGTTTCACAAGAAAAATTACTAGAGATAAGTGTTGCACTTATTTAGTGAGTTTCTACTTATCAGAGGGGCAGAGAGATGGGTGGCAAGTGCCCATCTGTTAGTTCATTCCCTAAATGCCCATAAATGATTGGGACTGAGCCAGGACAAACTCAGGAGTTGAGATTACAATCCAGGTCTCCAGTGGAGGTGAAAGGAACTCAATTATTTGACCTATCACTGTTGCCGCACATGGTCTGTAGTTTGGAAACTAGAGTGAGAAGCCAGAGTTGGGCATCAAATTCAATATAGGGCAAGGTGCCTTAACTGACTTCTTAGCTGAAAAGTGTGACCCAAGAGGTTTTTTTTTTTTTTCATTCTGAAATTTGTGATTGTCCTACAAATACAGAATTTCTTTTTGTGTGGGAATGCATTTGCTACCATAAATATGTATGGAATTTTAATGCATAGTTGGTTATTAAATCTTTTATATAGCTATGATTTTAAGTACCTATTACATTTTGCTAATATGCATATTTACATAAATTATCCTAATTAGCTCCCTGTTGGTTTTATCTTTATGATGAAATATCCTTGTATTGGAAATGTGAATTACTATTTCTCACTTCTAGTGACATTTCTTTGTATAGAATATGTTATTCTAAGACTATTAGTTTGATTTATTAAATTAATCAGCTTAATGTTCAAAGAAATACATTTTTCAGGAATTGTTATAAGGTTATTTTTCTCATTAGTGATTTGATTTCTTTACATAATTTATCGAATGATCACATTTTATTCATAAATGGATGTTACTAAATTGTTTCACTGCCCGTTTATGTCACCATGGAGTTTTATATTTGATGTGGTAGAAATAAAAATCTACCATTTGGGGGGCTGATGCTGTGGTGTAGCAGGTTAGGCTGCTGCCTGTGGTGCTGGCATCACATATGGGTGTCAGTTAAAGTCCTAGCTGCTCCATTTCTGATCCGGCTGCCTGCTGATTTGCCTGGGAAAACAGTGGATGGTGGCCCAAGTCCTTGGGGGCACTGCATCCATATGGGAGACTGAAAAGAAGCCTCAGATCAGCCCAGCTTCATCTGTTGTGGCCATTTGGGGAGTGAACCAGTGGATGGAAGACCCCTCTTTGTCTCTCTCTGCCTCTGTGTAACTCTGCCTTTCAAATAAATAACTAAATCTTCTTTTAAAAAATATTATTTAGCCATCTCACTCATTTTCGTCCCTAATAGGGAGATACAGTGGTAAAGCTCTTCATTAAGATAAAATGACTGTATTTAATAAATGTCAGCACCACAAAAAGCAGACCAATATATAACATATAAATAAGATATTAGCGTATAAACACATCCCATTGTTTTTTAAGGGATTTCCTAGCAAGTTGTTGTTCAAGGGTGCTCTTTAGGGTGATAAGGTGTGTTATGTTAGGAGTTTTGTTTTTGAATCAATATATTATTTCATAAAGTTTTCAGTCTTGCCATAAAAAATTGAGTGGAAACATGACAGGCTTCAAGCCAATTACAAATCATTATAAAAATCAAGACTAGTTTTTTATAAATGGTGGGTAAAAGACGTACCAAATATATGCTTGGTGTTTATTGATGACTGTTCTGTATATGCTAATAGGTAAAATTTCTCACAGAAAATGTCAGGTGTAACATACACTTTCTAGAGGAACAAAATGCAAATAACTCATGTCATTGAAAAACTGACATGGAATTATAACTTTCTTCCGGTATATCGATCAGTCAATCACCAGCCTGCCTTTGTACTTGAAAATGTTTCCATGCGTGGGCATAAGTTATTGTGGTATTCCAACATTTGAGTTGTGGTGGAGCAGGTAAAATGAAGCCTCAAATCATTCTCTAATCTCAAGAACATCCTGGCAGAATTACTATGACTTGTTTTTTTAAAATTGATTTCCTCCTGGGGAAAAAAAAAAGACTTATTCTGTTAAAAAATGATTTTTATCTAGTAAGTGTCTTTTCTTGTGAAGATCTTTTCCTTTCATGACCCACAAGGAAAAATGTTCATTTTTCTCTCAAGTTTTTATATCCTATTATTCATTAGTCAGTGATCCATTTTGCAACCAAAATGAAACATAATCCAAAAAGGAACAATGCTTTAAAATAAATTCAAAATGGGCACACACTTCTAATCCTATAGATTGCTCTCATCTTAATGCACGTCATATGGATTCTTGATGTTATAATGGTTTTACCTTTAGTAAAAGCAATAGATGGCAGCCTTGCATTCTAAATCAATATGTCACAGGGTACAAAATCAGAATATCTATGATGAAATTTTCAAGGCTACTGGGAAGCCTTCGACAAGAAACTTTGGTTTTTAAAATTTTTATTTATGCATTTTCATTTCACTTGAAAGGCAGAGACAAAGGCCTTCCATGCTCTGGTTCACTTTTCAAGTATCTGTAAAAACCAAGGTAGAAGCCAGGAACCTGGTTCTATCCAGGTCTCTTCGGTGGGTGGCAAGGACCCAGCTTCTTGAGCCTTCACTTGCTGCCTTCCAAGGAGTACATTGCAAGAAACTGGACTGGAAGCAGTGCAGCCAGAAATCCTACACTTGAATGAGATGGGGGCATCCCAAGTGGTGGCTAACATTTGTACAACATGCCCTCGTCGTCTCTTCCATTGAGGAACAGTGTCTTTTGTTTTTTCTTCAAACTATTTGTTGAACTCTTAGTGTAGGGTTAACTTTACAATCTTTAAACTGAAAATAGATCTTTGTAAAAATTAAGAGTGCAGTGGGAGAGGGAGGAAGAAGAAGGTTTGGAACACTGGCGGGAGGGAAGGTCGGATTGGTAGTTATCACTGTTCCTAAATCTGTACATATGAAATATATGAAACTTGTATAACTTAAATAAAATTAAACTACTTGGGATTTAGAACTAAGGTGCTTGTTGTAGTTGTTGTTCTTAATGATGATTAGTTTTGTTTAGTAAGACTACTCAAAAATAGAAATGTCCTCCCACCTCATTCCAAATATTTTTTTTAACTTTTATTTAATGAATATAGATTTCCAAAGTACAGCTTATGGACTACATTGGCTTCCTCCCACCCGCAACCCTCCCCTTTCCCGCTCTCTCTCCCCTTCCATTCATATCAAGATTCATTTTCAATTTTCTATATATACAGAAGATCAGTTTAGTATGCATTAAGTAAAGATTTCAACAGTTTGCACCCACATAGAAACACAAAGTGAAAAATACTGTTTGAGTACTCGTTATAGCATTAAATCTCAATGTACAGCACATTAAGGACAGAGATCCTACATGAGGAGTAAGTGTGCAGTGACTCCTGTTGTTGACTTTACAAATTGACAATCCTGTTTATGGCATCAGTAATCTCCCTATGCTCCAGTCATGAGTTTCCAAGGCTATGGAAGCCCTCTGAGTTCTCCGACTCTTATCTTGTTTAGACAAGGTCATAGTCAAAGTGGAAGTTCTCTCCTCCCTTCAGAAAAGGTACCTCCTTCTTTGAAGACCTGTTCTTTCCACTGGGATCTCACTCATAGAGATCTTTCATTTAGGTGTTTTTGTTTTGTTTTGTTTTTGTTTTTGTTTGTTTGTTTGTTTGTTTTGCCAGAGTGTCTTGGCTTTCCATGCCTGAAATACTCTCATGGGCTTTTCAGCCGGATCTGAATGCCTTTAGGGCTGATTCTGAGGCCAGAGTGCTGTTTAGGACATCTGCCATTCTATGAGTCTGCTGTGTATCTCACTTCCTATGTTGGATCGCTCTCCCCTTTATTTATTCTATCGGTTAGTATTAGCAGGCACTAGACTTGTTTATGTGATCCCTTTGACTCTTAGTCCTTTCATTATGATCAATTGTGAACTGAAATTGATCACTTCATTCCAAATATTTTTAAGATTAGACTATATTCAACCTAGGTGACATCAGTATTGCATGGAAAAACAGTTTGTGTTTCTGCATTTGTTCCTTGATAGCTTATTTTGCTGTAATGCTTTAGAATTAGAATATTCCTGAAATAATATGAGGCAAGAAATTTCAGTTCCCATCCCAAATTACAATAGTATTATTTCTATATTAGCAGAGGAAAAATTGGAATGTCTTGAGTTTATAATAACTTTAAATATTAATGTACTCATACAACTAAAGGTTAATAGGGTAGTTGGAAACTTCATGCTGTCAATATTTGTAAAAATATAGTGACATTCTTTTATAAAAGAACTTTTAAAAAATTTTTATTTCTAAGGTAGAGTTAGAGAGGCAGAGACAGAGCAGGGGAGAGAGAGAGAGAGATCGATCTTCCACTTGTGGTTCACTCCCCAGATGGCCAAAATGGTGGACTGTAGCTGCACATATCAAACTAATAGCTGCTTCTGGGTCTCCCATGTGGGTGCAGGGAGCCAGGCACTTGAACTATCTTCTGCTTCCCCAAGCAATCACAGAGAGCAGGATGGGAAATGAAGCAGCCAAGACACGAACCTGCACCCATATGGGAATGCCAACACTGCAGGTGGTAGCTTCACCTGCTACACCACAGCACCAGCCCCAGCATTCATTTCTTGATCAGTGAAATGAACATTGTGTTCCTAAACACCAATGAGATAAAATTTGCTAATATATGAGTACTATTAAGTGCTTTTGGAATAAGATGATATAGAGCTACATTTTTCCTTTTAAAGATTTATTTGAAAGGTAAAGGGGTTGGGGTGGGGGTGGGGGAGGAAGAGGGAGGAGTGTGAGTGAGTGAGACAGTCCATTTGCGCAATTACTTCTCAAATGCCCACAACAGCCAAGGTTGGGTCAAGCCTAAGCCAGGAACCAGAAACTCCATCCTGTTGTCCCATATGAGTAGCAAGGGACCAAGTATTTGGACCATCTTCCTCTGTTTTCCTAGACAAGTTATCAGGGAACAGGATCAGAAGTGGGACAATTGGAACTCAAAAAAGTGCTCCAAGATTGGATGCCATCATCTCAAATAATGACTTAATCTGCTGTTGTAAAACTCTGGTCCCATTATTTTTCTCATTTTCCAGTTAGCCCATGAGATTTAATATCTAATACTTATTTAAGTGCCAATTAAATCTTAATTATGACATGATTTTTTACCAAAAGATAAAGCATTAAAAACATAAACTTATCAATATGATTTTTTTTTATCAAAGAGCCTAGTTAATTACTGTGAGATATATTTATTTTCTTTGCTTTTTAACAAGAAATGTTTTATTTTTAAAATTTTTAAAAAATACTAATGGGGGCTGGTGCTGTGGCATAGCGGGTAAAGTCACCATCTGCACTGCCGGTAAGGTATCCCATATGGATGCCAATTCGAGACCCAGCTGCTCCACTTCCAATCCAGCTCTCTGCTATGGCCTGGGAAAGCAATAGAAGATGGCCCAAGTGCTTGGGCCCCTGCTCCCTCGTGGGAAACCCAGAAGAAGCTCCTGGCTTCAGATCAGCCTAACTCTGCCCATTGCAGCCATTTGGAGAGTCAGCTAGCCGACCTCTCTCTCTGCCTCTGCCCGCCTATTACTCTGCCTTTCAAATTTACTAGAAAGAATTCTCAGCTAGAGAGGGACAGACTCTTCCAACCACTGCTTGACTTTTTTCAATTTGGCACAAGGCAATGTTCTGTTTTTGTTTGTTTGTTTTTTCTTTTTGAAAGCTTTTATTTAATGAATACAAATTTCATAGGTAAAGCTTTAGGAATATAGTGATTCTTCCCCACCCCCTCATACTCACCCTCCCACTCCCAAACTGTCTCACCTGCTATTTCCTCTCCCATCCCATTCTTCATTAAGATTTATTTTTAACTATATTTAAATAAAGAAGATCAACTCTATACTAAGTAAATATTTCAACAGTTTGCACCCACAGACACACAAAGTATAAAGTATTGTTTGAAGACAAGTTTTACACTGAATTAACATAGTACATACAGCTCATTAAGGACAGAGGTCCTACAAGGGTAGTAAGTGCACAGTGATTCCTGTTGTTGATTTAACAATCGACATTTATGATGCCAGTGACCACCCGAGGCTCTTGTCATGAGCCTCCAAGGCTATGGAAGCCTCTTGAGTCCACAGACTCCAATATTATTTAGACAGGGCCATATTCAAAGTGGAAGTTCTCTCCTACCTTCAGAGAAAAGTACATCCTTCTTTGATGGCCCTTCCTTTCCACTGGGATCTCACTCACAGAGACCCTTCATGGATCTTCATTTTTTTGCCACAGTGTCTTGACTTCCCATGTTGAAATGCTCTCATGGGCTTTTCAGCCAGATCCAAATGCCTTAAGGGCTGATTCTGAGGTCAGAGTGCTGTTTCGGGTGCACTGGCTGGGCCCCGGCCTGAAGGAAGCCAGGGACTTCTTCTGGGTCTCCCATGTGGGAGGCATTGTCCCAGGCAATTAGCTGGGAGCTGGATTGAAAGTGGAGCTGCTGGGTCTTGAACTGGCACCCATATGGGATGCTGCCATCTCAGGTGGCCGCTTTACCCACTACACCACAATGCCAGCCCTGAAATACATTTTGTATTCAGATTTTCTTAAGATTCTGACTTGATTTTTGTACTTGCGCTAGGTTATATGTAGGTGTGTTGATCTTTGGGGTTAATGATGGTTAAGAAATACTGTTTGAAAGGTTTTTTTGAATCTTAGTTACTAAATCTTTTATGAAAATAGGTGAGTCATAGGGAATTTGCATTGATGTATTAGGTAGAATTATGATGAAAAGCTTAAATATGTTAGATTTGAGTCTAGTACCTTGCATGCCACAACAGTCTTTTCAGGTATTATACTCTGTACTCTCCTTCACTAAAAGAATTGATTGGATAAATTTCTTTTTGCTAGATGCTGTCATGTCCATCTTTTTAATACCCTCCTTGTTCATTATAAGTGCTGTTAGCCATACTGCCTAATGAAAGGTACTGCATATCAAGTCTGATTACTGCTCTGATGTTTTCCAGGCGTGCTTGGTGATGAGCCTGGCATATGAAACAATTTCCTACAGTAATAAAACTAATTAAAGCAGGCAGTCATCCACATACCACTTTCTAATGAATTATAATAAGCTCATTAATCTCACCCTCTCCTATTCCACAAAGCCCATAGATAGGACCTGTATGCAAGAGCAAAATTCTCACCTTTAGAAATGGATAAGAATCACAAAATCAAAGATGACTTTGTGAGTTTAACTTAAAAAAATTACAAATTGCTGATAACTGCTTTAAATGGCATGTATAGCTTCTAAACTCTTCTACATTATTATTGACAAGAGTCTCTTCTATTTGAGTTCACCTCTAATTGATTTGGCAAAGGGAAAATGATTCATGGAAAAATAATGACTTTTCAGTACCTCAAAGGCTGAAATTGAATGAACCTGCTTAGATTTCCTCCTAGAGCACATGTGAGAATGATGGATTGACTACTTGAGATCAAATGATAAAAAACAGAGCCTGTTTCCTCTTCAGAAAGGGCTGCATTATCTTCCCAAAATGTCAAAAAGTAGTAATCAATTTCTCCTGTTAACTCTTCTTCAGCTCTCTTCAGTGCCTGACAAATAATTATTATTTTATTTAGCTTATAAATAATTTGGCAATGTGGATGCATTGTTCTAAACATAATTTTTTAGTGAAAGAAGGTTGTTAAATGTGGCTATTTACGCAGGGAGAGATGGTTTTGAGCTAAGGATGTTTAATACAAAAGATAATTTGGAAAGGGGTGTTTTATCCATTATAATTTAGTATTTTAAAACTGTAGTGCTCTCTTCTGAAGGACACTACAACTATGACATAGTATCTATTTCTCCTTTTAGAAGTGAATTATAAATATGAAGATTTCAAAGCTAATATAAAATGATGGTAATGGGTTAGTTGCAAATAGGCAGACACATTTTAGCTTACAAAATTATCATGTTCAAAATTGTTATTTCCATTGATGAATTTTTAGTTACTGTTTCATGTCCTTTAGAGGGGAAATGGTTGTATAATTGTACAGAATATTTTCTATTATAAAGCAAAGGTTTAAAATATTCATATTTAATTGCTAATTATGACAGCTTTGGTGGATAGAGGTTTAGTAAATCTGTCACTGAACAAAACGTCTGCCCATGCGTGTTCAGCCATAACTGCAGCAGCCAGTTACTGTTGTTTCTGAAAGCGGACAGCCCTCTCCATAGAGAAGTAAATGTTCACAGCATCTAATTCAGTATCTTCATTTGTCAAATAAAGAGGTTTGTCTAGAGCAGTGTTTCTCAAAATGTGGCAAGTACACTGATAGTAAATTTGATGTTTCAAATAAAATTTAGTACAATATGTAAATGTGGCACATATAAATAATGGAATAGTAGTACTCAGTCCTATAAAAGGATGGAATTTTGTTACTTGTAGTAACAAAGATGAAACTGGAAATCACCTTAAGTAAAATGTGCCAGGCTTTGAAGGATAAGTACTACATGATCTCATTCACATGGAATCTAAAAATGTCATTCTCATAGATGTTTATCATAGAATGATGGTTATCAAAATCTAGGGAGTAGTGGGGAGAGGGAGAGAAAGAGATGTGAAAAGGCTGATTAGCTGGTACTAACTTATAGTTATGAGAGAGAAGTTTTGATGTTCTGTGGCACAGGAGGGTAATGATAATATGCTGTGTATTTTTCTTATACAAAAAAGCTATAAGAAATAATTTGGAACATTTTCACCATGAATAAATATATTTGATGAGTTGGATATGTTTACCTTATTTGAACATTACCAATGGATATGTGCATCAAAATATCACATTACCCAATAAATGTGTATTATTTTTGTTTCAGTTAAAAAGAAATAGAAAAGTTAGATGTATTATGTTGCACAAAGCAAAAAAAGTAATTCGTTTAGTCCTGAAATCAAAGAGATAAATTTTGTCCTTTAAATTCTGAATATGCCTCTAATTCTGAAAAAGCTCATTTGTTTGACAAAGCTGGTAGGTTACCTCTTAGTTGCTAAGAAACAAGACAGACATGTTACTTAACAGAAGTATTCTGAATGTAACTCTGTTTATTAAAAGAAGTACATTTCTTGAAAGTTACCTCAAAGATAATGGAAAATTATACAAAAGCCTTAGGAAAATTTCAGAGCTCTAATTGACCTTGTTTTAAACAGAAAGCTTTCTTTGAAAAAGACTTGCTCCAATTAGTAGATCTAACTAATAGTATATATTAAAATCTAGCTATGCAGCACATTGAGTAAACTTTGGTAATAGACTATAATGTTAATAAAGAACACTGGAATGTTATTGAAGAAACACAGATCCCATCAGAACACCAACATTGATTTAATGCTAAATAACTAATATGTATTGAGGACGTAGAAATCAGGCATTCCTCCTAAATTATTAACCCACATCAGCACTTGCCACACAGGTCAGTGTTTGCAGCTTACTATTACCCACCTCATGTAAGAGGAAACCGAAATACCAAGAAGTTAAGGAATTTGGTAAATGTCAGACACATTTTAAATAATAAAGTGTGTAATTCTGTTGGAACCCATTTAGTACCTTTTGCATGTCGATTTCTTATTGTTTCCTATTCTGCCACCAGCAGTAATCCTTACTTAACCTGGTCCTCTCAGTTCTCATGTGTAAGCTTGTTTCTTTCAGAATTACATTCCCAGTACCTGGTACAAGGCAGGCACTCAGATAGTATTTGTTGAATGAATGGTGGAATCAATTAATTTATTAATAACTCTATGCTATAAAAAGACAACTCTTGAAATTGCCTCTAAGTAAAACATGTTGGATTCTGTGATCTTATACCAGGCCACCCTATTCCCCTCCCGTGTTTAGTTTTCCTCTGATGGCCTCTCAGCATTTCTGTTATTGATCAAGGAATTCAAACTCTGTTTTAATGTCAGAATGTGTAGATGCAAACAAAAACTCATTGACTTATCTCTGTCCACCTAGCTAACTGTGTGAATGTGGAAGACTTAGTTAAACTAAGTCTTCAATTTCAGATAATATAGGTTATACCTACCATACCTACCCACAAGTATTGTTATATTACCTAAATAAAAATATTGTTATAGTACCTAAATTAAAAAGTCTTTTAAAATATCTGATAATGCTTGCAAGATTGTAGTTATGCTGTAAGATAGTTGATATGGAGTCACCTAATGCTATTAACTTGGTAATTGTAGGAAATTTGGTTTCATTTAAGGCATTAGTTTCTCAATGCTTAATCTAAAATACAAATTCCTAACTCAGTTTTCATAAAGGTTAAATGAAATATGTTCAGAGAGCCTGACATACAGTTAAAACCAAATACGTATTAGTTGATCCTGTTTGTAATGGTTCTTTCCTTCAGATATTATTCATGTGGTTTAATATCTTGGGGGATTGAAGAAGACAATTCACTGCCTTCTGACTGAATACATTTGTTACAATATTTCTTGTAGTTATCTCAAAATATAACCATTTTTGCTTGACAGCCTTATAACTCAAATTATAATATCTTAAACACTATGCTGCTTATAGCTGCCACTGCAAGAAGCAGAAAATTCAGGTTCTAACAAAAGCTAATTTGTTGAATCTGTGTTTTAGAGGCCAGAGGCAATTGCAAGACTATGATAGGGAGAAGATTTATTCTGTATCCCTGTATTCATAAACCCCTGAATAGAAAGAAACACAATTCAGGCATTTGAAAAATATATTGGAGAAGATTAATTTGAAAATAGGATGTGCATGAGTGCATGGATAGATGTATCTCTTCTTGGATGTTTGCAAGTAAGCCTTGCTGTGAAAATCTCTAAGAAGCAAAATTTATTGTAACTGAGTTCTCCATTAAATGGCAGTATATTATTGGAAATGTACTTTTACAGAAAACTAATCCAAACCAATACACAAGCATATTAAAAAACAAAATCTATCATTCCCTAGCCAACACCCAACAGATTACATGTGTTTCCTGTTACCTGCTGCTTGTTTATGGAAGGAACAGTTTTCTGCAGGAAAGCAAAAGAACCATATGTGGGATCTAAGTTTAAGCCAAGAGGAACCCTACATCCTTCAGGATTCCTAACTCCTCATAGATAAGGTTTAGAGGCTTTTGGTTCACTTTTTATGCTGATTTATTTATTTATTTGTGATAGAGTGAGTAAGGGGGAGATCTCCATGTGCTACTTCACTCTGTGAATGGATACCTGACTAAAGCCAGGAGCCAGGAACTCCATCCAGGTTTCCCATGTGGGTAGCATGGCCCCAAGTTCTTGATCTACCATGCACTGCTTTCCCAGGCATATGAGCAAGGATCTGGATCAGAAGCTGAGCAACTGGACCTTGAATAAGAACTCTGATACCAGATGCTGGCATCACAAGTGGTGGCTTAACCCACCATGCTACAATGTAGGCCCCTGTAGGTTGGCTTCAAATAAACTCATTGTTAATTATATGGAATTAACTTGCTATTATGTCTTTCAAAATCAGGTATATTAATAGCTTAGCAAATGTTATTTCAAGGAGTTGAGTATTTTCCTGGTCAGGTTAGGACAAACATCAATTCAGGGCCACTGCCATCAGCCCAGCTTAATATGTTGCATTTCCTTCTTCTAATATTTGATAGTTTTCTGTCTGGTACTTTCGCTTCCTCTCTTACAACCTTATCTGCTCCCCTATGTTCTCCCAATCCATCTTTCTTCCAGATTTATTATCTGGAACTATTAACTCACATCTCTACTAAGAACTCTTTACCACTTTATTCATCCTCTGTATTCTTAAGAAAGTCTAAGCACCACAAATGATATGACATATTTTACAGCTTTTTCAAATGTCATTCTGTCCACCATCCCCTCCTTTTTTAAAAGACCACTTATTTGAAAGGCTGAGTTTGCAGAAAGAGAGAGAGAGAGAGAGAGAGAGAGAGAGAATCTTCTATTTGTTCACTCCCCAAATGGCCACAACAGCTGGAGCTGGGCCTATCTAAAGCCAAGAGCCAGGAGCTTGCTGCAGGTCTCCTGTGTAGGTTCAGGTGCCCGAGCACTTGGGCTCTCTTCCACTGCTTTCCCAGAAACATTAGCAGGGAACTAGATCAGAAGTGTAGCAGCTGGTACACGAACTAGCATGCATATGGGAAGCTGGCACTACAGGCAGAGGCTTTATTTGCTACACCACAATGCAGACCCCCTACTTTTCAGTTTTTTATTTCATCTATATTAAATATCTTGTTATTTGAGCTTTCTACGTTCCCTTTTATACATCTGATTGTATTATTTCAGGTGTGTGTACCTCCTCTTTTCCCACAGCAAATTCATAAGCATCCTTCACATCATAACTTTACACATTACTTTATCAAAAACAAACAAAACAAAAAACACACAAAAAGGCATACCAGGTTGGGTTTCCTTAGAACCTAAAATTCATCATACTTAAAGATTCTGTCCCTTGAGCTAAGTGTGTGAGCATAACTTCACTCTTATTTGTTGGCATCTTCTAAGTCCTTTGTTCAGTGTCTATATTTCCCTTTCATTTATTCCTGAATATCCTTAAGTGAAAGCTATTTAAAGTAATGAGAGTTACTGTTAGCCCATGTTAGGCTTTTAGTGGTTGGGGAAAAAAATGGCCCTTGGCCCATATAAAACCCACAGAATCATTTGGTCTGACTCTACCAAGGCAGCTGGAGGTGGGACTCAAAATCAATGTTTCTCTAGCAGGCTAATTTTTAAGTTGATAATTCTTTTAGATGATTTTTTATTTATTTGAGAAGTAGGGTTACAGAGAGGGAGAGACAGAGAGAAAGGTCTTCCTTCCATTGGTTCACTCCCCAGATGGCAGCAATGGCTGGAGCTGCCATCAATCCAAAGCTAGGAGCCAGGTGCTTCTTCTGGGTCTGCCATGGGGGTGCAGGGACCCAAGGACTTGAGCCATCTTCTGCTTTCCCAGGCCATAGCAGAGAGCTCAATTGGAAGAGGGGCAGCTGGGACTAGAACTGGTGCCCAAATGGGATGCTGGCGGAGCAGGCAGAGTATTACCTTACTGCGCCACGGAGCTGGCCCCTAAGTTGATAATTTTGCATGGTTCATGAATGATGTTATAAATATTCAAATGACCTTTGGCAGAAAATAAGTGCCCCATGACTGCAAAGGTTGTACAGACATCCTTACCATGTCATATTCTGTTTCAGACACATTCTTGATGCCCTCCCCCACAAATATTCATTCTTGACACTGACCTACGAGCTGAAAATTAAATGATACTCTTTTGAAGCAAGGGCTTGGTCATGTGATGCAATACTGGCCAATAGACCAGATGAAAGATTCTGCATTGGGTGAAATAGATACCTGTGTGAACAAACTTCCATCCCACAACGAGTAGAGTTGACTGAGAGCATGATCCTTGGATCTGTGTTTGCCTTCTTAAAACTATGAAGAGTCAAGTCTGAGACCCAATGCCAATCCTTAATGATAGTGAGCTTGAAGTAATTGGTATGTACACCTGACCTTTGTTGAAGTTACTGTGCTAATGAATTGACTGAATTGGAAACCAATTGTTTCTCGTCTTGTTATTAAATGAGATAAGTGTCTATTTTTAGTCTGTCCACCTTTAAAAAGTGGGTGTCTTTTTACTTATTGTCAAAGTGTCTTCATTGAAACAGATACTCTCAAGACTTGACTTTCTGTGTGTTGTGTAGTTAAGCTTTGTCATCTGTTGTAGTTAAGAAAAACTGGACTATCTACCTCTCAATGAGGAAACATCTCAACTTTTGTGGTCTTTTCCAAAAGGGAGATGGACTGGAATCCTCAAAAGTAAAACTAAACATCAGTGTCCTTTTATGCTTCCAGTTTATATTATCTCTAAGAATATTTCAAGTCATTGATGATCCTCCTAATCAAGTATAAAAACAGAAATGGCAGAAGTGCACATATAATCTTTATTTTTATTCCATTGTCTAGTTATGTGCCCTATGGAATTCTGGACATTTTTCCTGAAATATGTCAAACAGACACTAGGGTTGAGTAGGCCCAGATTATCCATTATGATTTTGTCAGAAGGTGGGAGGCAATGGAGGAAAATTTTTTCTAGCTGATTGGTTGTTTCTGAAAGGCAGAGAGACAAGAGACTTTTCTAAATTGATGACGTTCATTCCAATGATTCTCTTAAAATAATGACTATCTAGGGAGGTCCTATAAGTTCTACTGTAAGGACAGCTCCTTGCTCTGAAACACCCCCTTTTTACTTGGTAAGGTAACCCAAATTCCCTGAGATATCAGTATCTTCTATATATGAGTATGTATGATCTTCAAGAGACCACGGATCCTCAGAATGTAGAACAGAAAGAGTATTCTCCATAACATGTTTATTTTCTACAAACTCAAGCATTGAGCTGGGCACAAAGAATAAGTCATTCACCAGATATGAATGTGTCAATCAGTCTCTTCTGTCATGTAGAACTGTGGTTACTGCAGATTCTCTCAACTACTCTTCTATAAAATTTCAGCACGGTAATACTACCTACTTCATAGGGTTTCTGTAAAACCAGATTTCATTACAGACATAAAGCCCATGGAACTGAGTGGACCTTTTTATCTTATTTGACTTGAAGTTAAACTCGGGAGATTTTTTCTGATAAAATGTGAAATTTTAAAGTAAGTTAAAATGTTTCCTTGTAAAGCTAAAAACAATGAAGTGTTTTGTGTATGACTTTTCTGGGTTCTTTTAAAAGTATCTTTATATATATATAATAGACAATCTTAGCTTTGGGTATTAAGGAAAATGAGAATTTCTGCATTTTTTCCTCAGTTTTCTATAGCTGTCTCCATGAAATCATGTTCTTTGTTATTGAAATATCAACAGTCTGCTGTTTTAGCTTTTTTGATAACTTCTACATTTGCCTTAAGCAAGTCATGTATCTTCTATTTCTATTTTCTATTTCAATTTACTTATGAAAGAAAGGAATAATGATTGTGATGTACCTTACAAAAAGAATCATACTGAAAGAAATATTGAAAAACAGAATATCAAATATGCCAACAAAAATAAAATGATGAACAATTCTACTCTATTCTCCTAAGTGGTTTTAGCACTGTGTGTGAAAAGCAGTAAAATTTTCTGAAAAGTACTTCCTTAACATTAGGTATGAATGGTTCAGTAATTAACACAAATGATGGATGATTCAAAGCTGAGTATATGCTAGAGTGTGAGAAACTCCTGAGGGCTGCCTCCATAAGGAAGTCCACATACGTTCATGAATCTTACCTGTAAGAACCCTACTAAGTTCTCACAGTGAAGAACCAAGAAAATTACCCTATGTCTTCGGCGGGGACAGGGGAAAAAAATCCCCAATTGACATATTCCCAAAATATTCTCTATAATGCAGGCCCACTCTACAGGAGAAAAGACTTGGCCAAAGTTAATCTCCTTTAGGAGAAAGGGAACTTAATGCCCAATGTCTCCAACCTTCGTGTCTTATCCAAGGATGGGAGGTAAACAAAGTGACAGTTAATTTTATGTATTAACTTGATATTAAGAACATGTTGTGAAGGACACAGGTCCACTGGAAGACCCAGATTTAATCATGAGATGATGAAGGATTCTCTCCCCAACTGTTTACCAGTACACCATAGGACACCAGTCTCATAACAGTGGGTTGTAGCTGAAAGAGCTACAGGGCAACATCTTATGGTAGCTCAAAAGCGGCATGGGAAACAAAAATAAGGAGCGGAGAGGAATTTGAAGCCCTTAGCATCCATGGTTACAGAAAATATTAAGCATCTCAACTTTTAGTAAGATTAACCTAAAACCTTAAACCATGTTTTATATCAGTTACTATTACTCATGTATCATGTCCAACTTTTCATATATATGTATGTGTATAAATGTGCATGAATGCATGTGTACATATATACATATGTATACATACAGGCACATTAAAAGGCAAGGGGTGTGGGGAGCAACTGAGACTAAATTACTGGAATTAAGACTTATTCTATGCATCTGCTCTCCCACAATATGGCGCTGAGAGAGAGACCAAACAACCTCTACACAGCTGCCTCTCTCCAGTTTGACTGATAAGCTGCAGGAGCTGATCCTGCTCCTGATTGGAGGAGAGCAGCGTGCTCGGCGTGTGGGTAGCAGAGTTGGGATTGGTGGAAGAGGACTATAAAGGAGGAGAGAGACAACATGCACCAGGAACATCTGAAGGAACACCTGAGCAGCCCCTGAGAGAGCCGGCTGGCGGTGTGCCGCTCCTCCGCGGAAGCGGGAAAGTGGCAGGGGGTACCGCCCCTCCACTGAGGTGGAGGGGTCGGCAGCCAACCCGGGAAGGACCAGCAGCAAACCTGGGAAGGGCCAAGCAGGCAAAAGAACAGTGCAGGGTTTAGTGTCGTTCCTCCGCGAATGGGGGAGTGACAAAGGGCGAAAAGAGAAGTCAGAAGAAGCAAAGTAAGCAGAAGAAAATGACAGGATATGACACAGATTTGGAAATTATTCAACAAGGAATTTAAAATAACTCTAATATGTTAAAGTACCAATAGGAGAAAAGAAAACCAACATGAAACAACTAAAGGGCAGGGCAAGCAGAGTGATGGAAACTCTGAAGAATGGAAAGGAAATGCTAGAAATTAAAAACAATGTAACAAAAATTAAGAATGTATTTATGGGCTCATCTGGAGGTTAGAAAACACATGACAAAAGAAATCAGTAATGATTTCTGAAATGTAAAGTGAATAAAAAAGAATATCCAAGAATTCTGTTAGAATGTAACAAGAGTATAGCTGAAGGCCAGAAAGAGCAGAATGGAGTAGAAGATATGTTTGAAGTAATAGTGCTCAGGTATTTTTCAAAAGTAATGACAGATGCTCAAGCCACAGATAGGGCAAGTTTGGAAAACACTCAGCAAGATTAATATTAAAAAAACCCTTTATCTGTACATAGTAAAGCTGCAGAAAACAAAAGACAAAGAGAAAATTTTGAAAGAAACCAGAGGAAGAAAATACATTATCTGCAGGGAAATAAGGACAAGAACTAGAGAGGAAATCTGGTCAGAAATCGTGCCAGCAGGATAATGCAGTAAAGCACTTAATGTGTTTTAAAAAAGATTGTGTGAGGCGCCAGGAATGGAAATGTTGAAGGACCACCATAATGAAATTAGGTTTATCTTGTATTTCATTTGCTTCTAGGGATTCCACATATCCTTTGTTGACAATGGTTATCTGATGTGAGGCAAGATAATGCCATTGAGCCCCAGTTTCATCTATCACATGGGAACAATAATATAAAAATGACCACTATATCCAGCTCACTGCCGTGTAACGAAAAACTGGAGAAGCAAAATGAAATACATCATTAGTCATTTAATTGATAATTTGTTTCATATTGTTAATAAATAGTTCTATTGTGGTGAATTTGACATTCAATAACTGTTTTTAAAGGTAAAAAAAAGGATGAATTGAATTTCTTGATTGAGTTTAGGACGGTCTCCTGAGGCAGTGAAAAATAGGACACAGATTTCAGAAGATGGAGGAAATCAATGACAGATGTTACTGCGGGGCTAATTCATAGGTCGTTGCCAGTACGGTAAATAGCTGAGGTAAAGCAGTGAAGGGAATATTAGAGAGGGCTTAAGATAGAAGCCTGAGAAATACTGACTTTTGATGGACTGGTGAAAGAATAAATGATTGGTTAGTCAAAGAAAAGTATCTAAACTGTATAACCAGAGAAAATTGAAGTGTAGAAGCCCAAGAGGAAGAGAAATTTTGAAGAAAACGATTTGTATTGCCGGATCAAAAGCATAGATCAAGGTGTAAAGACTGAAAAATAGATTTCTACTTAACATTGATCAGATCAATTTAAATGAGCTGATCAGAGTGGAAGTCTGCTTTCAGGGACAGAAAGGCTGAATAATCATTCGTTTATTTGTGGTAGGCTGAGTTGCAAATGAGGATTCTGTAAATGCAGTTCTGTCTAGCATCTCACTATTTAAAGACAGTCCTGTAAAGAATCACCAGGTTTTTGTTATTTGTTGTTATTTTATTTAAAAAAAAAGCAGAAACTTTACCCAAAGACTGAGATAATTAGTACAGAAGAAATATGCTGATAGTTACTGAGATTTAGAGGGTTTTTTTCTTTTACTAAAATTCTTAATATTACTGATTAACTGTTTAACTCTGACCACCCTGTTCATGAATAGCTCTTGGACAACCTGTCTGTCCATTATCAACCTAGATCATGGAAAATGTCTGCCCTATGAGGACAACTTATTGTCACATTGGGATGAAAATAAGCAAACATAATACCAGTTGGCATAAATGCATGTTTATTCAATGTATTTTGATAATCATTCCTTTATTTAATTGACTTTCAATAAAATGCTGGGTTCCAATTCACATCTCCAACTGGTTCTCAAAAACCCAGAGGGCTGGATGGGAAAGGCTGGTACTGTAAATCCTTGAAAAGTTTCCCAGGCAGTTTAGGTGAAGTATGCATCTGCTGCGTGTTACAAACCACATGCCTAGTTCGTTACATACAGATCTCACTATTGGTTTGCTTCAAAATACAGTTTTCTTTCCTTTGTATTGCTATAACTCTGTGAGTTGACTGGCCCTCTTTTTATAATGTAAGATGCTGCACATTGGGACAAAAATAAAGTAACAATAGAAGAACAGGAATCACACTCAAATTCATACTCAAAGTGAACAGAAAGGTCTATTGCTTTCCAGATAGAGTACTACCATTTAAGTACAAATCTTTCAATGTGACAAGTTGTGAATAAAGACTTTATAGATTGCAATTATGATTTCTGTGTTCATGCAAGAATAATTTCACAATTATTGACTTAATGTCCCATTCACTTTTATAGTATGCTACTTTCTAAATAAATCTCACTCTGATGCCATTTAAAACTGTGATAAATTTGTATGTTTTCAAAAGTTGCCATTTTTCTCCACAATCTTAACATTATAGTATATTTATAATAACATCTCTTTTTGAGCCAGCAGTGTATATTTTCTTAAGCTTAATTAATAAAATGCTTAATACTTTCTTATTTGTAAAGAGTTCTTGGCATCAAAAGGATTGAAAGGTGCCATATTTTCTCTGCCATGCTAGTAATTCATCCTTTTAATTTGCATATTATATAGTAAATATTCAAATAGTTTTAATTTTATTGTGCTAGGGGATGCTTATGTAAAACTGTTTTCCATACTCTACCTTTTCCCTGTTCACTATAGAGGTTCTTGCATTGTCTATTTAGGTTATTTTCCTTGCTCCTCTCTTTGATGGTGGGGGCTGTCGCTCCCCCTCTTCGTGGAGGAACGACACAGGACCCTGCACTGTTCTTTTGTCTGCTCGGCCCTCCCCGGGTTTGCTGCTGGTTCTTCCCGGGTTGGCTGCCGTCCCTCCACCTCTGTGGAGGGGTGGGCCCCCCTGCCACTTTCCCCACTTCCGCGGGGGAGTGGCACACCGCCAGCTGGCTCTCTCGGGCTGCTCAGATGATATCTGGATGTTCCTCTTAGATGTTCCCCGTGCATGTTGTCTCTCTCCTCCTTTATAGTCCTCTTCCACCAATCCCAACTCTGCTACCCACACGCTGAGTATGCTGCTCTCCTCCAATCAGGAGCAGGATCAGCTCCTGCAGGTTACTGGTCGAACTGGAGGCAGCTGTGTAACAGTTGTTTACTCCTCTCCCAGCGCCATATTGTGGGAGAGCAGATGTATAGAATAAGTCTTAATTTCAGTAACTTAGTCTAGTCCGAGTTGCTCCCCACAGTTCCCCCTTTCTTTTTATTTTTTGGTGTTGATACGCGCCTGTCTTCAGTGCCCCGCGGCACACACTCTGCTCTGCTTGCTAGAGTTGCCCACAGGTGCTTATAAGCCCTACCAATCAGGCAAACCGAATCCGGGTCCTCTCTTCGCCATGTTGTGAGGAGGTTTTTAGGCGCTGATGCGTGCCTGTGTTCGGTGCCCTGCAGCGCATGCTCTTCTTGAGCTGCAAGTGCTTATCACCATAATCAGGCAGACCGAATCCAAGCCCTCTCATTGCTGTCTTGTGGGGAGACTTATTGGTGTTGATAACGTGCCTGTCTTCGGTGACCTGCGGTGCAGAAGCTGCTAGCCGCCCGCAGGTGCTCACCGCCTCACTAATCAGGCAGACCAAATGTGAGCCTTCTCATTGCCATGTTGTGGGGAGGCCTTATTTTTCTCTATTTCTCTATCTCTGGGCATTCCTATTTCTCCTATTTTACTTCTATCTGCCAGCATTCCTATTTCTCTCATTTTACTTCTAAACATCTATTTCTCTTATCCCTGCGGCTTCCCGGCGCCCGCCCTGCGGCAGCTTCCCGGCTCTGCTCGAGCTCCGCGGTCTCTGCGCCCCTTCGCACCCGCACCATGGCCCCGCGCCAGCCCCGCACTTCCTATCTACTCGCGCCCCATGCGCTCTCCCTGCGCGCGGCGGCTTCCGCGAATCACACAGCCTAGCTCACGTTTCCGCTTCTCGGTTGGTTTAGTTTTCAGTCTAAGTTCCCCGGGCTAACCTGGCGAAATCCAACCTAGCTTACGTCTCCGCTTCGGTTTGGCTTCCCGTCTTTTGCTCCCCGGGCTAATCTGACGGATTCCAACCTAGCTTACGTCTCCGCCTCTGGTTTTAGTTTCCCGCCTTTTGCTCCCCAGGCTAACTTGACAAATCCCAACCCAGTTTATGTCTCCGCTTCGGCCTGCCCCTGCGGCTTCATTTTCCCTAACATATTTTTCCTCACTTTTCTTCCAACAATATTTCCCTCTCATTTCTCCTGGCTTCTCCCCACAGTCCGTATCCAAGTCTGTTTGTTCTGGCTTTCACTTTCGCTTTTAATCTCCTAGCTTCCCCGCCATAGTCCGCATCCAAGTCTATGTTTCCTCCAGCTTTCACTTTCGCTTTCAATCCTAACTTCTTCCGGCACTTTTTCCGTCCGGCTTTTCCCTAGGCTCTTCTAGTCTCTCTCTCCGGTATTTTCCTGCTTCTTCCCACTTCTTCCCTCTTAGGTTTCCTATCCGAGTCACGGCACCATTATGTCGCTTCCCCTCTTCGTGGAGGAACGACACAGGACCCTGCGCTATTCTTTTGTCTGCTTGGCCCTTCCCGGGTTTGCTGCTGGTTCTTCCTGGGTTGGCTGCCATCCCTCCACCTCCGTGGAGGGGCGGGCCCCCCTGCCACTTTCCCCACTTTTGCAGGGGAGCGGCACACCGCCGGCCGGCTCTCTCGGGGGCTGCTCAGATGTTCCTCAGGTGTTCCCCTTAGATGTTCCCCGTGCATGTTGTCTCTCTCCTCCTTTATAGTCCTCTTCCACCAATCCCAACTCTGCTACCCACACGCCGAGTACGCTGCTCTCCTCCAATCAGGAGCAAGATCAGCTCCTACAGGTTACTGGTCGAACTGGAGGCAGCTGTGTAACAGTTGTTTACTCCTCTCCCAGCGCCATATTGTGGGAGAGCAGATGCATAGAATAAGTCTTAATTTCAGTAACTTAGTCCAGTCTGAGTTGCTCCCCACAGGGGTCGATTCTTATTTTTCTAATACAAGTGTGCTTCAAAAAGTTCATGGGATATAGAATCAAAAGTGAAGTTTATTTTGGTGCAAAATTTATGAATCCATATGTTAAGAGCGATCTTCAAGAAGCTCATGGAAAATGCATATGAATGCAAAAAATATGCATCGATTCCAAAATTGTTTTCCACCAAGATAAACATCTCTTTTGATTCCAACCCCCCACTTTTTTAAATGAACTTTTTGAAACACAGTTGTACATTCTTACAGGCTTTTCTGATAGTGGAATCAGAAGGCAAGCTGGAAAGAAAGAAAAAGTTGTTTCCAGAGCAAGGTTCTGTGGAGGACTTGGATGAGCAGTTGCGAGTGAGTCGGGTACACTGACCAAGGAGAAAAAGATAATAATAGAAGTCACTGTTTTGAACTGTGATTTTAATAATGAAGTTTAAGATATAAAAATGAACATCTCTTGCTGTAAATTTTGGTTTTGGTCTTGTAACATTTTCTTTTGAGCACACTATTCCTGCAGGATTATATCTTATATAGCATGAATTTAGTAGATTACATGATTGCTAAATATCCTCTGATAAATACTTTGTTTCCCATATCTTGCATTATGAAAACTAGGATAGAGAGCCTTTAATATTGTTAACAGATGGTGCAGACATTCACGACATAAGCAATTGTTCAGAAGTCTCTTCCTTATATGCTTTTCTTCAATTCATTTATATGCCATCTTAAAGACTCTTGCTTTACAATAATGCTGTGAGTATTTGAAAATACTGCTGTGTGTGCTGTTGCTATCCATTAGTGTCTCTAAAAAAGAACAAAGCATGACCTTTCCTTTCTTTGCTGTGTAATACTGGTTTATGTTGTCCAGGTGTAATCTATAGCTCTGGCTAATAATTTTTTTTTCTGTTTGGTTTTCTGACCTCCCAGACTACCTGAACCCACTGCTTAACCAGAGCCCATTTATCTGTACTTCCTGTGCACCACAGTGTTGAGCTCTCTGCTTTTTATCTCCTCTCAAAAATTCTATAATTACACCAGAAGCCTTGAAACATCACTACCACATTACTTATTTTCATCTTGTCCATCATTGACACAACTCTGAGCCCCATAAAACAGGATACTACATGTTTTTTAGGGCCTGCTGATACTAGGGATGTCTCTCCTTGCTGGCCTTCCCTGTAAATTATTTAATCAGAGTAATTTCAAGGATTCTAGGGAACAAGGGTTGTGCCTGGTTGCCTGGCACCTGATCTAGGGAGTGGGATGAGAGCTAGAAAATAATGCCCCTGTGAGGCTGGCAGTTTGGCTCACTTGGTCAATCCTCTGCCTGCAGTGCCAGCATCCCATATGGGCACCAGATTCTAGTCCTGGTTGCCCCTCTTCCAGTCCAGCTCTCTGCTGTGGCCAGGGACTGCAATGGAGGATGGCCCAAGTGCTTGGGCCCTGCACCCCATGGGAGACCAGGAAGAAGCACCTGGCTTCTGGCTTCAGATCAGCGCAGCTCTGGCCGTAGCGGCCATTTAGGGGAGTGAACCAATGGAGGGAAGACCTTTCTCTCTGTCTCTCTCACTAACTCTATCAAATAAATAACAATAAAAAAAAGTCCCTGGAGTGTGAGGGTCTGACTCAGGAAGTCACTGGGTTGTGGACATTAATCTGCTCAAGAAAGGGAACGATCTGGCCTCCAGTCAAGGGCTTCAAAACTGAGTTAAGTCAGTGTTTAAAAACTAACGATAATGAAACACCTCTATTACATATTTCTGTGTCTGTGATTACTTTTTTTTCTTCCCAGAAAAATGTGTTCATAATGATGTCCAAATATCTTTTTAAGAAAATAAAAAATATTTGAGAAGCAGGGAGAGAGAGACAAAGACCTGGAGAGAGTTCCCTTTTTGCTGATCCACTCCCAAAAGGTTGGAGTGGGAATGTAATACAGTGTCAAGAACCCAGTCACTGGGATTATCACTGCTGCTTGCAGGAACGCGGACTCTGGAGCCGGGAATCAGACCCATGCACTTCAATGAAAAATGCTGTGTATGATTCAAAGTAGAAAGGGACCTTTAACAGTGTGTACAGTCTACATTGTGAGGAGGGATGTGTAACTGATTGCTTACCTTGTTGCATGTACAAAATGAAAATCCTCCCTGTCAACAAAAGAGAAAAAAAAAAAAAAACTATTGGAGAATATATAAAAAAAAAGAACAGGAAATTCTTGGTACGAATTATATTACAGTTTAAATTAAATATTATCACTTTTTTCTTTTTTTAATTTTTTGACTTTTTTAAGGTGAACAAATTTCATATATTTCATATATATGGATTTAGGAGCATGGTAATACTTCCCATCCCTTTCTCCTTTCCACCCATGCTCCCACCCTCCTTCCTCCTCCTTTTCCCATTCCTCCCTTTAATTTTTACAATGATCAGTGTATAACTGTCAGTGTATTTTATACTCATAAGCTTAGCCAGGAGCTTCTTCCAGGTCTCCCACATGGGTTCAGGGGCCCAAGGACTTGGGTCATCTTCTACTGCTTCCTCAGACCATAGCAGAGAGCTAGATCGGAAGTAGAGCTGCCGGGACGCAAACCAGCACCCATATGGGATGCCAGCACTGCAGGGGGCGGCTTTACCCACTAGGCCACAACTCTGGCCCCAATTTTTTTGTCTTTTAAGACCTGGACTATGTCTCCCCTTTCTCTCCTAGCCTGTAGAGTTTCTGATGAAAAATCAGCTTTGAGTCTAATTGAAGAAAGTAATCTGAAAGTAATCTGGTGTTTCTCTCATGCACATTTTAGAACCTTGGTAGACAAGATTCCACTAGCAAAAAAGAGAATTTGCGGCTGGTGCCGCGGCTCACCAGGCTAATCCTCCGCCTGTGGCGCCAGCACCCCGGGTGCTTGGGCCCTGCACCCACTTGGGAGACCAGGAGGAAGCGCCTGGTTCCTGGCTTTGTCTGCGCAGTGCTCAGGCCATAGTAGCCATTTGGGAGGTGAACCAACGGAAGGAAGACCTTTCTCTCTGTCTCTGTCTCTCTCTCTCAGTGTCTAACTCTGCCTGTCAAAAAAAAAAAAAAAAAAAGAGAATTTGTCCATGAAAGTATTTATAAATTATAAAGCTTCTATAAATATAAGGAGTTATTATCTTTTTTTATTTTATTTTATTTTTTTTTTATTTTTGACAGGCAGAGTTGACATTGAGAGAGAGAGACAGAGAGAAAGGTCTTCCTTTACCGTTGGTTCACCCTCCAATGGCCTCTGCTTCGGGTGCACTGCGCTGATCCGAAGCCAGTAACCAGGTGCTTCTCCTGGTCTCCCATGCGGGTGCAGGGCCCAAGCACTTGGGCCATCCTCCACTGCACTCCCTGGCCACAGCAGAGAGCTGGCCTGGAAGAGCAGCAACCGGGACAGAATCCGGCGCCCCGACCGGGACTAGAACCCAGAGTGCCGGTGTCACAGGCAGAGGATTAGCCTATTGAGCCGTGGCACCAGCCAGGAGTTATTATCTTTAAAAGATAGAGGATAGTAAGGAAATTTAAGTCTTCCTAAAAGTATCATTTACAGATGAAAACGTTGTGCTAGTATCCAAGAACTAACATGTTATTTAATGGATTGAAATTCCTTGCAGATATACTGCTGTGTCAACAGATATTTCTATGTGTCCTAAGTTGATCTTTTCTTTTGGAAATAATATAATCAATTTTACCTTATATACCAGTTCCACAACCTTCTCACTATTATTCCTTTAAGTTTTCCTCTTTTTTTTTTTTTTTTTTTTTTGACAGGCAGAGTGGACAGTGACAGAGAGAGAGACGGAGAGAAAGGTCTTCCTTTGCCCTTGGTTCACCCTTGGTTCACGCTGATCCGAAGGCAGGAGCCAGGTGCTTCTCCTGGGCTCCCATGGCGTGCAGGGCCCAAGTACTTGGGCCATCCTCCACTGCACTCCCTGGTCACAGCAGAGAGCTGGCCTGGAAGAGGGGCAACCGGGACAGAATCCAGCGCCCCGACCGGGACTAGAACCCGGTGTACCGGCGCCGCAAGGCAGAGGATTAGCCTAGTGAGCCGCAGTGCCGGCTGAGTTTTCCTCATTTATTTTTATATTAAAGGCAGATAGGGGAGAGGGAGAGAGAGATTGAGAGAGAAAGAAATAACTTCCATTCCCTTGTTCACTGCCTAAATGCTGACAGCAGACATATCCAGTTGAAGGCCAAAGCCAGAGTCCTAGAATTTCAGCTGACTCTCCCACATGGGTGACAGGACCAGGATACCTGGGCCACCACCAGCTGCCTCCCATCTTGCACACTAGTAAGAACCTGAATCAGAAAAGGAGGACTCGAAGCCAAGTACTTGGATATGGGATGCAGGCATTCCAAGCAGCATGTTTAAGTTCTGTGCCAAACAGCTAACCCATCTTGCTATTAATGACAAATCTTACTTTACTTTTCGCAAACTGAATCTTTGACATACAATATGAGTTTAAAATTTACAGTGTGTCTCAATTCAAACTGGTCTCAATAGCCACACATTGACAGTGGCTGCTGTGTTGCATAGTACAGCTTTAGTGGATGCAGATAATGTGACTTAGACCTGTAAGCCCCTGGTGTGGCCTTGGTTGGTGTGGGATTACCCCCAGATTCATTAATTCTCATTTAATTGATGGAAGGAGGTAGAATGATTTGATTTATATGCCAAAAAGTATATTTATAAGCTACTTGCTTTGAACACTTCATTGTTTTTTATTCCTTGAAAAATAAATTACTAACAATTTCAACACTAATAAGTACCATTTTCTTTTATTATGTATATTTTGAAAATTACATTCCATTTTGTGTTTTATTTGTAAACTCAACAACATCTCTCGTGAATACCAGAGTAAATCAGGATAAATATAGAACCTGAGAATAATTCACTTAGTTTTTAAAGGGTATAATAAAAAGGCTTGGACTATACCATCTAGAGTACTGGTTAGTAATATATTTGATAGTTTTGTAAAAAGACCAAAGTAATTCATTGAGAAATACATGTGTATTTTGCCTCCATTAAATGTAGTCATGTAATCATTAAAACATCATACAACCTTATACCATTTTTATTTTTAAATTTGTATGAAAACTATCATGGGGGAAAAACCACTTATTGTAAATTAATGGGATGTTCATCTCTTAAGTGACTTAATGCTTTTAGTTGAATGTTTATAGAAAGAAAAATCCTAAAGCATCCTGCAGTAATATTAATTCTGACATGATTTGTGAAATATTTTTCAATTCTTTTAAACTAATAAGGAATCAAAGTGGTGTTTTTCTTGACCTTGTTTTAGGTATCTGAAAAGCAGTTCTTGCCATGGACCCATTTAGGTGATGATATGCTTATCTGATTTATTTCACAGTCAACCCAGGGGTTGCAGTTGACATGCTATTTTAAAACTGAATCAACCTAAAAATTGCATGAAGTCACTTAGAGCTACATCATACATTGTCAGTCATCTCCACTCCCCCCAGTCTCTACCAAACTTTCTTCCCTTGCCATTTGCCTTTTTCCTTCTTTCACTTGCTCACATTTTGCATTCAGTGGGTCTGACTGAGCTGTGCTCCTTTATTTTCTAATCTTTTGACCTCTTCATTTACAGGATGAGGGAACAGCTTGTAAGTCACAGAGACTTCCAGAGAGAAGACTAGGACTCTATAAATAGAAGGAGCCTCACGGTGACTCATTACTAGATTTGATGCGTTTTCATAACTGCTAGCCAAGAACTGTGTTCATCATTTTTCCTGAGGAATTATTAGAGAAGTTTGTGAGAATTAGAAATTCTTATTTGATTTTTAGTTTTGCTTCTGTCATTTTAGCATAAGATCAATGTAGGGTAATTTGTAGATTCTCCCTGCACTCATTTTTTATACCATCAATTTCTGTTAACGTGATGTCTTCAGTAATAAGGTTATTCTACTAACAGGCAAAATATGTTGTAAAATGTGTGGAACTGAATTTGGGAAACTGAATTTGGGGCACATTGCCCAAAGTCCTCGATATCTGGCTCTGATTTTTCAAATTTATAAAGCAAAAGTACAGGAATAAAGTAAATTGTAACATATATTTCTGCAATAAGTTATATGATAACAATACTGATATTCTGGATATGCTTGAAATGAACTATTTGAGTATTGTTCTATATCTGAATTATCTGAAAATCACAAAAACAATTTTTTTACAAATTATCTCTTACATTATATGCAACTATGTAAGTTATAGTTTACTTAATGATTTGGAGTTTGCCCATATATTTTGGTTATATCTAACAAATGATCTTAGAATTTAGTGGTTTAAGGTTACAGTTTTATTTTGTTCACAGTTTTGCAAGTCAAGCCTTTGGACATGAGGCAGCAGTGCCATTTTAGCCTCAGGTTTCTCAGTCAGAATGTGGTATTTGTTGGCTGGTACACGTATCATCTGAAGGTTTCACCAGGCTTGGTGTCCAAGATGGCTCATACTCAAGGCTGGTAATTCATGCTGAGTGTCCTTTCTGACACCTCATGTTGTTTTCAACAGAAGCACCATGTGGTTTGCATTTCTCTTCTTAGCTTCTGGATTCTTTCTATAAAGGTATAACCTGAGAGGGAACATTCTCTGTGGTCATAGTGGAAACTGAATGGCCTTAACTCCAAGAGACATGCAAAGTTACTTCCTTCATATTCTGTTGGTCACTCAAGTCTATAAGAACAGTCCAGCTCCAAGGAGGAGAGGGACACTAGATTCCACCTTTCATTATGAATAGCAGCAAAAGATTCTCAGCCATCTTTAGTCTACTACATTGTGTTCCATATTTATGAATAATTATTGAATTAGGAAATAGTTGAATTGAATTTTATTCCTAAAAATTAATTATACTTGAATGAGAAACAGAAAATGACATAATTATTATATTTTTCTAACTGTGAATAATGTGCATTTTGAAAAGCACAAAATTAAACTGGTTACATTGGCCTGTAGGTTAATGGAATAACCTTATTTTAAACCCAAGAATATTAAAATTCTGATAATTCTACACATAAATGATTTATGGTTTAATAGATCATCCTGCCAAATATGATCTAGAATATTTCAAATATAATAAGAATATTGAGGGTATATTGCCATCAGCCTTCCTCTGAGAATAACCATTGTTAATTGTCTTTCATTTTTCACGTTAGACAGTTATGTACATGGTGCCACATGTTTATATAACAGCTAAAAGCAAAGTGTGGGGTCACTGTAATTCATTTGCAAAGTCATTCATAAGTAGGCTCTTATAAATTGTCTTCTGATAGCATATAATAAATAAAATGTCATTCCATAAATATAGATGACGTACCCAAATTTGCATATACCTGACTTAAAGTTGTAAGATTGTGAACTTCTTGAAAAACGACCATGGGAACAGAATCTGAGAATTTTTGAAGTGAACATATCTTTGGAAAACTAAGGTTCTTTACAATTCTGAATAGTCTCAATTTAGGCACAATGTCCATTTTCAACTAGTTAATCAACAATATGTTAATTCATAGAGAAATGCTGTTGGTAATCACTAAAAAACAGTTAGGGTCATTTTTGGCTGAGTGTCAGATCCCAGTTCAATAAAGGCTCACTGTTCAGCTGCAAGCTCTGTGATTCATTGGCCACTTCCAGCTGTTTGCTCTTTCGGGAGGTGCCTGGGCATTCCAGCTGAAGCCAAGCTCATCACTGGATGATCTGAAACAGCATCTGAATGAGGTAGTGACATTCGAGCTGTGGCTCTTTGTCACATGCTTTTCAAGCAATGACAGGACAGGGGCCGGCTGCAGGCACCTACCCACTTTCCATCAGCGTGGGGTTCCTCAGCAGGCCATATGGACTCTGGAGTGCCTCCTCTAGCTGACAGTAGGACTCGCAGTCCTGCGCACTCTCACTGGATCTTGACGCCTTCCCTTTTTCTCATTTCTTTCCCCTCCCCTACTCCAATAAACCTACTAGACCCTTTTTTTTCTTTTTTCTTTTTTCTTTTTTCTTTTTTCTTTTCTTTCTTTTTTCTTTCTTTTTTTTTTTTTTAATAGGCAGAATGGACAGTGAGAGAGACAGAAAGGTCTTCCTTTTTGCCGTTGGTTCACCCTCCAATGGCCGCCGCGGCCGGCACACCGCGCTGATCCGAAGGCAGGAGCCAGGTACTTATCCTGGTCTCCCATGGGGTGCAGGGCCCAAGCACTTGGGCCATTCTACACTGCACTCCCTGGCCACAGCAGAGAGCTGGCCTGGAAGAGGGGCAACTGGGACAGAATCCGGCGCCCCGATTGGGACTAGAACCCCGTGTGCCGGCACTGCAAGGCCGAGGATTAGCCTCCTACTAGACCCTTAAGTCCATCTCAGTATCTGATTCTTGGAGATTGAAACTGTAACAATATTTTATTTCATGAAGGAGATTAAAATTTCTTAAGTGAGATATGATGCAAGAAGTTGAGAATATAAGGCTAATATGAAGTAGTTTTGCCATTGGGTAGATTTCAGTCCTGATATCATCATCAGCCTCCACAGATATTTCTATGGTGTGCTAAGAGGTTAAATAACTAGCACGGAGCCACATAGCTTCTAGCTATCTGCAGATTCAAGGAATTGATGCTAAGAAACGTGATTATATGCTCCTAAGTGTGCTTATTTTTCCTTTGCATTATGGAGAAAGTTGAAACTTTTACTATTCACAGTCATATTTTGAATTTGTAAACATAAATATTAAAAACAATGAGTATAGACTTGGCACATTAAAACCCATTATTTAGAAAAGAAATGTATAATTCAAAAGAAAAAAAAATAATTATTATCTCCCAGTCAAGCTGATCATTGAAAAGTCAAAGAGATATTAATGAATTTAAACTATGTTTTGTATTGCTGGGTATAAAGGAGGAAGAAATTATTAACGCCATGAAAACTAGAATAAACAATTTTTTTTTCTATTCAGTTAACTATTTTCTTCCTTAACTCAAATAAGGGTAAGAAATTTCAGAGTAAATGAACATTCTCCTAATATTTATGCAGTTGATTTGGTCATTTTATGGGGAGAAAACATGGATTTGAGAATCTTATATGTATCAGTTGATATGCTAGTAGTAATATGCTGATGAAATAGAATGTGTATGCTCAAGTTGGAAGGAAAAAACAAATTCAATGAGATGGGAGAACCAGCAAACAAAAATTTGCAGTTGCAGGAAATGATGTGTGGTTTGTATACTGTAGAGCATACGTCACCCAAAAAGGCACATAACTCAGCCATCCAGGGGACGCTCCCAGAGGGAACAAGGACTAGTTCTTAGATGTATCTCAGAGCATAAGATACTGAAGGGGATACAGGGATGTGATGGGTAGAGTCAGGAAAATCCACATGTGTTTAGTGAGAAAAGTGAAACATGTCATTTCAGCTCTTTTGGAGTGAGAGAGAGAGCTGTGAGGAAATTGGAAATCAAAAACTCTAAAGTTCCAGAGCGAAGTCATGGATTGTTCAGATCACAACATTGTGTTAAAATTTTGACTTTTTTTTTTTTTTCCTGAAAGAGATGACTGGCTGTTCAGCATTCCACCTTAGCAGAATCTGGAAAATGACAGAGGTAGAAATAGGGAAAGCTATGTTTAAGACTTTTGCAGAAATTCAAGTAAGAAGCAATAAGGATCTATAGTAAGTCAAAGTAGAATAGAGAAGAGCAAGTCAAAATGATCTATTAAAGAAATAGAGTTGAAAGACTTTGGTATCAGGCTTGGTTCAGAGTAAGTAGGAGCTGAGAGCATAGGATGACTTCCTTGTTGTTATTTTAGGAACTAGGACAATGGAGGCAAGAAGCAGAGGTGATAGGGAGGTTGAACTAAATATTGGAATGTGTGTGACAGTGCTGAGTGTATGTACAGTCAGTACTGAACTGTATCTGTGGGCTGGAGCTTGGGAGACAGATAATTCTGTTAGCGGCCATAGATGTGAATATACTGTGTCCTAGAGGCTGTGGCTGGGTGTATATATAGTGTGAGATGTATTAGAGAGGCATCATGAAAGATGACTATTGTAACATGGCCACTGGTTTGCAAATTAATATCTAATTGTAGCAGGCAGACAAATGATAAAGCACTTTTTTTTTATAACAAATTTTTGGTTAATACCACTGAAAATGTATGCATAGGAATAGGAGGAAGTAGCCTAAGAGCACTCCCTAGTGGCTGTCCTAGGCAACCAAATGAATGTTCAAAACATGAAGACAACATAAAAACTGTAAGAAAAAAATGTATAAATCTACATAGGCATGCCCATATATAGCATAATGAAGTTTTAATCCATTAGATTTTTTTGCGACTTACATTTTAAAAATATCTTACTATAGAGGAAATTTGAGTTTCATTAGTCAGATGCAATGATCTCCCATAGTGTGAAGCTGACTCTATCAAGAGTGAAACATAGGGCTAAACGTGTTATGCCGTGTCTTTGATGTCTTTGTAGGATATAATGAAAGATGAATGCTCGATGCTGAAGTTGCAGCTGAAAGAGAAGGATGAGCTCATCTTTCAACTTCAGGAGGAGCTGGTAAGTGATAGCAATATTGGGCCCACAAGGTATTCTTTCTTTGTAGGTTTATTGTTGTAAGATGTTTGTTTGTTTATTTTATTCATTTTTATTTGTGAGGCAGAGAGAGAGAGAGTCAATAAAATGAAAACATAGGTTCCCATCTTCTAGTTCAATTCTCCCAAATGCCCGCGACAGCCAGGGCTGTGCCAGGCTGAAGCCAGAAGCTGGGAACTGAACCCCAGTCTCTGCTATGGGTGGCAGGATCCTAAGGACTTGAGCTTTCACTTGCTGTCTCCTTGGTTGTATTTGAGCAGGAAGCTGGAGATAGGAGCTGGAAACAGGGTTTGAACTCAGGTAAGCAAAGTAGGATGCGTGCAGCTTAACCTCTAGGCTAAATGCCAACCTGCCGACTGTTATTTGTTAACACTAATATTATTAACTGCTTACTCTGCTGTCATGATTTTGCCTGATTATCAGTTTTGTAATGCTTCAACAATGAAAACTTTAGATATTTGAAAAGCTGAAAAGCAGACTGTTTTATAATATGTATGGAAATTTACATAATTCCAGAAAGAGATCTCTGAATCTGGGTTATACGTTTAAGTTGTATCTTGTATTATGTTTTTGTAGTAGATGTTTTAACTCCATACTGTTATACCTGGAGATAAAATCATATAATATGAAGCTAAGTACTCACCAATGTTGCCAAAAAATCCAGAATTTTTGTTATTTTCATAAATGACAAAACAAACTTCATATACCATCAAACTTCTGATAATTAAAATATTAGTGAGACATCGAACTTATTTTACTGAGTATTTACAACTGACAATGTTTTCACTGAAACTTGACCTTTATTTAGGCTTGTTCTATTATTGGGTTGACATTGGTCACATGAGGATATTATTGTGATTCAGACCTATAAAGCAGTATTTAAAATAGCAATAGTGAGGAGCTGGCTTTGTGGCGCAGTAGGTTAAGTCACTGCTTGACACACCAGCATCCACACATCAGACTGCCTATTCAAGTCCCAGCTACTCCTTTCCCCATTCAGCTTCTTGGATCCTAGTGCTTGGGCCCGTGACACCCATGTAGAACATGTAAATGGAGTTCCTGGCTCCTAGTTTTGGCTTGGCTCAGCCATCCATTTGTGTCCTTATTGAGAGTAAACCAGCAGATGGAAGATCTCTCTTTTTCTATCTGTTGCTCTTTCAAATAAATATTTTTTTAAATAAATAGCAGTTGTGGGGCAGCCGTTTGGGATAGCAGCTAAATTGCTGCCTGGGATGTTCACATCCCATTTGGGAGGGCCTGGATTTGAGTCCCAGATCTGTTAATTCTAGCTCTGTGGGAAGAAGCAGACAATGGCTGAGCTAGCTGAGTCCCTGCCATCCATGTGGGAGAACTGGATGAAATTCCTGTCTCCTTACTTTCGGTCTGGCCCAGCCCCAGTTGTTATGGGCATTTGGGGAGCAAGCCAGGTGAGAAGTGTTTCTCCATCTCTCTCTATTTCTGCCTTTCAAATAAAATAAATTAGTTAAAAGCATTATTAATATTTCAACAAAAGGAAGCTATGTACATTACTGTAAATACTGTCCCTATATTACATATTCTATATAAATGCATGCTTAAATATAAAATGTATTATATAATGAAAACAGTTATATTTAAAATGTTCTTATGTCTTATGTACACAAACATGTGGCCTACAAACATAGCTTTGAGTTGAATGAATATAATGTGCAGATACTTATTAAAGAATGGATAGAATCAGAAGTTTTAACATAGCAGTTATCTAGCCATTCACTTTGCCAGAGTGCTCATTTTGGGTAATTAACTCAGACAGAAGTATTGCTTTTCACCTTTAACATTAGTTGTGATCGTGTTTAAAATAAAGCATATAAGAAATTGGCTTTTCATTTGTTGAATGAAATGAGAAAGAAAATATTGTGTCCAGAGCTAATGGGACATAGCTGTAATTAAAGGAATTCTCTCTCAACCAGTCCTGTGTGACTGACTTAATGCAGTAAAGCACAATGTGTGTGGATTCTTGCTTGTCTTTATAGTTGAATTTCCCAAATTGGGTGGTTGGTCTCTAAAATTTTCCAGATGCCATTTTAATCTTATGTATTTTGTATAATCATCTTTGATATTTCAACAAAGGAAAAAGATACCTTTTGGCAACATTGTTTAGTTAGTTAAAGAGCACTGTAGCTAAGAAGGAAGTGTGTAAGTGAGGACTCAACAATTTGAGGGAGAAGACGCATTGTTTAAAAAGCATCATTAAAATAGGATTTGATTTGGCGCCTGTATGAGGGGTAGCAATCACATGGATTGATACAAATCACTAAGGTCCCTGGAAAAATTTGGTCCTAGAATTTCCTAATCTGGATAATAAGTAAACTGTGGTGTTTTGATGAGATGAAGATCAAGCTTTACATTTATACTTAACCTACTGAGATTTGAAAATTTCAAGCAATTTTAGAAACCAGTTTAGCTGTTCCCTGTGATAAAACAGATTTATAATCCTCTAATGTGGAATAATTTATTTTTCTGTTCTATGTGTCATGGATTCTGCATTTTTTTAACCACTGCTAGTATCATAAGCAACTTAATATACTTGTATATTGTTGAACAAATTTAGATGTTATACCAAAAAAGACCTTATACTCAATAGGTGAGAAAATTTTATTTTTTTAAATTATTGATTCACTTATTTGGCCTTACAGTGATAGTTTAGGAATTATAAATGATAGGCAGTGGTAGGGTGTACCTATTTTAAAGTGTGAGTTTTTCAGCTGCTGCTTTGTGTTTAGGGCAAAGTTTCTCAACAGTGGGACTACTGAACCTTTAAGTGTTGTGCTGTGTGTTGTGAGAATTTTAGCAGCATCTCTGAAGGTGCTGTCTGGAAACCAGGAGCACCCTCTAGATATTACCAAATGTTCTCTGGGTGCAAAATTGCCCTTTTTTGAGAAACATTGCTCTAAGTGAAATTATAGTGCCCAGTGAAATAGTGTATTATAACATAAATGTCTACTTATAGACACTCACAAAAAAGTAAAAGTCCTGCCGAAAGGATAGAGCTTCCCTTGGACTGTTGCATGTCTGTTTACTTAGTGTCTTGGTTGACTTGGACTCTGATAGCAAACTCTCTCATACTGAGTGGATTAACCGGTAGAAAGTTAACTTCTCACGGTTCTGAAGGCTGTGTACCTGAGATCACCGTGCCAGTGTGGTTGAGGTCTGGTGAGAGCTGTCTCCCTCTTGCAGATGGTCATCTTCTCACTGTGTGCCCACGATAGAGAGAAAAATAGCAAGTTCTTTAGAGTCTCCTTTTAAAGGGCACTAACTCATCCTGAGGGTCCTAACCTAGTGACCTTCTCAAAACCCAAACATCTCTCAAAGGCCCATCTCTAAATACCATCTCAAGCAGGATTAGGGCTTCCATATGTGAACTGGAGGTGGGGAGCATAATTCAGTTCACAGCACATGCTCTTTGTTTTTTATGCCTATTTCATATTAGTACAGATGTGGCTAATTAAGGGTTTCTGTTATATTTCTTTCTCAACAGCCAAATGCACACTTCAAATATTCTTTTTCTAGTCTGAGTTCAGAATTATTATTTTGGTTCAACTTTTTTGCTTGCTGGGTTGGTAGATTTCACAAAGCATAAATATGCGACAAATTCAAAAAAGTCTTGATCTTATATTGTCTGGGCAAACTGTACACATTAATTACTGAATTCCTAACATGACTGACTTTGAATTTTCTCCTGTTTTCTTTACAAAAGACAGCAATCCATTTGTACTCATAGAAACAATTTCATGAAATCTGACATTATAATCTCTGAAATTTACATGTGTCACTTACCTTGGTGAGCATTAATGACTTTCAACAGATAGGAGGGAAGTATTGTTATATTCTTAAAATTGTGTCTTTGGAATACATGAAATCTATTTATATTAATAACAAAAGTTAATCATTTTAAGTTATTTTATGATGTCCACTGGGATGTTAAATATTAGAGTATCAGACTGTTCTAGGATTTTAGAAATTGGAGAAAACAAGAAATATCCTCTGTAGCCAGGTGTTTGTGGTATGGTAAACAGAATGGATCAGATTCACAGCATGAGCCATCTACTCCCTACTGGTTTATAATAGAACAAAATTTCTTCTGCACTGCTACAAGATTCAGGAAGCACTGAGTAATCTTACCTGTGTGGCATGAGCTACATAAATAGTATTTGTTATGTTGAAAATAAATTATAAATTGTATTGGTCTTATAAAATGTGTTTGGCAAAAAAATTGAAATAAACTAAGCACCATTTAAAATTACCTTTTCAAGTAGACTCCACTCCAGTCAAATGAGGCATTTGAAATATTTTAACTTTCCTCAGTCTTCCATCTCCTAGAAATGTATATAACATTTGCTGAACTTGTCTAGGGCTTTTAGTGATTTCAATAGTTTGTTTTCCTTTGAAAAAATTTCTTTTAAGAATATTGATGACTTGTTATTACAAATCCCTAGCCACCGTATTGTCCATTTAGATTTAAAATATGTATTCTTTAGGTTCATTACAAATTAGTCTTTCCTTTCATTTCCTCTTTTTCCATTTTATGAGCTCTGCTGATTCATTTATGATTTGGTTAGAATCTTTTCCATAGTGTTTCCTTCAGATATAGATCAATTATGTATTCTCTGGACCTTCAAATATTTCTTTCCCTGATGGATTGAACTGTATGCCTCCAAAATTCATATGTTGAAGCCCTATTCAACAAGGTTGACTGTATTTGAAGGTAGGATTTACATGCGGTAATTGAGGTTAAATGCAGGGTCTTAATCTGATAGGATTGCTGGCTTTATAAAAAGAGGAAGATATTTCTGTCTTTCTCCTCCTCTTCCCCTTTTTCCCCCAATCTATCTCTCCCCCCTCTTCACCTCTTCTCCCCACCTCACCCTTCATCTCTACCACCCAGCATGCATGGGACAAAAACCTTATGAGTATGGAGAGTACCCGTCTACAAGCCAATAAGAGGGCCCTCACCAGAACCCAGCCATAAATTTGGACTTCAGCCTCTAGACTGTGAGAAAATAACTTTTTGCTGTATAAGTCATCTAGTCTATGGTGTTTTGTTATGGTAACCTGAGCTAACTAATGCAGACGTCATGTGTAAGCACAATCTTTTTCATCTTTGTCTTGCTTTCTTAAGAGAATAACATTCCACTGGATTTGAAATTCAGGTGCTACATACACCATTTTTATGATATACCCAGATATATTTCATTATTTGTATTTCTTAAATATGAGTAATATTCAGCAATCATATTCCATTAACTTAAGTCTTCCTTAAAATTATATATATATTCCTTCAAATTATTTATATGTATAATATTCCTTCCTTCAATAATAGGTATGTTTCTTACCAAAACTCCTATGATTTTCATATTTGGACTCCTAGATTTATACTTCAAATACCTTTTATCTTTCTTAGTATTGAATGGCTTTATCTTTAGTTGAGATATTTTTTCTGCTATTATTCTGAGCCACTAATCTGATTTGCAGTAACTATACTTATATAGTCTAATAAATATTCAACTTGAGAAATCATTTCCTAGTTTGAGGTTTAAATTATACACTATTAAATAGCTTTAGTGCCTGTCATTGCTAATTTGTCGTTTATCTGCTGTGGCATTGTCCCTACTCTTAAGTGACCTGTCCTTGGTGTTTTGCTTTTCCTTGTAAGTGTAGGATGTATTCTATCAGCATTCTATCTCCAGAACCTCAGATGGCTTATCCTTAAACCAAGTCTTCAATGCTAACCCAGTGGCTCCCATTAGCCCACAAGAGAATTAAGTCTTGAGCCTCCTCTCTCTCTGTCAACACCTGTTAGAACCTGAACTCTCCCACTTATGCTTCCAAGCTTTGCCTTCCTACCTTAGTCTCTGCCTCTGCTCAGAAGTTGTTAGCACTTAAGAATAACTGTGTATTAATTACAGAATTAAACCAGTCATATTAAGTAGAACAGACAAAAAAACTACTAAGAGGGATAATGTATTAAGTTGTTCATTAACAGTCAGGGCTATGCTGATCAAGTCACCGTTTCCCATAGTGTCCATTTCACTTCCACAGGTTTCCTTTTTGGTGTTCAGTCAGTTGTCACCGATCAGGGAGAACATATGGTATTTGTCCCTTTGGAACTGGCTTATTTTACTCAGCATGATGTGTTCCACATTCCTCCATTTTGTTGCAAATGACTGGATTTCGTTGTTTCTTACTGTGGTATAGTATTCTAAAGAGTACATATCCCATAATTTCTTTATCCAGTCTACTGTTGATGGGCATTTAGGTTGGTTCCAGGTCTTGGCTATTGTGAATTGTGCTGCAATAAACATTAGGGTGCAGACCGCTTTTTTGTTTGCCAATTTAAATTCCTTTGGGTAAATTGCAAGGAGTGGGATGGCTGGGTCGAACGGTAGGGTTATCTTCAGGTTTCTGAGGAATCTCCAGACTGACTTCCATAGTGGCTTAACCAGTTTGCATTCCCACCAACAGTGGGTTAGTGTCCCTTTTTCCCCACATCCTCGCCAGCATCTATTGTTGGTAGATTTCTGCATGTGAGCCATTCTAACTGGGGTGAGGTGAAACCTCATTGTGGTTTTGATTTGCATTTCCCTGATTGCTAGTGATCTTGAACATTTTTTCATGTGCCTGTTGGCCATTTGGATTTCCTCTTTTGAAAAATGTCTATTGAGGTCCTTGGCCCATCTCTTAAGTGGGTTGTTGGTTTTGTTTTTGTGGAGTTTCTTGATCTCTTTGTAGATTCTGGTTATTAACCCTTTATCTGTTGCGTAGTTTGCAAATATTTTTTCCCATTCTGTCGGTTGCCTCTTCACTTTCCTGACTGTTTCTTTTGCAGTACAGACACTTCTCAATTTGATGCAATCCCAACAGCCAAAGCAGGACCATGCCCAGCCATAGTCTTAGAATTCAATATGGGTCTCCCACATGGGTGGCAAGAACCCACAAATTTAGCCCATCATCCTCAACCTCCCAGGCAGATTTTCAGGAATCTAGATCAGAACCTTGGATCAGGATTTAAATTGGGTACTCCTGTGTGAAATGCAAGTGTCCCAAGTGGCAGCTTAATGTATGTGCTACAACACACACCTGGTGTTTTATTTTTCATAACAAATATGTATGTGTATATATACATAGCTTTTATAACAAAGAAATCAGAGATCTCTTTGGAAAATAAATGAAGAATTAAGAATTGTTTCATGGTGGTCTGATTGTTTTTGGAGAAAAAGATCATGAGAGTTTTTTTTTTTTTTTTTTTTTAATTTTTTGACAGAGTGGATAGTGAGAGAGACAGAGAGAAAGGTCTTCCTTTGCCATTGGTTCACCCTCCAATGGCCGCCACGGCTGGCGCGCTGCGGCCGGCGCACCGCGCTGATCTGATGTCAGAAGCCAGGTGCTTCTCCTGGTCTCCCATGGGGTGCAGGGCCCAAGCACTTGGGCCATCCTCCACTGCACTCCCTGGCCACAGCAGAGAGCTGGCCTGGAAGAGGGGCAACCGGGACAGAATCTGGTGCCCTGACCGGGACTAGAACCCGGTGTGCCAGTGCCGCAAGGCGGAGGATTAGCCTAGTGAGCCACGGTGCTGGCCCCATGAGAGGTTCTTGTGAATTTCTTCTTCACACACATAACTCTAGCAGTTTTCATTATTTTTGCATATTAAGAAAGAATAAAATCAGACATAAAAAAGACTGAATAAAGTGGTGATAAGAACTGTGAATTAATAGAACAGAGTAAGAAATGAGAAGAAAGCTGTGCCATACACCATGACAAGAATTATTCAACATTGTCTTGATTGAGGTGGATATTAGTTGATTAAGGGCATGGGAGAAAGCCAACATTCATAATTAGGAATGATAAGTTTTTTACTTTCATAAGTAATATTTGGATACATACTTAAGTATGTGTTTACTTTGTAGAATATCTGAAATATCTGAGTATTGAACTTTGTGAATTTTAGAAATACAATTCTATCCAGCACAAAGATGAAAGGATTCCACTAATTAAAATATTTAATGGATATATGTATGTGTAGACCAGATGTTATGTATGTATAATAAAGTTATAATAATAAAAATTTTAAAATATTTTGTATTAAGTTTAATTTTAATGTTAAATTGTATAAAACAGAAAAAAATTTTCTCACAAGAAAGTGTCGCTCCCCCTCTTCACCGAGGAGCAACACAGGACCCTGCGCTGTTCTTCTGTCTGCTCGGCCCCTCCCGGGCCCGCTGCTGGTTCCTCCCGGGTTGGCTACCGACCCTTCCACCTCCGTGGAAGGGCGGTTCCCCCTGCCACATTCCCCACTTCCGCGGGGGAGCAGCACACCCCGGCCGGCTCTCTCGGGGGCTGCACAGGTGTTCCTTCAGATAGATGTTCCCCTTAGATGTTCCTGGTGCATGCCGTCTCTCTCCTCCTTTATAGTCCTCCTCTGCCAATCCCAACTCTGCTGCCCACATGCCGAGCACGCCGCTCTCCTCCAATCAGGAGCAGGTCCTGCAGCTTGTCAAGTTGGTGAGAGGCAGCTGGGTAGAAGCTGTTGCCTCCTCTCCCAGCGCCACACTGTGGGAGAGCAGATGCATAGAACAAGTCCCAATTCCAGTAACTCAGTCCAGTCCGGGTTGCTCCCCACAGAAAGTTTTCAAGTCTTACCTGTTTAGTGAATGTCATAGGGCAGAAAAATACTATGTAATTTTATTTCCACTATGAAACTGAGGAACATTGTAAACATCTTCATGTAGCTAAAAGCTGAAAGATTAATTGTAAACATTGTTGGTGAAGTGTTTTGGGGGAATGGATAGTTTCTTGTAAATAATTATGAATCTTAAAACTGGTTTCAGAAATCTTATAAATGATTTCATACTATGAGTGGAAAGTATTTCTCATTTGATAGCAGGAATGGGAAGAACAGTTGAGATTTATGAATTGATTCAAGTTTTTTTTAAGTAAGCTGAAACTAACTTATAAATGAAAAAAAAAAATAGTAATTTTAGTTCACCCTATGACTGTGAGGAGTGAATCTTAATGGCTCTAATTTGGGTCAATATGCCAAGACATGAATTTACTGTTGTTTTTATTGTAATTTGGGCACTGATGGCTAATATCCTGTAAAAAATATTAAGTGCCTTTGTGTGGATCATCACATTAACGTAAGTGAATTGATAGTAATTGGTGATTCTGAGCGTTTATGATGTCTACCATTCACACTTCTGCTTGGGCACACTTATTTTTTTTCTAGCTGATCTGAATGAAAAATCATCCTATACAACTTTTTACAGTATGTTTCTTTAAAATGTAGAGGTTGCTGTTTAAAAAATCCAGTTTGAATGATAACCAAAAAACAAAAATCTTATGAAGTTCTTTAGTCCCAAGAATAAACAGCATTCATTAAAACAACATTAAAAAAGCAAATCAACATGTTTGCCTCTGTGATCCCTCTTGTATTTACTGACGTGATATTTACATTCGAAAGGTGGTGGAACCTGACAGCTACCTTAACTGCCGCATGTTTCTAAGAGAAGCTGTGAGGAGTACAGTGGAGAATATTTAAGACAATAATAAAACTGACTAGAAGCCATCTTTATTTACTATAACCCTAGACCCAAATAATAAAGATATCAACAATGGAAAATATGCTTTTATGCATCTGAATTCGAACTCTAGGTTTAGATTGGATTAATTTATATAATTAAAGTTATAACAATTTTATTACTCATTTTAAAATGAGCAATACATTTTTTAAGTGGAGGCTATCTAGGAGAACTTCTAATAATTGGGTTGAAATGTACCTGAATCCCTGTCTAACAAGTGTCCATTTTGAGAGTGAAGTTTGTCACCATTTAGATGCTTCCAGGCAGCATGATACCCAGTTTGGGTTTCTTTTTTTTTTTTTTTTTTTTTTTTTTTTTTTTTTACAGGCAGAGTGGACAGTGAGAGAGAGACAGAGAGAAAGGTCTTCCTTTTTGCGGTTGGTTCACCCTCCAGTGGCCGCCCCGGCCGGCACACTGCGACCGGCACACTGCGCTGATCCGAAGGCAGGAGCCAGGTGCTTATCCTGGTCTTCCATGGGGTGCAGGGCCCAAGGACTTGGGCCATCCTCCACTGCACTCCCTGGCCACAGCAGAGAGCTGGCCTGGAAGAGGAGCAACCGGGACAGAATCCGGTGCCCCAACCGGGACTAGAACCCGGTGTGCCGGCGCCGCAAGGCGGAGGATTAGCCTAGTGAGCCGCAGCGCCAGCTAGTTTGGGTTTCTAACCTGTGAATGTTACACATTAGTAGATTCACATTAAGCATTGTTATTATGATGAAGGAATGGAACCAGATAATGTAACCATATGGAGTAATTTTTGTATTTGATACCTATGAACTGAAAGCTATACATTTTTGAGGGGACACTTGGAAATTTTGATTCTAAAATATCTTACTGAGCTTCAATAATATCTTCAAAAATGAGCTCTAGTTTTCATTGTACTATGTTAATTTATGTTTAAACCCAATGCATCCATAACAAAAGAATTGTTGCATCAGGTGTATTATTTAGTAGTCGCTTGTTATATTTATTAAAACCTGTTCTTGACAACTTCATATGTTCAAAGTTCATTTTAGAAGTTACGACTAGCTGCATGTCTTCTGGCTATTATTAATAGTCATGTTAATGTGTTTGACCTCATGATTATTAATCATAAATTTATCTTATAGAAGGGGAAGTTGTTTAATATGACCCATTCCAGATGTCTAGTATATTAGGTATATCACTAAATTGTACATAGTTTCCTCCTGTAAGGTAAGGATGAACCCAAGAAAGCCAGTTCACTTAAGAAAGTTTAAAAAATATATATTCTTGGGGCTGGTGCTGTGGCTCAGCAGGTTAAAGCCCTGGCCTGAAGCGCCGGCATCCCATATGGGCGCTGGTTCTGGTCCCGTCTGCTCCTCTTCCGATCCAGCTCTCTGCTATGGCTTGGGATAGCAATAGAAGATGGCCCAGATCCTTGGGCCCCTGCACCCATGAGGGAGACCTGGAAGAAGCTCCTGGCTCCTGGCTTTGGATCCGTGTAGCTACAGCCGTTGTAGCTATCTGGGGAGTGAACCAGTGGATGAAAGACCTCTCTCTCTATCTCTACCTCTCTGTGTAACTCTGACTTTCAAATAAATAAATCTCTAAATATATACATATATATATCCTTTTGAGCATTAAACACTTTTGTTCTCACTCGAAGCAAATATTGAAATTATTCTTGAGTTTAAATAAACATAGAAACAGTCATTTTCTCCCAAATCCCTTGCAATGCCATTTCCTTTATTTAATCATAAGCCAATTTCTCAGCTCATTTGTTAACATTTGAATAGCAAGACGTGGGACTGCTGAAGGCTCTCGTAGAATTGATGATTTTTGGAAAATTAATGGCAATTGAAGAACTAAAAGTGTGGCATTATGTGTAATCAGGTTACTGTGCAGAATAAAAAATGGGAAGCTAAAAATAAAAAATTCTAAGAACTGCATATGGCTAAATAGCACCTTATCAAGAATTTGGAGAAAAGAATAATTTTGATTTGGTTTAAAAATATATTCAGAATTCATATTGAATAAAATTATGTGCCCTTGAAGCTTTAATAACAGAATAATTCCTACTTGATAGAGAAACATTCTTTGTGCATGAAAATCATATCCTGAATTCATCTTAAAAGTAATTCCCTACTTGCTCTGTATTCTGTTATAATTTATGGTATTATTTCATGCCAGTCATTTTAAGATAGAATATTACAACCCCATGGATGATTTACATAAGAACAGACAGCTATAAGTAGTTTCAAATCCTCTTTCTTTCTCATATTTAGGAAACATTAGGAACAGAGAAGAAATAGATTAGGTATACTTAAACATTATTAAAGTGTCAGGCTACTTTCCTTCTTTTTTCAGGAGAATTAATTGCATATATACCCGAAAAGGCTTATCTCAGCAGTAATTACTCTCCTAGTCAGCTCTGTGAGACAGATGTAGAGTATGAATGTGACAATATCCTGTGCTACATAATGGGGGTTAACCTCCAGTTCCTTACACTCTATGGTACCCTGACGAGGAGCTGCCAAAAAGATACCATCTTTAATATTTGGCTGCACTTGCTATAGCAATCCTGCATATTTGTTTAAGTCTTTATCACATGGTGTTGTCACATTGCAGTATGCTCTTGATGTAGGGAAATAATTGTTGCATAATTTCAGTGCCTGTAGGAAGATGTTTTACCTTTAAGGCATAAATAGTTTGAAAGGAGCATGCAGTCATATTGTGGCCAAAGTAGGCATGTAGCTGAAGTTGATTTATACTTAAAGTAGTTGAATATTTTGAGTATTTTCAGTTATTTCACAAGGTATATCATAAATTAAACTTTTATTATTTCCTGTTATACCTTTTGAGATTCCAGAGTTTAAAGTAATTTACCAAAGAAAACTATTTAAGGAATATTAGTGGGATGTAATTATAGGCAGCGATTGCTTTGGATTGCAGCTTCCTGGTAATGGGAACCCTGGGTGTCAGCAGGCTATGCTCCAGTAGTTGAGTCACGAGCACCCACATAGGAGACTCGGCTTGAGTTCTATGATTCAGGCTCCTGACTTCAGTGTGGCCCAGCCCCAACTGTTATGGGTATTTGGAAAGTGAACCAGCCAATGGAAGATCTCTCTCTCTCTGTTTGATTTTTCAAATAATAATAATATCAAGCATTACCTGTTATTAGGAAAGTTAATAATATGCGAAAGGAGAAATGTGTGCATGTGTGTTTGTATGTGTGTTTATGATAAAGATAGAGAAGCAAAATAGTAACAACTTAGTTTAATGATCTAATTGGCTTTTACCTGCAATTCATGAATCTGGCAGCAATTGATCTACAGATGTAGAAAAGGTCCACTGCTAAGCATGGCAGCACTCTCAGCTTTTCTAAGGAAGTGTGAACACAAACAGCGAAACAGTGCAATACAAGAAAATAGACTGGTTATTATCAGGTTACTTTCTATAAGATGCAAAGCAGAGGGTACTTTTTTATGCTTACTAAAAGTGACCAGTTTGGGAATTTGGTTATTATATAATTGTACTGTTTTCTCAGAAGACCGCATAGACTACTTAGTTTCAGTGCAATGTGGACTTTTGACATGAATGATTCTAATTTAGCTTGCTTTCTTGGGGTTGTGCACAGGTACTCAGTCCAAAACAATAAGCTCCTCTTTTATTGGAAACTATATATATGTATATATACATAATGTTTTACTTTACAGTATATTATCTTTAAAAATTTAAAAGCCAGTCAGAGCCAGGAACTTTGATTGGAGTAAGGGTTCATGAGATGAAGTAATGTATTAGTCTCTGTCCTGAAGGAGCCAGTATCCAAATAGGGGGATGGTCATAATACAGTTTTAATAATGAGAGCCATTATATATGGAACTGTGGGTTTCGTATTAGTCTTATTTTTTTACAAACCTAAATATTTAAATGCATGTATATGAGAGGCAGAGAGAAAGCGAGCAGGAGAAGCAGCACACCTTCGCATTCTCTGGTTCACTTCTCAAATGCACATACAAAACCAGAACTGCCAGTCCAAGTAGGAACAGAGATGGGACTTGAGCCATGGCACTTAGATATGAGATGCCAGTATCCTAAATGGCTTCTTAAGCACTATGCCAAACACCTGTTAGTCTTTACCTGTTAGTCAAACACATGTTAGTCTTTATTCATTTGTCCAACCAGCAATTCCCTTACTGTTCCTAACAACTCTGCATCATGTCAGTTTTATTGTCCTTTTAGCCATGTTCCAACCATGGAAACTGAGGTTCAACATGATCAGTGAACTTCCTGTTAGCAATCAAGCAGTAGGGCAATCACTGAAGGAGTGAATTAAGAGTGGTTCTACCCTGCCTTTCCCTAAGACTGACTTCTACAAGCTTGATATGCAGACAGCCAGCTTTGTAGAGTGGGGGAGGTAGGGTCAAACCAATTGAAAAGATATTTGCTTATTGACTTTCACAGCAGAGCTAATTGAGCTCTTTAATTAAAAATAACAAGTGCTGTAGTCCTAGTTCTCCACCTTTTGCACACTGAGATCTTAGACTGTATAGCCTATCTTGTCATAACCCATCATTTAAAAAAAAATTGTCATATAATTTTCCTAGAACCAGGGACTATATCTATTTTTTCTCCTGATGATGCTTTCACAATAAACATATTTATTTAGAAAAAATTGACAAGCAGCTAAGAAGACAATAATGTGTCTGCTACACTGCCCAAGATTGGTTACATAATTTGAGTCATCTCTAATATGTTGTAAAAGGCAGACTCTTGGCAAATTTAATGCCATCCATCTGATGTAATTGAATTTCAGGTTGGAAGAATAGCACCTTTTATTTCATCCTTACAACTTTAGAAACACAATTATCATTATATCAACAACAAATGCTATGGAAAGATTTACATATTATAATGGATTTTTGTGCAAAATAATAGTCTCAACTAAATATTAGATAGAATTTGACAAGTCTTTTGAAAATGAGAGTTCTCTAGTAGCAGAAGAGAAAAAAGTATTTCAATTATTGCAATGATCCTTCATAAGTCATTTGAGTATATTCAGCTGTATTTCCCCACTTTTTATATAGTTGAAGTGTTGACTTTTTTGTATATACTGCTTTTTCTCATTATACATATTTAAATGATGACTTAGACATTTTATACCCTGCTTTCCTCTTATGTATATATCACATACATCTTACATGTCTATTATTTTCTTAAATTTTCGAAAGGCATATTCTTGGAGTAAAGGACAAGATTATTTTTCACAAGCATTTTTGTTATAGTTTAGCTTTTTGCTGAATTCAGTGGTATAATGCAAATTTTATTTATAGTAATATTTTGTTGTCAATTGTCTTTAAATAAACATTAAATGGATCTCTTTCTTGAGATAACAAAATGAAATTCAGTGACTGTCACTCCCCCATTCACGGAGGAACGACACAGGACCCTGCACTGTTCTTTTGTCTGCTCGGCCCTTCCCGGGTTTGCTGCTGGTCCTTCCCGGGTTGGCTGCCGACCCCTCCACCTCCGTGGAAGGGCGGTTCCCCCTGCCACTTTCCCCGCTTCCGCGGAGGAGCGGCACACCGCCGGCCGGCTCTCCCGGGGGCTGCTCAGGTGTTCCTTCAGATGTTTTCCTGGTGCATGTTGTCTCTCTCCTCCTTTATAGTCCTCCTCCACCAATCCCAACTCTGCTACCCACACGCCGAGCACGCTGCTCTCCTCCAATCAGGAGCAGGATCAGCTCCTGCAGCTTATCAGTCAAGTTGGCGAGAGGCAGCTGTGTAGAAGTTGTTTGGTCTCTTTCTCTCAGCGCCATATTGTGGGAGAGCAGATGCACAGAATAAGTCTTAATTCCAGTAACTTAGTCTAGTCCGAGTTGCTCCCCACAAGTGACTATTTAAAGTTTATTGTCTCCACTAGAAGTGTCTGACAATGCATAGAACATTCTTGATTTCAGTTGCACATATTCATCTAGAGCTACAGATAAAATATTCAGGGAGAATATTTGAAAATTTAACCAAAACTACCTGTTATTTTCTGTGCCATGGAAAATGGGTAAACTACATTAAAAATGATGCTTCAGTAATTTCTAATAGTTCTTTAAAAAGTACAGATCTTAAGTGTGTAATTCTTTGAGTTAATTTGTTTTCCTATTTGATATTTCCTATCACAGTGCATACATTAAACTAGGATAACTTAAGTGCACCATCATAGAGTTCCATAAGGGAAGGAAATAGTTCTTTACGGGAAACATTAGGCAAATGACCATTGTTCCTTTTCTCACTTCTAAAATCTGTAGAAATTGTCAATATTCTCTTTTTGCCCTCAAGAGCAGTTAGCTATAGAAAATTCACACCAAAGGACACAGAAAAGGTCAGTGTTTCTTAACATTTTATAGACATGTGTGCCCCCCTGTAGAACTAAATGCTGTCTACCCCTTGAACAGTATTTGGAACAATGCAATTCCAATTATATTGCTTTGTTCCACAGATAAAATACTAAACTGTTTTAAAGAATATGTTTCTTGTGGATAGGTGGGAAGAGCCAAACTCTATGATAAACTAAGTATCTTCTACCCTATATATATTCCATCTGCTAAAAGTAGGGAGATAGGATGCAATTAGCATACCTTTAAAGGTAATGCATTTTCATGTTTCAGTGCTTTTCTAATCTAGGGGTTAATTCACCTCTTACACAAGCATAGTGTCAAGTAGTCTCTGGAGGTACAGAGACTACCAATAACCTTCGTATCATGCCTTTTCCTTGGAACTTCATTCTTGACAATAAGAAAAGACTTAAAGTAGATATATATTAAAGCATTCCTAGCAATACATTTCATTTGTTCACTGCTATACCCAGTCGCCAGTATTTAACCCCACATAAAATAATGCATGACAGCGCCATTGCTGTGGCACAGAGGGTTAAGCTGCCCTCTGCAGTGCCAGCATCCTATATAGGTGCTGGTTGGAGTCCTGGCTGCTCTGCTTCCAGTCCAGCTGCTTGCTATTGAGCCTGGGAAAGCAATGGAGGATGGCCCAAATATTTGGGCTCCTATACCCAAAGGGAGACCCAGAAGAAGCTCCTGGCTTTGGCCTGACCATTTGGGGAGTGAACCAGTGGATGAAAGATACCTCACTCTGACTCTCCTTTTTTCTTGCTCGCTCGCTCGCTTGCTCTTTGTAACTCTGACTTTCAAATCTTTTTTTAAAAAAATACATGACCTATCAGCATGTGTAAATCTTTCTTTAATGAAGTAATGGATATATTATTCTTAATAAGCAAAATAATCCCTAATTGGAATATATATATGTGTTATGTATATGTGTGTATAGTCCTGTATATGTAATGCATAGTAATATACATAATTTTGAATGAATTCTGGCGTGTGTTTCACAGTTTAAAGGAAGTCTTGGGTATTTTGGCACTGTGCTGAAGACACCTCTTAGGACTCCTACATCCCATATTGGAGTGCTAAACTAAACTAAACTAAACTATGCTAACTAAACTAAACTCTGCTTCAAATTCTAACTTCCTGCTAATGTTCATCTTGTGAGGCTTAAGTTGCAGTCAAGTGCTTGGGTCCCTTCCGCCAACATGGAAGACCAGGATTGTGTTCCAAACTACTAGTTTGGGTTTTGCTCAACCCCAGTTGTTGTGGGCATTTGAGAAATGAACCAAAGGATGGAAAATCTCTCTCATACTTTCTCTCTCTCTCTCTCTCTCTCTCCTGCTCCCCTCCCACCTCCCCACCACCACCTTTTTGTGTCTGTGTCTATTTGTGTGAGTGTGTGTGTGTTCTTTGTCTCTCTGCCTTTCACATAAAAACAGACATTAAAAAATAAAAGCAGCCCTCTGGAAGATCTCTCTTAATTGATCCTCATGGAAATCTCAAGCCTTCCTAAAATTTATAAGGTGATTATTAATGATCAGGAAAAATCCCAAAGTGAATAATTTATTGCTTGCTAGCAATCAACTTTTTTAAAGTAATTAGAATTTTACACATTATTCTCAAAGGGTAATTTAATATTAGTACCTCAGTAAGCTAAATGAATAATTGAATACTAACCACATTGATGACAGATGCTACATGAATTAAGTTTCAATACAATCTCCCTTTTCCTGTTAAGATCCCTTAGCTAACTACAATACAGAGAAACATAAGTTAATTTACATTCTAAGAGCATGAGGGGATAATTTTAAGGTACCGACTGCTGACAATCTAGGAACTATGTCTATAGGTATCATGATATACCATTTTTCGAACTTCTCATATTTGAAATATGCTTTTCATTTGTATTTACCAATATTTTTCTTGGTATTTTAATTTTACCTGTCTCAAAATGACAGCATCTGTGTATGGCTTCATACTTGAACTTCTAAATGCAATGATATTAGACACATTCACTACTTCACATTTAAATCCTCATTCATGGTGTGCAGTATTTATTACCTTGGAGCCATGAGACCGCCCTGCAAGGCTGCAATCCCAGTTCAGGGATATGCTAGGAATCACTATGTGTTTATACATGAGATTTGTCCCCTGAGCACATTTTATTTAAATCTAGTTGCTATACATTTTCTTTTCTTTCTCCATATATCTTTGATAACATCAAATGCTTTGTCAGTGACACTTGAGTCTCTCATCAAAGATGACAGCCTAGGAAACCTGAATTTTCCCAGAGAGACATATCTAACTCGAATATAGTTTTAATTTTGCCAAGTTGAAATAGATTATACCAGATTGTTTCAGTTCTTTGTAAGACATCTGGGAGACTTTTGGTGCTGTCTGGAGAATCTCATGCCATTGTAAAATTTCTGCCTTATTACAGGCCACACAAGATCTGGCATGTAATGTTTTCTAATTTTCTAGCATGTTTTCTAATTTTTTAGCAACTCCGTTTAACTTAATTGTGTCTAGAATACAATGATAGAGACTCCATCTTTTACAACTGTGTTCTTGAATACACTCTGAGGTTGTTTCAGCATTATGGAGCAATATTCCTCTTTTGCCCAACCTCTCTGCATTTTGGGATAGTTAGATTTTTGTTCTGACCTGGCGCTTGATTTTTGATACTCTTGTAAATGCTAATTGTCTGATACTGTTGGATAGAAAATACTTAGGTAAAAATTTATTTGGGAGGTAGAGCTTTTATCCAGCCATGTCCATGCCCCTTATTCCCTTAACTTTCTGATATCAATCACCAGAAAAACATGATCAGAATGCTCATAAAATAGATTTAGATCACACTAATCTTTGAATTCTGATGAATGTTAGCGAGATGTCCGAAACTGCAGAACATGGGACATAGCCTAACACAGATGGGAAAGTGCATATTCTGCTGAGCTTCCTCAACCCACAAGCCTTGCACTGTGGGTCTGCTTTCCCTTTACAAGTCTCTCTGACCCATTCTGGTGAAATCAGCTCCCCACACAGCAGCTCCAATGCAGATACTACATACCAGCAGGTTCCATCTCCTAGCTTCTCTCCCTTAGCTTAAATCATCCTTGCCCTGCCTTATGATAGCATTACAATTGTGAGAGTAGTACAGCCAGCTCTACAAGGTTCTGATCACCAGACCCACGAGGTCATTTGCTTCTCCAACAGATATCTCCTTGATAACCAGTATTATCTTGAGTGGTTTTGTTTAGGGGACTTCCAAGGCTTGGCGTGGTAATTCCAGCACCAGGGCAGAAAGCACTGAAGCTCATATATCCATTATGAAAATTTCCTGAAGACTGTGGCATTGCTAATCAACTGAGTACTTGGACATGAACTGACGTTTAACTGGGGAAAATAACCACTATAACACCAACCAACCCCATATTACCTGGCTGGAGGCCAACCTGGAGCTGTCCCTATCCTTTGTTCCCATTATTCCTAATGCCTCCTTCCTTGTAGGCTCAGTAAAACCCCACAGCACATTCATTCCAGCAGGATGGTAATTCTTGAGTTTGAAGTCTGCTTTATCCTCATCTGTCTATAGATTAAATTTTCTTTTTCCATTACTCTCAAACTTTGTCCTCATCATTTTGCTTCAACATCAGGCAGAGGAATGGAGCTTTTGGTAACACTTGGAGTTCCTAGTGAACAAGTTATGTGGATAGTTTCCCAATGTGAGGGTTGAGTATCAACAGTGGTGAATTGATGTATGGCTCTTTGTGGGTGATTACAGCCCGAGTGTTCTAGCCTCAAGAGTGGAGTAAGGTTACTGTTGCAGGAGTGGGTTTACTGTGAAATCAAGCAGGGGCCTCTGTTGTGTTCTCCCACACAGTCTTGCCCTGTGATTCCTTCTGCTGTGTTAAGGATGCAACAGCAAAGCCCCCTCCAGATGCAGCCTCCCAGTCTCTGGAATTGTGAGCCAAATAAAGCTCTATAGTTTACCCAGTCTGCAGTTTTCTGTGATGGTGATGCAAAGGAGACTAAAATGTCATCCCTTCAAAGATACTCTGCACTTTATACTAGGAAGCTGCAATGTGAAGCAGCAGCCACAGCCATGTACTGGTCTTAGGACTTTGTCACAGAAACTCTGATGTGAACCCAGGACTGGGTGGATCTCAGGGATGCTAGAACTATGTCCTTGTCCCTCAGGATCTTAAGATGTAGTTTGCCTCTGGTAAATCCTGTCAAGCATCCTTAGTCTGTTTTTCAGTCAAAGGAAAAATTGAATGAAATGATGCTGTTTTCTGGCTGGATCATTACAATCAAAAATGCGTCATAGCTACTTTACCCTCATTCCTTCCAAGAAGCAAGAATCTTCTGGGAAATGTATAGATGCGGCATCAGCAATAACTAATTGTAAACTGAAAAAAAACTTTTCTAAACTATTGATAATAAAACAAAATTTATTCAACTATGGTAGCAGCCATGCTGAATTACCTCTTATAATCTCTAGAGCAAATATTGTAAAATTCATTGTTAAGGAATGATCAATGAATCTGAAGTTAAAATTGAAAGGAAAGCAATAATATAGATGAGTTAAAAATGAAAATGAAATATTGTAATTTTAATCAATTTTTGGTATTGCGGAATTTGTAATGTTAATATGTCATTCTGTCATTCCAAATATTCATCTTTCTATGAAAAATTAAAAAAATATATGAGCAAAAGCATGGACCTCATTTGCTGTGTATCTCTTTTGCAAGTACTTGATGAACCTGTTAGTCATCTGTAAAATGAGGATTATAATACCTTCCCATCACCTTAGTATGAATATTAAAATATTTTCAAGTGCTTGGTATAGTGTCTATATTAAAATGAGAGGAAATTATGTCTTGCTGTTGCAAGCTAATTAAGTATCAAAAATCATGAAAAAGGAATGTAATATTCTGAGATATTGAAATAGTTTAGAAAGACAAATGGTTTTGGAAAACTGAGTTCAGATTTGTATATGCTTAAACTGATGTGCTCATGGGATATCTAAGTGGAGAAAACCATTGTGTATTTGAATTGTAAACTTTGACCACAGTAGCGAATTAGATTTTTTAGTCATCAATATATTAGAAATAATTGTAACCATGAATACAGATGAAATGTTATGTTGGTAATACCTAAATGTGTATCTGCTTATTTTTCTTTTACTTAAAAGACAAAGGAACAGAGGGAGTGTGTGAAAGAGAAAGAGCGTTCTTCCATCTGTTGTTCCATTTCCCAAATGCCTGCAACAGCCAGGGCCGAGCCAGGCCAAAGTCCAGACCTCAGAAAAATGTGGATTTGAAGATGAATATCAGATGATAGTGATACATAGGTGTTCAGAAGTATTGTAAATAATAGAAAACTGTCGCTCCCCGTCTTCGTGGAGGAACGACACAGGACCCTGCGCTGTTCTTTCGTCTGCTCGGCCCTCCCCGGGTTTGCTGTTGGTTCTTCCCGGGTTGGCTACCGTCCCTTCCACCTCCGTGGAAGGGCAGTTCCCCCTGGCCACTTTCCCCACTTCCACAGGAGAGTGGCACACCGCCGGCCGGCTCTCTCGGGGGGCTGCACAGGTGTTCCTTCAGATAGATGTTCCTCTTAGATGTTCCTGGTGCATGTTGTCTCTCTCCTCCTTTGTAGTCCTCTTCCGCCAATCCCAACTCGGCTGCCCACATGCCGAGTACGCTGCTCTCCTCCAATCAGGAGCAGGATCAGCTCCTGGAGGTCAGCGCTCAAGCTGGCAAGAGGCAGCTGCGTAGAAGCTGTTTTCTCCTCTCCCAGCGCCATATTGTGGGAGAGCAGATGCATAGAATAAGTCTTAATTCCAGTAACTCAGTCCAGTCCGGGTTGCTCCCCACAAAAACTAATGAATCGAAATTCCTTGTGTACTTTCCAGTTCACACTCAGTATACTTCATTGTTTGTCCTTACTATTTTAAACAATTTTATAAATAAGGGAACATATAATCTTTTTAGTCTATAAAATTTGAAGTAAGATTTTAAAATTTTAGCATAGTTATATTTTGTATGATATATATATAGAAAAACAAGTGATATAAACTCATAGTTTTAAAATTCAAGAATGAGTCATTTTCCTAGCAAATGTGATTTTCATAAAATATTTGCATTAGAATGAAATTCTTCTCGATTATTTTAAAAAATTTCAGTTTATTTTAGCTCAGCTATTCAATAATTAAATTACTTAAATATGAAAAGTTAAATAATTGTCCACCATTAATTTCATATTTTAATTCATGTGTACTGCTCAGTTATTTCTAACCTGATTGTATGTCTTCTATATTGCTATTTTATTATGATCTTTGTGCAAGAAACAAATATTCAAATTGGGAATCAAAAGAATAATAGATTACAATGAATATAGTTAATATAACAAACATAAATATTGACTATAATTACTTAGATATTATTTTTATACACCTAAAAAGATAAATTCATCAAGTACATGTTTGAACATAGATTTAATTAAACAGAACATTGTTATATATTTTTATTTACTTATTTATATCTATTTATTTATTAAAGGTGTGAAACACACACACACACACACACACACCAGAGAGAGATCTGTCCTGTGGTTCACCCTCAGATGGCCATGTCTGGACTAGGTGGAAGCCAGAGCCGGGATATCTAGCTCTCTTCTTGTCTGTAGCAGGGACTCAAGCACTTGAGCCATCTTCCCTTGCCCCCTTAGGCACATTAGCAGGAAGCTGAATCAGAAGCAGAGCAGCCAGGATTTGAACCAGCACTCTAATATGGGTTGGCAGCCTTAACACCTGCCCGAAGAGTGTGTTTAAATTAATGAATGAGTGAGTTATTCATATAGCTTCAGGTTCAACTTTAAGTTCTGAAACAAGGAAAAACAAAACATGGGATAGAACATGGACCTGTACACAACATGTACTTTAGATTCATAAGCAAACTGTTGCTAAACTTGCTTCTAGCTCATTTTTGTATTATACTCATCAAAACCCAATAGTGGGATGACAGGAGATAACTTGTTCTTGGTAGGCAGACCCTAAACCCTGGTCCAAGTGTGTTTATATGGAAGGAGGAACAACAGGGGAAAAGCACAGTTTATTACAAAATATAACATGGGGAAGCCAAGTCTCCATATTTCATTCTTTTGTTTCATAAATTGGATAAGACATTTCTGTGTTGTTGAAGCATAGGTGAGGAGCACAGAAAGAAGACTGGAAATCCTTCCTCCATTCTTCCAAATATTAGAAGTTCACGCTTAAGAAACTAAGATAGGAGTACTAGAAGAAAAAGAAAAATGTTTCCCCCCAAGGAAATATAAATAAGACTGATGCATTAATTACCTCCTGATTCTCCCATTTTATAGTTGTTAGGCAATATTCTGGTCTCTGAGTTAGTAGGTTGGATTGAAATGGATTACAGTAAGTTAATAGAGTAAGATAACATAATATAACTGTAAAGTATAATACTTGTACCATTATATAATTTATATAATGCAATATATAAAAAGACATCTTTTAAAGCATCCTTTTGATCTTTGCTACTTAAAAACCTTGGGACTAATTATTTTTCTTAAATCTGTAATTAAATCAGCATCACTTAGATTAATATGGGAAAGTCCTTTATCTTATTAAAGAGAAAATAATTTTAAATCAGTTCCACCAACATCTAATATTTAATGTGTGTGGGTGGAGAATGAAGGAAAAGGTTGTATCTTAATTCAGAATTAAAAATGAGACAATATAACCATTTTCTATTAGAGAAGAAGTTGACTCTATGGCACTGATTTCAGTGTGGGAAATCTTTAATCTTCATTTTAGTGAAATTAATTGGTATCAGTACTGTTTATGAAGTGCTGTGTGCTCAAATTCTTGAAGGACTTTTCTATATTATGATTAGCCTATGATGTCTGGCCCGGAGTGTTTCACATTTTTCTGGCTGTGTGATTACATCCTCCCACTAGGTGTCTGATGAACTGAAGGAGACAGCCCTGAATTTCAGCAGACTCAGGAGTAGGGATTTATGAGTATTAAAAAAAATTGAAATGTCAATATACAAAATGTTTCATAGTTCATATATTTTATGTCTTGACTGACTATCATGCCTGTGTATATAGCTCAGAGCAGATCAACAACGGGACAACAATGCTACACTGCACAAACAAGTACCCTTATCCGTGAAAAGAGGAAAACTTCTCACATTTTTAATAGCTGTAACCCTGTCTGCAAATCACTGTGAATTTCCCTGACAACTGTACCATTTTTCATCGGAGAGTAAATTATTTTTCTGGTTGGTGGAATAGCTTCTGGGTCAATAATAAAGAAAAAAATGCAATCCCTTAAAAAACCTTCTAAAAATGACAAGTAATGCCATGCTACACAAGCAGCACACAAGTGCAAGTTAGGCAGATTCTCTGAGATTCCTTACAGCTCTTAAAAACACCATGCTTCTGACATACCTTTATTGAGTTTTTCTGTTCCTTATATATATTGAGTCATCAGCAAAAGAAAGTCGTCACCGAATGATGCTTTTTCTCCCTTTTGACAGACGATATCTGTGACTCAAAACCTCTGTACCCAATGTAGAAACTTGAGAAAGACATGTCTACTCAAAAACAAGCCTTATTAAAATATTAGTGTGTGATTAGGTAACTCGTTACTTTTTTTTATGAACTTTTTAAAGAACTCTAAGATTTTTTTTAAACTTTTATTTAATGAATATAAATTTCCAAAGTACAGCTTATGGATTACAATGGCTTCCCCCCCATAACGTCCCTCCCACCCGCAACCCTCCCCTTTCCCACTCCCTCTCCCCTTCCATTCACATCAAGATTCATTTTCGATTCTCTTTATATACAGAAGATCAGTTTAGCATACATTAAGTAAAGATTTCAACAGTTTGCTCCCACACGGAAACATAAAGTGAAAAATACTGTTTGAGTACTAGTTATAGCATTAAATCTCAATGTACAGCACACTAAGGACAGAGATCCTACATGAGGAGTAAGTGCACAGTGACTCCTGTTGTTGACTTAACAAATTGACACTCTTGTTTATGGCATCAGTAATCACCCTAGGCTCTTGTCATGAGCTGCCAAGGCTATGGAAGCCCCCTGAGTTCACCAACTCTGATCATATTTAGACAAGGCCATGGTCAAAGTGGAAGTTCTCTCTTCCCTTCAGAGAAAGGTACCTCCTTCTTTGATGACCCGTTCTTTCCACTGGGATCTCACTCGCGGAGATCTTTCATTTAGTTTTTTTTTTTTTTTTTCCCAGAGTACTTTTTTAAAACATTGCTTATTTTATTTGACAGGCAGAGAAAAAGAGATCTCCCTTTGCTGGTACGTTCTTCAAATGCCTACAACAGCTAGAGTTGGAGTAGGCACAGATTGGGAGCTGGGAAGCCATTCTGATCTCCCCTGTGAGTTACAAGGACCTAAGTACTTGTAGCATCTGCTGTTACCTCCCAGGATGCACATTAGTAGGAAGCTGGATGTGAGAGCAAACTGGGTCTCAAACCTAAGCACTGTGTTGTGGGATCTGGCCATCTCAAGTGGCAACTTAACTGCTAGGTTAAGCACCCACCCCAGATAACTGATTCCTAAGACAAGAAATCAAGAATGTTTTTGGAGGCAAGAGTCAAATAGGAACTTTTTGTTTAATAAGCATAATTGCTGTCCATTTTGTGCTGCCTTTCTCTTGAATGTTGGTTTCCTTAATGATTTGTTTTTTCCCATTAAAAATAATGCATGACAGCAGTGAGAACACAGTAAATGCTAATTACTCTACCTCACTAGTCTTCATTGCACTAATTTTTAATCAGCATAGTTGATTTCTTCTCATCAGCTTCTCATTGAAAACATTACTAAGCAAACTTGTTTTGTAAGCAAACCACATATTTTCAAAAGAATTATTTATTAAATTAATAATGTCCTTAAGACTGTATGTACTTTTTCTTCTGCAAGGAACAAATTAGACAGGAAATGTTCTTTTTTATGCTGAAACTGTAATTCCTTGATTAAGTTCAATATCCATCTCTTGTTGAGATTAAATGGGACTTCTCAGAGAGAGACTGAGGAAATAGGCAATGAGCAGGGACATGGATAAAAAGTAGGTAGGGTAATGAGCAAAGAGATGAAACAACATCTGGGTTCTAAAGAAGACCAATATGTTTTCAGGTTAGCATTGGACTCTGAAAGGGGAAGAAGGAGGAACTGAATAGAGTTATGGGTTTGAATGTACAAAGCAGAGACTATGGGAACTGCCTTCAAGTGCTGATTGTCAGAGAAACCCATAAGAAAATGAAGTAGGAAAGAGCAAGAAATGTGTTCACTTAAGGTAATTTAGCCCTTATGGGAAAGAGATAAGAAGGAAATAGCCCAATGATGTGGGATGGGCAGAGATTCTCAGGGAATTGTTGCCCAAAGGGAATGTATCATTAAAAGAATCATGATGTTAGGGTGACTAGGGATAAACCGATTGATATCTATATATTAGTGTTTCATTATTACCACTGAAATACCTGAGAGAGAATACTTAGGAAGGACGCAAATTTATTTCTGCTCAGAGTTTTGGAAATCCACAAACCAAGACTGAGTGTATCATTAATCATGCCTCCAATGAGAGTTGGGCTCACAATAACAGGGCAGGTGCAGAGAACAATCACTTGGTGAGTTGGGAACAGAGACTAGGAGTATGCTCATCCTCCATATCTATGTGTCTCTCTATAAACCCTGTATCTCATCGTGGAGACTTCACCTAACACCATAATCCAAAGTCCCTCCTTCAGAGACCATAATTGGATTACATTCCATCCTGAATCCATTATCATAAGACTAGGGATCAAGACTTTGCAGGACACTAAAACAATTGCCCAGATCAGATCATAACAAGTGAGAATAAGATTTGGGGTTGGGTGAATATCTGAACACTTACCTCTATATTTAACTGGTTCAAGGAGATGACATCTCTGGAAAAGAGTCGATATGGGCTACTAATTAGGTGTGTTTTCTCTGGAGCTCACATGATGCTTTAAAGTTTAACTTCCCACCATCCATTGCATGACCTCAGACAAGTTATGTAACTTCTCGTTGCTTTAACTTTTTCTTATGCAGTGTAGAGGTAATTATAGTATCTCTTTCAAGCAGCTATAATAAGGTTTAAATAAATCAATGAAAGAGTGCTTATAACAGTATAGCTATTTGCTGCCAAAGTGGTCCCTCTCTCTGCGTATAGGAAATCTACTTCCTACAGATTTCTAGGTGTTGTTTGATTTGCTGGGTTAAAGTTTGGCTTCAGGTGAAACGGACAATAATCTAAGAGTTAGGCCTTTTAGTGATATTTTCTAGAATGCAAAGTGTTATTAATTTGTGTTCACTTTATGAGTTTTTGATATCACTTTGCTTTTAATACTTTCAGATATGACTGAAAATTTCTAAGTTGATCCACACCTAAGGTTAATCTCCTTTTCTCTCAGTTTCAAAATATTTTCTAGAAAGATATATAAACAAATCATTTTCTTATAATTGTCCTTTGCTTCATGTTTTGTGGTTTTTCCATGTGCCCTTTGTTGTGGGTATGTTCAAACCACACACAAAAACTGTCTAAAATATTTTGACAACATGAACCTGTTGTAGAAGTATCAAGTTATACTCCTCTCTTTAGACAGAGTTGGGTTTTACCAATTTCTGTGTTATATTATTATGTGGCAGTCATTTGAGAAAATTCAACTACTTGATGAGTGTTAGTCAAATAACATTATATATTCTCTTTTATTATTATTATTTTTTTTTTGACAGGCAGAGTGGACAGTGAGAGAGAGAGACAGAAAGGTCTTCCTTTGCCGTTGGTTCACCCTCCAATGGCTGTCGCGGCCGGCGCACCGCGCTGATCCGATGGCAGGAGCCAGGAGCCAGGTGCTTTTCCTGGTCTCCCATGGGGTGCAGGGCCCAAGCACCTGGGCCATCCTCCACTGCACTCCCTGGCCACAGCAGAGGGCTGGCCTGGAAGAGGGGCAACGGGGACAGAATCCGGCGCCCCGACCGGGACTAGAACCCCGTGTGCTGGCGCTGCAAGGCAGAGGATTAGCCTAGTGAGCCGCGGCGCCAGCCCATATTATATATTCTCTTGAAACTTAAAGGTAACAATATAAAATGTACTTTTATGTTTTTCACTTGAGAGGCTTAACCTTTCAACATGTTGTGACTTTTTAGAACACTCTATGATCTCTTATGTATTACATATTAGATGTTCCCCAAGACATTATTATATTCCAACATCCTTTCTAATTATATATATATATGTGTGTGTGTGTGTGTGTGTGTGTGTACGTTGAGAGGGATATATCAACTGGGTAGTACCATGCTAACAATATACCTCAAAGTTTCTTAAATTATGCTCTTTTAACCAGGCATTATAAAAAATAATGTCTGAGCCAGAGCATTGACTCATATTTTGCAGCAATTGTTGGCAATAGCAAATGTGGGTACCACTGAGGAATGAAAATAATATTCAGTCTGAGAACTGCTCTCTGCTTTCTTGTTTTGCTGTTGCCAGACTGGCCTTCTAATTCTTCCTTCAACTCAGGAATTTCCTTTCTTGGGATTGTTTGCCTTAGCTACCTTCTGAAATTAGAATATTCTTCTCCCAAATTTTCATATAATTACTTATTCCTCTTCTTCAAAAATTTGCTCAGATGTTACTCTCTCAAATCCTCTATTCTAACCCTATTACAAATTGTAAACTTTCTTCCCCAGAATTTACGCTACATCACTATTACCTTGCTGTTTTCCCGCATGTTTACTACCTCTCAATGAATGGCATTATTTAATTATTTATATGTCTGTGGTTAATATCTGCCTAATATAGCCTATAAATGAGTTCCAGAAGCAGAGATAATTGTTTTGCTTACCAGTATATCCCTAATTTCTAGTCAAGAGGTTTGTAAACCTTTTCTGTAAAGGACCAGATAATAAATATTTTGGGCAGAGCTACATGGGCCATACACTCTGTCTCAATTAAACTTTGCTGTTATGGCCTGGGAGTAGCTGCGGACAATATATATAAATGAATGAATGCAACATGTTCCAATAAGCCATTTTTATAAAAACAGACTGCAGGCTAGAATTGTAGCCTATAGTTTGCTGATAATATCTGGCATACAGTAGACTCTTAAAAATGTTTATTGAATGAATAAAATAAGTGTATTTGAACTCTATGTTTTTAATATAGAAGCATAAACCACCTAGCAAGTTTATTTCTTCTTTCATTCTAAACTTGAAGTCATTTCATCTCAGTTAAAATATTTAGTCTTAATGCCCATCTTGAATAATAATATTTTTCATTCCATTGGAACCACAGTATATTCTGGTATTTGACAGGATGACAGGGTTACAATATTTATTACAGTCATAATGAGGCATCAAAGCAAAATTCATTTGCTGTTGTTTAAATTTCATTTCCAAATAACAAAAGTATTCCTTCAGTTTAAGAGATTATAAACTTTAAATGATGGCAGTGATTTGCAATTGTGGCTTTCTCACTCTGGAACACATTTCTAAGGCCCTATTTCAAATGCTGAATAATTAGTATCATAGTGGTATGTTTATAAATATTATGTATGAGTATAATTTATCATAAATACTCAATAAGAAAAAAGAGAGAAAGAAGGTAGCTTTGTTTAATCACAGTAGAACACTGTGAATTTATAACTGAAAGGTGACATAATCACCCCAAAAAGGGAAATTAGTTCATCCTCTCATAATTAAATGCCTTTTGAAATTCACTGGATCATTGTTTCTGATAACACCTAGATTTCTTCATTGCCTGAGAATGTCAAGGTGATTATTTGTTCACTCTGAATAGACTATATAGAAACACTTCAGAATGAGAATGAAAATTATATAACTAGAAGAAATATGAGAAGTTTAGGTAAATTGTCTATCTCCATAGAATCTGTTTGGTGTCCTTGGAATAGAATTATTTTATTTTAGGAAATCTATTTCAATGATGTTTTGGAGACTTGCCTACCAGAGATAGTAATTTTCTCAAAAAAAAAAGATAGCAATTTTCACATCTATATTAATTAGGACACAGACTGACACATGTTCAGTCACCTTCATGGGAACATTCCATATAATCAACCAAAGCTTACATATTTTGGAACTGCTAGAAGCTTTTGGGTTTTGTTTATGTAATTTATGTAAGGTGAACAAATTTCATGTGTTTCATATATACAGGTTTAGGAGCATAGAGATACTTCTCACCCTACCCTCCCTCCCATCTACACCTCCAGCCATCTTCCTCTTTCCTTTTTTTAAAATTTTGTACAATGATCTACTTTGTTTATTTTATAATCATAAGCTTAACCCTCTACTAAGTAAATAATTCAACAAACAGTAAAAAGAAAAACTTTTGGAAATAGTCATCTGTGAAATACACAGTAAAATTCTCAGAAATAATTCATTTTTCTTGGACTTGAGGTGAAGGAATTGTTTTCTTTCCATCACGTCAACAAAAGAGGGCTATATTAACTCTCCTTGTTCAGGTAGATATGGAAGGGAAGTACCTAATCCATAAATATGCTTGTATTAAGTTAGATAACTGTTTTGACAAAATTTTGATGTAATTTTCTTATATACATTTAAATAATAAATATTCTGATATAATGATTATCATGAGGTAGTCTTGCTTTAACTCTCTATAATTGATATCTCTATTCCTTTTAGAACTTATTCCTATATTTGTTATACTTTTCCATGCAACTTATATATTACTTATTTTTTTCTTAGCTGCTATTACAGAGGTTGTATTCATTCATTTCCTCAGCTATTCATGTATTCATCAATACTTTTCAATGTTTATGTGAAAAGGAAGCATAAGCTATAATTGTATACTTAAACCATTCTAGTCTTATGGGACATACAAGAATTGAGGGCAGAAGTATAAACGGGCTATATGGGGATGCCATGGGGAGCAGCAGTATGGCCTGTGACTAAGTCCTCTTTCTGTGATGGGAAGCCCTTGACATTTTTGCCAGTTAGTATTTCAGAAGTCTCTGTGGATTTTGACTTTGATCCTTACTACAGGTTCTTTTTACAAATTTTATGTATTAGAAATAGAATGTTTTATGATTTTGTTTCTATTTCTAATTTCTTGTTTTGTTCTTGCTGAATTCTCTTCAGCTTTTACACTAAAATTTTTCTTTAACACATCTGCTATCTAATAATAGATCTTGCTTTAGCAGACTAGTCTTTGTTATCAGTATTTCCTTTAGCTTTCATCAGTTGATATATTTTAAAGGTAAGCTCACAAATACTTTTAAAAACAAGGCAAGATGAAAATGGTATGAATCCTAAAAAACTATGTTAAAATTCAAATCTAATAGACACTACGACAATGCATTGGTTTCATGGGTCTAATAATTTTAACTTTATCTGTTTTTTTGTATTTTGTATGCTTTTTTTGCTGTATATATGCAGTTTTTATTTTTCAAAATTAGGCCAGAATATATTAGTTTAGTTTATATTTAATAGGCTATCAGAGACAGGGAGAGGGATGGGGAAGGGAGGGAGAGGGGGAGAGAGAGATGTTCCATCTGCTGTTTTACTTCACAAACCGCCGAAATAGCCAGGGCTGGACTGCCAAAGCTAGCAGCCAGGAGCTCCATCCCTAGTCTCTCAGATTTAGGAGCATAGAGATACTTCTCACCCTACCCTCCCTCCCGTCTACACCTCCAGCCATCTTCCTCTTTCCAAGTATTTGGGCCCTATTCTGCTGCCTTCCTAGGGGTGTTAATGGTGAGCTGGAGGGAGGTGGAGCAACCAGGACTCCAATGTGGAATGCTGGTGTTGTAAGTGTTGTTTTAACCTGCTGAGCCACTACACAGGCACCAGGGAATTTTCAGTTTTTTTTTTTTTTTTCTGTACAATCACTGCTAATCATGTATGTAGTAAATTATAGACACTATGTAGTAGGAACTGAAAGTTCAGAAGAGTGTGTGGTGATAATGAGGCAAATAAATTTTTTGACTCATGTAAAATTGGCACTCAAATATTAAACAGAAAGTTAAAGGCAAATGATGTTGTAGTTCCTAAGATACAGATGGCAGTAGCAGAAATATTTAAAAGTTATAAAAGTGTAGTATAAATAACTTATAAATATTTGTCCCTCATGATAAGAGCACAGTGAATGATATTTTTTCTTTGCTTGACAATGTTTTAAAAATTCTAAAATAATCTTCCCTCCTTGTCTAATTATAAATACATGAGCTTATTTACAGGGACATTGGCTTACTGAGGACTCATTCTATAGGGAAATAACTCCCAGAAGAGGACCTAAGTAATGATCCATTAAAAGCTCATGCTCTTACAGTCATGGAGCATACTCTTAAGCCAATATTATAAATACTTTCCAAAATCATTTCAGAGGGGTGAATTCTGAAGTCAGGAACAAACAGGAAACACAACAGAACTCTATAGACACATATTTTAATTCTCAAGATTATACCTCTAATGGGAACATAGAATCAAAATTCTATGTTCTAATCAACGATGGCAATCTGAACCAATTTTCATACCAATTGTCATTAATTATATTTATGGAACCTTGTCTGAAGCACATAAAACTCTGTCCTTTAAATGGTGAGAATTTTACCTCTGATCAAGTTCAATCCCCTTGGATCTATGTACTTGTACTAAATTATTTTGACTACCTATCACACTCTTTTTCTAATTTTACACTTACCATTATGCTATGTATCTACTTAGGGAGGTATTCTAAAGAAGAAGTTCAAAGAATTTGCAATTTTATTTATTTTAAAGATCTTCTACAGTTATAAAATTAAACATGTTTCTGGACATCTAGATTGCTCTTTTATTTTTGGATACTATAAATTTTAGAATTGAGTATGTGTGTTAAGATTTTGATTACTAATTGAAACATGCAGGCAATTATAACTATATGAGTTGTTTTTCTGAACATTCATATTACTTTCCAATTTTGATTGTTTAACATTAATTCCTTTCTCCAAACCATTACAATATTTATTTAATTTACCATATATATTTACTTCTCAAATTCTTTGTAGAAGAATTTGATATCAATCATGGTCAAGTGATAGAAATCGCACAATTATCTGAACAGAAAAATTTAATATTGAAAGTTGCTAACTCTATTAGTAGATTCAGATAACACAGCGTGAATTATAATGAAGCAAACTCTAAAGAATAATAAAAATATCAAATATGAGGAGCAGTCACTCCTCCTAAGACAGAGTTTATTGGAAGTCTGCCATCTGGCACTTACTTAGAAATCGTCCCTGTATGAAGCTCAGTAATGCTCTTATGTCATATCTTAGTAGAAGTTCTTCAGATTACCCCAAGCAGGTGACTAGGGGAAGTTTCTGGCCACTGAGTACTGCTGACCAATTGTGCTGAAGAAACTGGCAGCAGGATGCCATCGTGCTGCAGAAGCCTAATGCTGAAGAAGTGGCCCACACTCTGGCAGCCCAGCACTGGGGAAGTAATATGTTGCCGGAGCCTGTTGAGAGAGCACATTGGAATTAGGGAGGAAATCCTTTTCTCTTGGGATGTCTCTCTATAGCATCTTCTACTTACAAAGCTCAGCATCATGCTAGCTGGCAAAGGAAAAATACTTGATATTCCCATCCCTGTTTTTGCAGAACAGGAAATGAAGGGTAAATGTGAAGTTCAGAGACAATTAACTGACAATTAATTGTGTGTTTCCTTTCATTTGACAGCATGTGATTTTTATAATAATCCTACAAAGACGGTGTACACAACAGAAACTGATAATCTTGTAGAGCAATTCCTAAATACAGTCCTCTTTTTTAAAAAGTAAAGTTTTGTTTTTTTCTTTTCAAGATGTATTTTATTTATTTGAAAGGCAGAGTTAGAGAGGAGAGAGACAGGTATCTTCCATATACTGGTTCATTCCCTAAAATAGTTGCAATGCCCAGGGATAGGCCAGACTGAGACCAGGAGCCAGAAGCTTCATCCAAGTCTCCCACCTGGGTGCAGGGGCCCAAGAATTTAGACCATTTATTGCTTCTTTCTCAGGCAAATTACCAGGGAGCTGGATCAGAAATGGAGCACTTGGGACTTGAACCAGTGCCCAAACAGGGTTTGAGAATGTGTGCCAGCACTGCAGGAGGTAGCTTTACCCTCAGTGCCAGAACTCAGGCCCCTACAGTCCTGTTTACTTTCTGGTGGATTTAGTTGTTTGCTTCAAGGCTAGTTATTTGAGAAAGACCCTAAACTGCTTTCAAAATTAAACAACTGAAGTTATACTGTGGTTTAAAATGCTTTAAGGGAGGAGCAAGAAGTAAAATATAAAATTATAAATCTCTAACTAGATTAGACATATAGAATCAAAACAACTGTGGGGAGCAACTCGGACTAGACTAAGTTACTGGAATTAAGACTTATTCTATGCATCTGCTCTCCCACAATATGGCGCTGGGAGAGGAGGAAACAGCTTCTACACAGCTGCCTTTCACCAACTTGACAAGCTGCAGGAGCTGCTCCTGATTGGAGGAGAGCAGCGTGCTCGGCATGTGGGTAGCAGAGTTGGGATTGGTGGAAGAGGACTATAAAGGAGGAGAGAGACAACATGCACCAGGAACACCTGAGGAACATCTATCTGAAGGAACACCTGAGTAGCCCCTGAGAGAGCCGGCCTGCGGTGTGCCGCTCCCCCGCGGAAGTGGGGAAAGTGGCGAAAGTGGCAGGGGGAACCGCCCTTCCACGGAGGTGGAAGGGTCGGTAGCCAACCCGGGAAGAAACAGCAGCAAACCCGGGAAGGGCCGAACATACAAAAGAACAGCGCAGGGTCCTGTGTCCTTCCTCCGCAAAGAGGGGGAGCGACATAATGGTGCCGTGACTCGGATATGAAGCTTAGGAGGCATAATGGTGCCGTGACTCAGATAGGAAGCCTAAGAGGGATAATGGTGCCGTGACTCGGATAGGAAACCTAGGAGGGAAGAAATGGGAAGAAGTGGGAAAATACCAAAGAGAGAGACTAGGGAAGAGCCTAGGGGAAAGCCGGATGGAAAAGGTGCTGGAAGAAGCTATCGAAAGCCTAGGCATAGACTCGGATACGGACTGTGGGAAAGAAGTTAGGATTGAAAGTGAAAGTGAAAGCTAGAAAAAACTTAGACTCGGATACGGACTGTGGGGAGAAGCCAGGAGAAATGAGAGGGGAATATTGTTGGAAGAAAAGTTAGGAAACATACCGGGTAGAGAAAAATGTTAGGGAAAATGAAGCCGCGGGGACAGGCTGAGGCGGAGACGTAAGCTAGGTTGGGATTCATCAAGTCAGCCCGGGGAACAAAAGGCAAAAATCTAAAACCAGAGGCGGAGACGTAGGCTAGGTTGGATTTCGCCAGGTTAGCCCAGGGAACTTAGACTGAAAACCGAGAAGCGGAAACGTGAGCTAGGCTGTGTGATTCGCGGAAGCCACCGCGCACAGAGAGAGCTCGCGGGGCACGAGTAGGAGTAGATAGGAAGTGCGGGGCTGGCGAGGGGCCGTGGTGCGGGCGCGAAGGGGCGCAGAGACCGCGGAGCACGCGCGAAGCCGGGAAGCCGCGCAGATAAGAGAAGTGCGGGCTGAAGCGGCGCAGAGCCTGGAAGCCGCCGCTGGGCGAGGCGCCGAGAAGCTGCCTCGGGGCGGGCGCCGAGAAGCCACGGGGAAAAGAGAAACAGAAGTTTAGAAGTAAAATGAGAGAAATAGGAATGCTGGCAGATAGAAGTAAAATAGGAGAAATAGGAATGCCCGGAGATAGAGAAATAGAGAAAAATAAGGCCTCCCCACAACACGGCAATGAGAGGGCTTGGATTCGGTCTGCCTGATAAGCACCAGCAGGCAGCTCGAGCAGAGTATGAGCTGCAGGTCACCGAACAAAGGCACGAATCAACATCAATAAGTCTCCCCACAATACAGCAATGAGAAGGCTCGGATTCTGTTTGCCTGATTGGTAGGGCTTGTAAGCACCTGCAGGCAGTTCTAGCAGAGCAGAGCATGCGCTGCAGGGCACCGAACACAGGCACGCATCAGCGCCAAAAAACCTCCTCACAACATGGCGAAGAGAGGACCCGGATTCAGTTTGCCTGATTGGTAGGGCTTGAAAGCACCTGTGGGCAACTGTAGCAAGCAGAGCAGAGTGTGTGCCGTGGGGCACCAAAGACAGGCGCGTATCAACGCCAAAAAAAGAAAGGGGGAACTGTGGGGAGCAACTCGGACTCGACTAAGTTACTGGAATTAAGACTTATTCTATGCATCTGCTCTCCCACAATATGGCGCTGGGAGAGGAGGAAACAGCTTCTACACAGCTGCCTTCAGTTCGACCAGTAACCTGCAGGAGCTGATCCTGCTCCTGATTGGAGGAGAGCAGCGTACTCGGCGTGTGGGTAGCAGAGTTGGGATTGGTGGAAGAGGACTATAAAGGAGGAGAGAGACAACATGCACTAGGAACATCTAAGGGGAACATCCGAATAACACCTGAGTAGCCCCTGAGAGAGCCGGCCTGCGTGTGCCGCTCCCCCGCGGAAGTGGGGAAAGTGGCAGGGGGCACCGCCCTTCCACGGAGGTGGAAGGGTCGGTAGCCAACCCGGGAAGAACCAGCAGCAAACCCGGGGAGGGCCGAGCAGACAAAAGAACAGCGCAGGGTCCTGTGTCGTTCCTGTGCGAAGAGGGGGAGCGACATAATGGTGCCGTAACTCGGATAGGACGCCTAAGAGGGATAAACAACAACATAAAAGCAAACATTAAAACTCGAGGGTCCTCTTCTGCCTCTTCCATGCCCTACCAATTTATTGGCTTTCTCTTCTATATAAAATTAAGGTTGTTTGATGGATATAAGAAAAAATGGAAGTTTGTGCATTGAGTAAGTGATTTTTTTATGACCCAGTACCTTCAAGGATGGTCAGTTTTTTCTAATATATCTTTCATTTTCAACAACTTGAAAGTAACAAAAATCTTGGGAAAATAGAATAGAAAACTAGTGAACCAAAGCTTTGCTGCTATAATTTGTTTTACTAATTAATAAAAGTATAAGAAAATCAGACAAGATGTAAATGTAAACAAAATCATAATTAAAAGTCCAATTTAACATTTAAGTTAAGAATGAATCGTTACTTCAGATCAATGTTATTGATCCACTTCACAGTGCCACCTGAGGTTTTAACTGTGCTTTTTTAACCTTTAAATATGAAAAACACATTTTTAACAATATAAGCCAATACTTCTAAAGATCATATTTCATTCAACATTTTATGTATAAAATGAAAGCAACTGGGAAATAAAAATATTGGCTTAAACTAAAATGCATTGGAAAAACAAGTCTATTTTTACTTTGGAAACATCTAAGGAATAATACATGGTGTTTCTGATCTTTTGTATTTTACTTCACATTTCAAAAATGGCAATCTTCGTATTAGTACTGGCTTTTATGGTTACCAAAGAGATAAAACTAATTTCAAATGGTTTTGGGAAAATATATTTACTAAAGTTATGGGAGGAAAGGAATGAAGCTGACTTATTCCACTTATAGAAACCAGTCAACTCATTCATCTATGATTTATCTTTTAACACTATCTGCATATCAAAAGGAGGGTAGAGCAAAGTATATAGTATGGCTCCTAGCATCTCTGAAAGAAACATGTATTTGGTAGCAGTTCATATAAAGGGGAAAGAATGTGCCTTTGGAGCCAGAATTTTTATTAGCTGTGATATTTCAAATATTTATCTACATTTTGCTTCAGTGTCTCATATTTTACATATGAATCATAGCACGTTCATTCATTTTCTCATTCAACAGCATTTTTTTTTCAGTAACTGAAGTACTTAGGCACTAAGTTTAGCAAAGCCAGTGCAGAGTTCACTACACTTAAAGTACTCATATTGCTACTTCTTGAATTAAATTATATAACCTGGGCAAAATACTGAGTTCACATTCAACTCAATCCTGATCTATTATATCTTCATTTCCTTTCGTTTTCCAATGCTAATTCCAAACTATATTTCCTTATTGAATGACCTCTGCACATAGGGTAGCTTCCATGTCATATTTTGTTTGTGTGAGCTAATGTGAGTTTCCAATTTCCAGTGCATTTTGTTTACTTTGAAAATATTATTACTGAAGCTGTTATTTTGCATGATTGTTTTACAAGATAATTTAATAATTTGGAAAATGATATACATGTTATTTCTAAAATGTTAATTTAAAATTTTATTTATAATTAAATGTTAACCTTACATACATTGGTAGTATAAATAATACAATATGTGAAATAGCATTGAAATTTCATAAACAAATGAAGGAATTAGATGGGATTGTGGAGAATAGTGTGTCTGATTAGATTATGATCCTCTGGGTAGCATGCCATGTTTCCAACATAGTGAATTATGGAGATTGCCATCTTCCCAGATGTAAATACAGTAAGGTATAATAATGGAATTCTGGACTAGGAATAGAGTCTTAAGATCTGTCCCTGTTTATAACTCTTAATAGCTTTTCAGCTTGTGACTCTAAGTAATTTATCTCTTGTTTCTCAGTTTTCATCTATAAAATGGAAGTACTGGTATCTATGGATGTTTCAAAGGTTTGTTGTCAAATGAAATAATGTATCAAATAATAATCTGTACTCTTATGTGTATAAAAGGCCCTAAGATTTTCTTAGAATCAGCTTCAAAATCTCTAAGGGAAAAGCCTTTGTAATGATAATTTCATTGAGAGTAGACTCTAGAGAACACATGTAGGTTTGGATTTTCTTTAAGGCCTGGATGTGCTTGATCTTAGACTTGTTTTTGTTTTCCCTTGTTTATGTGTATTTGTTTTAAACCATCATGATAAGCATGCTGTATTTTACTTAGATTATACATGTATATTTATTTTGATGGGTACAGAGTGGGGATGGAATTCTGAGGAAAATCAACTGCAATCGTTACCTTTACCACAACAAATGACCCTGAATTCAATGGCCTAACACAACCATACTTTGCATCCCACAATTTATGTGAGTCAGGAATCTGGGGGTGGCTTAGCAGAATTCTCTCAGTATCTCTCACAAATACATAATCAGGTCAGGCCTGCAGTCATCTAAAGGCTTGACTCAGGAATGGCCTATCTCTCAGCGCAGTCATCTGACTTAGCAGGACTTAGGTTTTGCTAATTAGTGGTTAGAGGCCACAGTTGCTCACAAGATGTTGGCCTCCTTGCTCCACTGGCTTTTCCAAAGAACAGCTGACAAAGTGGCCAATTACATCATCTAAGGAAACTGGTGAGAGAAACTTAAGAGTGCAAGCAAGAGAGAAGCTGGTGTTTTGTGACCTTATCTCAGAAGTGGCACCCTGCCACTTTCGTCGTATTCTGTATTCTATTCATTAGAAGCAGATTACTCCGTCCATTACATAGACTGGAAAGACAGACTACAGACTACAGAAAGGGCATGAAAACTCAGGAGCTCCTACTATATCAGAAAATGTAGATTATGGCTTTTAACTGCTCCCCACAACACCATTTCCCAAAGCCAAATGCAGTATGGTACTGGCACAGAATTCTGGACCAGGAAGAGTGTTTAAGTCTGGCCCCATGTCTACCTCATATTCATTTATGACTCTAGAGAATTTACTGTTTTTTTCTCAAACCTGTAAATAAATAATGGTATTTCCAAATGCCTCAAAAGATTGTTGTTCCTTTGGATATATTGTGCACATTATGATTTGAGGAAAGCTGAAGGAAATCCTCATTTCAATAAAGTTCCTTCACAAATGACTTTAAAAATATATGCCCCTGGCCAGCGCCGCGGCTCACTAGGCTAATCCTCCGCCTGCGGCGCCGACACACCGGGTTCCAGTCTTGGTCGGGGTGCCGGATTCTGTCCCGGTTGCCCCTCTTCCAGGCCAGCTCTCTGCTGTGGCCAGGGAGTGCAGTGGAGGATGGCCCAAGTGCTTGGGCCCTGCACCCCATGGGAGACCAGGAAAAGCACCTGGCTCCTGGCTCCTGCCATCGGATCAGCGCGGTGCGCTGGCCGCAGTGCAATGGCCGCGGCGGCCATTAGAGGGTGAACCAACAGCAAAAAGGAAGACCTTTCTCTCTCTCTCTCTCTCTCACTATCCACTCTGCCTGTCAATATATATATATATATAAAAATATATATATATATATATATGCGCCCCTGTGGTACAGTGCACCTGCGTTTTGACACAGAGTGCCTGTGATTGATGTCCCATCTCTGCTTCTGATCCAGCTTTCTGCTAATATGCAACCTGTGAGAACAATAGACGATGACTCAAATACTTGGGCCCCTGCCACCCACACGGAGATACAGATGGAGTTCCAGACTACTGGTTTGGGTATGGCCAGCCTTGGGTGTTGTGAGCATTTAAGGAATGAATCTCATAAATGCAAAATGCTCTCTCTCTCTCTCTCTCTCTCTCTGCCTTTCAAATAGAAATGCAGATCTTTTTAGTTTCAAGTTGAATGCAGAGTTGTCTAAAAAGCAGTGCTGAGCACTGAAGGATGTAATGTGTATTTAAAAAGTCCTTGAAGGCTTTGTATCTCAGGGTTCTAATGAACATATATCAAAAGCAGTAGCACACTGTTATATATAATTATGAACATGCCAGTCATAGACATACATACATATTTTATTCATGCAAATAACTGGCTAACTTAGAGGTTATGTTTTAGGAAAATACTTATAGATAATCTGTCAGTGCACCATAAATAAGCTTAGGATTGAGGTATTTTAAAATAACCATTGTGATTAGAATAGGCTATTGTCTACTTACTTTTAATGAGCTGTTAACTGTTACTTGATGAAGTCAGAGAAGGTATGAAAAATTAGCCATTTGATTAAAGATATGACAATGAGAAAACACATAAGGATAGAGTGGTTATAACTGAGGATTTCCAGTCATAATAATTATGAATTTGAATATACTTCTGAGCTTTTTAATGTACTTTGTGCATACCAAATCTCATTTGAGCCTCACAAAATCTGTGAAATGTAGATATAGCTATCAGTCTTCTATATTTACAGATGAGAAAATAGAGAAAATGTAATATTTAATGGTTGGATGATTTCTTAGAAAGCCATTGTGAAAATACAGATCTCATGATGGAACCCTCTACTCATTCCTTTTTCCTTTACACTAGCGTTAACTAAGTAGTGGTTGGTGGGGTGAAGGATGATGGGGTTGTATTGATGACAGAATAATAGTGATAATAAAGGAAGGAGGAAGGTGGGTAGGAGCATGGGTGGGAAAGAGGATATGGTGAGAAGTATCCTTATTTTCTTAAATCTATATTTATGAAATACATGAAATTTCTTCACCTAACAAATAAAATTTTTAAAAAGATGGAAACAGCAAAATATAATACTCATATAAGAACACAAGAGCTTTTATTTCATAACTGAAGTTGGAGAACAGAGATGAGCATATTATTAAGTGGGCTCCAAGATAACTACTCAACTTATTATGTACTCAGTGGACAGGGCTGGTTTGGAAATGAGGCCAGTGTTTGCCCATCAATATTTGTTCTCTTTTATTGGTATATTTTAGATTTAGAAAACAGAAAGTTGACATCTAATTTTCTATCACATTATTAAACAGTTCTTTGGCTTTTAAAGGAGATATAAGATATAACATCTTCCCTAATTTAATTTTTCTTAGTAATTATTTTATTAACTTTTTATTTTTGTGAATCACAAATAGTTCTTAAATTCTAGTTCTGAAATAGTTTTTAAAATAAATAAATATAAATCTTAGAAATTATTTCATTAGCATCTTATTCTTATAAAGTACAAATAATGAGTTTCTGAAATCTTCACATGTGTTATTGCATAAATGATTATATTCTTCTGCCTCACTGGTTCAATATCCATTTATCCTTTTCAATCAAATGATAGATACTTTTGCATATCATATCTCATTAGTTGCTAATATAAGAATAATACAATATATTCCTATTTTACACCATTTTACAGATTTTATTTCTTTTTTTTCAACTTTTATTTAATATAAATTTTGAAAGTACAACTTTTGGATCATAGCAGCTTTTCCTCCCATAACTTCCCTCCCACCTGCAACCATCCCATCTCCCACTCCCTCTCCCATCCCATTCTTCATCAAGATTCATTTTCAATTATCTTGGCCGGCGCCGCAGCTCACTAGGCTAATCCTCTGCCTTGCGGCGCAGGCACACCGGGTTCCAGTCCCGGTCAGGGCGCCGGATTCTGTCCCATTTGCCCCTCTTCCAGGCCAGCTCTCTGCTGTGGCCAGGGAGTGCAGTGGAGGATGGCCCAAGTACTTGGGCCCTGTATCCCATGGGAGACCAGGATGAGTACTTGGCTCCTGCCATCATATCTGCGTGGTGCGCCAGCCGCGGCGGCCATTGGAGGGTGAACCAATGGCAAAGGGAAGACTTTTCTCTCTGTCTCTCTCTCACTGTCCACTCTGCCTGTCAAAAGATAAATAAATAATAAAAAAATAAAAATAAAACAGATCTATGGATGCAGTAACATTTCCTGAAATCCCAGGAGAGGAGGCTCTTTCTTTACTGATCACTGCTGTTCCAGAAACCAAGGCACAGTATCTTTTCCAATAAATGTTTAGGGCTAGTCCCTAGCAGGTCAGGTGGGACGCCTATTTAACTGTCCATGTTCAGCATTCTTGTGGGCCATATGTATCACCAATATTACCACCCACATTATCAAAGGCTTATGATTAGTGTTATTTCTATGACCATCACTAGATATTCACTAGAGATGTGGATCTTTAAAATTAAAGTGCTCACATACGTTCAACACTGTCCAAAAGCCTGCAATGGCAGGAGCTGGGACGGGGCTGAAGCTGGGAACTGGGACAACATCCAAGCCTCCTGTATAGGTGGCAGGAGCCCATTTACTGGAGCCATTACATCTGTATTTCTGTCTGCATTTAGCAGAAAGAAGGAGAAAGGAGTCTTGCATTGGACTGGAACTCAGGTACTCTGCTAGGAGACATGGACATCTTAGTGGCTAGGTTAAATGCCCACTCTGCTCAAGAGGTATTAACTATTAACTATTAAATACAAGACATATCTGTTTCTGTATGTTTGTAAACAATTTAAAGTTATAAGACTCCTGGATTTCTGGCTTTAAAATTTTTAATCTAATCAGGAATTTCTCCTTTGGATAAATCTGGTATTCTTGTCAGTTTATTTTTTTTAGCTGCAGGAAATTCTGATCATGTAAAATGGATGTTATTTTATAGATGGAGTAATTGTAATACAGATTACCCAGTTACCCAGTGATACAGGAGTATAATAACAGGAACAGCTAGAGTCTTATCTTTTGATGGTCACTCTGAACCCAATGCCTTTGTTTTAGGCATGGATAGATAATGAGTAAGATAATATCCAAACTTCGCTTTAGAAATTTCCTTCAAGAGTATATTATTTCCATTTGGCATACTTTTACTTAGACCAGAAGTTTAGAGCTAAAGGTGAAAAATAATTTTGCCTTCAATTGATGATGAATTCATACTAATTAGAATTTGGGAAGTGATGTGACTACAATAGCTGAGCAAACATGACATATCTGTGGAGATTTTAAAGTGTATGCTTTCATACTCTGATCTCTGATACCATTGTCTTCTCTCTTGGTGACTTCTGTTAGTCATGGAAACACTATTGTTAAGGCTTGGTGTCTCATACACTAATCTAGGCAGCAAGTAGACATACATTACATGAATATGGTAATTCTTATTAGCTTTCTGGTATCTTACCTTTTGTCTCCCCCTTCCCATCTACAAATTCTCTTAATCATTAAGAGAAAAGACGTTATAAGTCATACATTTAATTAAACTCCAAGGTGGACAATTAAATCAGCAAAAGTGACAGTGTAGCTTCAACTTCACAATTTTCTTTATTTCCTTATCCTTTTCCAAGCACACTCATTTTTACTTTCTCATTCTCTGTCACTTAGCCCTCCCTCTCCTCACGAATGGCTATGAGTACCCTTATAAAACTACTGAAAATTAGAATAAATCCGTTAGTAATGTGAGTAATTTGCTTTGAGGAAATATTTGAGTATGTTATAAATGAGTTAGTAGTTGAAGTAATGAAGCAAATTACAAGGGCAAAGAAGCATTAATCTTACTTTACAAAAGGATCTTTCTAGTCACTTCCCAGAACAGGATGTTGGCATATAAAAGAAAATTAACATGGAAGAACAAAAGATTGTTTTCACAGGCATTAACCAAATCTTCACTCTTAATTTGAGATCTAATCATTGACTCCTTCCCACTTTTTCAGATATTGTCTGCTTTTCTTGTTAAGATCACTCATCAAATGTAGACCAAATTTTGAGGCTACAAGCTGAATCTGTATTTCAAGAAATATTCTAATGCATGGGAAGGTGATGGCCATGCAGTTTCCTAAGATGCCAGTGAAACTAATCACAGTATACAAAGGAGAATTACCACTTAGTTCCCTCATCTGAACCATTTAATTAGTTGAGTTTCTTCTATCATCATCCTTCCCCGCCCCTCCCTGTGTTTTATAGTGTGCCGTACCCAATGCAGAAACTTCACGGTTCACTGTTGCCAATGTGTGACAGACTTACTAGGCTCTTCATGACCAAACCTCAGTATACTTGATAGTGTTATCTCCTGGATCTCACGCCCCATGTACTTTATACTATTATAACTACAACAGGGAATAAAGAAGTTGAGTGAAAGGTAGTCATCTTGAAACATTTATACATATTTAGCTATTTTTAATTTAATAAAGAAATTTGTTAAACTGTCTTACTATAAATCATGTAAATACAAACATATTTATACTCCCTAATATAAATCAAAGTTAATGTCTTGATTTTTGAGAATGAAAGATATTTATGTTTTATTTTTCGTAATTTATCCATGCATCATAGTTGTTTAACTTTTACGAAATTTTCAAAATGAAAATTTTCAAAATTACAAAATGAAATGAAAATTTCATTTTCAGTCATTTTTATTAAAAATGTTACTAGTATGTTATTAAGGTGCTTTTTTCTAATTTTCTTTTTGAGGAAATTTAGAGGGCAAAAATCACCGAAATGTTTATTTGTCATTCTTCCAAATTGATCCAAGTTGGGATCATGACTTTGGCATTACTAACAGGGTAACTCTGGCAAGACACTAACATTCTTAACTTGCATATGAAAAATGGTGGTGGCAATGTCTTCCATATAGTGCTGTTGTAAGGATTAAATGAATTGATGTATGTTGTTAATCCTCAATAGATGTCAGTTATTATTGTTGTATAAGCTTATAAATATTTATAAATCATTTAGTTTCGGGAATACAAAAATTAGAAATAAAGATTCAATGTTGGAGTATTAAAATTATAAATAGATTCAACATTGTAATAGAAATAAAACATACACAATACTATTGAAATGGTATTGAAAAATACAGAAAATATACCATCAACTCAAATTATTTTGTTTTTTTTTTTTCATGAGTATATAGAAGGGACATTGAAAATTCTAGGTGAAAATTTTTACTATGAGAACTGCTCATGGATTTCAAAATTTCTTTGTGCCAAAATAAAACTGATTAATTGTATTTTTTTGTGAAGTGTTTGAGATGCCTTATTTAAATGAGCAGACAAGTTTTCTCATCAGTATTTCAAATAAATTTTTTTAAAAAATCTGTATGTACCTTTGAATATAAAAGTAGAAAAGGAATGTTAACTGAGGTCTAAAGTGTTTAAAATGTAAAGTTATAATAAGCTCATTTCTAGTTGATTCCTGAGGCCATTTGTAGATTGCCAAGTTATGTGTAGGCACATAGGCACATATATCCATACACATATACATATATATATGCATATGTTTAGCCCAGAAAAGATTTTGTGATTTGTGCTGCAGGTATACGAAAACTTTCCAAGGTGCCTGAATAAGCCAATGTTCTGCATTTTACTTCCCCCAAATAAGAATATCCCATTTTCTTTGCTATTTCTTGTTAAATGTTCAAGTAATCACTTTGGACAATAACAGTCATAAAAGTGGTATAATTTATAGTAGCTAATATTTACTGAGTATTTATGTATTAAGTATACATTTAAATTTTTTTAAGATTTATTTATTTGAAAGGCAGTGTTATAGAGAAAGAGGGTGAGAGGGAGGGAGGGAGGGATCGAGGGATCGAGTGTTTGTTGGTTCACTCCCCAGATGGAGCAACACCTGGCCAGGCCAAAGTCAAGAACATGAAACTCCATCCAAGTCTCTCACATGAGTGGTAGTAGCCAAAGGGCTTGGCCATCTTCTGCTGCTTTCTCATGTATATTAGCACTCTATTAGAAGTAGAGTAGCCAGGACTGGAACTGGCACTCACAGGATGCCAGTGGTATCACAAAGAGCAGCTTAACCTGCTGCACCACAACACTGGCTCCCTAAAACTCTGTAATTTATATAAAAATATAATGTTTCGTCTTCTGCGAAGTATAGATTATTGCTGACCCCAGGTTCTTTGGTTCATTTTCAAATAAAAATTGACAAGTGACCAACATTCAACCCAGGTAAGTTTTATTGGAGGTCTGTGCTGAAACATAAGGGAGACAGAATGCTGGGAAGACATTCTGTGGATTGGTTCTGTCACAGAAAACAAACAGGTGCATTTATGGGTTGGTGAGACTTGACAGTTACCTGATGGCAGACAGCACTTTGATTTGCACCTGCTTCTGTGTTCTGCACCATGGCTGTTTTGTTGTTGTTTTGTTTTGTTTTTTTGCACAAGCCATGCTCAAAATGGCAACGTAGCTCACTATTGGCACCCCAGGAAAGCTGCCCATCTGTCACATTAGGCTGTCCTGGGCATGCATGCAGGTGGGGAAAGTTCCTAATAAGGTTGTAGGGGAGTCTTTTACTGTTAATGTTCCACATGCTCCTTGCTCCTGACTGGTTTGAGGATGAAAATGAATATATGTCGGGCCAGCACCGTGGCTCACTTGGCTAATCCTCCACCTGCGGCGCTGGCATCCCATATGGGCACAGGTTTCTAGTCCCAGTTGCTCCTCTTCCAGTCCAGCTCTCTGCTGTGGCCGGGGAGGGCAGTGGAGGATGCCCCAGGTGCTTGGGTCCTGGCACCCGCATGGGAGACCAGGAAGAAGCACCTGGCTCCTGGCTTCAGATCAGTGCAATGCCGGCCATAGCGACCATTTGGGGAGTGAACCAACAGAAGACCTTTCGCTGTGTCTCTCTCTCTCTCACTGTCTAACTGCACCTGTCAAATAAAAAAAAGTGAATATATGTCTGAATAAGAGGTGCTTAGTTGAGTGAGTCCTACTTATAGCCTATCTCAAAACTATTACTATCACCATTTTATAGAGAGGGAAACTAAAGCTGAATCATAGTGGTTTAGTTATATAAATCCTATAGTTTTTCCATATAAAAATCCTTATTTTTTTAATAAAATATTCATTTATTTCAGTCTTTCTACAAATAGGTTGTTAAAGTCTTTTAAGTGAAGAACAGCACAGTTTGTGTAAATTAATGTGTTATATCCACTCTTCTAAACTCATGGAGGTATTTCTGGCTGTGTTAACACTAGCCTCACTAATGTCAGTAAATAATTGTTATGTATTGGATAATTAAGCATGCATTTTGAGTTTTAATGGGCAGTTAAAAATAAAACTTCTTACATCAAGTTTTCGTAAGAATAGAAATTTAGACTTTCCAACTTACCTTTAGATTTTCACTTAGTATTTGAGATGGTTGGTGAACATGTTTAAGTCATTTCATTTGAAAATGACTGAAACTTTACAGTATCAGTGCCATATAAGGGGTAATTTCATATGGTATATTGTGAATTAACTTCATTGAGAAAAATCAAGTTAATATATTAGAAATCAATTTCTCTGTGTTTTTATTTTCAGATGAAAAATATGATCAATATGATTCTATCTCTGTAAAACTAATTATTATAACTTCCATTGATTTTTCCCTCCAATGATTGAGCAGGTAATTTAATGGTTGTATAGTTATACTAATCATTATTGTATCACTTACGGTATTTTGCCTCTCCAACAGATTGCACACTTACAGAAGTCCAGGAATTATATGTTAAAGCTTTGTCTTTCCCATGAGGTTTAAATAAATCCTTAGCACCTAGTTGACGCTAGTTATTTCTTCTTGATTCCTCCTAACTTAACAACAGTTTCTCATTAGAAACTTCTATGTAGCTATAGAATTGCTGTTGTTCTTCAGTGTGGTGAAAGTAATTTTAAAAATTTTGACAAATATTAAAACAAGGTATCCATTGTTAAATAATTGCTGCAAGTCCAGAATTCTTCAACTAAGACTCAAATTTCCTCAAAAGCTCTTATCTAGTATATGTCTCTGAGTTTCATTTTTAATTTGTTACTACTATCAAACCAAAACCTTTAAAATTATATTTACTTCTAAAATCCCATGCTGAGCTGTCATTAAAAACAATTAGTATTCTGATGTTCTAGTCATTACATATTTTAATAACTTTATTAGAGCTCATATTGCTTGCTATGCTCTTTGACCAATAATCATACTGGATACGCACAGACCATTTTAAATGCTAAGCACATCCAAGCAAATAAACACTACCTATAGAAATATGTGTGTGTGCGTCATGTGTACATGTACATTTTTGAGATAAAAAATTCAATGGAATTATTATACCAAACACTTGGAGACAAATAAGATATATGATGCTAAACATCGACATGCCTTGACCCTTTTAAAATTTTTTTAACTTGTTCTGTTGGTCTTTTTGCCCCTAGCAGTAACAGATATTATTGATAGTCCCAAAGGGTTATTTCCATATTTCAGATCTATCAAGCTATCTTATTTAATAAGTAGATTTATTTTAATCAATTTTTCAAAAGTGTTAGCAAGTACTTACACATAGCACTATGTTGCTAAGTGTGTTGATAATTTAGCTTTTAACTTTTCCTTGGGTAATCTGCTTTCAAGGTGAAAGAGAATGCTGGTGTGGTGAAAAGTGAATAAAAAGTTAACTATGTACCTAGTCAGAGGGAAGACATTGAATAATGTTTTCTTCTATCTAAAATTGCTGTTGAAGCATTTATTTCCTCTTTTACTTCCAGTTATCTCTTGACGCAGCTTTAGGTAATATTTTAAAAGTTACAAAAATATTTCTTAAGATATGATTACATAAATCCTCTATCTACAAACACAAATCATTCAAGGGTTGTATTTGAAGTTTTGAAAATAAGTATTTAATGCTAGTGGCTATGTGGTAAACCTGTAAACTTATTTAAAATGTTGCTTTTTTCTTTTCCTTGTAAAAATGCTTTATTTCACTCAATCCTGAAAGAAATTTTTCTTCCTGTATTGAAAACTCACCACTGGATTTCTATTCTGATGCTAACATTGTGGATGTCATTTGGCCAGGTCATTCTGCCTCTCAACCTTCTGCCCCCAGACACCTAGAGAAATTAAATTAACCTTCCAAGGTATCTATTCTTATTTCATGTAAAAATGTACAAATGCTATAAAATAAAATTCAATAACTGCTTATTACATGACTTTGGCATCCACATATTGATGCTCCTTAAAGGAAACACTATCTTTCCAGCTTTTCATTACTCATCTTATTTTGTCACTTAGAAAATTCAATATCATTTCCATCTTTTTTTTTAAAGATTTATTTATTTATTTATTTGAAAGACAGAGTTAGAGAGAGGTAGAAACAGAGAGAAAGGTCTTCCATCTGCTGGTTCACTCCCCAGATGGCTGCAATGGCCAGAGCTATGCCGATCCGATGCCAGGAACTTCTTCCTGGTCTCCCATGTGGGTGCAGGGGCCCAAGGACTTGGGCCATCTTCTACTGCTTTCCCAGGCCCTAGCAGAGAGCTGGATCAGAAGAGGAGCAGCTAGGACTATAACCGGCGCCCATATGGGATGCCAGCACTTCAGGCCAGGGCTTTCACCCGCTGCACCACAGCACCAACCTCCATGTCATTTCCATCTTTAAAAACAAAATATACTCTCTGTCTCTCTCCCTCTCCTTTTCTTTCTCCCCCTCCTCCTCTCTCCCCTGCTCCCTCTCCTTCTCTTCTCCTTAGCAGTATGTGTTTATTGTGTGTATAGAAGTACACATATACACCATGTATATGTGTAAATACGTATACATATACACACCATATACATACAGGTTTTTTTTTTTTTTTTTTCTGAAATTATCGAGTTCTCGAATGATCTATGGCATGGAGGCTAGTATCAACTGGGCCACTTGAACAATTACGTGTTGTGCATCATATTGAACAAAGAAAAGGGGACATGATAAATGAGTATCATCTTGTTTTGGTGGTTATTAAATGCTTTCACTTTTGTACAATGAGAAATGGGATAAACAGAGTTGAGCCTCATGGTTAATGACATTTCCAAATTTTAGAATGTCTGTAAATAACAGAGGAACTTCATTATAAACAATGGAGGATAAAACAAAGAACCTGTCTTCTGACATATGAGAACAAATGACTTCACATCTCATCTGTATTTAGACAAAGATGTTGAAGTCTATTCATTTATCCTCTGATATTCATTCTGGAATAAATGATGATGCTCTTTTTAAACCTGAAGTCCAAATGGCTTAATACAATAAAATATGTGACATTTTATAGGCCTTTTGTAACAAGTCTTGCATGTCACTGTAATGCAGTTACATACAATATCAATTATTCCCCAAGGTATTATGTAGTTGTAGATCATAAACTTTTAGCTTAAATTAAACATCACAGCTGGTTGCTTTAATTTGATGCATTATGCCACAAATGTTTCAACAGCTTGACTAAAATGAGCCATGCTGCAGATTTAAAAGAAGAGCGAAGGTCAATGCACATGAAGCCTAGTCATTTGCAAATTTTCTTTGGGCTTATTAAAAAGCATTCTACAGAATATTGCTTAATGGAATGTAACCAAACAAAAGAAAAGAAAACAGTGTAGATCATTGTAATGGTGGTTTACTTACAGAAAGCAACACTATAACTTCTTAAACTCATGACAGTGTTTACAATAGTTCATTTTTAAAATCACGAATATTGTGCTGAGAGAGTTTTGTTTACTTCTTCCATTATGATAGCCTTGACAAGTTTTTTTTTTTTAACCAAAGTTAACATGCCATGAAATCTGCAAAAGATGCCAATTATCAGAGGGAAAATATCACATAAAGTCATCACCTTTTTTCTCACTGTCTACCCAGGAAGTTTTTTTCCCACTTGAATTAGAAAAATCAGGAAATACTATCTTTTCACTCATTCCATTTGCATCCCAGAAATCTTTATCATAAAGTTCCAGATGCATTGAGAATACAAGTAAGATTATCACTAAATATAATAAAAGCCATTTTAAGCCTGTTGTAACTCAAAGGGTGTGCCAGCATACAGAAATTAGCCCTAAATATTATTGTTAAGACAGTGCATCAACTAAAATAATTCTATCACCTTAAATCAGAAAATAAAATCTCCTGGGCCGGCGCCGCGGCTCACTAGGCTAATCCTCCGCCTAGCGGCGCCGGCACACGGGGTTCTAGTCCCGGTTGGGGCACCGGATTCTGTCCCCGTTGCCCCTCTTCCAGGCCAGCTCTCTGCTGTGGCCAGGGAGTGCAGTGGAGGATGGCCCAGGTGCTTGGGCCCTGCACCCCATGGGAGACCAGGAAAAGCACCTGGCTCCTGGCTCCTGCCATCGGATCAGCACGGTGCGCTGGCCGCAGCGCGCTGGCCGCGGCGGCCATTGGAGGGTGAACCAACGGCAAAGGAAGACTTTTCTCTCTGTCTCTCTCTCTCTCACTGTCCACTCTGCCTGACAAAAAAAAAAAAAAAGAAAAAAAAAAAAAGAAAAGAAAATCTCCTAAATTATGTGCTGGCAGTACAACAGAGATAGAATAAATTAATATGATAGGTTAATATTTCAAGATAAGAAATGGAACAAAATAGTTAATTTTATGTGTATAAAGTTAATTGAAAATAGATCTTAGTAAAAAATAAGAATGTAAATAGGAGAGGGAGAAAGAAGAAGGGTGGAAGTGCAGATGGGAGGGCAGGTAGGGTGGGAAGAATAACCATGTTCCTAAAATTGTATTTATGAAATGTTTGAAGTTTATATACCTTCAATAAAAGGTTTCTGGAGGGAAAAAGTTCATAGAAGATGGAATTACAGGATAAGTTTATTTTAAAAAGATTAAAAGATGAAACTATTATTTCCTTATTAGACATAAAATTACAGAATTTCAAAACCCAAGTGAGAAGAAGATCTCTGAGAGTTTTCTGTTAACATGTATCTAATAATCATATCTAAGTTCAGAGACATTTAGTTCTTTGTGCCCAAACGCAGAACTCCCTTAATATTAGAACCCTATCTGATTACATTCATAAATCATTTAACTATGCTCAGTTACAAACTATAATCTAGCCCTTACATGTGTGTTTATTTTCCTTAACCACTGTTTAAAATACTTTTCAACCAGTTAGTCACTATCTCTTTCTTGGTTCACCCTAAATCCTTTCCCATGTTGGTGTGTCTGCAAAACTTAATTATTATGAGATTGTGGCTATAGAAATTTTGCCTCACCGTTATTTTTAACAGACAGAGTTCCTTTGGTTCCTGTAACATCACCTCTTCTCTAATTCTCTCTTCTTCTCTGGATGTAATTAGTAGATTGAGGAGACTTACATCATCCTTCCAACCCAATAGTTTGTAAATTTGTATATAGTGGAGGAAGCTAAGTTTCTTAGAGCTTATGTGTGTTTGAATGAATTTGTTAGAATGAATTTATATTATGGCTAGGATTACAGAATTATTCCTGGCTTACCATACATAGGTGTCTAATTAGGTAGATAAGAGGAAAGCTTGCTCTTAAAGTGATGACATAGTTGGAGTTTTGAGCTAATTTCCAATAGCTCAGTGCAACCTTTACTGCCCTGGGGAGCAGAAACCATGTCCTGATGGCCTTATCTCTTCTCTTTTCCCCATTGTAGCTCAATGTTTCTGGAGCCGATTTCAGCAGCAGCAGCACTAATTTACATCACCTCACTTTGCCTGCTATTTGAAGCAAAGTATAACCACTTAAAAAGAATAGTGCATTTACAGTAGAAAAACTCAAATGTGGAATCTGGCTATAATTTTGGTGCATTTCCTAACTTTGAATGCTGTGGAATATCCTACCTCATAAATGTTATTACAAGGACTAAATGAGATAATTCTAAAATGGTAACTAAGGAATGCTGGAGAATAGAGAATTTGCTACATCTAATTTCCTCCTTTCTCTCCTGCTAATCTACCCAGATGCTTTAGGTTGAATAGATACTAAGAAATGGGGAATGGAAGGAGAAAAACAACCAAAAACAGAAGTAAACGGGACAAACAGAGTCTAAACTTTACTCAATTTTGTCTCCTATAAGTAGCTTTCCCTTAATTGTTTTAGGAAAATAATTTAGTCCTTGTGGAATAAAACATTGATTACTATGTGAATTATACATGGGTAGTGAGAGAAATGTGTAGTAAACAAATAGACTTCAGTTCCTTAGATGTAAGATGTGCATTATTGTGGGACATGAGCCAAAGCAGTTGCTGGCTTATGGGTTCCTTTCCATTCTCCCTCTTGTTGCCATCAGAAAATTGCAGTGATCCATTTTGGAGCTCTGTCTCACCATCCTGGACTCCTTAACTCCATTGGCCTTCACTGTCACTCAGGCATGGGTGGACAATGAAAAATCTTTGACCACTGTGACATAGACCATGCTACCTAGAAAACTTAACAACCCTAAATCCTACTTTGTAGCTATGAGCTCCTGTCCATCCAAATCTTTTAATATAATTATGTTTTGTCTGAGAGGCAGAGAGACAACGTAGAAATATCTGCTTGTTTACTCTCCAAATGTCCGCAACAGCTGGAGCTGTGCCAGGCCAAAACTAGGAGACCAGAACTCAATTGGGTCTCCCACATGAGTGTAGGGATCCAAGTACTTGAGCCATCATCTGCTGCCTCCCATGCTGTAAATTATCTGGATCTTGGAATCAGAAGGATGCAGAATCACAACTTGAACCCAGCCACTCGGATATGAATTCAGATCTCCCAAGGGATGTCTTAATCACTATACCAAACGCCTGCCCCTTCTACTTCATATGTAGCTGTTCATTATGCCTTCTAATCCCTAGTCCCTACCAGATTCTTCCAGTCTTTATTTTATTTTGGTCTCTTTTCATTTCCTACCAAGTCTGATTATTTTCATTGACATCCTTCATTCATTTTGGGGTACACTGTCTAGGCACATTCAAAACATACCATATATATATATATGATATTTTACCATATTTATATATAATATAATTATATATGATATACATTATATTATAATTTTATATATATATAATATATATTATATATATGGTATATTTTGAAAATATATAATATATAAAGAAATACTTTTCCAAATTCTGAAGAGTTGAGAGAAGGCAGTTTTGTCTAAAATGCATTGTCTTAAATATCAACAGTTAAAGCTTCATTTTTTTTTTTTTTTTACATCTCAGACCCCTACCCTGAAAGTCTTAACATGTAAGTTTTCATTGGGTCCTTCTTAGTTCAGTGCCCTTAAATAAATTAAGGCCTCACTCGAGATACAAAGCTTTCTCCAATGCAGAGGCACATGGCCTCTCAAGATGAATGTTTTGGGTTTGAATGTCATCTATGCCACATACTGATTCTGTGACCTTGGATAAGGTATAAGTCTGTACCTTAGATTTCTGATCTGATATTAGAATAATACATAATAATTGTTTTAGGAATGAATAACTGTGAAGCATTTGGAATAGCTCTTGTAACATATCAATTATCATATAGGTATTAGAACAGAAATACTCATTTCATTTTCTTTGCTATATAATCTTAAATGCTGCTTTGAAAAAAAAATAAATATTCTTTCTCCAACTATCTGCTCCTTGGCATTAGCTCCAGAGGTTTTGATCCCTCTCTGACAGTTTCCTATGTCAGTGTTTGGACCTTGATCCTGCCACATAAATTCACTTCCTAAAATATTTCATTGGCAGAATATTGAAAATTCCCAGGGATATAAGCATCCCAGTTTTAAAGAGTAAAGATATTCATTCAGATTTTCATTTTAATTATCTCTTCATTGTGTAGGTAAAATGACTAGGGCAGATTTTAGGTCTAGAGAAGGTGATAGCTAAGGGAATTTTGGTAGCCAACAGGAGACATTCAGAACACAACATTGTAGTTGGAGCCAGCCCTGGTCTTACATATACAATAGAAGACACTGATCGCTACTGAAAGCTATGTGACCTGTTAGCTGAGAGGGCTGCTGCCAAGGCTGTCAGTAAGGACCTTCATATCAACAGCTTTTTGGAACTTCTTTAAAACAAAAGGGTAGTAAACTTATTCCATTTCATGTGGATTCAAATGTGGCTTTGAGAGTAAACACAACAAAAGTATTTTAAAAGAAGCATAGCCATATAGCCACAGGGTGCTGAAGATTCTAATAGTTCTATTGTTATTTTAATATTAGACATTTAAAGTCTTACCTACTTTATCATGATTCTGTATTTCTAGAATGTTACAATATATTGAGGAACTGATGTTTTGGTTTCTTAATTTCACTTTCTCTTTAAAATTAGAATTCTTATTTCAAACTAAGGTGGTAATCTGCAATATTTATCATTTAGTACAGTTTCTACTTCTAGATATGAATAAGTGGCCTTAAATTTGTTCTTCAATTAACAATAAAACTTCTGTGAAAAAGATGCACAATGAATTAAATAATTAGTAGATAATAAGCTATGAATTTAACTTTAATTCCATTACATGTTTTTAAAATGTTTTATTTTTTTCTCTATAATTCATTTCCTTTCTAAATTGAAAAACATTTATTTATTTGAAAGGCATGCACACGTGCACATACACACAAATATACACACAGAACTCTCCAGATGCCAAAAAAAATCTAGGGCTGAACTGGGCCAGTCCAAAGCCAGGATTGAGGAACTCAACTCCCACTTGGGTGTCAGGGATCTAACTACTTGAGCTATCACTGCTTCTTCTCAGAGTATATGTTAGTATGAACCTAGAATAGAGTGCAGACCTGGGACTTGAACCCAGGAGCTCCAGTATGGGATGTGGGAATCTTAACTAATGCACCAAATGTCTGAATCTTTCTGTCTTCAAATAATCAGATGTTTCACTTCTATTAATTACAAGGTTTAATTCTTCATCATGTATGTGTGTGTGTGTATGTATCTTTTTTTTTCTTGACAGGCAGAGTGGACAGTGAGAGAAAGAGACAGAGAGAAAGGTCTTCCTTTTCCATTGGTTCACCCCACAATGGCCTTTGTGGCCAGCGTGCTGTGGCCGGCACACCGCGCTGATCTGAAGCCATGAGCCAGGTGCTTATCCTGGTCTCCCATGCAGGTGCAGGGCCCAAGGACCTGGGCCATCCTTTACTGCCCTCCCGGGCCACAGCAGAGAGCTGGACAGGAAGAGGAGCGACCAGGACAGAATCTGGCACCCTGACTGGGACTAGAGCCCCGGGCTGCCAGCGCCACAGGTGGAGGATTAGCTTATTGAGCCGCAGCGCCGGCCGTGTATCTTGAAAGTATGAAATGTAAACATTATTAAAATATATCACCAGTATTAAAATGAGCTTATAGTAAAAGAAAGTTTTAAAAATATTTGTTTTTAGAATGTATAATCATTTCTTTTTTTAAAGCTTTTATTTAATGAATGCAAATTTCATAGGTGCAACTTTAGGAATATAGTGGTTCTTCTCCCCATTCCTGCCCTCCCTAAGCGTTTCTTAATCTCTTAATTTCTTTATCAGTAAAAGTTCTTGAAAGTAATGCGATAGTATCACATTTCTTTAGAGCTTTTTAAACAAGTAAGATGCATAGTTTCACTCTATAATTTTGCACATTTAAATGTCAACCTTAATTTCATTGCTACAATGCCATGTTTATCACCTTAAAGCATTTTTATATGCAACAAAAGACATCAGTAACCCAACTGGTGTTGTGTGATGTTACCAGCACAATGCTGCTCCTTCAGTTCTTTGCAGGGGAGAAGGCCCTCTAAGTGGGACCACCTGTCCGTTCACTGTCAGGAATCCAATAAGAAAACTTAAATTTGAGCACTAATGACACAAGTTTATCCCTTGATCAGAGAATGAAGGTGCAGAAGCTTAGCTTGTAAATCACCTTCTCAACTTACTGAGGGTAGAGGAGTCTTAGACATAGGGCACAAAGAATTAAAGAGTGAAAGATGCTAATGAGTCAAAGGAAGATTCATGCTTTTCCTTGAGATAGGTAGAGATTTCTCATTCCTTAGGTGCACCTCTTTTTCTTCCTTTAATGGCTTGACATTTCCTGTCATGCAGCAGGGCGGGTTTGTCATTTCTCATGGAAATGAATTATAATGAACTTCAAGGTCTACTGGAGGTCCCTGAGGCAGCCATCTTGGATCCAACTCATTCTGGCCAGTTAGCCTTGGAAGGAACTTAGGAACATAAGGCATTGCCCCAGATAACATGAGTCCTTACCAGGGCTGCTAGTAAGGGACCTTGATATCACCAGCCAGCTTTTGCTTCTTGGAACCTCTTAGAGCAAAATGGTAAGAAACTTATTCCAGTTTATTTCTATTCATATATTGATTTGGGAGTAAATAGTACAAAAATATTTTAAAAGAAGCATTGCCATACACACACAATCATTATAGAAGGATGTAGGGCTCCCAATCACACTCCATGATGCTGGTCTTTTGAGATGAGAAAGGCTTTATTACCGACCAGTAAAGAGGCAGTGGCATAACTCAAGTTTGCTTCTCTTATTGGACCTGGGAAAAGCTTTATGGATTAGCTGGGAGAAAAAGTGCTATACAGAAATTCCCAGCAAGGCAAGTTCTGATTGGGAGGGATTGAAATCAGGCCACCATGGTGAGATGGGCTATTAATTTAGAATTTTTTCCATTTAAAAGACCTCTCACTTCTAAGACGATTCTAGTGTACTCAAGTTTCAGTGCTGTTCTGATTTCTTTGTATGCACTGGCTAGATATTCCTCTTTGGTGCATGCCCAGGATGTGTGACATGCACTTCTCTCTTCTGGGTTCCCTCTGCACCTGTGTGGCAAAGTTCTAAAAAGGAGGAACAAAGTATAGGTATTAATGGATCCCTGGTTAAAGCATATGTTGGAGAAAGCTTTAAGAAATGAATGGGGAAGCATAACAAACAAGTTTTGATCTGGGGCATGGGGATGGGGTCAGTAAAGGGGTTATACAGTATCATTTGAGAGAGAGAGAGAGAGTGAGAGCAAGATATAGGGAGAGAGAGGTAGAAAGATAAAAATAGAGTGGGAGAAAGGGGAATCTTAAAACTGGATGAGCAGGGGCCGGCGCTGTGGCTCACTTGGTTGGTCCTCCGCCTGCAGCGCTGGCATCCCCTATAGGCACTGGGTTCTAGTCCTGGTTGCTCCTCTTCCAGTGCAGCTCTCTGCTGTGGCACTGGAGGGCGGTGGAGGGGCCCAGGTGCTTGGGTTCTGCACCCGCATGGGAGACCAGGAGGAAGCACCTGGCTCCTGGCTTTGGATCGGCGCAGCACTGGCCATGACAGCCATTTGGAGAGTGAACCAATGGAAGGAAGACCTTTCTCTCTGTCTCTCTCTCTCTCTGTCTATAGCTCTAGCTGTCAAATAAAATAATAATAATAATAAAAAAAAAAAACTGGATGAGCAAAAAGTCATGTTTCAGTTGGAGAAAAAAAGAAATTCGCACTTTACTTTTAGATGTCTTTAAAACATTTTTGTTCATATTATGAGTACTATTCTTTTTTTTTAAAAAAAGATTTATTTATTTATTTGAAAGATTTACACAGAGAGAAGGAGAGAGAGAGAGGGAGGTCCTCCATCTGCTTGTTCACTCCCCCATTGGCTATAACGGCCAGAGCTGTGCCAATCCGAAGGCTGGAGCTAGGAGCTTCCTCCGGGTCTTCCCACATGGGTGTGGAGCCCAAGGACTTGGGCCATCTTCCACTGCTTTCCCAGGCCATAGCAGAGAGCTGGATCGGAAGTGGAGCAGCCGGGTTTCAAACTGGTGCCCATATTGGATGCTGGCAGTGGAGGCGGTGGCTTTACCCACTATGCCACATCGCTGGCCCTAAGTACTATTCTTAAAGAAGAAGCAGAGCCTGGGTTGTGGTGCAAAAGGTTGAGCAGCCACCTGATGGCTTCCCATAGCAGAGTGCTGGTTCAAGTCACTGCTGTTTGCTTCCATCCAGCTCTGCTAATGTACATGGGAAGGCAGGCATTGATGACCCAAGTACTTGGGCCCCTGCCACCAGTGTAGGAGACCCAGATGGAATCCCTGGCTCCTGGCTTCAACCTGGCCCAGACCTGGCTGCTGCTGCCATTTCGGTTGGGAATCAGTAGATGAAAGAACTTTCTCTGTTTCTCCTTGTATCTCTGCCTCTCCCTCTCTCTCTGTCAGCCTGCCATTCAAATAAATAAATCTTTAACAACAACAAAGGTGTCGCTCCCCCTCTTCGTGGAGGAACGACACAGGACCCTGCGCTGTTCTTTCATCTGCTCGGCCCTCCCCGGGTTTGCTGCTGGTTCTTCCCGGGTTGGCTACTGTCCCTTCCACCTCCGTGGAAGGGCAGTTCCCCCTGGCCACATTCCCCACTTCCGCAGGGGAGCGGCACACCACCGGCCGGCTCTCTCGGGGGCTGCACAGGTGTTCCCTTAGATGTTCCTCTTAGATGTTCCTGCTGCATGCCGTCTCTCTCCTCCTTTATAGTCCTCCTCCGCCAATCCCAACTCGGTTGCCCACACGCCGAGTACGCTGCTCTCCAATCAGGAGCAAGTCCTACAGTTTATTGGTTGAACTGGAGGCAGCTGTGTAAAAGCTGTTTTCTTCCCTCCCAGCGCCATATTGTGGGAGAGCAGATGCATAGAATAAGTCTTAATTCCAGTAACTTAGTCTAGTCCGAATTGCTCCCCACACAAAGGGAAAAGGAAAAAAAAAAAAAACAAAAACAAAAACAAAGTACTTACAAATGAAGCACACTTTATTTTCCACCACTCCCTCTCCTCTATCAAAATAAACCTCAGTGCAAATTGAAGCAGCTATATTTACAATTGAAAACTCCAGAAATTCTATGCAGTTACTCATGGCATAGAAAATAAGTGTTGCATTAAACTTTTTGAAAGTATTAAGTTTAAAGGATAGAAATGTTACAGTTAATCAATAGTGTTATAATAAAGTTGAGTAATTTCAATATAAAATAGTTTAAATATATGGATTACACTTGCAAAACTAATCATTTTATCCTCTTTTTTCAGTCCATTATTTATTTTTCTTGTAACATCCAAGAAACTGTGAATGAAAATATATCCAGATAGAAATTTATCTGCCTGTGTAAAACTGCTCACAAAAATATATACACATAAACACAGGCATTCAGAAACAATCAACAAACCATAAAATGGTGAATGCAAAAGTTAACTAACAGAACAAAGAGAGTCCAAATATGTGGAAATGCTTTTCTAAATATTTTATGTTGGGCATTTATTCTAAACTATTTTATTTTTCATTTATATACGAGTAAAACAATTTTTGAATTTTCTGTCACAGGACTGCTGAGATTCTAAAATAGGCTAATATATGTGGAAACGCTTTCAAACTTAGGAACTGAGAAAAAATTGGAAAAGTTTTTTTTTAAGAATTACACTTAAGGCCGGCACCGCGGCTCAATAGGCTAATCCTCCACCTAGTGGTGCCGGCACACTGGGTTCTAGTCCTGGTCGGGGCGCTGGATTCTGTCCCCGTTACCCCTCTTCCAGGCCAGCTCTCTGCTGTGGCCTGGGAAGGCAGTGGAGGATGGCCCAAGTGCTTGGGCCCTGCACCCCATGGGAGACCAGGAGAAGAACCTGGCTCCTGCCTTCGGATCAGTGTGGTGCGCCGGCCGCAGCCCACCAGCCGTGGCGGCCATTGGAGGGTGAACCAACGGCAAAAGGAAGACCTTCCTGGCTTCATCTGTGCCACTTGAGAGACTCTCTCTCTCTCACTATCCACTCTGCCTGTCAAAAAAAAAAAAAAAAAAAAAAAGAATTACACTTAAAAGAGCCAAGGTTTTTCTAACTGAGCTCCAGCTAATCATTAAAGAATGAATGAGGCCAGCGCCGCGGCTCACTAGGCTAATCCTCCGCCTAGCGGCGCCGGCACACCGGGTTCTAGTCCCGGTTGGGGCGCCGGATTCTGTCCCGGTTGCCCCTCTTCCAGGCCAGCCCTCTGCTGTGGCCCGGGAGTGCAGTGGAGGATGGCCCAGGTGCTTGGGCCCTGCACCCCATGGGAGACCAGGAAAAGCACCTGGCTCCTGGCTCCTGTCATCAGATCAGCGCGGTGCGCCGGCCGCAGCGCGCCGGCCGCGGCAGCCATTGGAGGGTGAACCAACGGCAAAGGAAGACCTTTCTCTCTGTCTCTCTCTCTCACTGTCCACTCTGCCTGTCAAAAAAAAAAAAAATAAATAAATAAATAAAGAATGAATGATTCCTATTTTACTCATTTACTATATAAGATAGAAAATAATGAATAGCTATTTTCCAATTCATTCTGTAACTCTAGCCTTTCATACTGAAGCTAATAAAGCCAGCCTCCCCACCACCAAATGTATATGTATTAGTCCACTTTTTGTTACTTTAATTAAAATAGTAGAGAAGGGTTTCTTGGGAAGGAAAATGTTTATTTCAATGTAATTTGGAGTTTACAGTTCAGGATTGGGCAGTTCCTCAGTTTGGTATCTGGTGGATCTTGGTCATGGGTAGTGGGAGGCCGAATTGTATGCATGGTGAGGCAGAAAAGACAGAAAACAGTGGGCACAACATGACCACAAATTATCAACTCTCTCACAAGAAGCACCCAATGAAGGTATGCCCCCCCCCATGACTAAAAGACTTCCCATCAGACACATCTCTAATTAGGTCAATTCTCCACCCTAATTTATGAGTCATTAATAATATGACATCATTGTTTAAACATCTTCGTGAGTTTGAGGGAGATACATCTGTCTTAACCCATAACAGACTAGAGTATTTTCATTGAAAATAAGATGCGTAATTTCTTAGTGAAATATTTGCACATTAAATGTAGTTGTAAATTATGAAGAATCAAGCCAACAGTAGGTAGTATTTATTTAGTGCCTATATGATCTCCCTTCATGTTTATAACTACTCTTTAATGTAGTTTCTATTATACCAATTTGATGAGAAAAATTATGTCTAGAGAAGGAAAAAATAGCCATCCTGTCCTTGGTGTACAAATGGTAAATGATAAAGAGGAATTTCAGCCCCTCTACTGAGACTCCTGAGCCCATGGTCTTAGTAAAGTATGATTCTGTTTTACAGAGCAGGTAAGATTCTGGGATAGTGAAGTTTGAGTTAACCTATAAATGTAATTTATGACAGCAGTAAATTAAAGGAGAAAACTATAAATTATTTTCATATGTCAGGAAAGATATTTTTTAAGATGTATAGGTCTTCAATGTGCTGGTTCACTCCCCAAATGACCATAATGGCTGGAGCTGGGCTGATCCAAAGCCAGGAGCCTGGAGCTTAATCTAGGTCTCCTACAAAGACATACCAAAACTTCAAAACATGAATATTCACTAAAAGCAGCACATTTAAATTCAGTTCATTTTGCTAATATTTATTGGGTGCCACAATGTACCAGGAATAATGTGTTTTGGACACATGAAGAATGATAAAATGAGGGTGGGGGAGGAATTCTGCCAAGCCAAAAACCAGAGGATCCTGAAGGCTGAATGAAAAAAAATAGACAAAAGTCTGAGACATTTTTCCAGTGAAACGGATAGCAAAAGTACATAGTTGAAAAGTAGCTAGATAATCAAGGAAATTAATAATTCTGGGACCAGCATTGTGGGGTAGTGAGTAAAGCTGCCACCTGTGATGCTGGCATCCCATATGGGAACTTGTTTGAGTCCTAGTTGTTCCTTTTTTTTTTTTTTTTTTTTTTTTTTTGACAGGCAGAGTGGACAGAGAGAGAGACAGAGAGAAAGGTCTTCCTTTTGCCATTGGTTCACCCTCCAATGGTGGGCCAATGCATCGCACTGATCTGAAGCCAGGAGCCAGGTGCTTCTCCTGGTCTCCCATGGGGTGCAGGGCCCAAGCACTTGGGCCATCCTCCACTATACTCCCGGGCCATAGCAGAGAGCTGGCCTGGAAGAGGGGCAACCAGGACAGAATCCGGTGCCCCGACCAGGACTAGAACCCTGTGTGCTGGCGCCGCAGGCGGAGGATTAGTCTATTGAGCCATGGCGCCGGTGAGTCCTAGTTGTTCCACTTCCTATCCAGCTCCCTGCTAATGTGCCTGGGGAAAGCAGTGGAAGATGGCCCAAGTGCTTGCGTCCCTGTCATCCACATGGGAGACTTGGAAGAAGCTCCTGGCACTGTGGCCATCTGGGGAGTGAATCAGTGGATGGAAGATATTCTCTCTTTCTCCTTCCCTCCCCTCCCTGCCCCATGAAACTCTGACTTTCAGGTAAATAAATTATCTTTGAAAAAGTAATTCAGTGTTAATCTAGAGAAGTGTGAAATCTCAAGTGGCACAGATGAAGCCAGGAATGAGGCAGGTGCCAATTAGAAGGGAGGCTCTGTTCCTTCTGCCTGGTGAGATACTTTGGCCCCATGTGTGGGAACTGTTTGAAGCCACTTCCACGTCAGATGCATTAAATCTGAAGGCAATAGGTTGACATAAACCTAATAAGAGTGAAATAATGCAGAAAGCTGGCAAGGGCCTTAAAAATGTAATTGGAAAGATGCATTTAAAAATTGCTTAAGAGTTAAAATCACTGGGGATTCCTCTAATTACAGAGGAATCTAAGATGACCTCAAATATAAGGTGGCTAGGTGACATGTGAAGCCATTTCTAACATCCAGAAATTAGGAGGAAGAGCCAGTTAAGGGCAAGTGGAGACTTATGAGTTAACGCTATTCATTTTAAAGTGTCTAAGAGACTTCAAAGTAGCTACATACAAATGCACACATGACTGGTTCTCAGTGGACAGACAGGTCAGTACAACAGAATTAGGAATTGTAAAGCCACAAGTGATACTAAAACCAAGCGAAGATATTAAAAAAAGGTTTTCATGACATAGTGTGTGGCCTATAGTAAGTTCTACAAAATCATTTTTTTGAAAATTAAATAAATCAGTTTATTGAACCATGAAAGAAGTTTTCAAGAATGGCATCATTTAAGGGCAAGAGGAAGCACCCATGGGTAGGGGATACATGTAATATTGAATGATCCAATTTTATAGATATTATTGTCATGTACATATCTAGGAAAATTACAAAAGAATCTAGGGAACATAAAACTTGATAGATGTTCAGAGGGTTTCAGCAATCTCTCTATTTCTATTTAAAAAACAAATGAACCTTGAAGCACCTGGGAAAAATATGAAAACTGACGGACTTCTTAGAGAGCTCATATGTTTGCCATCTTTCCTGAGAACTCTTCTTTAAGGGTAACTGGAAAATGCAGAACAGAATCAGGGAGTGTAAACCACACAATGAGAGACATTGGTTGGAAAGTACAAAGATGAAGAAGAGTTAGACTCAATAAAAGAGATTTTCTGTAAGGGTAGGAGAGGCTCTGACATTTTATAGATTGAAAAGAAGGGCAGATGAGGAAGGATAGTTTCTGAAACATAGGCAACAGAGAAAATCTCAACAATACAGTTGTGAAATAAAAAATGAGAAAATTCCTATCTTGTATGATGTTTGTCCTTCAGATTCCATTACAATAGAGGTAGAACTTTTATATTTTAATATATGCTTTCCCCTAAAAGCATAAACTCATTTTGTCTAGTTCTGCATTATAATAAAGAACTAAGGCGATAATGTTATAATTCTTAAAATGACATCACTCGAGGAATTATAATAAGACAAAGTCACATAAACCTTTTTTCTCACAGGAAATGAGTGACTATGATACTTTCACAAACCAAGGTGCATTTTAGATATCAATAACATACAGCCATGTAGTTGCAATACTCTCGCCAAACAGCCCGGGAAAGAAAATGCCTGCTAAGAGAAAAAGAAAGGAAAATGGATGCCCAATATATCATTTTATAGTTCTGAATATTGAAAGATGTTGAAAGAAGTTGCAGAACCTTGCAGGATGACAATAAGAGTCTACACTTTGTAATACAGAATTTCTTAATGACTTTAAGAGTTGATATGCTAGGTGAATGTCATTGTCTTTGATCTGTCCTGTGACATGCCTTGTGATTTTGTGTTAGAAATATTTTTTTAAAGATTTATATATTTGAAAGGGTTACAGAGAGGCAGAGGTGAAGAGAGCGAGAGGTCTTCCATCTGCTGGCCAACTACCCAAATGACTGCAAGGGCTGGAGCTGGGCCAATCTGAAGCCTCTTCCAGTCCAGCTCTCTGCTGTGTCCTGGGAATGTAGTAGAGGATGGCCCAAGTGCTTGGGCCTTGCACCCGCATGGGAGACCAGGAGGAAGCACCTGGCTCCTGGCTTCGGATCGGCGCAGTGCGCCGGGCTGCAGCGGCCATTTTGGGGGTGAACCAATGGAAGGAAGACCTTTCTCTCTGTCTCTCTCTCTCACTGTTTAACTCTGCCTGTCAAAAAAAGAAAAACAATAAGGAGTTGAAAAGATGACAGTGATAGGCGATGGCATTTGTGAAACTATGATCGATGGTAAAAGAAGCTATTAAGACCATCTCCTGGGGTCGGTGCTGTAGCATCCACCTGCAGTGCTGGTATTCCATATGGGAGCTGGTTTGAGTCCCGACTGCTCCACTTCTGATCCAGCTCTCTGCTATGGTCTGGGAAAGCAGCAGAAGATGGCCCAAGTCCTTGGGCCCCTACACCCACACCCACGTGGGAGACTTGGAAGAAGCTCCTGGCTTCGGATCAGCAGAGCTCTGCCCATCGCAGCCATTTAGGGAATGAACTAGTGGACGGAAGACCTCTCTCTCTCTCTGCCTCTGCCTCTCTGACTTTCAAATAAATAAATCTTTTTTTTAAAAAAAATACCATCTCTTAAGTGAAATGCCAAATTTATTGAATTCATAAATCACATCATTAAATATTAGGACAAATCTGCCAAATCAGGGAGAATTCAGTTGCTATTATTATTCATTCTATTACCACAATTTTTTTTTCTCTTTTCATTCCAAATGCTCTCCCCAATTATTTTACTAATTTTATTTTCAATTCCATTATTGGCACCTTTATGTCTTGGTGCCAGTTTACCAACCTGGAAAATTGTCATGAATTCTCTCTTAACTCCTAACCCTTGAACGCTGCTCCTCAGTGCAGTTCTCCTAAGACCACCACTCTTGGCATCAACCAGTCTCAAACACAGGGTGCATGGGTTTCATAGTCAGATGATCAGAGTCTCAAAGACAGTGACTGTTTTTCCAATACACTGGGATTCACATTCTGGGAGTAGATATGCCTCACACCTTTTGAGAAACTGAGATGGAACTATCATGAGGAAAATTAAGGACTAGGCAAAAATAACCATGGCACCTTCTAACTTCCAGATGTGCACTCTTTTTAGCCACATCTCCTCTTTCCTTCAGGCTCTTTTTAAATCCTCCTTTCAGGCATCAGTTTTCTAATACAATCTCAGTCTTTCCTTTTATGGAATAAATTCATCTAATTTTTCTCAAATATAGCAATTTCCCATTTAAGTGTGCTACTTCCTACAAAAATGCTTGTCAAAGTTTCATTGAAGAATTTTAAATACAACTGGAGAAGAAACTTCTCTGACAGTTGTTTAAATGTTTCTGAAATGAAACAGAAGATTGTCTTTTAATGTTAACTGATTAAAGATATGTATTTCTAAATTCTCTTTAAAATTGGTAATGATCACAGTTATTAGAAAGGATTGCAATAATGTGTAATGAACATCTATGATGTACTAGTTTTTTCTCCTATTCATCAGAACTGTTCTTTCATATGAAATATGATTATTCTCATTTTACTGACCAGCAAGTTGAGATTTAAAGAGGCTCAAGGGGTCAGATACTTCTAGGCTTTCTACAGCCCAATTATTGCTTCTTCTCTTGGATATACAATGAGTGTTAAACACATTGAAATTCCTTTGAAGATGTGAGATTAGTTGGTCTACCAAATCAAAACATTTAAATAGGTAAGTTAAAAATATGGATTTATGCACCTGATTATATAATTCTCCCATAATGATGAAGGATATAAAACTTACAGAAATGGTTATACAATGAAGAAACTCCCAGGCAGAGGTAGAACTTCCCTTTTTTAGGCCACCAAGAATTACACTGATTGAGGATAGTATCGGCAGGCAATAAAGGTTATGCAAGACCCCCCCTCACCTGCTGTTCTTAGAAAGGCTGTGTAAGGGCAGAGAGAGACTGACAGACCTAGGGTCCTCTTAGTCACTCCTGACTTTCAGGAGACCTGGATCCTGGCATACCTTCTGACCACTTGAAGTGTACAAAATGAATCCAGGATATTCTTTTAACTGCGTGAATTGAAATTTAATTTATTGGGCAGTTTGCTGCAGATGTTTGAACAATTTAAAGTCCATTCTTTCACTATTTCTCTCTATTCTGAAAGAAAAAATTCACATATTCAAAAAAAAATCTCTTAGAACATTCTAGATTTCTAGATTATCCAAAAGAGATATCGAGGCTATTTTTTTTTAACAAGGCGTATCAATCAGGAACTAACAGTGACAAAGAGACCAAAATAGATTTTAAAAGAGACATTGTAATTTACACTGATTACAAAAATAGATAAAAGTGTGGGCAGTGGAGAACAATCTGTAAAGAGCCATTGTAAAAACCAAATGAGGGACCGGCGCCGCGGCTCAATAGGCTAGTCCTCCTCCTTGCGGCGCCGGCACACCGGGTTCTAGTCCAGGACAGGGCGCCGGATTCTGTCCCGGTTGCCCCTCTTCCAGGCCAGCTCTCTGCTGTGGCCAGGAGTTTAGTGGAGGATGGCCCAAGTGCGTGGGCCCTGCACCTGCATGGGAGACCAGGAGAAGCACCTGGCTCCTGCCTTTGGATCAGCATGGTGCGCTAGCCACAGCGTGCTGGCCATGGTGGCCATTGGAGGGTGAACCAACGGCAAAGGAAGACCTTTCTGTCTGTGTCTCTCACTGTCCACTCTGCCTGTCCAAAAAAAAAAAAAAAAGAGAGAGAAAGCAAATTAAGTAAGGGGTAAATTGAGGTTACCTACTTGAAGCCCCTGGGAGAATGCAGACTATATAGTTATATTGGTGACAGTAAATATATAACCACACTTGTATAAAGTTTTCTATTATGTTCTTGAAGATAATGTAATTCTGTGTATTAAGTAATACTTGATTACAGTTAAATTTAGTGTTGTAATACTAGTGAAAAATACAAAGGTACATGTAAAAAGATTCAGAAGGAAAACTATTTTACATCCCTAATTCATCACATTATTTTATTACTGATACATTCTGCCCTTTATATTTTTATATTAGGTGCGATTTCTTGATTTAGATATACTTAAAAAGTCCTAGCATAGAAAGAATGGTGAAGAAAAAAACAATAAAAAGAAATTCAGGTGAGTGGTTTTGCAGCCCCATCATTAACGTGCTTATGTCCCAAAATTGAGTACCTGGGTTTGATTCCTGGCTCTTATTCCTAACTCCAGCCTCCTGCCAGTGCAGACTCTGTGAGGAAGGGGTGATGGCTCTTATAATTGGTTTCCTTTGGAATATCTGAATTGTATCCCCAGATACAGGCTTCAGTTCTAGCCCCTGTGGACATCTGGGGAGTGGATCACAGTGTGTAGATTCTTACTGTTTCTATCAAAGAAATAAATGAAATAAAATTTAAAAAGGAACTCAATGAAATGATCTTATACTCTAAGGGAGCTTTAGTCTGGCTTATAGGTTTTTTTCATTTTAAAAGTTATTAATTTGGGGCTGGTGCTGTGGCGTAGCAAGTAAAGCCATCACATGTAGTACCAGCATCACATTTGGGCGCCGGTTCAATTCCTGGCTGCTCCACTTCCGGTCCAGCTCTCTGCTCTAGTCTGGGAAAGCAGTGGAAGATGGCCCAAGTGCTTGGTTCCCTGCACCAATGTGGGAGACTCAGAGAAGGCTCCTGGCTTAAGATCGGTGTAGCTCCAGCCATTGCAGTCAACTGGGGAGTGAACCAGCAGATGGAAGACCTCTCTCTCTCTGTCTCTCTCTGCCTCTCTTTCTCTCTGTGTAACTCTTTCAAATAAATAAATATATATTTTTAAAAAGTTATTAATATAAATACAGATGTCATATATTTCATAGATACAATTTCAGGAATACAATATTTTCTTCCCTCCCTCCCTTCCTCCATCTCCTGTCCTTTCTTTTTTTTTAAAAAAAATTTGTGATAACATACTTTCCATTTACTTTATAATCATAGCCTCCATGCTGTTTTTACACATTTTTTTATGTGAGCGTCTCTCTTGGTTACCTCAAAAATCAGTATCTGTGCCATTTTAAAAGGTTTGGAATCCAGATTTAATGCTTATATTTTAACAAATTAAATGAAAAAATCACTTGTAATGATAAGAAATCTTTAAACATTTCTGTTTATCTTTTCAAACAAAATCAAGTCAAGTCCTTTGAAAATGAGTAAGATGATCCCAATTGGGAAAACATGATTTTTAGATGAAAGTATGTTAATAAGAGAGAAAGAGACAGAACAGATGTTCTCAATTTTCTAGCCAGCGCAGTGTCTCTCTGCATTACTATTCCATTAGTACATATTTATAACTTCATATTAAGCAACTGTTTAGTCTTCTTTTGCAGGGTCAGTGGTTGATAATATTTATAAATACTTTCATTTTCAGTCCACCAGCAATATTATGAATGAAACATTTCCAAAGATCAAGTTGTGTTTGGTATTGCATAAACATGTCATACATTGTTATGGTCAGGTAGTCTTCTTTTATTGATAAAAATAATACCTGTTTAGTATCCTGCAAAGAAGAAAGAACAGAGAAAAACCATGATAAAGCTAAAGCATTGATGTTAATATCACCTGAGAATAACTCAGCTACATTCACGGATTAGTTTAATTTGTAAATGATTTCAATCTATACTCTTACTTTTACTTTTGAAATATAGATATATCAGAACGTGTTAAGTGAGTTTAAAAGGCCAGAATTAAATTTATGCAATGTTAGCAGCACATGATGATTGTAAACCCTGCTTCTCTTAGTAGCTCATTCTATCCTATACATCCTTCTCCCCAAGCAAGTAATGCCATATAGATACCATATATTTATATATGACATAAATATATCAAGGAATATTATTTAGCCTTAAAAGATGGTTGGACCTGGAAACATTCTGAGCATACATTTTAATAAGATAAGTAAGTATGTTTGTGCAAATATTTTATTTTTTAAAGGTAAACTTATTTTAAGAGTGTTACACAGAGAGAGGGAGAGACAGAAAGAGAAATGTTTTATTCACTGGTTGATTCCCCAGATGACCGGAATAGCCAGGGCTGGGCCAGTCCAAAACCGGGAGCCAGGAGCTTCCTCTGGGTCTACCACAGGGGTGGCAGAGGCCCAAACACTTGGGCCATATTCTGCTGCTTTTCCCAGGAGCTGAATTGGAAATGGAGCAGCTGGGACATGAACCAGCATTCATACGAGATGTCAGTGTTCCAGATGGTAGCTTCAGTGGTAAATGTTCAACATTTTCATTAGCAATCTAGTGGATCAAAGTCAGGACTTTATTTGAAGTGAGTATCTGTGTGTATAGACAGTTTAAGTACAATATGAAAGGTACATAGATAGAAAAAAATGTATTAGTGATGCCTAAGAGAAACTATTGTAATGGAAAGAAGCCCATTGCATCACTGACACCTAGATTCTGTTCTTTCATTTGGCACTTACTAGGTAAATATCTCTGGAAAATGATTTTGCCCATTTGTTTTTCACTTTCCTCATCTCTTACCTCGAGTTAGACTGTAGAGTTTTTTTGGGAAACTGTATCAGGTGCTGCCATCAGAGGTTTTTTTTTTTTTTTTTTTTTTTTTTTTTTTTACCATTGTGGGTAGTTTGTTTTGTGTGTGTGCATGTGATCCAAACAAATATTTCACTCTCAGCAGGCAGCACATGACTGCAATGACTGTTCTTGTCAGTAAGCTGCCCTGAGCTTTAGGAACGGAAGGACCATTGTAGCTACAGCCACTAAGCAGAGAGGGCCTAGGCACACTCAGTCTACCTCCTTAACTAATGAATGACTTGTGTGGAAGAATCTACACTCAGCCCCTTTGGCCTGGATTGGGACAATTTTATTGCTGTTAAGATTTATCTATTTATTTGAGAGGCAGAGTCCCAGAGAGAGAGGGAAAGAGGGAGAGAAAGAGGTCTGCCATCAGTTGGTTCACTCCCCAAGTGGCCTTGATGCCCAGAGCTGGGTCTGTCTGAAGCTAGAAGTCAGAAGTGTCTTCTGGGTCTACCATGTGAGTGCAAGGGCCCAAACACTTGGGCCATCTTCTGGTGCTTTCCTCTTCTGGTGCTTTCCTAGGGACTTTAGCAAGGAGCTGGACCAGAAGTAGAGTAGCCAGGATTCAAACTTCCCATATGGGGTGCTGGCACTGCAGGGGGAGGCTTAGCCTACTATGCCATAGTGCTGGCTGTTGGGACATTTCTCAAGTGAGACTTCCTGGTTTTCCAGAGCTTTCCTGTGTGATGGAGCCAAAGCCATCCTCTGGGGTCTTGAAGCCATCCTTTGGATGCACTGCTTTCCATGTCTGACTTCCTCACTCTCTTCCCATTCCTTTGTCTGGGATTGCATCCAATTAAATCATTGTCATAGGACTTCTCACCGCAGAATTGGTTTCTCGGTATCCCAAGCAATAATAGGATGATTCATTTAGTTTGGGTTTGATGTTGGTATATGTGAACTCTAATGTCTGGCATTAGATAATACATGAGATATCAGAAAAATACTGCAAAGTACTGTAGCATCATCTTGGTGCCAAAAACAAGTTGATACAAATATCACTATAAATAAAACCCTCAGGTATGATAATTACTTTGTGAAATGAAGTAATGAAAAGATAGATGTCTAGGTGTACACTGGCCATCTGTGAACCACTAGCATAGATCATATTAATTTGATATTTCCAAATAAACCAGTATAGCTTTCCAAATAATTTAATCTATTTGGAAACAAAAAGAGAAAAGAAAAAATAATAAAACTACAATAACAAAGCCAAGGGATTGACAGTATTATAAATTTGTGTAAAAATATGGAATTAACATGTCCTAAGATTAAGTTTTATTTTAGATAAAAAGATTAGTGACTAATCAAATACACATATATATTTCAATATGAAGTAAACTCAGTCTCAATTTTATATTTTTATTTGCTTGTTAAATGAAAACAATTACTTTAAAGTGAAATATTTTAAATATTAGTAATATATAGTATATACATATATAATCTTGGAAAATTATTTACACACTTTAAAAGCACTGTTGTGTGGACATGAATGCATTATTTAACAATGTAAGAAATTGATATAGTTGTGGATTTAACAGATTATCTGAATGATTTCCTTAAGACTGAAATATATGTGAGGGAAAGAGCCTCTTGATATATGTCAATACATCAATCAAAATATGTTTTTTCCCTCCCAACTTGCAAGTATAATAAAAAAAAGTAGCACAACTCCTAAACCTGACATTTATTTTCTTTATTTTACCAGTCATTTCCTTTGAATTCTACCTAGGAATGAGGCTTTCATTTGTCTGAAACAAAAAAGAAAGCCCAAGGTTAACATTAGATTCACTCTTACTTTGTAAGTTATTTTTCTTTGACAGATCAATACTTTCAAATATTGCTCCAAAGCTCCCCTGTTCAGCATATATCATTTTGACAGATCCTTGAAGAAGTTAAATGCTACCTCAAGATGGAATACCAACAGGATCTGTTCTAAAGAGTAGTCTACACAACTACACCAAGTTCATTCTGGCTGTCACGACAAAATCTCTCCCCTAATTTCTTCATTTTATCCCATATATTTATTAATGTGCTTTATTTAGCAAACTCATAAGAAAAGTTACTAATTTCCATTATCTTATTGAACAGGCTTATATTTAAATAAATTATCAAAAATATACTTCATATCTGACCTTATAAAATCTGAAGATGAGAACATATATACAAGTTAGAGTTTACTTTGTAACTAGCTTAAAAAGACTGTTTTTCTTACCGTATCTTCACTGGCTGTAGAAGTTTAATTATAAATTTCTCCTTTGTTTTTTACCAGCCTCCTTCTTTTTGCATTGTTCTTCATTTTAGTTTGACTGAATTAGGATCACTTGTGCTAACCGTCTGTAAGCTCACATAAAGCTGCACACCATCCAGAGAAGGATTTTGCTTATTTGTCTCTTGTCAGTCATTCAGATTGCTACTGCAATGTTCCCTTGACTTAGATAGGTCAAGTATAAGTTTGTAGTTCTCCATGGTTCGACTTTCCTGCAAGCAGCAGATTATTGAATTTTGTTTCCATTTCTTAAATTTATGAGTCATTTTTTTTATTTGGTTAGTTTAATCCAGCTTAATTTGTTTTAATTTCTAACTAGGATTTAATTCTATCATTTTTCCTAAATGCTATTTCCTGTACTTTCTGTTACATTTGAATTCAATTCCATAGACATTTCTTGTGGCATTTAAAGTTGTGTATGCTAATTTTGTTACTGTTTATGATAACTTGAAATGTGTAATGTAACTTCTATTTCTTACATGTAGCAGTGACTGGATCTATCATACAAATAAAACACATTAGTACAGCCATGACTTTTGTTTCCTCTAACTCCTGCTGTGTGACTAATGTATGGGATGTTTTTTGTGGTAACATGAGTAAGTTATTTTCTTGTATTTTCTTATGATAGTTTATCTTTTTTTTTTTTTTTTTTTTTGACAGGCAGAGTGGACAGTGAGAGAGAGAAACAGAGAGAAAGGTCTTCCTTTGCCATTGGTTCATCCTCCAATGGCCACGGGGCCAGTGCGCTGCAGGCAGTGCACTGCGCTGATCCGAAGCCAGGAGCCAGGTGCTTCTCCTGGTCTCCCATGCAGGTGCAGGGCCCAAGCACTTGGGCCTTCCTCCACTGCATACCCGGGCCACAGCAGAGAGCTGGCCTGGAAGAGGGGCAACCAGGACAGAATCCGGCGCCCCGATTGGGACTAGAACCCAGTGTGCTGGTGTCGCAGGCAAAGGATTAGCCTATTGAGCCGTGGCGCTGGCCCAGTTTATCATTTTTTTAAAGTCATCTGTCTCCTTCATTAAGAATTGTATTTGAGAGAGCATTTATTTATCTCTGTTCCATTTATTATTTATCTTTTGAGGACACTGCACTCTTCAGGAGTCTTGCTCATTTGGCTCATAAGCTCATATTACCCATGGAATATCAGCTCTTTGGCCTAGGTGAGACTCTAGGCCCTGTCAGTCTGGTGTAGTTCCAGATACGTATCTGTATGTGGAGGAAAGGGTCCAGATACTGGGATTTTTGAAAAATTTGCACTTCATCAAAGTTATTACATGACTTTGGAACAACCAAGTAGTAAATAAATGATCAAGATTACGCCCCTAAATCCTTCAGGAGAAGAATGTAGGGAGATGGTGCTTTTCCAAGGTTGTAATACACAAGCTCTATAGGTTAAATTTTACTTTCAAGAAGTAAAGTAAAGCATGTCATCCCCCACTTCCTTTCTTTTTCTCAGTTTTTTTTTTAATTTAAGGTAAACAAATTTCATGTAATTCATACATATAAATTTTGGAACATAATGATTCTTCCCACTCTACCCTCCCTCCTGCCCATACTTCTACCCTTCCTCCTCCTTCCTCTCTTATTCTCATTCATTCTTAATTACTACATGATCTACTTTCAGTTTACTTTATATTCAAGATTAATACTACACTAAGAGTTCAATATTCTTTTTTATGGCTGAAATGTATTGCATTATATATATATATATAATACATTTGTTGTATATCCTTATATATACACCACAGTTTCTTTGTACCCTCATGGTTACTGACCTCAATTCACAATTGCTAAGATAAGGAATCAACCCCAGTTATTTTCACCTAACTTAATGAAACAGTTATCCAAATAGATACCAAAGAGATAGCAGAGCAGTGGTTTGAGGAAAGGAGGGTAGGCATTGACCATGCAAAGGCAAGGAGGTGGGATGGGAGCACTAGAGAGGAATTTAACTTCTGCCTTTGCTGCTTCTAGCTGCTTTCTGCCCACAGCTGTGGCCACTAGAGCTATTAGAACTTATATCCTGTTGTTCTCTTGCTGTTATGCCCTCATCATCATGTTTAGAGTTGGTAGCCAGCAACTCATGAAGATTGGAACCTTACACTTCAATTATTGTTTGTGTGTGTGTCGTGGGGGTGAATTTGTATCTATATTAACAATGTATTATTTATGTAAAGAATTTCTATTAGGTGGTTTACTGTTCTTTTTATAATATACCTTCCTCTTTTAAATTGTATTTTTAAGTTTTCTGATATAATTTTACACATAATGACTTTACAGATATATAATATTACTGTAGAGTTGAAAGCCTATGTTGTTTTACAAAGAAAAAATTTTCCACTTACATTGAAAATAGATGTTCTGAAATCTGACCTTATAAATATTCTTTGAAAGGACACTTCATGAAATGGGAAAATGCCAAGTATCAGCTAACAAATTGCATCAGCAATTTGTAAAGAATTCACAAATTTAGAACAGGTTATGTAGTTATCAAGTGGTGAGACTTCTGAAATTTAATCCCGAAGTGTTTTTTATGAATGTCCTTTCATGGATATAATTGAACACTTCTAAATGTTTCTTTTTTATTATCTGATTTCCACATATTATTTTAATGAGTAAAACAAGTTAATGTTTCTTTTTCAACTGAAACAGCATACCAAAGATCCTTGATTCTGTGTACATTGTTACATGAAAGTATCAACAGGAACACAAGGTCCTGTGTTGAAACTGCCACAGAAGCAGAGACAAACAACTCATGCTTGCTCACATCCAGTCCATTTTGTTGATTCTCCTTCCCCCAACGACTGTACTGATGACTCCCTCTGCGAGCTGTATTGCCCTCTTCCTGCTTTTTCCACCCCATGTTGTCCTTTTCCTCATCTTCCTTCTTAACTTGCTTCTACAATTCATTTTTTCCTTTTTGTCTATCATTTTTGCTTTAAAAGTTTATTTATTGTGCCAGAGGGATTGATACAGACCAAGAGAGAGAGAAATCGTCTCTATCCACAGGTTCACTCACCAAATGCTGGCAACAGCCAGGGCTAGGCTGTGACAAAGCCAGGACCCCTGCACGCAGTCTGGGTTTGCCATATGGGTAGCAGGGATCAAGTACTCAAAGCATCATCTGCTGCCTCCCAGAATGTACATGATCAGGACACTGGATCAGAAGCAGAGGAGCTGGGACTTGAACTAGGCACTCTGATATGGAATGCGGAAGTTTTGAGAGGCAGCTTAACATGCTGCAGCGTTATACCTGCATTTCTTTCAAATGCCATAACTCCCCTTCCTTTATTTTTGATTTCTTTTGTCCTCTTTCTTTCCCTCCTTTTTCTCTTCTTCCTTCATTATCAAGTAGTAATGGCACTATTTCATGTGTTTCTAAATAGTAATGATGGTCATATTTATCATTCATTAATAGCTTTCTATTTGCTGGATTGAGCTCAGCTTTTTACCATATGTAAAATTTTAGTTGGTAGTGCTTGAGATTCAATTGAAGGTCCATTTAATTTATGTGTAGTTTGATGAAAATTATGCTGACAGCTTTGAATTTACATTAATATTTGTTGACTAATGAACTTAGAATAATAAAGATTGATTTAAAAGTTCTAGACTTGTGATATAAACTTTTAATAAAGTATATAGCCTTAAGGTATATACTTTGCCTTAGGTTAATTTTAAAAATTGAGCAAAAATACAATACTTGATGTGTAAGTACTTAAAAGGCAGTGGAAAATGAAGTAACACTAAAATTATATTAAACTAACTGTTAATATCTTTTATGACATTGTTAATCTTTAAAATACTGTCTGTTTTTTCTTTAGAAAACAATTACAATACTTATCAAAAAGATGTAATTCATCAAATAAATTCACTAGATAAAATCGTACCCATATATAACAATATTTAGGGATACCTGAAATTACCCTTTATGAGAAAATTGGTGGGTAACATAAATAAATCTAAAGTTTCTTGTAAGTAGATTATTCATTTCAGTGAAATATTTACTAATTGGCTTTTTTTTTTTATTTATTTTTTGACAGGCAGAGTGGACAGTGAGAGGGAGAGACAGAGAGAAAGGTCTTCCTTTTTTGCCATTGGTTCACCCTCCAATGGCCGCTGCGGCCGGCGCGCTGCGGCCGGCACATCACGCTAATCCAAAGCCAGGAGCCAGGTGCTTCTTCCTGGTCTCCCATGCGGGTGCAGGGCCCAAGCACTTGGGCCATCCTCCACTGCACTCCCGGGCCACAGCAGAGAGCTGGCCTGGAAGAGGGGCAACCGGGACAGAATCCGGCGCCCCGACCGGGACTAGAACCCAGTGTGCCGGTGCTGGGAGGAGGAGGATTAGCCTAGTGAGCCGCGGCGCCGGCCGCTGATTGGCTTTCAAGGAGAATTTCACTATCAAATTTTAAACAAAAAAAAAAATTTTTAGAAGAATTTAGACAAAACCAAACCACGTTGTCCTCTAAGAATATATGGAAGTCATATTTGACTTCCTGATTTGCTTTACTTGAATCTTTCAAAACATAGAAATATGAAAAATCATTTGCTTTATAATTGCAGGAATTAAACTTGATTCACTTTAAAGGTCCTTAAAGGAATCAGATGTATAAAATAATCATATTAAATCACAAAAATAATAATCCTAAAGCAAGTGAAAATGCAGAATAAACATTGTTTAGGCATGAGTGGACAGCTTAGAGAACATTTCAGATTCCTTGAACAAAACATAATAACATTTTGTGAGGTGCATAGTGTCCTGGGGAGCGGTATACTAGACCCATGGCCAGTGAGCAGATCATGAAAATGCAAAAGAAATGGCTAAAACTTTTTAAACATGTTCTTGAATTTGTAAGCAGCCAATGAAGCATGATCTTATTTTAGGAAGATGAGTTTAGCTGAAATATGGAGCATATATTGTGTGAAAAAACATTTGGAGGAGGGAACACTATTAAAAAGTGACTGCAATGGTTAGAGAGAAAAATTATGAGTGGCTGGAATAAACACAGTTAAAATATTGAGGAAGGGACCAACTTGGAAGTTATTAAGGAAGTAGAATTCCTTGGACTTGTGATGAATGAACATTGGAAGCTACCCAGGTTGACTCCTGGGTCTTTATTGAAGGATCGCAAAGAAGAGAAAGTATTAGAAGATGACAAGTTTTGTTTAGAATAAGCTGAAATTGTGATGCATGAGGGTTATTTAAGGGAATAGTCCTAATAGGCAATTTGACATATGGAATAACATTGTTAAAGAAGTTGTGTAGATTTTAGTAATAAAATGAACATAAAAGGAAGATATGTTATCATCCATAACTGTGATTTGCTGAGTTACTAGCCCTTAAGGCTTCTGGATCTGGCTCAGAAGCCCATGAGAGCAATTCAGGCATGGAAAGCCAAGACACTGTGATACAAAATGACCTAAATGAATGATCTCTGTGAGTGAGATCCCTGTGGAAAAAAAGGGGCCATCAAAGAAGGAGGTACCTTTCTCTGAAGGGAGGACAGAACTTCCACTTTGATTATGGCCCTGTCTAAATAATGTCGCAGTTTATGGACTGAAGAGGCTTCCATAGCCTTGACAGCTCATGACAAGAGCCTCGGGTGATCACTGACGTCATAAATAAGAGTGCCAATTGTTAAATCAACAACAGGAGTCACTGTGCACTTGTTTCCCATGTAGGACCTCTGTCCTTAATGAACTGTACTATAAGATTAATGGTAAAACTTGCCTTCAAACAATACTTAATACTTTGTGTGTCTATGGAGGTGCAAACTGTTGAAATATTTACTTAGTATAGAGTTGATCTTCTGTATATAAAGATAATTACAAATGAATCTTGGCCTGTGCTGCGGCTCACTAGGCTAATCCTCCACCTGTGGTGCCGGCACACCAGGTTCTAGTCCCAGTTGGGGCGCCGGTTCTGTCTCAGTTACTCCTCTTCTAGTCCAGCTCTCTGCTGTGGCCTGGGAGGGCAGTGCAGGATGGCCCAAGTGCTTGGGCCCTGCACCCGCATGGGAGACCAGGAGAAGCACCTGGTTCCTGGCTTCAGAAATGTGCAGCGCGCTGGTCGTAGCAACCATTTGATGGGTGAACCAACGGAAGGAAGACCTTTCTCTCTGTCTCTCTCTCTCACTCTCTCACTCTCTAACTCTGCCCATATATAAAAAAATGAATCTTAATGACAAAAGGGATGGGAGAGGGAATAGGAGGTGGGACGGTTTGGGGGTGGGAGGGCAGGTATGGGTGGAAGAACTGCTATAATCCAAAAGCTGTACCTATGAAAATAATAATTTTAATTCAAGTAAATGTCTTTTAAGCTTCTTGCATCACAAGGATTTATTTAAGAGTCTCAAAATTAATTTTTTTATTAAGTGTCACAAAGGGAAATAGATATAATACACTGATCAGAGGAGGCAAAAGTCATGCACATATACCTAGTAACATCCTTTCTACCTAGTTATTAAGCAATGTTATATCCACTAATCTAGCAGTGTTTTAAATTTAAATTTAAATTTAATAGTTTTAGCTTTGATGTAAAAGTAACATACATTTTCATTTCTAGTGACAGCTTTACTTCTTACACTGTTTTCAAGCATAATTTATCAATATTTAGAATGAGCTATAATGATATTCATAAAATACTATGATTAATCCTAATCCTACATTTTATAATAAGTAATAATTAAAAGAAAAAAGTGATATTCCAGTATGGTTAAAGAATTATGTTTTATAAAACTGCAAGATTTAATAAATAGTTTAGTAACAACAAACCCTAATGTATCTACCCATTACGTATTTTCATTTAAGGGACAGAAGATGAAATTAAAAGAATTTCCATTAGATGTTGACTAAAAGAGGATTGATTTTGTTTTTACTTAGAACATTGATAATTGGATTTCATGTAGTAATTCTTGGGACCAATTATACTGCTGTCTTATTTTCTAATTAAAACTTGCATATAAAAATTACAACACATGGACCAGGAATTTAGCCTATATGTTCAGACTGATGTCCTCCATTACAGTACTTGTACACTCCCACTGTTGACCCCAGCTTCCTGCCAGTGCAGACCTTTGGGTCATATCTCATGTAGTTGGGTTCTTGCTTCCCATATGGTAGACCTGGATTGAGTTCCTGGCTCCTGGCTTTGGTACTGGCCCAGCCTGTCATTTTAGGTGACTAGAAAGTGAACCAGCAGGTAGCAGTTCTCTCTGTCTCTCTTTCTCTCCATCTCTCTGCTTCCCAAAAAAATAAGAATTTTAAAATGTAACATATCCCCCCCTATATATAGAACAATTCAGTTGTTTCCAACAATGTACATGTTAATGATAAATAAAACTTAAAATAAGGAGAGAGGCAAAGGAACGATAAACCTACATAATAAAGAATACTAGATACAGGTTGATTACTTTCTCTCAAATGCCTGGGACCAGAACTCTTTCAGATTTCACAAGTTTATTTCTATTTTGAAATATTTACATAGACTTTATTTGTTGGTCATCTCTAGTATGGGAAGATCCTAAATACAAAATGCTCTGAATGTAAAAATTTTTGACCATCATGTCAGCATTCAAAAGGTTTCTGATTTTATGATATTTCTGTTTTAGATTTTCAGAGTAGGACTACTCAATTATTACTAATTTTGACATTTCAGAAATGGAGGTTTAACCAGATTACTTGACATATTAGTAAGAACTAGAAGACTTTAAAACAATATCATTAATCATTATATTGCCAGTGAAAACTGGAAGGTAAAAGAGAAATAAATGTTGGGAATAGAAAAAAACTGCTGAGTTCTCATGATTTTATTGGCAGAGAAAATGGTTTCAAGAGCTAGAAGATCTCACATTTAGAATTATCAGTGTTAATCTCTGGAACAAGTGAAAATAGAAATAATAAGTTAGTTTATTATTGGGGCTAGGGTGAAAGAAAATTTCCCTTTGGACTTTATATACTTTTATATGCTTGTGGGGGGACATTTGAAAATGTTATATATGATATAAGCAATTTTATAATTGTATATTTCCAGAGTTAAAAATAATTAATATTAATATTCTTTGAAATTTATATATAGTGTAATGGGAAATATATCTCAGTAGTAATAATAGATAAGTACAATGCTTAAAAATAAGTTCATGAAAAAATGCATATTAAACTGCTTGAGTTTCAAATTATTTTATTAAGTTTCATTGCTATTTTTCCACAAATTTTTTGAAGCACTTCATACCTGTGGTTTTATTTCATCTTGTTTTTACTTTTGCTCATGGGTATTTTGAAGGAAAATTGGAGGATAACGCATCACATGGATTTCAGAATTTCAGTTTGCTAGTAGGGTTTGATGTGTGATGCCAATTTGTCTGGTGACGTTTGATTCATGGCAGCTGTTGTTTTCTAGCCATTGTCACCCTGTAATGCCGTGCTGAGTCTGCAAGTGCTTTGTGATCATCTTGTCTCCCTTATGCTTATGTTTCCAGAATGCTGTCATCAGCATGTCACTGCTAATGAATGACTGCCTTGAAGCCTTTTCTATCACTTCACAGTGTATCATAAGAATATTTATATACGTTGAAATGAACTTAATACCAGAAAACATAATACTCATAATCCCCTAAAATGAATCTTTTCTTCTAAATAGGAATCTCACTTTTAAACTATAGTGGTAAAATGAGTAAGGCATTATATCCTGATCTTCTTCAATGAATATATCAAGCAAGAACTAGTTAGAGGCATCTACCGTATTTTCCAAATGTTGTTGCTGACAAGTTCCTGTTTTCACTGATAGAATTTTTGTTTGATTTGTTTGTTTTTATATAGGAACAAATTTCAAGGTTGAATTAAGGACATATGCATGTTGTATTGGCCAACACTACTATTCTCCTAGATCTTTGTAATAACTATATTGATACCACATTATATTGATACCACACATAGAAATTGGTTTTGTGTGTGTGTGTGTGTGTCTAGAGGTTTAGAGAGAACAATAAACAATACTCTTTTTTTGCTGTCCTAAATTCAGAACTAACTGAAAAAAATGATTCAGAGAAAAACTGAACTATACTATACTATGCAGTATAGTACAAACCTGTATGAAAATATAGCTGTATGTGCTTCCAATTCATTCTTTGCTAAGGTGAAGTGACCCACAAAAGTTGCTGACACAAAGGAACTTTGCAGCGATCTCCCAGTGGGCAATCGTGTAAGCTCATGCATAGAAAAGCTGAGATTTCATCCTGTGGATAGGTCATGCCATTAAGAAGTGAACAGGTTTCTTTATGCCAAGGTCACCTGCCCCTTTATAGAATATAGATGAAGAGTGAGATAAAGAGAAATAAACCAGAAGAGTACTTCTAGCAGAATTTCCCTCAGGCAAATATGGGTCAGGAATGGACAATCTGCCTGACAAATAGAGTGTCTATGCTTAGGCCAGGATGCTGAGAGGGAGGGGATATTTGGGACTTGATGTATGCAAAAAGTCCTCTAGTCTCTATTTCCTATAGAAGATATGTGTGCATTAATTTCGTATCTCCCTGTTTACCATCGTTAAATATCTCACTGAATGGATATTTCATTGCTTTTGTACTCACCATATAAAATTGAAACAAATGTGAGAATGGAATCCACATACTTTTCTTGAAACACAGAAATAATAATCTGTGTATGAAAATAAACATTTTTTCACTTGGCACCAGCAGCGTCAGGTACCTGTTTGTTTTGTCCTTGTTTTCTAATCCTTACTTTTCCCTCCATAGTTCCTTATCTACCTTTCATTTGTTTCATCTTAAGGCATTTGTGTAGCCAATAATTTCTAGAATAACCCTTTGGTTGATATTTTATTTCTAATCTGTCTCTCCTTAAATGCACATACTACATATACCAGAAATTTTACTAGAATTGTCATGTTACCATTATTAAATTCTGTATAGCAAATGCTTCTATTAATGGTCTCTGATGCTGTTCAAACCTTGTGTATCTTCTCCATTCACCTGTCTTATCATGTATTAAAAATGTATTGAGATCCCAGTGTTATGGCACAGGGGTTAAGTTGCTGCTTGGAACAGGAGACTTGCATCCTGTATTGTAGTGCCAGGTTCAAGTTCTGCCTATTCCATACTCTTAATCCAGCTTTTTTCCATTTTTTATTTTTGAACAAATTTCATGTTTTTCATATATATAGATATAAAATATCCTCATACTGCCCACCCTAGCCTCCCTTCTGCCCCCACTCCCACCCTCCTTCCTTTTTATTCTTTCTTTTAATTTTTACAATGATTTACTTTCAGTTTGTTTTATACCCATAAGATTAACCTTACACTAAGTAAAGAATTCAACAAATAGTAAGAAAATCAATGATTTCTCAAAAGTAGAGACAAGGGCTATAAACAATCATCAAATTGTAAAATTTCAATTTTACTCATATACATTGCACTTTCTTGCTACCATGAGATTATGGTATTTGTCTTTTTGGAAATGGCTTATTTAAATAAGTCTAATGGTCTCACATTGCATCCATTTTGTTGTGAAAGCCAGACTTATGTTCTTTTGTATGGCTGAGTAGAATTCCATGGTGTATATATACCATATTGTCTTTATTAGTCATCGGTTAATGAACATCTGGGTTGATTCATATCTAAGTTATTGTAAACTGAGCTGCAATAAACATAAGGGTTCAGATAACTCTTTTATATGTTAACTTCACTTCCCTAGCATAATTGCTGGTGTATATGGTATAACTATTTTCAAATTTCTGGGGTGTCTTCATACTATTTTCCACAATGGCTGCACTAGTTTACATTCCCACCAATATTGGATTAGGATACCTTTTTCCCTACATCCTTGCCTGCATTTATTGTTTTTAAAAAATTCATTCATTCATTCATTCATTCATTTAAAAGGAAGAGTTATAGGGAAGCAGAGGCAGACAGAGAAAGAAAGGTCTTTCATCCACTGGTTCACTCCCCAAATGGCTGCAATGGCCAGAGCTGGGCCAATCCAAAGCCAGGAGCCTGAAGCTTCTTCTAGGCCTCCCACACAGGTGCAGGGGCCCAAAGACTTGGGCCATCTTCCACTGAAGTGGGGCAGCCAGGACTTGAACTGGTACCTGTATGGGATGCCAGCACTGCAGGCAGCAGCTCTAGCCACTATGCCACAGCACCAGATCTCACTTGTTTTTTGATTTATGTATTAGAGCTATTCTAACTGGGGTGAGGTGAAACCTCAGTGTGGTTTTGATTTGCATTTCCCTGATGGCTCGTGATCCTGAGCATTTTTTTTTTCATGTGTCTGTTGGCCATTTGAATTTCTTCTTTGGAAAAATGCCTGTTAAAGTCCTTTGCCCATTTATTAACTGGATTATTTGTTTTGTTGATGAGTTTTTTTGAGCTTTTATAGATGCTGGCTATTAATCCTTTATCAGTTTCATCGTTTGCAAATATTTTCTCCCATTCTATCAGTTGCCTCTTCACTTTGCTGAGTGCTTCCTTTGCAGTGCAGAAGCTTCTTAGCTTTATGTAATCCAGCTTGCTCAAGTGTGTGGGAGACAGTCGATGGTGGTCCAATATGCAGGTTCTTTCCACCCACATAAGAGATCTGGGTGGCATTCCTGGCTCTTGCTTCAACATGGGCTAGTCTCAGCTGTTCTGGGCATCTGGAGAGTAATTAAGCAAATGGAAGATTTCTCTTTCTCTTTCTGTCACTCTGATTTCAGATAAATAAGTAAATCTTTAAAAGTACTGAGTGGCTAGAATGTATCACATAACTACTTAAGGTCATGTGGAGTCGCATGTCTCTAAAGAGGCATAGGTTTTGCTATAGTTCACTTACTGGCTAGTGCAGAAGACAGACCAAATATAGACAAAGTAACGAACAAGTGATTGTCACATAAAATCAAAGAAGTTAATAATAGAAAAGAGATTAAGTCAGAGAATCATGGGGTGGAGATGTAACTCTACTTTAAAAACAATACCTGTAAAGGAATATCACTTAATGTGCAGAACATTCCAGATTCAGGGAAAGACATCTTAGAGATCCTTAAGAGTGGGAAAAATCATAGTCCATTCAAGCACATGAAAGAAAATGAATGTGATCAGAGTATGCTTGCAAGTGGAAGAGTGGTTTTGAGATGCTATTGGGATGATAGGTAAAGGCCGTGTGATAAACAGATTATATCTTATGGCAAAGGTTTAATTTTTATTACATAGACCAGACTGAGAAATTGAAGAATAAAACAAGCTTCTGATGATAGACATGTATGTAATTTAACATTTCAAACACACTTACTGTGTTCAAACTAATGTGGCTGCCATGATGGAATAGGAAATTATTAATAGGTTTTAAGCAAGAAAGTGATTTGACTCAAATTACTCTACTGTTGTTTACAGAAAAGTGGAAATAAAGGATGTACAAAGACAGAAACACCATGTAGGAGATGTATGAGTTTCTGTGGATACTGTAACAAAAAAAATCACAAACTGACAACACAACAGAAATTTATTCCTCACAATTCTGGAGACTTGAAATCTAAATTCAAGAGGTAGGCACAACCACCTTCCCACTGAAGTCTCTAGGCAAGGATCCTCCCTGTTCTTTTCTAACTTGTTGAGATTCCTTGTCTTATAGACACCTCACCGTAACCACTGCCTCTCTTCTCACAGCCTTCTCTCCTGTGTGTCTGTGTTAATATGTCCACACATCTCTCTGGTGATAGCGACACTAATCATATTGAGTTTATGGCCCATCCTCATCTGGTATAACCTTATTTTAACTTGAATACATCTACAAAGACCCTATTTCCAACTAAAGTAATATTCACAAGGTCAAGGTGAACATGAGTTTTAGGGGCTTTCTATTCAATTCAAAAATGTTAAGAATAAAAAATGGTGTTGGATTTTACACACTCACACGCATCCATGCTTCTTGAAACTGGACTCAGATACTGACATTAGATATAAAAGGAAGCAATTATTATGAACATTGTAGAATGTGGGAGAGCAAAACCAAAAGAATCCAGGTTTTTTTCCCAGTCATAGCTTCCCTTAGGACTTTACTAATCCATCACTAACTCCTTCCACCTTTTAAAACCATGAAATGCATTTCCTTGGCTTCCAAAGAATCTACCTCAATTCCATATTCTTCCGATCCCACTAAAGGCCTTTCTTAATTAGCTCAAACTTACTGAAAAGAGAATTGAACTAGAAGAAGTGGATCAATGTATAATAAGCTCTGCAGAAATATATATTTGTTTAATCCACCATTAGTGAAATCTTGTTTTTATATACAGTAAAATGTGCTCTTTGACAAAATCTGTAAGCCTGTTATGTTATAGTTAAAATAGAAAGAATCGGCCGGCACCACGACTGACTAGGCTAATCCTCTGCCTTGTGGCGCCGGCACACCGGGTTCTAGTCCTGGTCGGGGCGCCGGATTCTGTCCCAGTTGCCCCTCTTCCAGGCCAGCTCTCTGCTGTGGCCAGGGAGTGCAGTGGAGGATGGCCCAAGTGCTTGGGCCCTGCACCCGCATGGGAGACCAGGAGAAGTACCTGGCTCCTGCCATCGGATCAGCGTGGTGTGCACCGGCCGCAGCGGCCATTGGAGGGTGAACCAACGGCAAAGGAAGACCTTTCTCTGTGTCTCTCTCTCTCACTGTCCACTCTGCCTGTCAAAAAAAAAAAAAAAAAAAATAGAAAGAATCATTAAAACTCCATATGTTTTATATCAAGAATTTTATGTGAAGTTATCTGGGTCCAGATATTGCTAATGATTACAATGTAATAAGATACATATTTTTTTGACAGGCAGAGTGGACAGTGAGAGGGAGAGACAGAGAGAAAGGCCTTCCTTTTGCCATTGGTTCACCCTCCAATGGCCGCCGCGGCCGGCGCACTGCGGCCGGCACACCATGCTGATCCGATGGCAGGAGCCAGGTACTTATCCTGGTCTCCCATGGGGTGCAGGGCCCAAGTACTTGGGCCATCCTCCACTGCACTCCCTGGCCACAGCAGAGAGCTGGCCTGGAAGAGGGGCAACCGGGACAGAATCCGGCACCCCGACTGGGACTAGAATCCGGTGTGCCAGCGCCACAAGGCAGAGGATTAGCCTAGTGAGCCGTGGCACCAGCCATGAAATAAGATATTAATAGCCCCAGTTTGTATTTCTGATCATTCTATCTCTGTCTTAAATTATCTAAGCTCTTAAATCTAGTTATATTTTTAGGTTGCATAATCTCTTGTAGATATTGAGTTCTATAAATTTAAGTATGCTATTCAATGGATTAAGTCTTATTTTTTATAATCATTACCTATAAACTAGCCTGAAAGTGATGGAGAATAGAGGAGTTTAGACAGTCCTAGTTCAGGTGTTATCACATAAAAATAAATATGCTGTCTAAATGTTTGTTTATTGATTACTGACATCCTCTGTTTTTACAGTTTTGACAGATTTTAAAAAAACATTTAAATAGAAATTAAAGCTCCTATCTCTTAGTCCTTTTCTGCAACTTTTTTTTTTTTTTTTTTTTTTTTGACAGGCAGAGTGGACAGTGAGAGAGAGAGACAGAGAGAAAGGTCTTCCTTTGCCGTTGGTTCACCCTCCAGTGGCCGCCGCGCTGCGGCCGGCGCACCGCGCTGATCCGATGGCAGGAGCCAGGAGCCAGGTGCTTTTCCTGGTCTCCCATGGGGTGCAGGGCCCAAGCACCTGGGCCATCCTCCACTGCACTCCCTAGCCACAGCAGAGGGCTGGCCTGGAAGAGGGGCAACCGGGACAGAATCCGGCGCCCTGACCGGGACTAGAACCCGGTGTGCCGGCGCCGCTAGGCGGAGGATTAGCCTAGTGAGCCGCGGCGCCGGCCTGCAACTTTTGAAAACCACCCACAGTATTTGCTGAAGTGTGGTGGCCAAAACACTGAAAGCCTCTTAGTAGCTGGCGAGCTACAAACATTTGTGAGTCCCAGGCCATGGTTATGAATGGGGTCTTGTAGAATGTCTAACTATTAAAGTTATAAATCAAGCTTTAAAAACTGATGAAATAAAATATGTTCTGTCTTCATATCTTCAAAGTTATAATTTGCTAATGACTTGAAAAACCAAGTTCAAATTACACATTGTTTTGGTCTCTGTGACACTGTGTAGGGAGCTTGTCAATATGAAAGGATCTAGCCCTACTCTAGCCCAATCTAACCTCCTATTGCCCCAGATTTAATCCTTCAAGGCCTCATGAACACTGTATAACCAACCAAAATGAACATACAAGCCCTGTAGCTTCCACCAAACATGCTCCACGGCCACATCTTGATTGACTTCAGAAAGGCTGACTCGAACAAGCATGTCCTGAACTGGGTCATAAATTCCAGGGTTTTGGAAATCTGGGGTATGGTCTGTAAGGGAAGACTTGGCTTTCAATCATGGCACTTCCCTTAGACCTGCAGAGCCTTTTCCCACTGGTAAAGGCATAGCAGAATAGTGAGAGCTGGGTCCACCTTATCTGAAATGAAGGGCAGTTCTAACCATTGGGCTGATTAAGGATGAACTTCATATTAATAGTTCTTACTTAAATTTCAATATCCGTTATTCAAACTGGGCATGGGTACATAAAAGGTAGTTTTAATTTCTCATTGGGAATAGTGCCCAAAAGTTTTAAGTTTTATGTCATTATTGTACTTTTTGGTAATTCTAGTGAAGTTTTTCTGATGTGCTCTCATTAAAGATAGGTGAAAATAATCAATATGATTGTTGCTTTTTCATTCCTGAGTTTATCCTTGGCCTTGGTATCATTAACCAATCTCAATGATTTTCTCTTTAGTTTTTTGCTTTTGTTTTATGTAAGTAATCTTTTATTGACATTAGGGCCCCTTAGGACATAATGGTCAATGTCTTTTTGACTCACCTACTTTCTAGTTAAAACTTGTCTCACAATACTTTGTGAACTTCACTGTGTTGGATTATTTTTCAATTTTAAAGTTAGCTTTCCCCCTCTTTTAAAAGTCAGTTTTTCAGAATATATCTCCTTTCATAAGCTTAACCTTAAGATCCATGGCTTAGACTCTAAATGTACGTTTATACTATCTTGAGCAGACTTTGTGTTTTCCTACAATGTTGAAAAATTCTTTTTCCCAACTTAAACCTACTCCAGCCAAACTTTCTTTCACAAATTTGCTGATTGTATTTATAGTATTGGGTATTCTTTGGGATTATAGCTTTTACATGAAAGACATTAGTGAATTAAAAACAATTTTAAATAAATTCTTCGGTAAAGCAAAGTAGCTTAGTAGATTCCACAAGAAAATAGTGCATATTGGATGATTTTCCTTGTATATGTGATGTAGACCCACCAACACTATTTTTAAGCTTTTTTGAAGTGTCAGAATACCTTTTAAAAGGGCTACCAGGGTTTGGAGACAGAAAAAGGTTTTCATCCTGTCTGTTCCACTGTCTTGTTTGATGTTTAGTTACTGATTTCAACTTACTAAGCATCAGCTTCTTATTCTTTAAAAAAGGGTCAGTGACAGAGACATCACATGCTATTGAGAGAATACGCAAATATACACCACACACACACACACACACACACACACACAACTGTATGACACAAATTTCATGAAATTAAAGAAAGATAAACTTATTTTGGTGCAAAAAATTTTGAAATCCATGCATTTTCCATGAGTTTTTGCCGAACCTCCCCCTCGTGAGTGTGTGTGTGTGTGTGTGTGTGTGCGTGTGTGTGAAAGATTTGATGGAATGCCTGGCATACACATATATTCTGGTAGTGGCATTTCTTATTAGTTATAAGCATTACAATCATAAAAACTACAAAAGGAAAGAGAATGTGAATATATCTAAGTATTAGTAAGTTTATAAATTAAATATATATATTAGGGCTGGTGCTGTGGCATAGGGGTAAAGTTGCCATCTCCAGTGTCGGCATCCTATATGGGCAACTGTTCAAGTCAGGGCTGCTCCACTTCCAATCTAACTCTGCTATGGCCCGGAAAAGCAGAAGATGGCCCAAGTCTTTGGGTCCCTGCACCTGTGTGAGAGACCCAGAAGAAGCTTCTGGCCTCAGATTGGCACATCCCCGGCCATTGCAGCCATTTGGGAGTGAACCAGTGGATGAAAGACCTCTCTTTCTCTCCCTCCCTCCCTCCCTCTTTCTCTTAAATAAATAAATATTTTAATTAACTGTATATCTTTGATTTACATACATTTACTTTTGATAATTGATTTAGCAGATATTGTTATATTACTTTTAATATCAGATGAAACCACTTGGAAATTTTGACAGAAAAACCACAATTTTGTTCATACAGCAGTATGATATAACAAAAACCTCCACATATTCAGGACTCAGATGAGCCAGCAATTGAACAGCAAATGTAAATAATGAAATTTCTCATTTTCATTCCATTTTTGTTATATTTTTAAATATAATATGCAGATAATTGTCTATCCTAAGCACATAAAAACTAATCATAAATGAGAAAAAAAAGGATGTGTTTTCTAAAGACATATTGATATTGTCATTGCTTGGTAAGAAAAACTTCAAGGTAATTAGATAATTTTCCTGGAGTATAGATATATTTATAACATTTATCTACCAGATGTTGAGTTGTTTAAATTCTCTACTATCCCTCTGAGAGAGATTAGGCGAAGGAATTACAATGTGTGCTTACATAGGAGAATACTGAAGGAGAGCCACATTAAATTACATGGAGTAAATTAATTGGTGGTAAAGCTAAAATAAAGTTCAACATACTTCAACTGTTTCTGTTTTCCACATGGCCTCCATCTGACTGCCTTTCTTATGCCTTATATAGGTTGAAGGAAATGTTTTTATTTCATTTTATGTGACTTGAAAGGCAGAGTTAAGGGGAGAAACAGAGAGAGGGAGATGGAACAGGGGTGGTGGGGGTAGAAAGATAAAGGGCTCTTCTAGCTACTTATTCCCTCCCCAAATGTCCACAATGGCCATGGCTTAAGCCAGAGCCTAGAAATGCATCTGTCTCCCACACATCTCCGTGGCAGAAACACAAGCACTTGGTCCATCTTTTGCTGCTTTCCCAGGCATGTTAGCAGGGAGCTGGATTGGAAATGGAGCAGCTGGGCCAGGAACCAGGGCTCATCAGTGATGAGTTTCACAGGCAGTGGCTTAACTAGGTGTGTTACAATGCTGGCCATGAAGGAAGTATTTAAATAAGTTCTATTGAAATATAGTAAAGATATTTTTATGAGTTTTAATTGTGAAATATTTTATTAGATAAATCTCAAATCCTTGGGCATAGCATTCTGTATTTTCTGACAAACTTGATTTATCCTGGTGGCCTTATGCCTTACTCTTATCTCTTTTACTGACTCTGCTTAGGCAATTTTGAGCAGGTGGCTGTTTATGCATATTTTTATTATGGCCTCTCTACAATCCCACCACCCAATCATAGATACTTCTGTAGTACATTTTCTCTTTGCTTATCTATAATACACTTTTTATTATATATTAAATTACCCAATCCATAAATATCCACCAATCTTGCAGAAATTTAAGGACTGATAGGGAATTGTCTTCCAGGGGCTGTCTCTTCTTTTTATTTCTAAATTTATGTTATAGGAAAATAATAATAAATGTTCATATAATTATTGCCTTCTATAACTCTAAAGCATTTCTTAATTATTTTGATCCAAGTTTATTGAAAACTTGTAATTTATTCTCCATATTTGAATAGAGCATACAGGTTTATACACAGTAGAAAATTCAAAAGCTCATAATTTGTTGTGATTACCAGCTACAAGGACTAACAATGAAAATCTTCAGAAATGTATGTTTTTCCTCTGAAAATAACTTTTTTTTATTTAGGATGTTTTTGTTTATTTGTTTTGCTTTGATTAGGCTATTGGTTAATGAAGCTGTTTGAATTTCTCATTTCTCCTTATTTGAATTTCCTAAGTCTTATAACCCAGACCAATGAGCCATGGAAGCCCTTGAAAATAGAAATGTGAACTGAAGCATAAAGAAAGCATTGCCAGCTGTTTCCCCTGCTTTGTACATTAGTGGGCAGTCTCTAATTCACCCACAAAAGTCTGTCTACCTACAGACTTACAATAAATTTACTTTTCGGATACTGAAACTTCCAATCTATCTCAAAAGTAGATAAACAAAATTTCTAAATGATGTTTCAATGATAGCAAATTTCATTAATTCTTTTACCTATAACTTCTGCTTTCTGCTATTTTCTCCAAGTCAATGCAAGTCAGAATACTCACAAATTGATCCTTCTCTTTTAAAATTCAGTTTTGGGGGGCAGGTATTGTTGGGGGGTAGGTTATGCTGCTGCCTGGGACCACACACATCTTATTTCAGTGTGCCTCTTCCATTCACAGCTACTCCATACTTCTGATCCAGCTTCCTGTTAATATGCTAGGAGATCCAGAAAGTGTTTCTGGCTCCTGGCTTCTTCCTGGCCCAGCCCTGGCTATTAAAGGCATCTGAGGAGTGACCCGTTGGATGGATGGAAGATCACTCTTATTCTCTACTACCCTTCTGTCAGTTTGCCTTTCAAATAAATACACAAAATTTAGTTTGGAAAGAGCAACCCCATTTTCACTCATCTTTTTCAATCAAATAAACTTTATGTCATAGGACATCTTTATTTTTTCAAATACTTATTTGAAAGGCAGACAGAGAGAGAGAGAGAGAGAGAGAGAAAGAGAGAAATCTTCCATCTGCTGGTTCACTCCCCAAATGGCTATAAAGGATGGGGCTGGCCAGGCTGAAGCCAGCTGCCTGGAACTCCATCTGGATCTCCCACATAAGTGAAGGGGCCCAAGAACTTGAGCCACCTTCTACTGCTTTCCCAGGAGTGGAATTGGAAGTAAAGCAGCAGGGACTTGAACAGGTGCCCGTATGGGATTCCAGCTTCATAGGTGGCAGCTTAACTCACTGAACCACAAAGCCAGCCTCCATCACATCTTTATTTTTTTAGGTTTATTTTATTTATTTGAAAGGCAGAGTTACACAGAGGCAGAGACAGAGAGAGAGAAAGTCTTCCATCCACTGGTACACTCCCCAAATGGCCACAGTGGCTGGACTGGATCCGGATGATATGATCCAGAGACAGGAGCCGCCTCTGTGTCTCCCATGTGGATGCTGGGGCCCCAGAAATTTTCTAATTAGGGAAGTTTAGAAGTATGAGATACTAATAATGTATAAAGTATTTCCTTTCTGTTTTTCAGTGAATCAAACTTTGTGTATACTTTGTGAAGTAGCTCAGATATCTTAAAATTTTAGATAGAATTAGAGGAAAGAATGAGGACGTAGGGAGGGAGGGGCAGGGAGAAGAGGGAGAAGGAAAAAGCATGGATGCAAAGGGAGAAGGAAAGAATTCTGTGCCATTGAAATTCCTGAGGGTATACTTTTTTTTTTTTTTTTGGCATAATAGCCTTCCATCCTGGGAAAAAGTGAATTAAATCAGTTTTTATTGTTCAGGTATTATGCAACTGTTTTATTAAGCATTACAAAAGAAAATGGAATGAAAGAAATTCTCCTCTAAAAGCAAGATAAGTCAAAACCAGAATTTAGAAGAGTCATGCGAGCATCTTTGGAAATTTTCTTAAATTGGTTAAACTTTCTAAATTACATTGTTCTCCTTTAAATTGGGTAGCAATAATAGTAGAAGTCCTAAGATGAGTTGTGCCCAGGCAAGCATGTCCTGCTGTTACAGTCACACAGGAAACATACTACATAATAAGTAAGTTCATGATCTCATTGTTCCTTCCTTTTTCTTTTTGAATGACATATTTAGGAATGAGAAGCCCTCATCCAGCAGTTCAGTCAAATTAGTTGACCCATAATTATTACATTTTCATTTGAAATCTCAAACTTGCTATGTGCATTCCTGACCTTAACTCTTAATCACAAAGTTAGCTGATTCTTTCCTGGAAGTACAGATATCTACATGTGTAGGGGTTCTTGGAGAGAATTAACAAAACATAAATAAGTAAGCAAAATCTAAATGAGGTTCCCTGAATGGTGTCATTTATTGAAAATGTTTTTGTTTTAAATATAAATTCTGTGATACTTAATCAGAATAATATCAATTTATCAAAATACCCTAACAGGAAAACAGCATACGAGTTTTTTTTTTTTTTTTCTCTCAGATTTATTTATTTATTTGAAAGGCAGAGTTACAGAGAGGCAGAGGCAGAGAGAAAGAGATCTTCCATCCACTGCTTCAGTTCCCAGATGGCCTCAGAGGCCACAGCTGGGCTGATCCAAAGCCAGAAGCTTGTTCAGGTCTCCCACATGGGAACAGGTGCCCAAGGACTTGAGCTATCTTCTACTGCTTTCCCAGGCCATAGTAGAGAGCTGGATGGGAAATGGAGCAGCCAGGATTCGAACCGACACCCATATGGGATGCTGGTGCTGCAGGCCACGGCTTTAACCTGCTTCACCACAGTGCTGTCCCCCAGCATAAGCATTTGCTTTCAGATTTAAGCAAATCATGTCTCTAATGTTCAACTGTGATTTTGACTTTGTGACTCTTGTACCAGAAGAAAAATGCTGTAAGTTGGGATTGGCGTGACCTGAAAATGAAAGTTGTACATATTTAAGCTGTTTTGAAAAACACTAAATGAACCAGGTCACATGTGTAAATCATGAATTGCATTCTAGTCAAATTTTAATAACTGAGAAATAATGGTGTAGAAGCACTTGGCTCACCAACAATACAATTTTGTTTTTCATGTTACAGGAAAAAGTCCAGCATTTACAGAAGGCATTTGCTTCAAGAGTAGATAAATCCACACAGACTGAACTTCTAGGCTATGATGTAAGTAGTTATGTAAAACCATTTTTATCTTCTTTATTGGTATTCAGCCTCCACAGCTTATTTACCTCTGGTGCTGCTGTGTCCATGCATCGATTTAATGGGACGTAGGACTGCGACATTCATCTTTTGCTCTTACACAATCCCCAAATACCTCCTGAACCTGAAAAAGATAATTACAGGCACCAACTAGCATACCAATGTCTTATTAATTTTTTTAAACGAGTATCTCTAACATAGTCTCTTGAGTAGTGAATTTGAAGACGTGGAAAAAACATGTTAAAATAATGGGGCAATTTATTTTTAAGAAAGTAGTAATTTGTTTATTAACAGATTAATAAAGTTACTATGTTTTCAGTCACCAAGTGGCAAGCTCATCATTTTAAAATGCAGATACAAGAAAGAAAACACAACTGTGCAGAGAAATTTATAATATTTTAGCTCTTGGGCTTCAGTGCAGGCAACAGAGTTTAATTGAACATAAATATTTTTTCTGGGTATGAAATACTTGTGAAACTGTCAAAATAGGATTGTAAAACCTGTTTTCAAGCAATATTATTTCTAGTAACAGTGGATGATTTTGAAAAACTTTGATATAAATACCTGTCTTTTCTTAAACACAGCTATGAAATTTGCATTTTTCCTAAGTTTATGTCTTTAAACTTCTTTTGATACAAAAAATAAGGGAACTATCATCATTATGTAGCCAACATTTGTAAGACTCTAGTCTTCTGTGTAAAACATTTATTAATATTATTTCTAGTGCTTTCTTCAGAAGAGATATAGAAGGACAATAATTTTTATAAAGATGCATACTATAATGATGAAATATGTTTATAAGCACGTCTTCAGTATATTAAACCATATACAATGTGGGCATTTTGGTGTAGCACGGGGCTTCCACATCCCATACTGATGTGCCTGGGATTGAGCCCTGTCTTTGCCTAACCATTCAACTTCTATTAATGAGCCTGGGAAATCAAAAGATGGTGGTTTAGGCTGCTGAGTCCCTGTCACCCAGTGGTAGATGTGGATGGAGATCTTGGCTCCTGGCTTTTGCCTGACCCACTCTTGGCTGTTTGTAATGAGCCTTTGGGGAGTGAATTAGCAGATTGTACATCTCTCGCTCTCTCCCTCTCTCTCTGAGTGCTTTTCACACAAATAAAACAGAAGAATAAAAACTTATTATTTTTATGTTGTTGTTTTTTTTTTTTTTTTTTTTTTGACAGGCAGAGTGGACAGTGAGAGATAGAGACAGAGAGAAAGGTTTTCCTTTGCTGTTGGTTCACCCTCCAATGGCCACCACGGCCAGTGCACTGTGGCCTGCGCACCGCGCTGATCCAATGACAGGAGCCGGGTACTTTTCCTGGTCTCCCATGGGGTGCAGGGCCCAAGTACTTGGGCCATCCTCCACTGCACTCCCTGATCACAGCAGAGAGCTGGCCTGGAAGAGGGGCAACCGGAACAGAATCCGGCGCCCCGACCGGGACTAGAACCCCGTGTGCCGGCGCCACAAGGCGGAGGATTAGCCTAGTGAGTCACGGCGCCAGCCTATTTTTATGTAATCTTAAAAACTATATTAATATATTTAATTTAAACTCTTAGGAAATGAAAGTTTTGAATTGAACAAAAACTGTTTTTAAGATATTTATGTACTTTATTTTTTAATTTAGAAATTTTCTGAAAGCTGTACTTTTGAATTTTTCTATCACATTGATTTTAATATGTGTTCATTCTAGAAACTGAAACATTTTAGATAATCCTATGACTATAATACTTCTGGAATGCCAGTGTTATATAGCATTTTAATACTGTTGATGTTTATTTTTAAAGAGAAACCATTTTAATGAAGTTTTAGGAGGATTTACTATCAGTGGTTCACTGTTAGTGATTGCTTTTGGAGGATTTGTTTAAAATATTTCCAAAAATAATATTTATGTATCAATCCGTAGGACATAAACCCACTGTGGATTTTATGAATAATAACCTATGTATTTATAAAGCTGCAAACTAGTGAATTATTCCCTAAGAATATTAATATTGTAATTCCCTTAAATCTCATTTCAACATAACAACATTGAACAGTTCAGGTACTCAAAGTCAATTTAGAATCCCCTATTTCAAAGTCATCAGTTTTCAATTGAATTAATTAATTCCTGGAAGGTAAGTTACTTGTTCACTACTGTAAGAACTTCCTGGGAATCTATGCTTCTATTGAAAGTAATATGTTCTTGAAACAGGAAAAAGTGAAAACATTTAGGTGTTTGGATTCAATTACTCCATTTGACTCAATTTAAGTAAATGGGTTAGGGCGACTAAATATTAACTTATGAAGATCTGAACATACATATAAAATGTAAACTTTTGTGTGACTTTATTAGTTTTTTTAATTAATTTATTCAAAGGAGTTATAGCAAAGGAGGGAGAGACAGGGGGAGGAGAGAGCTCTTCCATCTGCTGGTTCACTCTCCAAATGGCTGCAATGACCAGGGCTGAGCCAAGCCAAAGCCAGGAGCTTCATCGGGGTCTCCATGTGAGTGCAGAGGCCAAGCACTCCTCTGCTGCTTTCCTAGGCTGTCAGTTGGGAGGGAGATGGATTGGAAGTGAAGCAGCTGGGTCTTAAACCTGTGCCCATAGGATGCCAACGCTGCAGATGGCAGTTTTACCCGCTGTGCCACAGTGCTGGCCCAACTCTATTAGTTTTACCAGGTTGTGAGCATTGGTTGCTGGGGAATGAAAGGTATGTCTGACTATGGCTAAAAAAAAAAAAAAAAGGTCCTATGTGAAGGCTCTCCGCGAATGCGACCCCAGTAGAAACGAGGGAATGTCAAAGAAGGATGTACTTTTCCCTGAAGGGAGGAGAGAACTTCCACTTTGCCTCTGGGCCCTGCCTAAACACTGATGGAGACTATGGTCACAGAAGGCTTCCAAAGTCCTGGCAACTCATGGCAAGAGCCTGGAGAGATTTCATGCATCAGAGTGTAATTGTTAAATTAACAACAAAAGTCACTGTGCACTTACTCCCCATTCAGGACCTCTGTTCTAAATGGGTCTTGCTGTGAGATTTAACTGTAAAATTTAACTGTAAAATTTGTTCTCAAACAGTTTTTTAGATTTTGTGTTTGTGTGTGTGTGTGTGTGCAAATAGTTGAAATCTTTACTTTGTATAGCCGTGGTCTTCTGTGTATAAAGTTAATTGAAAATGAATCTTAATGGACAATGGGAATGGCAAAGGGAGAGGGAGGAGGAATTGGAGAGGGAGTGGAGGTAGGAGGGCAGATACGGTGGGAAGAATTGTCGTATTCCTAAAGATGCACTCATGAAATTTATACTCATTAAATAAAAGGTATCTAAAAAGGAAAGAAAGAGAGGAAAGATATATCTGTGAAAACATGTCTGCTACCAACAGTTATCCTTACATCATAGCTACTAGCAACCCTTCATGAATTTGCTGTGTATTTCTACAAAATTCATTACTTCCTGGCTGTTTAATTCTCTATACATGTAAATAATAACTTAAAACAAAGCCATGAACTTGGTTATTTTTCATTTAATCTTCATTGCTTGTTTTCACATGTGACTATGAGAGCTTAATGTATTTTGCTGGTTTGAGTTAAGGTTAAACAATAATTCTTTTTTAGCAGTCCCCAAAGAATCCCCTGTACAAGTGCTTGGGAAGATTTGGCTAGTTCTTATAGAACAGTAATCTTTTCTAAAGATTTCATGTTTCCCTACCATAGGCAAATTTTAGGTTTACTTCTTTCCCTCAAGGTTCAGTAGTATTGTCTATATAATAAACTGACAATAGATAACAAGAAGGACACACAAACTTTATCATATGTCTGTGGCTTTGGAGTGTGAGACTCAAAGAGGAGGACAAAGGCTGACCCTTAGGTGGAGCTTAAAACATAAAGGCTTAGGTTTCTAGGCCAAAGGAAGATGGCACAGACTGTGGAAGGTGGGGGCAGAGGTGCAGAGCAAACAAGGGTTATATGTTATGCAGCTGAGGTCCTCCAGGTAACAGCAGCTGGTAGTGTCTGTGAGCTGTCAGGCCCACAGTCCCTTCTTCCTATGGGAAAATCTGTTTGGGGGTGAAGGGGATGATAGCAGTTAGAAAGGTTGGTGGCTGCACTGGTGTTACTTCACTAGTGTAGGTCGAGGTACACTTCTTTTAAAAAAAGGACAGCTTTTCAGAATCACTCCTGGGTCTGCAGAAGTTCACAGTTTCTCTGATTACCCAACTCAAATATGCCAAAGAAATGTATTTACATTGGGATCCTCTCCCACAATATTTTCTAGGACATACTATCAGAATCAGCAAATTAAGCACTAAATTATGCATATAGAAACGAATGAGGGGCTGGCGCTGTGGTGCAGCGGGTTAATGCCCTGGCCTGAAGCGCTGGCATCTCATATGGGCGCCGGTTCTAGTCCTGTCTGCTCCTCTTCGATCCAGCTCTCTGCCATGGCCTGGGATAGCAGTGGAAGATGGCCCAAGTCCTTGGGCCCCTGCACCTACATGGGAGACCGGAAGAAGCTCCTGGCTTCAGATCGGCGCAGCTCTGGCTGTCACAGCCATCTGGGAAGTGAACCACTGGATGGAAGACCTCTCTCTCTGTCTCTACCTCTCTCTGTAACTCTGACTTTCAAATTAATAAAAATAAATCTTTTGAAAAGAAACGTATGAAAATAATTAGCTTTTTAAAACTTTTATTTAATAAATATAAATTTCCAAAGTACAACTTTTGGATTACAGTTGCTTTTTCCCCCCATAACCTCCCTCCCACCCGCAACCATCTCATCTCCCACTTCCTCTCCCATCCCATTCACATCAAGATTCATTTTCAATTATCTTTATATACAGAAGTTCAATTTAGTGTATACTAAGTAAAGATTTCAACAGTTTATACCCACACAGAAACACAAAGTATAAAGTACTGTTCGAGTACTAGTTATACTGAAAATTCACATAGTACAACACATTAAGGACAGAGATCCTACATGGGGAGTAAGTGCACAGTGACTCCTGTTGTTGATTTAACAATTGACACTCATGTTTATGACGTCAGTAATCACCGAGGCTCTTGTCATGAACTGCCAAGGCTATGGAAGCCTCTTGAAAGTAATTAGCTTTAACTATAGTAATAAACTTTAGGTATTTTGTATTGGAAAAAAGTAAAAAGCAAATTGTTTTAAATAAATATATTATAAATAAATAAGGCACTTTAAGTATGATCAATTGGGTGACTATTGAAAAATGAGATTAGTAATTTAAGTTTTTCTATTACCAAGAGAAATTTTCTATACTTTCCAATATTTATAATTTTTATATTTTTATATACAATGAATCAGTTATTTAACTTATAATACTGTTCATTTTTTCTCAGGAGATATGGTCTGATTTTAATTTTCACAAATATGGTATACTCGGTTTTGCTTTGCAAAAGGCTTTTACCAGAGAAAAGAAAAATACTGTAGAAATCTTGTACATTATGGATGATTCTTGTACTTGTTTGCCTTCTTGCTAAAGCAATCAATACTAGACAGAAATTGTTCTTTACAGATCATTATAGATCATGTTTCAGTGACCTGAATGTCAGAATATATGAGACTACAAGTCACCATTAATAAAATTTCCTTGGAGAGATAACTGTTGCTGTGCATTTTGTTTGAGATAGGAAATGAAATCCACAGAAAACATTAATTATAATGAAATCTATTAAAAATCCACCACAGTGAGTAAGTTTAGAACTTGGGCAATAAACTGGCATCTTGTAACCGTTTGTCAGGAGACTTGAAACTGATGTTCGTATACAGTGTACTCTGATTTCTAATGCACAGGGCAAGAATTTTTAAGAAGTAAATTCAGAATATCCCAGCATGTACCATAAACACACTAGTTCTTATGATGAGGGAGATTGTTAAATAAATGATGAGTGTGTCTTAAATAATCAATGCCAATTTAACCTATTTCACCTTCCACTATCTGCCCAGGCTTAGTTTATTGAAATATCGAAGAATAATTTCTTAGGTGTCACTTGTATTATTAAAACAGGGTAGAAGATGAATAGATGTAGTCAAGTAGCAATGTTGCCCAGTACAAGATTACATTAAGAGGCAGGGAAGATTTTCTGATTACATCAACTATATAACTAGATGCTTTAATCTGGCACATATGCCGTCTATAAATATTTTATAGCTTGAAACACTGCAAATGACAGTTTGATTAAAATATATGAGAGTGACTAGCCAAATATTGCAGTGAAGATCTTACATTCTGACAGTGAGAAAATTCAGGTACTTTCATTACTTTGATTTTTTTTAAGAGATTTATTTTTTATTTGAAAGGGACAGAGTTACAGAAAAGAGGAGAGACAGAGAGACCTTCCATCTGCTGGTTCATTCCCCAAATGGCTATAATGGACAGGGCTGGTTCAGGCTTTAGCCAGGAGCTTCTTCCAGGTCTCCCATGTGGGTGCGGGGGCCCAAGCACCTGGGCCATCTTTCACTGCTTTCCCAGATGCGTTAGCAGGGAGCTGGATCAGAAGTGGAACAGCCAGGTCTGGAACTGGTGCCCATATGGGATACAGGCAGAGGCTTAAATTGCTATGCCACAAAAGTGGCCCCTTATTTGACATTGTAAAGGGAAGCTTTTTTCATTACTTTTTAGTTTTTATATAATGTAGATTCTATTAAAATATTGCTGATTGACTTTTTCCCATATTAGAACATTGATTTTTTGTTTATAATAAATAAGTTTGCTATGAATTAAATTGACATGATTTCTAGAGCATTGTTAACAGTGTTTCTTTTCTTTCATATATGAGCTTCCCTCTTTAATCCCTCATAAATTCCAATATGTCCCATCACTTTTAGTCTCACATGCTTGCTACCTAATTTATATTCTCTCAAGAGACTTTTCAGTAGTGCTCGGCTTTGTATACTTTTAAAAACTTTTCTTTATAAGTAGTTGATATATAAAAATGATACATAATTATGGATTACTACATTATGTTTCCGTACATGCATACTGTTACCAGTTGCAGAGGGGAGCGCAGTTCCCAGAGCAAGTTTCATGGGTTCTTTTCCTCAGCTAAGTGTAGAAATAAAGAGCCGGGAAACAATTTGCACAGAAGCACAAAAACTTCTATTTGATTGGCAAGCAACCCAAAAACGTCTGGTCCCAGAGGAGACCAGGCAGAGTGCCAGAGTGGGACACTGGCTTTGAGGAGGTGTCCTGGGTCTTTAAGGTATTACTCTCTGTTCATTCCAGTGGGGATGCCCATTGCATGGGAGTTTCACATAGGTATGTTGATTGGCTTGGGGCTCATGGAGATAGCAGGGTCTCTTGGAGACAGCATGATTCTGCTTAGGGGCTTGGCCCCCTCCTCTGCTAGCTCTGTGTGGAAGATTGCAAATTACCTGAAGGCGTGATTTAAAACTGTACAGTGGAAGGAGCTGTAGTGGGGGAGATGCCAGCCAGTCTGCAAACAAGCTTTCCAGCCACAGCTAGCAGCCTGCTTGTGGAGGACAGTCTGTCCACAGCTGAGGGCTCCACAGACCCCCAGCCAATCAGGGTAGATATATTTACTCTTTCAACTGTGCAATATTTCTTTTCTTTTCTTTTCTTTTCTTTCTTTTTTTTTTTTTTTGACACGCAGAGTTAGACAGTGAGAGAGACAGAGAGAGAGTTATAGACAGTGAGACAGAGACTGAGAGAAAGGTCTTCCTTCCATTGGTTCACTCCCCTAATGGCCGCCACGGCCGGCACTGCACCGATCCAAAGCCAGGAGCCGGGTGCTTCCTCCCAGTTTCCCATGCGGGTGCAGGGATCCACGCACTTGGGCCATCCTCCACTGCCCTTCTGGGCCATAGCAGAGAGCTGGACTGGAAGAGGAGCAACCGGGACTAGAACCCAGGGTGCCGGCACCGCAGGTGGAGGATTAGCCAAGTGAGCCACGGTGCTGGCCTGTGCAATATTTCTTTAGAGTGAAAGCTTCCAAAATTCATATCTATTTTTTGAGACAAGTATACAGTGAATAAACATTATCTTTGTTTACCTTACTGACCATAGTACCTGAGAGCTCCTTCTTCTTTCTAGCTATAAGTTAGAACCCATCAGTCAAACTTAGGAGTAAACTTTCTTTTGATTATGCCTGAACCTGACTCTGAATATTCACTACGTCTCAAAATTTGTCTCAGAGGCAAATGAACTATAAGAGGATCCTTCTTTCATTAGCATATATTTAACTCTTAGATTTAATAAGAAGTACTTGTTAGTCTTGAACTTACAGTATATTAAGTATTTTGAGTTATCAGATATTTCATCAAATATCAAATTATTAATTAATGATAGTCCAATTACAGTTTTCACTTGGCCATTTGAAACTGACAGTTTTTATATCACACATATTTTGTCCCAATTTTATATATATATGTGTATATATATATATATATGGCCTAAGTCAGTGTGGTAATTGATGCCTGTACCACTGTGTGTTTTTCAGATATTGTGACGTGATGTCCAAATAGCAAGATTTGCTTTCTAAATAATGTTTTCTACTTTTATGCTTGGGAAATAATATTATTATTTTCTTTATTATGTATATGTTGAAAAACTTCTTAAAACTCTTACCTGTATATTTCAAAATCTCTAGTTTTCTTAGATTTAATTTTGGAGGTGTTACTAATAGCATTAATGCACAAGGAATTCTAAAAAAAGGTGAGGAAATAGTTCATCATAGCTTATTCATGTAAGAATGATTCATTTTTACTGTAATTGCTTTATTAGCTGTTAGAACAATGGAGCTTTTGGTATTATGCTACAATATTATGTCAGCCTATGGATTAAGCCCCATTCTAAAAACCGATTAACCTCAATTGGGCTGTCTCATTATACTGCCAAATAACTATAGTTTGCTAAAACTTTGTTTTAGTTCCTTTCATAGTTATCATCTTTGTTAAATTCTGTTCTTCTGATCATGTATGAATTACACCTAGTATTTATTAGAAAAATGTGTTTCTCCTCACGTTTTATTTATTTATATTTACTTATTTCAAGGACCTCTGTTTGCAAAATTTAAAAATCAGCTTTAAATACTGAGTTACATATTCCAGGTTTGTTTGGGGGGGGCTATAATTTGTGCTATTATATGAAAGCTAGCTTTTAGGCAAGATCATTGATTAAAAACAGAGGAAGATAATCATCCCCCACAGATGCTCCTTAACACTGAATGGAGGAGTTCTCCGGTGGTGCATTCTGAGGACATCACTTTGGAAACCATGCATTCATTCAATAAATATTATCATGTTTCCCCTAGGAGCCAGATGCATTTATAGGCGCTTAGGATACATGCTTTAACCCCAAAATGAATATTCTTAAAAGGAGCTTGTTGTGGGTGAGGGCATACTGAAAATAAACAGTGAGGCCAGTGTTGTGGCACAGCTGGTAAAACTCACTACTGCCATGCCAGCATCCCATATGGGTGCCCATTCATGTCCCAGCTGCTTTACTTCCAGTTCAGCTCCATGCTAGTGACCTTGGAAAGACAGAGGAAGATGCCTAAGTGTTTGGACCCTTGTCACCCATGAGGGAGACCTGGATGGAGTTCCAGGCTCCTAGCTTCAACCTGGTCCAGCCTTGGCCATTGCGGTCATTTCGGGAGTGAACCAGTAGATGGAAGACCTCTCTCTCTTTGTCACTTCTTTCTTTTCTGTAGCCCTGACTTTTGAATAAATATTTTTTTAAAAAAAAAGAAAATAAACTGTGTGCATAGTAAGTAAGCAAAGAATGTAATGTATTAGAAGGTGCTAAGTACATTACAAAAAAAAAAAAACAGGGAAAAGATAATTGTGAATGTATGAAATGGGAGTTCCCATTACTATTAGAAATTATAAACAGTGATCTGGGTAGTTCTCAGGTTGAATTATAAGATTTGAGACTTAAAGGAGTGAAGTGAAAAATACAGAATTTTAAAAATCTCTGCAATGTACTCTTTAAAAATCTCTTGAAGACCACTCAGTGTGAAAGAAATCTCCTTAGCATTTTTATCTTTGCTATATTCTTGAAACATATATGTACTGTGGGGAGCAACCCGGACTAGACTGAGTTACTGGAATTAAGACTTATTCTATGCATCTGCTCTCCCACAATGTGGCGCTGGGAGAGAAGTAAACAGCTTCCGCACAGCTGCCTCCAGTTCAACCAATTAACTGTAGGACTTGCTCCTGATTGGAGAGCAGCGTGCTCGGCGTGTGGGCAGCCGAGTTGGGATTGGCGGAGGAGGACTATAAAGGAGGAGAGAGACGGCATGCACCAGGAACATCTATGGGGAACATCTAAGGGAACCCGTGCAGCCCCCGAGAAAGCCGGCCGGCGGTGTGCCGCTCCCCTGCGGAAGTGGGGAATGTGGCCAGGGGGAACTGCCCTTCCACGGAGGTGGAAGGGATAGTAGCCAACCCGGGAAGAACCAGCAGCAAACCCGGGGAGGGCCGAGTAGACGAAAGAACAGCGCAGGGTTCTGTGTCGTTCCTCCACGAAGACGGGGAGCGACATGTACCTTGAAATAGATGTATATCTTGAAATAGATATATAGATGTAGATACCTTTGTCATAGTTATAAGTCAGCATTTGTGTATTCATACATAGGATAATTGGAGAATGTACTTTATATCATAGGTACAAAAATTATTTTATTTGCTATATAGTTCTTATAGAAGCTAGGATTAGATATAAATATTTTTATGTGCACATAAAATTAATGGAAGTATTTATGATGTGATTATATTAGTTATACAATTATAGTAATCAAATTATACAATTTTAACTTAATATAATCAAATAAGATGTTATAATATATAAATGGTTGTTTGAATTTTAATGTGATTCAGCTATATTTATACAACTAAGTAGCTGGGCATGTTTTTGTCCTATTTTTATTTTTTTAAGGTTTATTTTATTTATTCAAAAGGCAGAGTTACAGACAAAAGAGAGACAGAGCAAGAGGTCTTCCATTCCCTGCTTCACTTCCCAAATGGCCACAATGGCCAGGGATGGGCCAAACCCAAGAAAGGAGCCAAGAGATTCTTCCAGGTCTCCCATATAGGTGCAGGGGCTCAAGCATCTGGGCTGTCTTCTGCTGCTTTCCAGACACATTAGCATGGAGCTGGATAGAATATGGAGCAGTTGGGACTTGAACTGGCGCCCACATAGAATGCCAGCCTCATAGGCAGCACCTTTACATGCTATGTCACAATGCTGGCTCCATCCTATTTTTATAATTATTACATATATTGTTTCTTTTAAAGTAGTAATTTCTAGAAACAGCAAAGTTTCAATAGGCAGAAATTATAAAACCATGTATGTTTTAAAACAATAGTACAATTTTTGCCATAACATAAATATAGAACTTTATTTTTCATGTTATACCAGTTGACAGCCTTTTTTATTATGTTCTGGTCTACAAGCCTATCAAATTTAATTAATTAAATTTACTTAATTGTTCCTTTTAGTTTGATGGTGAGGTCTGCTATTCCCTTTGACAGCACTACTTGTATTTGATTTAGAAGCACAAAAGGGGATCAAGAGCTTTAGCCCTGATAGTGGTCTTTGTCAAAATGTTTTTCAGCCACTTTTCTCATGCTTTGGCTCTTGAGAATACCTAGCTTATAATTTTTGCCAGTAAAAGAACTAATATTGATTTTAGGGGAAAAAAAGACTTCCAAATGTTTAATATCATTTCCAAATAAAGAGTAGGAATTTTCAGAATAGTATAATAGAAAGTTTCCTAAAAGTGAGCCACATATATCGTGAACCTCATACTCATGCTCTGTAAAGTAAGGATACCAGGAAATTAAACTCTTTTGTGATACCATGGTGTTAAGATGGTAATTCGAATTTTCAATTTATAAAGTCGAATGGCCATAGAGAAAATTTATACCAAAAAGTATAATTCGCATTTTGGAATCCTGAAAAGTCAAAGTTCTGTACTTATCAGAATTACTTCAGATTCATCATTATGTTATGAACTTTGTGAATAAAAATAGATTTCTAGATTTACTTGAATGGAATCCATCAAAGTAGAAGAGAATTCGTTAAAGATTCAATCAGAAAAATACTTTCCATAGCTTGAGCATTTTCTTGCATTGGGAAAGTAGAAGTTTGAATGGTGATAAAGTATTAATTTTCTAAGCCTAAGAACTAATTAGAAATATCTCTTACACAATTAGAAATATCTTTTTTTCAAATTTTGGATTACAAAGTATACTTAATGTTCCAAAAATGCTGGTTGGAAGTCTTCAAACTGATGCAGAATTTCTATAAACCCTTATTGAGTTTTAAAGGATGAACTTTTCTTTGTGACAGGAACATCAATAATTTGACTTATTATAGTGACATGAAATATGGAACTAAAAGAAATTTATGTATTTGATCAAAATGCAAAAGAATTTATTTAACTTTATGAATATTTTTTCTATACTTGAAAGTTTTCTGTACCTTATTTTTTCAAACATTAAACACTGACTCATAAATGTTACATAAACACAAACATATATTTGTATTTTTTGGCATTTTAAATATAATAAATATTATCTTACTATAATATTGATGAATACTCTTTCAAAATTTATATTTTCGATCACATGAACATTTAAGCATTTTTTGTAGTTTATTTCCTATTAAAGAACAATGCTGTAACATGGCACAACCCGTATAGATGAAAATTTTGAAAAATTTAACAAAATTATATGATTCTATTATATGTTCAACATTGCTACCCAGAACATACACTTCCATCCATCAAACAATAGTCTCATAAGATTTCCTGTATGCCCGTTTTTGTGATAATGATTAAAACAGCACAATATTCAATAATGAGCAGTTGTTAGATAATGGCTGATTCATGTAATGGAGAGGTGTCTAGCCAAAAAAATGAAAGGAATACATCAACATTGTGATCTGGGGAAATCTCTATAGACTGTACCAGTAAATGAAAGCAGTTGTGAAGTTGTCATATAGCATTCATTTGTAACATACACACTCACAGAAATTGTAAAAAAGGAAATAAAAATGTTTGCGGCCGGCGCCTCGGCTCAATAGGCTAATCCTCCGCCTGCGGCGCCAGCACACTGGGTTCTAGTCCCGGTCGGGGCATCGGAATCTGTCCCGGTTGCCCCTCTTCCAGGCCAGCTCTCTGCTGTGGCCCGGGAGTGCAGTGGAGGATGGCCCAAGTGCTTGGGTTCTGCATCCGCATGGGACACCAGGAGAAGCACCTGGCTCCCAGCTTCGGATCAACACGGTGCACCGGCTGCAGGGTGCTGGCCGCGGCAGCCGTTGGAGGGTGAACCAATGGCAAAGGAAGACCTTTCTCTCTGTCTCTCTCACTGTTCACGCTGCCTGTCAAAAAAAAAAAAAAAAAATGTTTGCCTATAAGGGGAAGCAAAAGAGCCATATAGAATAGCATGGAAGAAATGAGATTTCTTTGGATATATATATATATATATATATATATATATATATATATATATTTGACAGGCAGTATTAGAGAGGGAGAGACAGAGATCGGTCTTCCTTTTCCCACTGTTTCACCCCCCAAGTGGCCACTATGGCTGGCGTGTTGCCGCCGGCGCGCTGCACTAATCCGAAGCCAGGAGCCAGGTGCTTCCTCCTGGTCTCCCATGCGGGTGCCCAAGCACTTGGGCCATCCTCCACTGCCCTCCTGGGCCAGAGCAGAGAGCTGGACTGGAAGAGGAGCAGCTGGGACAGAATCCAGTGCCCCAACCAGGACTAGAACCTGGAGTACCAGGGCCACAGGCGGAGGATTAGCCTGTTGAGCTGCAGCGCCGGCCTTGGATATATTTTAAAATATATACTTCTTAGAAAAAAAAATAAAATCACTGTGTATAAAAATTGGCATCATAACTGCAGAGAAAAATAAAAATTTTAAAAGGTGATTTGGAACTCACTGCTCTGGTTGTACACATCCTTTGCATCCTATGTCTAAACACAGAAAACTGCAAAAACAATTTAAAACTTCATTCAGTAATAAGAGTATATTACTACTGTTACAGTAGTTTTGGAGGTACACATATATAAGCTACAACATTCCAATTCCCCAGTTTATTTCATGATGAGAGAAAAAAGTGTGAAAATTAAAAAATCAAGGAAAGAACATTGTATTGTTATATTATAGTGGAAAATATCAGTGTGCAGTCCTAATTTACTGAAGAGTGTTTCCTAACTCCTCCCACAGAAAAGTTGAAAGCAAAAGCCAGTAACTGTGAACTTGAAACTATTGAAGCTTATAGACCTAACTTTCCATCAGTCTAGAAGTAGAGGTAGATGAATAAGTCAAGCAATAGCATGAGTCATACAGATTACAATTCTGCAGTGTATCTGGCATGAAACCCTTAACAAAAGAAGAGGCTATGAAAAAAATGAGGAGCTCTGCTTAAGGAGACTAAAGAGAAAGAACAATTATATATATTAGTGAGAAATGAGAGACAAGAGAGAGACACAAAAAGCAGCCATGACAACTGTTAATAACTAAATCTCTGTAAGGATTTTGCAAGTGTCAATGGTGTCATCTTTCTGTTTTCTCTGTGCTTAGAAATGTTTTGATTAAAGGAAATGAATTCTCTATTTACAAAAATTTTTTTTCCGAAGGATTTAAATGACATTACATGCTGATGTAGTATATAATCCAGGATGAAATCTGAGATTGAGACATTGACAGACATTTAAGGAATTTGAATAAACATTGTTAAAGTTAGATAACAGGAAAACTTACTGACATAGACAGTAAAAAAGAAAAAAAGTTACAGTAACAGAAAAAAGTAGACTGTGTGAGCACATTTTGTTCAAAAAGGACTGTGTGGAAATGAACAAAGATCGTGCATTGGTGGGAATTTGGCATTTTATTTATTTGTGCTTCTCATTTTCAATGAACATATATACCTTTATAATAGTAAGTATAATTTCAATGTAGAAATACATTTACAAAGCAAACTCGTGATTACTATAATATGAACTTATTTATACAATGTCTTTCATTTCTATTGAAGACTTAATTTATACAAATAGTAATTAGAGATTTTTAGAAAGCAAAATATAATTGACACTTTTCTTCTAAATTATAATTATTAAAAATAAATGTTCAATATTGGAGCTTTATTCTTTCTTCTTTAACAGTACATTGGATGATTATAATGTAAAACCCAAGAAAATTATTTTATAACTGATTTTCTTAATTTATAATATCCCATAGTGATTAATCATCAAAATAACCCTTTCTTTCAAGTTGGTGTTGGCACTACAAGATAGTCACAGGAAGCCATTTATCCTCGTTAGTTGAATGTTAATATTTCTTTGTAGCCTTTGCCATGTTCTACAAGCTAAAAATGACCCAAAAGTGTGGAAGGTTTTTGTCATCTTTGTATGCTTCAAAACTAGAATATCAAATGTTTATGGAAGTATTTATGTTAGCATAATATATATATTTATTGACATTTGTGTCTCTACATATTCAACCTAAACTATTTTATCATTATTATAATAACTTTTTAATAGAATATTAAAATGTGGATCAAATTAGAGTTTTAATAAATATGTAAAAATTAGAACCCTTGAAATATAGGAAAAGAAAGTACCAGATTTATAAAATACATAATGTATTTTAATTTAATCTTTTCTTTCAACATTTGTCTGATTAGCATTTGCAGGTATCTTAGTGTTTATTAGCCTTAATGACTTTGTAGACTTTTTTAAACAAATGAATGCATTTGAGTGGCCCATACATTTGTGCATCTATGTGTAATAGTCCTGAGTGACTTTCCTCACAAGGCATTTCACTCATTTATGTGCTCACCTAAAAATTTAAGATAACATTAATATTTTAACACTGAACACCAGACATAGAAATTCCCTGTTTACATAAGCTCATAGTCTAGTAGATCAAGATAGATAATCAATTAGAAATTGAAGAAAGAAGAGAATTTCACACAACAATAAGGGCTACATGTCCCTGATAACTCTTCTAGGCACAACATCTGCCCTTCATCTGGTTTCTCCTAATCTCATCTTGCAACTTATTTTCCTCATGGCCCTTAAGGAGAGAACGATCCAACATGGAAAGAAGGCCACACAGCAGACTCATAGAATGACAAATGCCTTAAACAGCACTCTGGCCTTACGGTCAGCCCTTTAGGCATTCAGATATGGCTAAAAAGCCATGAGAGCAATTCAGGCTTAGAAAGGCAAGACACTGTGACAAAAAATGACCTTAATGAAAGATCTCTGTGAGTGAGATTCTGGTGGAAAGAAGGGGCCATCAAAGAAGGAGGTATCTTTCTCTGAAGGGAGGAGAAAACCTCCACTTTGACTATGACCCTGTCTAAATCAGATCGGAGTTGGCGAACTCAAAAGGCTTCCATAGCCTTGGCAACTCAAGACAAGAGCCTAGGGTGATTACTGATGCCATAAACAAGAGTGTCACTTGTTAAATCAACAACAGGAGTCACTGTGCACTTGCTCCCCATGTAGGACCTCTGCCCTTAATGTGTTGTAATATGAATATTAATGGTAAAACTAGTCTTCAAACAGTACTTTACACTTTGTGTGTCTGTGTGGGTGCAAACTGTTAAAATCTTTACTTAGTATAGAGTTGATCTTCTATATATAAAGATAATTAAAAATGAATCTTAATGAAGAATGAGATGGGAGAGGGAGTAAGAAGTGAGACGGTTTAGGGATGGGAGGGCGAATATCGGAGGAAGAACCGCATAATCCCAAAATTATACTTATAAAATTTATATTTATTAAATAAAATATTTCTATATATATAAAAAGTTACCGGGGGGCTGGTGCTGTGGCTGCAGTGCCCGCATCCCATATGGGTGCCGGTTCAAATATTGGCTTCACTTCTGATCCATCTCGCTGCTAATGCACCTGGGAAAACAATGGAAGATGGTCCAACTACTTGGACACTTGCACCCATGTGGGAGACCCAGAAGAAGCTCCTGGCTCCTAACTTCAGCTTAACCCAGCCCCACCCATTGTGTCCACTTGGGGAATGAACCAGCTGATGGAACGTCTCTCTTCTTCTCTGTCTCCCCTCTTTATTTCTGCCTTTAAAATAAATTAAATAGGCCGGCGCCGCGGCTCACTAGGCTAATCCTCCGCCTAGCGGCGCCGGCACACCGGGGTCTAGTCCCGGTCGGGGCGCCGGATTCTGTCCCGGTTGCCCCTCTTCCAGGCCAGCTCTCTGCTGTGGCCAGGGAGTGCAGTGGAGGATGGCCCAAGTGCTTGGGCCCTGCACCCCATGGGAGACCAGGAAAAGCACCTGGTTCCTGGCTCCTGCCACCGGATCAGCGCGGTGCGCCGGACGCAGCGCGCTGGCCGCGGCGGCCATAGGAGGGTGAACCAACGGCAAAGGAAGACCTTTCTCTCTGTCTCTCTCTCACTGTCCACTCTGCCTGTAAAAAAAAAAAAAAAAATTTTAAATAATTTTTTTTTTTAAAGTCTAATTCCAAATAACTTCACGTGGCTAATCCTCCACCTGCGGCACCGACATCCGGGTTCTAGTCGTGGTTGGGGCACTGGATTCTGTCCCAGTTGCTCCTCTTCCAGGCCAGCTCTCTGCTGTGGCCCGGGAAGGCAGTGGAGGATGGCCCAAGTACTTGGGCCCCTGCACCCGCACAGGAGACCGGGAGAAAACACCCAGCTCCTGGCTTCGGATCGGTGCAGTGTGCCGGCCACAGCGCACCGGCCGTAGTGGCCACTTGGGGGTTGAACCAACAGAAGGAAGACCTTTCTCTCTCTCTCTCTCTCTCTCTCTCTCACTGTCTAACTCTGTCTGACAAAAAATAAAATAAAATAAAATAAAATAAAGGTTAGCAGGGAAGACCTTTCCCAGAATGTTCACTGAACCAGAACAAGTGTTTTGAAAGGGAAAATATTACCTTGAGCAGTCACTTTGCAACCGTGTTAGGTGTTTTAGTGCTTCCTCACATTGGTTTTGATCTTACTGGAAGACTGTGAAGTGCATAATCTAATCAGTCTATAGAGTATCACAGGTAAAACAAAACATCGGCTCACAGTTTCCATTGTTGCATTTTTTACTTAATAAAGCACACACACACAGAGCACTGAATGGCTCACTAAAGCAGATCAAATCAAGTCCACATTCATGGGGCCAGCGTTGTGGCATAGCAAGTAAAGCCACCATCCGCAGCACAGGTATCCCATATGGGGCCCAGTCTGAGACCTGGCTGCTCCACTTCTGATCCAGCTCTCTGCTGATGTGCCTGAGAAAGCAGCAGATGAGAGCCCAAGTCCTTGGAGCCTTGCACCCATGTGGGGGTCTCAGAATAAGCTCCTAACACCTGGTTTGGGATAGACCCAGCTCTGGCCATTGTAGCCATTTGGGGAGTGAACAAGTAGATGGAGGATCTCTCTTTCTCCCTCTCCCTTCTTCTCTCTCCCACCTCTGCCTCTCTCTAACTCTATCTTTCAAATAAATCAATCATTTTTTTAAAAAAAAGAAAAAATCCATGGCCAGGAAAATTGTACCCTCCCCTCCTTATTCATTTTTAGCTCCTGCTGGTCTCAGCCAAAGCCCTTTTATTCCATCTAGACTGGTAGTCCTTGAGTAATCATAGTAGGTGTTATTTTATGTATTTTAACATCTGGAATGACCTTCTGCCACTACTTAACTGTCCTTCTGGTTAAGTTGCAATTCGTTTTCATCTTTTCTCCTAAATCGGGAGTGATTTCTTTTTCCATGGTGTACCTTTACCTGGCAGTCACAGTGCTCTGTATCATTACCACCAGTTCTCTCTATTGACATAGGTGTCCATTTATACCCTAGTATTGAGCTATAACCTGCCATTTGCCACTATGACTCATCTTCTGTATTCTGTTTTATATCTCCAACTAAAGTTTGACATTCCTTTGGAGGAAGTGAAATACTGCTTGGATAGTACATTGCTTTTTATACCTTCTGGGTATATGAAATGCGGTGCTTTTTTTTAATGGTGAATTATTTAGAAATGTTTGAATTTCCTGACACTTAAATTGTGAAAAAATTTGAACTATTAAATAATAATTGTTGCATAGTGACAAAAGTTTGTTGGAACTTTGTAGTTAAGACTTTCAATTGTGACTGGTTTACAAAAATATCAGAAGGGAGCCTGAAGAAACTTGCCTATTGCTCAATTATTTAATTTACTTTGTTTGTCACTTGATTAATCCATAAAGAAGAGTTGATAAGACTGTTATTTCTGTAACTACATACAAAACCAAGGAAATAATAAAATTTGGTAGTTAATCTTCTCTTTTATCTTGTTTGTATGTAAAGAATTTTTAACTGGAAGTTGGAGAGTAAGTATTACTAATATTAATACACAATAAATGTTAATAGCAGTTACTGACAGAAAACTGTAACTGGAAAAGTTTTATGTTAGTCTGTGTTCTTTTATTTAGGTGTGTAAACATTTCACTTTATTAATTTATGTCATTCATTTATTTCTTTTTGTTTTCTTTTTAAGGCCCTGTGGAATCCTACATGCACTGAAGGTTTTTTTAAATCAGTACATATTTCAACCTAGGATAAATAATTATTTGACCATAAGAAATGTATCACTAATGTGTGACATGTTAAATATTTCATGAAAATCAATTTTTGCATCATTAAATATGTCAACTGTTTTCAGAATACGTAATACTAAAATATTTTCCAAATACTTCACACTGTTTACATATGTAAACAATTACATACAATATCGATGAATGAAGATCCAACGGAAATAATTGTTTTTCTTAATTGTACTTTTAAAACAAAATAGACTTTTATTTAAAATTATATCAAGTATTCTAAAATGTAATATTCCACTTGGCAGTTAATATTTTATGTTCAACTTCCTCATGCATATCATTTGTCTGTTCGTTGTGGTTTTCATTTTTTTCATCACATTTTCTGTGCATATTAGATAAGTTTGAACATAACACCTCTGGTTTCTTCCACCCTAGTGTGACAATGCCTTCTGAAGAGCTCGCTGCTACCTGTAAAGTGTTTTTCTCCTTGTATTACTAAAACACGAAAATATTGTGTCTTCAAATGGAATAAACTATGAAGAGTTTTACTCTAACTGAAGAAAGTAAAAACCCGTTTATATTCCTATTTAGCTGAAAGTTTATTACTCCTGAGTGGTGATCTGCTATGGAAGGAAGCTTTTGGAATGTGTCATAAAAGGAGGCCCTATCCTGGACTTGATGCTGCTCTCTAATTTCTGTGTTCTGTTTACTTCCTTTCTGGGTAGCTCACTTGAATTAGCAAACAGGCAAGTGACTATCAGACACTCCTGAATGCTGTGGTTTGGTCTACCCAAAAGAAAGGTTCAATGTCATCAGTAGGGTGAGGGCAACAGCACAACCCTAGCGCTATGGAGAAGAACAGCTTTATTGAGTTTTCTGTATTTCATAGACAACAAAATAATTGTGGTTAATTGTGGTGAGACTCAGAAATCTGCTATAAACTTAATTAAATTATTTAAATCACTATGTAGCATTAAATATGAATAAAAAATGCTGGGTGGAAACTGTGGTATTGAATAAAGTTATAAATATATTTATTTACACAAAGCATCGTATGTGCCCTCTTTTATTTTGCCACTTAAAAGAACCATTTTATGATAACACAAAGACACTGTTTGTTTCTCTGAAATTTTTCTGGGGTGTATTTTTGTTCTCCATCTCTTCTTTTGATTGTCTTTATTTTTGTGATCTTTAAAAATAAATAATCTGAAATTCCTTTCCCTTGAATAAGGCACTCCCCTGGTAAATGTATTTATCAATTAGGATGGTCAATATTATTCAAAAAAGCAAGAATTTAATTAAAGATATTTTGACTAGGCTTCAAGGACAAAAATCTTAGTAGCATGTGAAGTAAGTAAACAGCTATTTTTCTTCAAAAGCAACGAAGCAGAAACTGTCAATGCAGAAAAAACAACTGACTACCTCAAAATGTACACCATCTTTTTTTTTTTTTTTTGAAGATTTATTTATTTGAAAGGCAGAGTTACAGAGAGGCAAAGGCAGAGAGAGATCTTCCATCTGCTGGTTCATTCTCCAAATGTCCGAAACAGCTAGAGCTAAGCTGATCTGGAGCCAGGAGCTTCTTCCTGCCCCCTACCCCAGTGCAGGGGCCCAAGCACTTGGGGCAACTTCTGCTGCTTTCTCAGGCCACAGCAGAGAGCTGGATTGGAAGTGGAGCAGCTGAGACTCGAACTGGCTCCCATATGGGATGCCTGCACTGCAGGCAGTGGCTTTACCCGCTATGCCACAGCACTGGCCCCAAAAGGTACACACTAAAGATTACGCTTTAACACCAGAAAACCATTTCAGTATTGTTTCATCAAAATCCCTTTTCTCTATCCATTTTTCCCCTCCCTCCCTATCTGCCTACTTCTTTCTGAAGTCTTTTGTCTTTTATTAGGAAATCAATACTGAATATACATCAGTGAATGTGATTGCAGGTCAGTAATTCTAATTTGAAGGAGAATCTTTTCACACTTTCTCACACTGTTTATTATATAGTTTGTCCATTTCACTTTTCTGAGTATTTGATTACTAAAAGTGAGTTCAAAATAAGAATCAATGGAGTGTTGTTACTGTTGAGAACCACTCGAAGTATTGTACTATATTCCAGATATAATAAAACTAAAGTTGATACTTATTTCCTGGAGGGAGATAGGTGGCATCAGACTGTACCTGAGGGTTTTAGTAGTGCAGCATCTGTATTTATTGATCAAAGGAAACATTATAATATGCTATTATGCGTGCAGCCTTGTCCAAAATGCTCTCTCATTCACTACTCCGAGGAAAAGATTGGACAAAGTTTATTATTTTTCTTTTTCAAAGAAGAAACCGAGAATTTGGAGAGACCAGTGATTTTATCATGTTTGTTTGACTTTTCTAACATGAGACAAAAATATAAATTGGGCTTGGGTGTTCCAGGTCAAAAGTCAGGGTTTTCTTTTGCTTTCAGAACTAAAAATGCTAGTGGGTTACACAATTGCAAAACTCAGTACAAGATATACATGGCATACATATGCAAATACATAGGTAACTACAGATTGTTGAAACATCATTTAACTGATTTTTTTTGAAATATTCATAATGAGTCAGGGATATAATAATTGTAATGATTAATTTTTGTTATGTGAATACTACCCACTATGCCAGACTTTGATATATAATGTATGAGTTAATGAAATTTTTTATAGTAGTGATTTTTTTTAAAGATTCATTTATTTATTTGAAAGTCAGAGCTACACAGAGAGAGGAGAGGGGGAGGCGGGGGGGGTCTTCCAACCAATGGTTCACTCCCCAGATGGCTGCAACTGCTGGAGCTGTGCCGATCCGGAGCCAGGAGCTTCTTCCCGGTCTCCCACATGGTTCCAGGGATCTTGCTCTGCTTTCCCGGGCCATAGCAGAGAGCTGGACAGGAAGTGGATCAGCCAGGTCTCGAACCGCAGCCCATATGGGATGCTGGCGTTTTAGGCCAGGGCGTTAACCCACTGCACCACAGTGCCCGCCCCTATAATAGTGAATTTTTTATTCAGATATAGAGAAGTGTTTGGAAGGAAAGTCAAGGAGTTTTCTGCTAGGTTTTTAAAAAACTTAACATTTTATCTCTATTTGAAAATTTAATTTGTCACACCTTGAATTATATGCATGTTATATTTTTTGACCACATTTTAAAATGTAGGTATTTGTTCTCTGTTAGATATGACATATAGCTAACCTTTTAGGAGGTTTTTTTTTTTTTTAAGATTTATTTATTTATTTTAAAGGTAGAGTTAGAGAGATCTTCCATCTGCTGGTTCACTCCCCAGATGGTCACAACAACCAGATCTGGGCCAATCCGAAGCCAGGAGCCAGGAGCTTCTTCTGGGTCTCCGACTTGAGTGCAGTGATTCAAGTACTTGAGCTGTCCTCTTCTGCCTTCCCAGGCCCGTTAGCAGGGAGTTGGATCAGAAGTACAGCAATGGGGACTTGAACCAGCACCCTTATGGGATGCCAGCGCAACAAGTGGCAGCTTTACCCTGTGCAACACAGCGCCAGCCCCTAAAAGATTTTTTTTAAAGATTCATTTATTTGTTTGAAAGGCAGAGTTAGAGGCAAGGGCAGAGAGAGAGAGAGAAGTCTTTCAACTGTTTATTCACTCCCTAGATGGCCTCAAAGGCCGGAGTTGTGCCGATCTGAAACCAGGAGCCAGGAGCTTCTTCCAGTTCTCTCCTGTGGGTTCAGAGGCCCCAAGGACTTGGGCCATCTTCTGCTTTCGCAGGCTGTTGCAGTGAGCTGGACCAGATGTGGATCAGCTGGGTTTCGAACTGGTGCCCATATGGGATGCTGGCACTGCAGGGGATGGCCTTACCCACTATGCTACAGTGCTAGGCCCAGCCTTAAAAGATTTTTAAAGGAAGATTCTAAAGTATTTTATTAAATACATATATGCATCCTTCCTAAATATTTCAAAATTGTGTCATTTTTCTTAGTTCCAAAAATATATTAAATATGTGTCTATGAAAAAATGTTTTTCCCTTTTCATATTTAACTTGAGACTAGAATCAGGACTAATCAAATTTTAAAATGAGATACTTCTGTTGTATTTTGTGCTTATGTCTCTATGTAGGACTTCTCAAATAGAGTTTTTTTCCCACATTGGTGGCAGGGGCCCAAACACTTTGTCTATCTGCTGTTGCTTTTTGCAAGGCATTAGCAGGGGGCTGGATAGTAAATGGAGCTATTGGGGTAAAAACTGGTGCCCATATGGAATGGCAGCATCGCAGGCAGGGGCCTTACCTATCATGCCACAATGCTGACCCCTGCAATTTGATTCTGATGGAGAAAAATAATAATTGTAGCAGGAATAAAATAGCTGCTATATTTTAAGATTTAGGTACTAAGTTCCCATTTAAAAAAAATATGACTCAAAAGAAAAGGAAGTATATATTTCCTTGCTGATATTTTGAAGAATGACCAGCACCTTAAACGTTGATGAACAATGTGGAAGGTTTATATATGGATTTTGAACACAGTGGCCTAGGGGAATGAATAAATGCCACACCTTCTCAGTCTGGCTCTGTGTAGAGCATTCTTAATAAGGCTGGTGAGATTTCAAACCAGCGAAGTAATTTCTGTGTACTGTTTTCACCAAGAGTAAGAATAAACAAAGATCAAGTACTTTGTTGGGTAATAAGCATGCTAACGGATTTTAATATTGCTTACCTAATATTTCAAATCCATATGTTTCTTTAGAAGATACTGTGTTAGTATAGGTGAATGATTTATATTCCTAGCATAATTTTTGTATACACTTCATATTTTTGGAGACCTCTGTCTACAAATAGGTTGTAACCACATGAATTTCAAGAACAGAATATTGAAAATTAAAGACTAGTCTCTTGGAAACAAGCTTATTCATTTCAGTCATGTACATGAAACGAGTAAAACTATATATGCATAAACATATACTATTGTCTTCCCATAGATTTGTTAACAGAACATAAGCTTTAGAAGACAAATTATTTTTACAATTGATTTTAAACATGAGAATCACATAGTGGAATGCAATGTATATGTTGTAAATGTATTGTTGAGTTTTAATGAAATGGAATACTTATTATGTGATGAGCTAGCACAAAGGATCGGATGGTCAAATCAAACAGACACAAAGGAGAGATCTTAGCTACTATCAAACATCACCAGTCACTTCAAAGGGACCGACAGGTAAGAAGTTCAGGTGAAGCAGAGACAGGTTTGACTTCCTGAGGCTGGCTCTCCAGGACCTTTCATTCTGGCTGGGCATCCACTCTCTGATCTATGGTAATAGATCTATGATAACAGATCAGATCTCCAAGTGAGGCTTTGTGGGATTAGCTCACACAACAGAGAGAAACTTCTTTTTCTATCACATCAATGGGACATTTTCCACAGATTTCATCCTCTTAAGTCCGTGGATTCTAAATTCATTTAGTCAAATCAGTTCATAACGTGGGACATAACATTAAAATTTCCATAGGTAAGAACTCTTCATCTTTGAAAAATTATTAATCTGAAGGTTCAGTTTTCTTGTTGACTTAGTGATCATGGGAAGTTACTTCCCTTCTTTACTTTTTGGAAAATCACTTGTTCTAACTCCTTCCTTTCCTTCCTGCCATTCACTCAGACACTGATTCTCCATCAAAACAGGATGATGAACCTGGTGTGCTGGGTTCTTCAATTCTACTTATTTGTAAAGAAAATAGAAGATGTGTGTGTTTGAATGTTTCAAAACAGTTCAGAGCGAGAGGAGATGGCTTTGCTTGATGATTGTCTTTTGGTTCCCTTCTATTTTTCACTTAAAAGAACTTTTAGGAATTGCAGTTTTTGAACAATAATAATTTAGTGATTCAATTGGGAAAATAAAACAAAGAGCCAGATATGTAAATATGTATATTATATTTAAACGTATGAATTTAAAAAACTTTACCCACTTGCTATGAATGCAAAATTACTGCTATTGGAGCAATAATCCACTCAGCTAATTAGAATGAGTACCTTACTCTTTTATTATTTTTCCTTCTATCAATTTACCATTTATCTTCTTTTATATTCTAGTGGATGTAAATGTCTTATCTCAAAACATAAAAGATATACTTTTATTTTGTGAATTATAAAATGCTTATTTTATATTTCATTTTCTTCATTATAATTATCAAAAGTACGGTAGGACAATTCCCGTAAGAAATGCTGAATCCAGTATTTGCAGCCTGATTTCTCCGTTCTGTGGTGTCACCACCAGACTGTGTTATTTCTGCTCTCTGGTCTCCGTACTTTTACTCACGCCAGTTCCCTAAATTATAGAGCTATTTATTCTCTCAAAGTTTGTTTATATGAAGAGAAAACCAAGTTCAGTATGTCCCCCACCCAACTTCTCTAGGCATAGTTGAATCCATCCTCTCTAAATCACTCTGCAGCTCAATACTGGTAAACGTTTTTGACTTTACTATGTGTCAGGTGCTGTTCTGATGCTTATGTGTTTTGAATATTGGAGTCTTCACAAAACCAATGGGGCAGGCACTGTTCTTCTTACTATCAAACAAATAGGGATACATCACACACTCATTATCTTGGGGTGTTCCACTTTTTTTTTTTTTTTTTTTTTTTTGACAGGCAGAGTGGACAGTGAGAGAGAGAGACAGAGAGAGAAAGGTCTTCCTTTGCCGTTGGTTCACCCTCCAATGGCCGCCGCTGCAGCCGGCGCACCGCGCTGATCCGATGGCAGGAGCCAGGATCCAGGTGCTTTTCCTGGTCTCCCATGGGGTGCAGGGCCCAAGCACCTAGGCCATCCTCCACTGCACTCCCTGGCCATAGCAGAGAGCTGGCCTGGAAGAGGGGCAACCGGGACAGAATCCGGCGCCCCGACCGGGACTAGAACCCGGTGTGCCGGTGCCGCAAGGTGGAGGATTAGCCTACTGAGCCACAGTGCCGGCCCTGGGGTGTTCCACTTTTCAAACAAGGAGCATTAGGTGATTCTGAAATTCTAGTGAAATAAATTTTTCATTTGATTTTTGGGAGTAATCATGCAATTAGTATAGACATAAACAAATAAAAGATACTGTAGGTTCTTGAAGGTAGAGAGAATAAAGGTTAATAGAGCATTCAGTAAGACCCATTTAGCAGAAGCAATATCTGCAGAGTATGTAGTCTGTGTTTCTCCCATCTCCCTTTCCCTCAGGGCTCCTGAAGAGTTACTTTATATATGTTTTTTCTTTCCTACGTGTGTATTTTTTTTTTCTTTCCATGGGACCCTGGAGTCCCTATCACTGTGAGCTAAAACCTTGTAAGTGCTTTATATTACTCAAGCAATTTTTTTTAAGATTTATTTATTTGAAAAGCAGAGTTAAAGACAGGCAGAGGCAGAGAGATCTTTCCATCCACTGATTTACTCCCTAGATGGTCACAATGGCTGGAGCTGGTCCAATCTGAAGCCAGGAGCCAAGAGCTTCTTCCATGTCTCCCACGCAGGAGAAGGAGCCCAAGCGCTTGGGCCATCTTCTGCTTTCCCAGGCCATAGCAGAGAGCTGAGTCAGAAGTGGAGCAGCCAGGTCTCGACCTCGTGCCCATATGGAATGCCATAATTGCAGGCGGTAGCTTGACCTACTACACCACAGTGCCAGCTCTCAAGTAATCTTAAAAGCAACAACAGCAACAACAAATGCAAGAGACATCCTTGGCATGGAAAGATGATGTAAAATTCCCAAGATCATATCAAAACAGTGATGAGAGAGCTGGGATATGAACCTGTGCAGTCTTGATCAGAATTCACACTCTTTACTGTTACACCATATCATTTCCAACAATACTTTTAAAAAGATTTATCTTTTTAAGCAGAATGACAGAGATAAGGAGAGATAGAAAGACGTCTTTGATCCACTGGTTCACGCCAGTTCTGGGGCTGGACCAGGTTGAAGCCAGGAACCTGTACTCCATCCGGGTCTTCCATAGAGATGGTTTGGTCCCCAATCACGTTGGCCATTATCTGCTTCCTTCCAGGCACAATAGCAGGGAGCTGGATCAGAAGCAGAACGGGTAGAACTCAAACTAGCACTCATTCAGGATTGCAGGCAGAGGCTTAATCCACTGTGCCACAACCCAGGGCCCTCGCTTCCAGCAAAAGAACAGAATAAACCATGTTTGTATCAGCCAGAAGATTAGAAACAACAATTCCCAGATATTAGTGTCTTATACCATCATGTATTTATTTCTTGCTTTGACTCTACATTTATTACTGGTCAGCAAGCAACTGTCTTCCCCATTCCCTTAATGTAACACTTAGTCTGAGGGATAAATCTTCATCTGGTATGTTGCAATTTCTGAGACCAAGAGAGAATGTAACAGATTGTACAATGGGTCTTAAATTTTTGCTCAGAAATATGATACTTCTGTTCATATTTTATTGGTCAAAATAAAATAAATCACATAATCACAATTAACTCAGTGGGCAGGGTAGAGAAAACCAATCATATGACCCAAAATGGGAAAATTAAATGTAACAGGCAAACAGCTTCAATGCCTGCTATTGTATCATCTTACTCTGAATTAGTATCATTTTAATTATAATTGAAAATTATAATTTTGCAAATATTCTACGTTACTGACAGAAAGAACTTCCATTCCATTACAATTCTTCAGAAAGTGTAATACTATTTGTTTTGGACTATTAATAATTCCTCTTAAGATGTTGTGTGGACATGAAGCAATCTCTGTTTTTTGACATATGATGTTAACATGCATATTCTCTGTTTCACTCACTCAACTAAATTTTCCAATATTTCTATTTAAAAATATTTGTTTATAATCAGCAAATTATTGATTTGCCTCGAGTTTGTTGATGTTACCACAGTTCTATTCTAACTTAGCTATCTTGAATAATCATCCTTGAGGATGTAATGATCTGAGTATCATTATTGTGGTTGTCGGAATAGCTGACAGTGGCAGTGCTATTCTAACAACACTTTTAGTAATTTACGTTCTTACAACCGTATCCTTAAGCACATTTTTTCCTTTATAGGTATCTCTAGAGAATTTTAGTGACAAATATAATATCTTAAATGTGTGAACAAACATGACTTCCTTATTCCCAAACAATATGCTTTGCTTGATCCAGAAATAGATAATTTGTGTCAAACTGTAACAAATAAGTATCATGTAATTTTTTCTAATTTGATGTTAAAATATTTATTTTTTTGGGGGGGGAGACACACACACAGAAAGGGAGAGGGTGAGGGAAGAGGAGGAGAGTGGAGGAGAGGAGAGCTAGCACTCACATTGACTGGTTTACTTCCCAAATGCCTGCAATAATCAGGGATGGGCTAGACCAAAAGCCGGGAGGCAGACTCTATCCGGATCCTCTATGTGGGTAGCAGTGACCCAACTACCTGAGCTATCATCAGTGCCTCTCAGGGTCTGCATTAGCAGGAAGCTGGAGACAGGAGCCAGAGCAAGGTATCAAACCCATGTATTCTGATATGGGACCTAGATACCTTAACTGACATCTTAACCACCAGGCAAAACAACCATGCCTCAAAATGCTTTTTCATGTTATTTTCATTACCATGATGAAATTATGTCCAGTGTAAAATGTGATAGTTTCAGAAACATTATGTGTTTTAGCACAATTTGAAATCAATTTCAGTTCATTGTTTTGAGGATTATGTTGTTACTCTTATTTGTGTCTTAGAGAAGAGATGCTAACATATTAAGCACCTCTTGAGTATCACAGTCACATCTGATGCTTTTCAATATGTATTCTGAGTTATTTTATTGATTTTTTAGTATAAAAGATACATTTGATGTCTGTTTATATGAACAACCATGCTGCATGACAACCCAATTTAATCTTTTCAGTGCCATCAAATATTTAAGAATTATTTCAACTTTAAGAGGAATAAAACACTCATTAAATATTACTGGATAACATAAAATATATAAAAATAAATATTTAACTTGAAAGAAAATCATAGTACCAGACTGGCAAAATATATTAACATAAAAATCAATACATAGTGTTGGTAAATAGGAGTTGGAGGGTGTGATTAGGATTATTCTATTGTCACCACAGTTTTTAGGGATATATATATATATATATATATATGAAACTAAATTATTTCACTGCATTAAAATAAATGCCATTTCTTACACATTCATTCATTTTACAAAGTGTATATTGAATAAGTACTATATAAAACTGCTTATGTAAATGCTAAGTAAAATAACTAGTATTCCCATCCTATGACATTTATATGTCATTTAATATGTATCAAATCTCTAAGTAGTAGGCCTTACCATTATCACCACTCTACAGATAAAAATTTAGGGCTTTGAAAGGATAATAACTTCCCTGCTGTCATAGATACTAAATGTATTTCTGTGAGTCTGACCACAGAGACCAAGTCCTTTATCATCACACCACACCGCTCTACACGGTATAGTGATAAGAGAGGAGTGATTTTCAGTACTAGATGGTACTAAAGAAAGTGATTCGTTTCTTATATTGTCAGGTAGCTGGAGACAGAGATGTACAGTTAATACTTCCATAGTCAATACCAGTTCTCTGACCCAGACTATTTGGTAGGATCCAAATTAAAACTATGATATGTTAAAAAGAGAAATTAAAATAAAGACAAAACATTGATTAGATTTTGATAGCTTAACTATATTATAGATTGGTGACTGTTGAGTATGAACGACTGTGAGTTTCATTTTATTGTGTGATCTCTACATTCCTGAGCTACCACACTGAAGGCTTTTAAATTTAATTTTTTTTCCTTGAGACTAACTAAACTTGATGGAGACTGAAATATATTCTTATTACTGATTACATCTGCTGTTGAAGACCTGAATAAACAAAGAACAAAACTAGATTACAGTGCTGCTTCTAATATCATCACCTACTAATCAAATCTAGAAGTGCTTAAAATAAATAAATAAATTAAAGAAAAAAAAACAAAAAACTGTGAGGTAGCACAGCTCTAGCCATCTGATTCCAAAGGTAAGATGGACATCACCTCTGATTTCTGAACAGGCTTTCATAGAACTATAGATGCAATTATTACATATTTATAATACTTTTACAAGCATACATGTTAATTACAAACAGTAAGGTTTCAGCCTGCAAAGCCTTGTTATCTTGTATATGCAATAACCATTTTTAGCTGACTCCAGGGTATTCTTGAAAGCAATATGATTACAGTGTGGTGTCTCTGTTTATCCTACGTGTAATTGAAACAGAGCTGACATGCTATTCTGATGCTCTGTTCTACCCTATACTCTTGGTGAACCATATGTTACATTGTTAAGTTTTACAAATGCATTCAGCATTGTTAATCACAAACTAATACATGATCTCTCATGATCACTGATTTTTACTCAATTTTTATTGGACACTATGTACCTGCAATAGACACTTTTAAGCCCTATTGAAAGGAGTATTAGACTAGAAATTCTATGGATTGCTAGAAATTAAGAAGATATATTGCATTTTACTTATGAATTCCTGAATGTAATTTCTAAAACACCTTATTCTTATGGCCTGGCACTTTGTATCCAAGAGTTGAAGAACCATAGTCTCATCTCTCAATGGCCCTGGATTTGTTTACTTATTTGGTAAAATATAAATAAAAATGATAACATGCTCTAGACACACAGCTTTTGATCTCATGCTCTTGTTTAAGAAGTGGGAATAAAACTTACTTTGAAAGAAACTAGTAACTGAATAGTTTATCAAAGAATTTTATTGAAGAGAAATCTTTGAGTCAAAAAGAAAAAAGTGCTGTGAAAGGAATCATCTACATTTAAATAGAGATTATTTTAAAAAGTAAATGAATTTTTTTCACTTATCATTTTACTTGCACAAAATTTCCCATGAATCAGAGTATTCTTCTATTTAAGTGTCCATAAATTATATTTGCGACATACTCTGTCAAAGGTCAATAAAGTTTAATTGGAAGTCCAGCATAAAAAAAAAGTAAGAAATACATTTTGTAAATATTAATGAAGATATGTTATAAAAGTTACACTGTATTCATTCTTAGCATTTCCTATTAAGAGAAATAGAATATGATGTCTGAATTCCTACAAAGATTCATTTAAAGACTTTTATTGACCATGCATAATTGTAATTTACTTTGAATGCTTCTAAATGTTTTAACTCTGGCTTCCGCTATTGCAAATAAAAAGTTTCTCTTAGTAGGATATATTGATATTATTATTTTGCAAAAAAGATTATTATTTTGCATGAACTCTAACATTTAGGTTAACTTTTCAGGCATAATTGTCTAACTCTCTAAATAGGGATTTTTCTGACTGTTAATTTTACACACATATCTACAACACACACACACACACACACATGCATCACTTTTCTTTTGTCACATTACTGTCATGAATTAGGGGTAAAGGCATTGCCTGAGCTGTCAGTTTGGGATGGAACACTAAGAAAAAACTAAAACTTAAATCACATTATAAGAAAATTCACTTGTAAAGGAGCCTTTCATGGTCGGATACATCAACAGTCAATCAAACATTTTCTTGGTGTTGATTTAGTATGAGAATACTTTTTAGAAAATGCCAAAGCAAATGTAAAAAAAGAAAATGTTAAACTATCAGACAGGAGAGGTAGAAAGAAAAATTAAAAAAATAATATTATTTTTATTTCCATTTTTTTGAGTAGTTGTACTGCTCCAAGGAAAGATTAGACACTGTCTGAAACCGTTTTTGAATGTCACAACTGGAGAACACCACTAGCATCTTGTGGGAAGGAGCCAGGCATGCTGCCGTATAGTTTCCAAGGCAGATCTTTATAGCAAGGGGTTATCCCACATACCATGCTGGAGGTGCCAAGGGGCTGGGGCAGACATACAGCCTGTGAACCTTGTGGGACACATGGAATCATGGGCCATGTCCCTAGCTAAACAATGGCAGGCGAGACTGGAAAGTTCATATATCTATAGCAGGCAAATTTTTATGTTGATAATTTTGAATTATGTTGTAAATATTCCGGTGACCCTTGGCAGAAAAATGGTTCCCCAATCCTGATCCATGGTAGTTGTTAAAATGTTGAAATTTTTCTTGGTATCTAAAATGTTTTGTAGCACTTTTCAGAAAAGTGGCAAAGCACTTGTTTAGAATCTCAAAGCATGACTTTTTGTTTGTTGAAGTAAAATGTCAGAGTCTTGGATGCTTCATCTCTCTCTTTTGAAAACAATCTTTTATAAAACTATTTGTTTTTATTTGTATGTTGGCATTCATCTGTGTTGTGTTTATATGTAATGTTTGCTATCTACTTAGCCTTATTAGTTACAAAACAAAAGACGTATTGTATATACATGACAGAGTTTTATATAAACAAGAAAAGTATGGTATTGAATATCAATTTGATTATCTTATAAAATCAAAGAAACACTTATGTTTAGTCTCTCGGCAAACCAATTTATTATAATAACACTTTGGTATTTAACATTTTTAATCATCTTCAGTTTCAGCAAAAAATTAGCAAATTTTCTAATTAAATTTATTCAGTTATTTTATTTATAATTATATTGCATTTTTTACAATATCTCATTGAGTGATTATCTTTTGATTATGGTATTAATGTGTCAGAAAAAGCTGAAGAAATTCTTAACTATGGCTCTTATTCCAAGTAACTGATGAAACTGGTCATGCTGTTTTGATGTTATGCAATGGTTATTTCACACAAATAGTGCTATTGGTTTTCTCTTAGTATGAGGTTGAATGAAAATATGCTCAATGGAAAGCAAGTGATGCATGGGTAGTAAGTGAATATTTCTCTATAAATTCTAGTGGAGCAAGTTTAACCTAGTGAAAAGTGAAAACATTATTTTATTATGATGGCTTTTAAATAGGTGTGTATGTGTAGAGAGCAAGCAATCTATTTATTAAAAGAGAATGATTCTTAAGTGATAAAATGAGTGATTTGGTTCAAGACTATTTGATATAGTGAGGTAATAATGCCACTCACAACAAGCACTTCTCTGAAGTCATGTTCAGCATGAGTGCATACATTTTTGAAGTACACAGATCAACACACACAAACACACTAATGGACAGATGGAGGCAGGAGGAGACAGAAAAGTCTAGGAAGATATATACTAATATTTAAATTGTTCTCTCTTTGTGTTGGAACTTTGTGAATTCTCTGCCATGATCAACACTTATGTTTTGTGCTAATGGAATGAAATATATTTTTCAAATAATATGTAAAGAACAAATCTGATAACACATTCAGTTAAATCCTCTGTATCCTGACAATCATTATGGAAAGTGCTCCTTGATCTAATTGGGATGGATGAGCTTAAAGCTCTACTCAGACTACTTCCAGTGTCTCCCATTTTCACTAAGGGTGGAATTTAATATTTTATAGTTTGATCTACCTCCCCCATTCAGCCCTATTTATTACTCTAACTTCTTTGACTTCCCTCTCATGCATGCCTACCTAGTGATTGCTGCACTGTCATTGTTTCTGTTATGTGCAGATAGGCCTCGGCCTTACAGCTTATGCTGCTTCTGCCTGGAATAGTCTATAACCAGATATTTTTATACTCAGTACTCACCTTGTAGAATCTTTTGTGGGTCTAAATAAGATTGTAAATATCTGTTTCATGCTTCCTATTTCCCTCCCATGCTTAATATTTCTCCTTAACCCTTGTCACCATCTAACGTGTTAGTGTTGTATGTATTTATTCCGTGTTTCTGCATTTGAATGTACATTCAAGGAAGGTGGGAATTTTAATGCATTTTGTTATTGTTCTTCACTAGAAAGATTAGCTTGTCACAGGAAGATACTCAGTAAAGGCCCTATGAATCAAGGGGGCCAGACATCTGCAATAGACAAAGCTGGTGTCACTTTTCAGGAGCTGCCATATTTGTGTTGATTTCAGTCCTTATTGAGGTCTGGAAGATCACTCCGAAGAAATTGCAGCAGGCAAGCACTAGATCACAGAATTGACTGAAGGAAATTAAACCGAGTATAGACATCTTACAACTTCGAGTTGTCTTAAATCTAAGTTTCACTAGTGAACATTCCCTCATAGTGCTTCCCAACCTTGTCCCATTGTGGTGCATGTAGATAATGATAATATTTAAATAGCACATAGAGGCAAACTGTCGAAGCTGTCTGTGTCTGCAGGAAACTGCCCCAGTGTATCCACTGTGAAAAGCATCTCATTACACTTAAAACAAAGCCTACAAAGCTTACTCTGATTGTAATGCATGTGATCTGATCCCTGACTGCCTTTCAAGCTTCAGAATGGGTGCTCCTCATTCATCATGTCATGTGCTTGCCTTAGTTCTGTTGCTGGAACAAATTAATCCCATCCTCGGGCATGTGTTCTAGATGTTTCCTCCCTCGTTTAGGCTTCCCCTCCGTAGTGCTGTACTACAGACTTTTATAATTAAGAACACAGCCTAATTATGATTTGCTCAGAAAAAAAAATTCCTTGTCACTAAAACTAAAGAAATTACTCTAAAGAAGCGAATATCTCTCACCTCACGCAGATTTAATCAACACCTGATACTTTTGTGTGTGTGTTATCTATGCATTTGTTTATTCTCTGTCACTCGGGGCCTGATAGCAAGGCCTCTGTTCACTAAAAGATGTGAAGCCGCTAGAATGGAGTCTGGTCTACCATAGGTGTTCAATAAATCGTTTAGGTGAATTAAAGCAATTTCCTATAAAGGAGTATTTAATGATGTTGCCAGATGCTTTAGAAGTTTGGCCACAAATAAAAAAAAAAAAACAATTTCCCTTTGTAATTCTAGCTAAATAAAAACCTATGCATTGTTCTGTAGTGATTTCAGGTCAGATTTTTGCTGACCAAAGACCCAGTAGGAAACCTGAATTGAATTCCAGGCTCCTTATCTTGTCCGGGTTCAGCTGTGTCTCTTGTGGATATTTGGGGAATGAACCAATGGATGCAAGTTCACTCACTCTCTCTCTCTCTCTTTCTCTTTGCCTTTCAAGTACATCAAAAATAAAGGTATAAAAATGGAAGAGGCATTATGAGCTGGGACAACTTCCTCAACTTGTGCAAGTCTCCATTTCCTCCTGTGGGGAAAAAAATGGGGCATATCTAACTGAAAAGAGTTTTCTAGAAGTCAAATTAATTTTTGCTGTGTGTGAAATACCACAAGAGTGGCATGAGTAAATAAGGAAATCTAGAAATGTTTAAAGTGGTAGGGAATATTCATACCAGGCATCTACAATAAACAATTCCTTATTCATGTGTATGATTTGTTCGATAAAAGTTGAAAGGCTTCTATTTCCTGGAAGGATGTTCTATGTGTACCAATTTTCAAAATCAGGTTTCTTTTGAAGAGAAGTCTGTAAATAAGCATCTAACGGGCACTGCTAGAGCTGCTATGGTAGTATTGGCTTATACAAGCATTTCCTGGAAAGGATGGATTCAGAACTCCATCTGATATTTCTCATGGCGGTAAATCTAAATTGAAGACAGCAGTTTGCCAGATGAACAACAAGAGGCAAAGGAGTAATTGAAGCTACACGAAATAGAAAAGGCACTGAGAGAAGAGGAAGAACGTGGGAAATGACAAACTACTTAATTTTCAGATAACTAGAAGGGTCATTGTTACAAATGACAAAAAGTTAAGATTTGGACTTTGAGACCAAAAATCTCTCCTGATGGAGAGCCCTTGTGTGTGTATCTTCAAATATTTAGGTAACCCCTAGCTTACTGACTTATACAATGATCAAGGATTATAGCCTCTGTCTAGGCTCCTGAAAATAATATATTAGTTTAAAATTACACATCCAAAGATCTTGAGAAATCATACCCTCTATATTGGGAAAAGTAGCAAGGGGCAGGGAGCCTGGAACTCAGTTCAGGTCTCCTACTGGGTCTTTGGTAAGCCAAAATCTGACCAGAAATCACTATAGAATAATGCATCCGTAGATTTTTTTTAATTACAGTTTGAAGGGGTGCATGTGTTACTGAAGAGATAGTGTTTAGGTTAGCTAAGGGTTTTACAAAAGTCCAAGACCTAATTAAAGGCAACCCAACTAGATATTTTTATAGAGTCCTCTTGGGAATATGTTGAAAATTTGTTTATGGTATACATCATTTTATTTAACTTTTAATAACCTTGTATTTTCTCTGAATTAGAAATAAATTTTCAGTTTTGAAAAAAAAAATCACATACAGATCAACTGGTGAAAGGCAAAGTGCATATTGAAGTAACTCAGTCTCTACCCCATCAGCTTGGTATATTAGGATTTATCATCAGTTACTAGATGTCTGCTTGTTTGAGTTTCTCCTTTCTAAATTCTGCAAAGGGCTGAGAAACAGCAAGGTAGCAGTTTTCTTCAAAATATTGTGACAAAATTGCTCAATTCCATGCAGCCTGCCTACCATCCCTACTAGCTCCTAGAATAGGTTTTCCTATGTAGGACCTTTAGCTCACTTCTGCTCGAGTTTATGTTTAAACATTTTTTTTTTTTTCTGCACTGGCACACTGGGGAGGTTGTTTGTCCCGGAATAGAGAAGACAGCAATGTAGAAGAGCCAGGTGGGTTCAACACAATACAAAGGCTTTGTAATGCATTCAATGCTGGTGTTACCCCCCTAAACTCACATGTTGAAACTTACCCCTAACATTGATGCTGTCAGGGGTAGAGTTGTTTTTCTTCTTCTTTTTAAGATTGATTTATTTGAGAAGCAGAGTTATAGACAGAGAAGAGACAGAGAGGGAGATCATCTTCCATCCACTGGTTCACTCACTAAATGGCCACAGTGGCCATAGATGGGCTGATCCAAAGCCAGGAGCCAGAAGCTTTTTTTGGGGTCTCCCACATGAGTACAGGCACCCAAGCACGTGGGCCATCTTCCACTGCTTTCCCAGGCCATTAGGAAGGAGCTGGATTGGAAGCAGAGCAGTCAGGACTCAAAGCAGTTCCTATATGGGAAGCCAGCCCCACAGGTGGAGGCTTAACCTATTATGCCACAACACTGGCCCCCGGAGGTAGAGCTTTTAGGAGCTAACTGGGATTGATTGGTTCAGTTCATGAAGATAGAGTCTTTATGAATGGGATTCCTAGCCTCATAAGGGTCCCCAGAGAGCTTGCTTCCCTTCTCTACCATCTGGGATCATAGTTAAAGCACTACCACCTGTGAACCAGGAAGCAGGCCCTCACCAGACATTGATCTTGTATTTGCCATCCTCCAGGACTGTGAGAAATATTTGTTATTTAAGCCAACCAGTGGGTGGTGTTGTGTCACAGCAGCCTGACATAAAACAGGCCTCTGTCCCCCTTCTCTCCCAACTTGTATTTAGATTATTAAAGTGTATTTTTTAAAAAGTTTAAAATGTGACTCTTACACCAATATAAAACAAGTCTATAAAGATGCTATTGAATTCAGCAATTGATTATCAGTAATACATAAAATTTGTTTCAAATTTCATTTGAATAACTAGATTTTTATAAGCAATGTAAAAATTTAGAATAAGATTCCAGGGGTTATCTGTTTATCACACAGAAATTATTTGACCTTTACTGTAAATTCTGTAAGATAACATCTGCTCCTACAGAATTATGAAATAGCTTTATTAAAAGGAACTGAATATGTTATGCATGCCAAACAGTATGGTAAAAGAACAGCCAGTATTCTCTCTTGCCTGTTTCTAATATCTATATTGTATTTCTATAAGATACATCCTCACACAACTCTCTAAAGAATATATACTGTCAGACCTTTAGCCCCTTGATTGCAATTGATTTTTTTTAAAAGCTGATTTTGTTTATTTATTGAAAGTCAGAAAGGGGAGGGAAAGAGAGAGAAAGAGATCCTCCATCTTTTGGTTCACTCTCCAAATGATTTCACGAGTTGGGACTGGGCCAAGCTAGCTAAAGCCAGGTGCCAAGAACTTCATCTGGATCTCCCACATGGGTGGCAGGGACCCAAGCACTTGAGTCATTATCTGCTGCCTCCCTGAGTGTGCATTAGAAGAAAATTGTATTGGAAGCAGAGGCAGGAAAATGAGAACACTTTATAGTCATAGATATTGTACTCATTTTGTTGCCACAATAATGCTTCACCATAAACTGCCCCACACCCAGTGACAACAAGCATTTATTTCTTTGCTATTGGGATTATGATTTGCCTATGGCTGTATTAGGTTCTTTTTGGCTTCATGGATTTTATTCCAGGGGTTGTGTTCCAGCTGGCTCCACAGGTTTCATCATTTTTCATGGACCATCCAGGATGTGTTTTTACTGTGTTAGTCAACAAAGGGCAAGAACCATGGCAAACTGCATGATCATTTCATCACATTTGATACTATGCCCTGGGCCAAAGCACATTTCAAAACAAAGCCCAATCCAGGGATCAGGAAGTATTCTCTACCATTAGTGAAAGGAAGTGGAAAGTTAGTATTTATTGTGCAATAATTTCAACTATTACAGGCATGTATTTTTCAAGTATATATTTTTAACATACCAATTCCTAGATATTGCATCCTAGCAAAAGTGATAAGCCCCGATGGGGTAAACATTGCACAAAAGGGATATTTTAAGATTTTAGATAAATAACAGGGACTAATGGTGGTGATATGTCTTTTTTCTTGAGCAACTACCCTATGCCAGGCACTTGGTGAGATGTTAGTACCATTTTCTCTAATGAGGAAAATAACCCAAGTAGATTCTTACAGATAAACTGATGCTCAGAGAGAACAGGTTTCCCAAAGTTCACACTATTTAGTAACTCATTAACCTGAGTCTTCTTTTTATTTGAGGATTACTATATGCCAGATATTGCGCAAAGGAGTTTATATGTCTCACTTCATTTAATCCAGGTACAACAGTCCAAAGATAAACTAGATCACATTACTTGGGAGTTCATAAAATTAATCCCTGATCAGATGAGGGAAAAATCCTCCAAATCCTATTGAAATTCTGTCTCTGGTTTTTTTTTTTGTTTTTTTTTTTTTTTTTTTTGGACTTGTTTGTTTCTCTAATAGTAGTCTGTCTTATTGCCTGCCTCAATCTGTCTCTACCTTGATCTTCAATCACATCTCTTTGACCTATGACCTCTGAGCCCTTGATCTTAATATTACCTTTTGATACAAACCCTTTGTACTCTGGTCCTCACTCCCACATTGCTGTGTCTGCTTCAGACCAATAACTCAGTCCAATCTGTTAATGATACCTTTGCTTCAATATGAGATTTGCCTGTGCTTGTCTCTGAATTGTGCTGCAGTGTGGCAGCTCAGCAAGAACAGCCTAAATTCCATCCCTTGAAGATAAGGAAATAGCTTTCCTTTGTAATAATTGGACTTTGAATGCTATGAATTGCAATGGAAAAATACTTGAAATGGTATTTCACAGGACAAGTCTGTTCACATTGTTTTCATTAATCATTCATTTTTTTTGAAATTTCATTTAACACTTTTATATGTAAAATACTGTAAAGCAGTTCAAGAATGGAGAGATGAAAATTAGACATTATTCTAGAATGGATTCAGCCATTGAGAAAATGATACTCACTGAGAAACCACAGAAGAAAATAAAATGCCTTGTTTTCCTAACTTTTACACTAATCCTTTCCCTGCAGTAAAGGCATTTGATCCGTGACCCGTGTTCTGACTCTGATGTCTTAGCAGTTTTTGCGACTTGCCCTAATTTCTGTTCTACTCAGTCTACATTGTTAGGTTGAGTGTGGCCTCACCTGAATCCCCAACCGTAGCTGAGTTCCTACGTCAATTTGGACAGATGTGGAAGGCAGATTTCTCTGTGTGCAGCAGTCTCAGCCTGCCACAGTCTGCTTGTGTTTAGTGTTTCCTTACTCCATGGTCACCTTGTGTGAACTGATGCCTCCCTGCTGACCTGTGGGCTTGCATTGTCCTTCAGGTTCAAAGCTCCACTTCACCCCAGAGCTCTTTTCTACTAATGGAACCAGTGTACTTAGAACCCTGTCTCTTGACTCCTACCACATGAACTAGATAGAACAGTGTTCTTATTCTTATCTATTAGACTAGACTGGGTCTGGAGGTTCCCAAGAAATCATGAGTTTTTTTTTTTTTTTTTTTTAAGCAACTTAATATACATTAGGCACTGCTGTGTTTTACAGATTCTGTAATGTAAATACTATACTGTTTAATAGATAAGGTAAAGGTAGGATGGACAGGAAATAGCTCAGACAGTTTGGTTCAGAGACCATGTTTTAATGACAATGCAATCCACCTCTAAAATATCTTGCAATACAGGTGTGCTTTAGTTGCCAGTCATTGTAGTTCTAACATTGACTCTGGTGCTGATTATCTCATAGGAGACGGAGCCATTTGCACTGCCAACTCTATGGACTGTGATACATTGATATTTACTGAGATTTCTCAATAATACCTATTCCGCAAGTGCCACATTCTATTATCTTTTCCCTTACCTCTTAGTTGCAAATTGCATACCTTTCACATTTACTCCCTATCTAGAGATAATTTTCCCAGTAAATTCTAATCCTCCTCCTTTACCCATCTAGCACCTGTAAATGTTTATAATTCCATATAGACCTCCTAGCTTGTCTTTTGTACTCAAATATAAATCATACATACACACACATATATGTAATGAAATAATAGTCATGGCTTAATTTGGGACTAAATAAGATCAACCATTATGTCATTTGACCCATTCTTCAGCTTTTGATCTTATGAAGGGGATGTCCTAAGTAAATGTATTAATAGGAATATATGCATGAAGATTGCAGAAAATAGAAAATAAGTAAAGTTTTGTTGCTTCAATGCTACAATTTAATAATAGGCTAAAGATCAATGACAGATTATAAATGCTTTGCTTCAAAACATAATATTTATTACAATATCCACTGAATGTAGAAATGATGATATTCATCAATATGAAAATCAAACTTATACACATTTGTTTAATTATTGTTCAGTGTGGTTGAAAAACATTCAGCATAATAGACTTTAGTGTCAATGTGATACAGAATTTTTTTTAAACGGTTCATTTGACTGATTTAAAAGTTTACCATAGATTCTTGAAATTAATTAATTTAAATTGATCCTTTTCTCTTTTAGCCTGATGGTATTAACAGAAAACAAAATGAAAATATTGAATATTCACAATACTTAATCTCTTTTCAGAAAAACCACATTGTTTAAAGTTCTTATTCATTGATCTCCTTTTCTGTGACAATTCTCTGTTTCAAAAGAAGCTGGCTTTTAAAGGTTCAGTAACTTGTCCATAGAAACCTGACTAGAAGAAGTGAAACACATTTTAGACCCAGGGCTGAGAAAATCCCTGGACATTCTTTAACGACCCTATTGTTATGCCCATATGAAGAGAAGGTTTTTTTTTTCTTATGAAGGAGAAAAAATAGTAGGATAAAAGTGAGTATGTGAAATGGAAAAGGCAAATTTATTGACTCATCTTTTGTTATAAAACTGAAATGTTAGCTTTTGCCAAATCATAGTCAAAACCATGAATAATAACTTATTGTCTCTGTATTTAATATACTATTTAAACAAGCAATGAGAGAATATTAATTTGACTGCATTAGCTTAATTTAATAGGGATCTATTTAATCTAAATGCAGTTTGACAGTAAAATAAAAGAGTAATTGAAATTCTGAATATTTATGTTCCCTCTAAACTTGCTTTTCAGAATGTACCACACTGTTTCACATAGCTAGTATTTTAAACTAAATATGATGATATTATATCTGGGAAGTTAAAGGATGGTAATAGTCATTGGAAATATGTAATGTTTAAGCAAACATGTTTATTATGGTAATATACATTACAGATAACAGAATATTAACTAATTGCAATGACAAAATGTCTATTACGGTGTTAGCTTTCACCTTCCAGCAAGCATTATAGAACTAACAGGGGTTAGTTTTGTTTGTTTTTCTACAGTGCAACTAGAGTGTGAATGTTTTTAATATGACTATTTTAATATTCATTTATTCACATTTAGATAATGAAAAATACTAGCCATTAAACGTAGTTTATTAGCATTAATGATAATACAGGCAGAATGCCAGGAAAGGTGTAAATTGATGTGTGTTTGGGTAATTATATATTATTCTGTTTGAAGCAAAAGAAAAGCCATGATTAAATATGAATGCCATTAGTCTTTAATAAGACAAACTAGAATAGATTTTAAATATTACTATGGTGAGGTATTTTTTATAAATTTAAAATAGATTTTCAAAGTAAGTAATTGTTATTGGATTTTTGTATATGATTGTTCTCAGTATATTTTCTTATATTGGTCTATTTGAAGGCATTTGTGAAAATTAAGCTGGACACTAACATTCTCAAACAAATTTGATCTGTAGATAGATCAATAGATAGAACCTTGAGTTTTAAGCATGTGATCTAGGTTCCTTAAATACCAGGATTTTCAGAGTTCATGAATTATGAAAATTGATATATACAGATGATAGAAAATATAGATATTTTTAGTGTCTGTTATGAACTGATTTTTATCTTCCCAAACTGAACTGTTGAAGTCCTAAACCTCGGCAACTTAGAATATATTTGTACTTGGATATAGGGCCTTTAAAAGGGTAATTAAGGATAACAGGATGTCATTTAAATTGGGTTGCATGTTAATCCAGCAACTGATGTCCTGAGAAGGAGGAGAGACACCAGTGACAAGCATGCACGAAAACACAGCTCATGAGGACACAGCAGGAAGGTGGCCCTTTATAAGAGCGGAAGAGAGGCCTCATGAAAAGCCAGACAAAGCAAATCTGCCAACACTTTATTCTTGGAATTGCAGCCTTCACATTTGGGATAAAACACATATCTACATTTAAGCCACCAAATTTGAGGTATTAGAGCAGCCCAAGTATATTAATACAATATCTGATGACTTATTGAAATGTTGAAGTTTTTAAAATACCTGCTCAATTGAGATACCAAAAATGCTAGTATTTACTGACAGATATTTTTATTTTTCCCCTATCTTGCTTTTGTGATAAAGATCAGGAGTCTCTGGAGAAAAAATACTTTCCTCCTCACTAGAATCTGTGTCCATCACTAGAAACCAACTATTGTGTTTCACATTATTGGTGGAGATCAGAATTATATAAAACCAATACACATTCCTATCAATTGCCTTAAAAGGTTCATGTCTTTTGATTCAGTAATTCCTCTTCTAAAAATTATTCTATGTAAACAGCAATGTACTTGTTGAAAGATTTATATGAATGGTACTTATCATAGACCATAAAAATTAACAGCTATAAGAAAACATCTCAGTATTACAGTATGCACCTAAAGTGTGATACTTTGGACTCTTGAATGTGGTAATAGTGCATTTTTTTGAAAACATAAAACTACCTCAACACAGAGGAGAGTAACATTCCCTTAAAAGCTTGTAATAAAAAGAAGCACTTCTGGAATGGTGGAAAAAGGATATCTGAAATTCTACAACCTCATAAAACCAATGCTAAAACTGATACAAATTTTCAAAATCAGAATTATGGAAATCAATTAAAGGCTTTCAACAACCAAGGAGTGTTTATTAAAGACAAATTGTTGTATTATAGTTAATAAAACAATCTCTATTTCCATCGTATTCACCTTCAAATGAAAACCAGTAGTATCCTTGCAAAGATGTGGCTGTGAGAAATGTACCCCGTGGCCACTAAGAGGGTCTGAAGCCTCAGCAAAGCTCCATTCCTGGAGATATATCAAATATGGGACTTTTCTGCCAGCTCCCTTGAATAGGCCCGTTCATAGGGTCTGTTTTTATTTGATACAGCTTGGGATTTTTTTCTGTACAAACCACCCTATCCTTAGGACAGCAATTATTCAATACTGTGGTTGCCTTAGGCTGTTGGGAAAAATGGGAGGCTGATCAACAGCTAAAATAGGAAAATATAGCAATAAAAAATATCTGCAGAGGCTTTAAAAAGCTCTAAATGTTCCTGAGAACCTAGAAAACCACATACATGGGCAGAATATGCACAGAGACAAGACTACATGCATATCTCTAATAAGGCTCAATCTTTTACCTCTGAATTACCCTGAGGCTCTGCGGAGTTTAAGAAGTGAAGGCTTAGGTGGATTATAAATGTCCAGAGCATTAAGACAGGTTCTAATATACACACAAGCAGTTAGCAAATAATTGGAGACTTATTAATCAGTACACTTAAGGGAATCCCTGTTTAATCATAAGAGGACCACTAAGCCAACCAAGCAGAGACTTTAATGGCCACATGTTACAAGTTTACCAATTTTTTAGAATTAGTGCAATAAAGTCATTTTTTAAAGAAACAATTTATAATAACAACAACAGACAAAGGGATAAAGAAGAATTTGAGTTGTAGGGTTTCTACATCATATTAGTATTTCTAGTTGTAACCAAAAATGTATAGCATAAAAAGAGAAAGGAGGAAAAAGCAGTCAGTAACCTTTGTATATGATGTTTTATGTAAGATTCATGGTAACCATGGAGAATAAAAACACAAAAGATACCTATAAGGGAATCTAAACATTCCAGTACAAAAAAAGTTTTTAAATCACAAAGGATGAATGGAAGAAAGGATAAAAGGAACTCCAAAGCAGTTACAACAACAAAATGTCAATAGTAAGTAAGTAATAGTAATAGTGAGCATGCTTGCCTATAAATAATTATGACAATGTACCTGAAGTAAATTTTCCAGTGAGAATATAGAGAATCCCTCAATGGATAAAGAAACAAGATCTATGGGTCAACGCTGTGCTGTACTGGGTAAAGCCACCACCTGCAGCGCCGGCATCCCATATGGGTGCCAGTTTGAGTCCTGGCTGTTCCCCTACTGATTCAGCTCCCTGCTAATGTACCTGGGAGAGCAGAGGAAGATGGCCTAACTCCTTGTGCCCCCTGCACCCATGTGAAAAACCCAGAAGAAACCCCCGGCTTCAGATTGGCTCAGTTCCAGCCACTGCAGCCATTTGGGGAGCAAACTAGCAGATAGAAGATCTCTCTCTCTCTCTCCCTCTCTCTCTCTCTCTCCCCTCACCACAAATTTCAGAAAATTATCAAGGAGTAAAATTTTTTTACAAAAATTTCATCAGAATTAGAAAGTTATTCACGAAGTAAATAAAATGTATAAAAATATATGTACCCAACATTGAGCACATAAATGTATAAACCATATTTTAACAAAATTGAGAGGTGATAACAGACAGTGACACAATAATGGTAGGTGATAGCCCATTGTCATCATTGGATAAATCACATATACAGATATTTCAATAAGAAAATAGCAGACTTGAATAACATTAGAGACTAAAATGAAGGATAAAATAATCTGGTCATCTCAGTAGATACAGTAAAATAATTTATGGAATTTCACACCCTTTCATGAAGAAAAGTCACAACAACTTAGATACATAAGTTAAAGATTAAGGGCCATGTATGATAAGCCCACAGTTGTCATCAAACTCAACGGTGAAAAGCTGCAAGCATTTCCTCTAAACTCAAGGACAAAAAAAAGATATCTAATACTTCTGTTCAGTATAGTACTGGATGTCCTACAGAGTAATTAGCAAGAAAAATATACTAAAAGAAGTAAAAAATCTCTGCAAATGACATGAATTATATAAAGGATCCTAAAGACACCATTCAAAAATGGTTAGAACTAATAAAATCAGATAAATTACAGGAAACAGAATGAACAGACCATGATTAATTGTGGCCCTATATACTACAGTAGCCTTTCCAAAAATTATATTAAGAAAAATCCATTTACAACATTCCATATTCTTAATTTATATTTTCTATATATGAAATGATTAATTATAAACTTCATTATTAGCTATGTATACATATTATATATGTGCACATATTAAAATTGGTTTATATTTGAGTATATCACCATCTAAATAGTCAAAATTTATCTTTGAAAATACATTAGTTACTCACACAGTAATTATACAACTGTTTCATTTATTTCTTCATTCATCAAAGACTTATTGAGCAATAATGTGTAAAGCATTCTAGTCTCAAGATTTCAGTGTAACAGTTGAGATTCTATTCTGTAGAACTTATCTGGCTAAAAAATATTTTATATTTTATTGTAATACATTTAGCTACATACATTCCTAGATTGATATTATGAAAAAATTTTCAAATTTGTTCATGTGGTATGTGGTTTATTCAGCCCGTTCATTTATGTATTCATTTTGCAAATACTCATTGATTATCTAATGTGAGACAAGTAGTTCCAGTAATTACTAACTGTTCACAAGGACATTTGAGAGGACCACACTTCTGCACTCTTGCCGTGAGACTTGTGTCAGCCAGCAAAATGTGAGTGGCAGTGATGACTTCTGTTGATTTACAATAGATTCAAGTATCAAAATGATCATGGAAGATGCAGCAACTAGGACCTCTGTTAATCTGTGAATTAAGTGACACTGATGAATAAAGCTTCACTCCAGATTCACCTTGGCTGTGTAGACTGAGCTGAAAGATATTTTCTTTCTGTTAAGACCTGAAATGATGCGGTTCTTTTGTTAATGAGGCATATACTCACTGCTACAACACCATTTATGTGCGAAGGAGGTAATTTTATGTTGAAGGCATGGGAGATGGACTAGAAGGAAGTAGAAGCATATGTGCTTGAAATAAAGAGAATGAGAAGTCAGTTCTCATTCTACATTGCAGGGCACATTTTACCCTTGAACTATAAAAAGGGATAAATACTCTAACACAGTTACTCTTTCATTACAGTGAGCATTATCCAAGATTCGTATAGTGCACAGTTTATAAAACTAAGAGTTTACTTTATTTCCTAATATTTTGCACAGACCTAGAATAATCCCTACTACATAAAGGCACTTGATGCATGTTTTAAAGAACACTTACACTAAAAGTCATTCCCATCTGAGAATGCAGTTGTTTTTGATGGAGGACTCAGGTTCAGGAGATTATTTACCTGAGCTATAAAGGAAGAAGGAAAGCCATCAATCAGAGCAATCTCAGCCATTGGTATGGTTAGCACATGTAAGAGCCAACTTGGATGTTAAGTCCAGTTTTGTAGATGCATTAACTAAAGCTAAGAGAAGTAAAGAAGTTTATTTACAATTCCCAAACTGATGATTAAAAGTTAACTGTATTTGGCCTCAAGCTTCTATTTCTATTCACTAAAGAAAAATCTTGAACTATTTCCGAGAACTGGCCAAAGTTAGACAGTTATATTTCAGAGAATGCATTCAAATCCAAAAATCTTTTAGAAGATACTTTTAAAAAACAAGTGCCTTACTCAGCTCAGGCTGCTATATTAAAATACCATAAACTGAACATTTCAAACAGCAAACATGTATTAATCACAGTTCTAGAGGCTGGGAAGTTCAAGGTGAATGTGCAGGCAGATTCAGTACATGGTGAGGACTGTGTCCCTGTTATGCAGGTGGACCCCTTGTTGCTATAATTTCATCTAGCAGAGAAAAGACTCCGATATCCTCCTCTTAGAAGGGAACTGATTCTCTCATAGAGACTCTGCTTTCCAGGCCTCATCTATGCCTACTTATCTCCCCAAAGCCCCACCTTCAACTATCATTCCACTGGAGATTAGGACTTCAACATAAGAATGGGGCCTGGGAGAAGGGAACACATTCACTCCATATAAATGTGCATAAATTTACAGGGTTCTATCACTATTACAGCTCAAGTTGTGGATTTTAACAAAGGCTTAATTTGGATCCCAAATGGGAAATATATTATAGATTGCTACACTAGATCCAATGGTGAGGGGTAGGGTGGTATTTATTTCCTCATTCCATAATTTGGGAAATAAGTGAAAACATATGAGCAAGAAAATCCTGAATAATATGATAAACTACAATATACTAAAATAGAAGTGCCTGGAACAAAAAATACAGCCAGAAAAAATGTGAAATGAAGCTAACAGGTGTTCCATGAAGGAGAAAAGAAGGCCATTCCTTTGCATTTAAGTGGCTGAAAGTCAGAAAGATCTTCTCTAATAAAACTTCTGTAATAGGATCCTGAGGCTTGAAACCCCAGAGCCAAAACAAAACAAAGCAAAACAAAAAAATGGGATATCTTCATAAACAGACCAATAGACCCATACTTAACCTCATCCTCAGGCAGAGAACACAATTGATAGTGGTAGAAGCGCATCTAAGTGCATCTCCTCAGGTTTTCTGTGGCCTTAATCAATCTCCCCCTCCTTAGACCCTCTCATTTACCAGTCTGGCAGCATGACTTGTATTATGCATATTCCTTCTACTCTGCCTCCAGCACAGCGACCCAAGCACTTTCTTTCTTGAATCTCTATCATAACATTTTAACAGTTGGGAGTACATTAAGATAAAATCAAGAAAGGAGTTCAGAATTTTTAAAAATTCTATTTATTGCCCTTGGAAAAAATACGGTTCTTAAGGTGTCAGATTTTTATAGAAGACGTCTCATGTGGTTTTTAATTTTATGTGGTTTTTAATTTTTTTTCATTTATGCATCATTGTCTCTTTAAAGAAAAAAAAAAAACACTTTTTTTTACTACTTCTAATTCCAAAAGTCTGACTCTATTCTTTTAAATATGAAATAAATTTAAAAAAAACGAATTCACATAGAGTTACTTAGTGAAATTCATTGTAAATAAGGTAGATAGGGAATGGGCTATGTAGCCTCCAGATCTCTATCACTGAAATTCTGAGCTACTCTGCCTAAATCTCCCTGGAACTCCCTGAGGAGATGTGTGTCATTGGAGATTCCTGGAATTCTCTTTTAATAGTGTTTACTGATAATACAGAGCCCCAAGGAACCTAGTATAGAAAAGCTTTGCAGTATTCAAACAAGACTAAACATGCAAAAGAATTTAAGGAAAGAAATAACTTACAAATATCAAAAGCCAAACAAAAAGCACTAAAGGGAAGGGAGTAGACATTATGTATTTGAGCTATTAAGCATTGCTTTCAACACATTTATTCTCTATCATGTTAATAAAATTTCAACACCTAGGCCTTTTACTCTTGAAAATATTTCATCTTGTTACATACTATTCTCTCTCTGTCTCTGTCTCTGTCTCTCTCTCTCTCTCCCTTTGATAGAGCGGCTGTAATACCAACTTGCCTGTGTACTACACAGTTTGGCACATAATCATATACTGTTTATACAGTTCTCTAAGTGGATGTCTCTTTGGGAGATTACTGGTAATTCAAATCGCTAAAATGCTGGTATCTGCCTTTGTGTATCAGCAACAGCATTGAAGTAACCATTATTTTACTTCTCAAGATAAATGACAGTCCTGGGCACAATGCCTTGTTCATAAAAAATTCCAATATTGGTTGGGTTAATGAATAAATGAATAAGTACTTGCTGAATTGAATTCAAATTAAATGCATACTTGAGAAGAATTACTGTCAGCAGGAACCAACAGTTGTCCAAGCTGTCTAGATGCCATTCATCATTGAATGTGCTTT